>NC_136830.1:12174071-12783881 GCF_951394365.1 Tetrao urogallus | reverse complement strand
ACCTAGAGTATAAAGATATCTTTCCTTCAAGTATTTCTGATGTACAGTAAAATCAAATATTTTCCTTTGAGCTGTTTTAAAAGAGTTTGGCAGCATTGAATGTTTTTTGGTACTGAATCCAGTGCTTTGATCTCCTCCAACATTACCTAATTCTGTTCATAAGTTGTTGTGTTTAAGTGGAAAGAACTGACTTGTGGATAAGACAAAGCAGTACTCCCCTAGCATCTGATTCACCAACTGCTCTTGCATGCATGCAGTTTCTCCAAAGGCGATACAGGATTACGTATTTTCTATGGATATTTTCTAGGAGAATTCTTTTTTTGCTTTCGAATATACAAAATCCGAACATCCATGCTGCTTGTGATTTCATGCTCCTTCTGAAAATCTTGCTTTTTTCCAGACAAGAAAACGTATATTTGTGTGATCCGTGTTTTATTATTTTTAGATCAAGTGATGACCGTTAGTCTTCTCAGTAAGACTGACATTCACTACCTAATTTTTCCATAAGAGCGCAATCCTTATTCTTGAGATGTAGTTAATATAGCGAGGCTAGAAATGATGGAAGCCACACCGAGCTTGGTCACTACTTCAAAGGTATCATTTTAAATCATACCTATTGAAAGTGAAACTGCCTAGTCATTTCTGTAAGCTAGTTGAGCTTACTTTGATAGCATACGTTTAAAGCGTGGATCTGAATGATCTTTTGTAAAATCTGGTGATATTCAGAAGGCAGACACCTTTGAGGTCTATAGAACAATATCACTTAGTTATACCAGTTATTAATCCGCGTTTGCTCACGTTACTCATCCTTTTAAGTGAAGGTTGGGTGTCACTATATTATTGAAGTTCAGGGAAATCAAGTAAAATTGATTTTCAAATGGATTCTAAGATTTCATTTGTGTTTTTAATCCCTCTTTAGAGGAAGACAGCATGTCAAGTTATGCAGTTTTACACAGTAGATTGAGGCCATGATCTTGGCTTTATAAACAAATACAGCAACAGTGGTAGTGGGAATCCATGATTTTATTTTCATGCAGCTTGAATGGTCTTTTCTTACTTTTATGTAATTATTATTACTATTTATTTGTATCATTTTTATTAATTGATGTTTTTAATTTATGCAAGTTCTGAAAATAATCAACTGGTTTTCCTTGGCCCAAACAAAACACCATGAGGTTTCCCTCAGGTGGCCGTGGCCTCTTAATTGTTTGTTACTCCTAGTGGCTTCTTCTCTACTAATCAGTTTGTAGATGACCTGTTGAAGAATAAGGAGGTTTCCTTAGTAGAGTGAAGTATCAGAATATCAGTGAAAGGGTGTCTGTAGTCAATGTTTTTCATATTTGCATGAAAGATCATAATACAAACAGATTTCTGAGATGGACATATACTGGAGTCACTTGGAAGCAGACAGACAAACACAACAACCAAGCTAAAACAACCAACTCAGCCCTCCCAAAACCCCCTGTCTCCCCCCACCCCACACACAAACAAACAAACAAACAAACAAAGAAAAACTAAAGCAACAGCCATACAGATAGACAGACAAACAAAAATAAAAAAAAAAACAAAAAAAGAAAGAAAAAAGAAACGAAGAACAAGAAAAAAAACACACAGTGGAAACTACGAAAAAGACAATGAGAGATACAGAGTGATGGGGAAGAGAATTGTCAGCAATACCTGTAGACAGTATCTTCTAGAACTAACAGTGCAACGGCAGACTTACCTATGCAATAATAACACCAAAAACAAGATCACTACTGCATTATAATTCAGAAGTCATTCTCTTCTAGGAGGCAGTTCTTTTGTCTATGACGTAATCCTGGAATGCAAGGAAATAGCAAGTATCAACTAGTAACAGTGTTACGCTATCTCCAGCTCTAAAATGAGACTCCTTATCTGGTTTGGACTAACGGGCTTACAGCAGGTCAGAAAAAGACTTGTGTAAATACTAAGGACAGAGAACTTTCTAAAACGTAAGCAGCTAATCAGCAGTATTTAACCTGTAGGAAAAAAAAACTATATGCTTTACTGTGCTTTGACAAATTATAGAAATATTTATAAGGCCCCATCCGTACAGAATTCAGAGATTTACAGTACAAGGTAGTAAGAATCCCAAATGAATTTTTGCTCTTTTCTCAGAGCTGAAGTTAGAAATGCAATTTCTTGCTCAAACCAGAAAGGCCAATAGATTGGTAAAGAGCTTGACACTGTCACCATGTCAACACTTATAGAGAATGCAAGTAACAAAAGTTTCGGCCCAAAATAGAACAGAACAGAACCTTGCGCTCTATATAAGGCATGCCTCTATGGCCAGGACCACATCCATCAGCCCAGGAAACAGAGCAGCTCTCCTCACCAGTAATAGCAGCCAGAGGAGTCACAGAATCACAGAATGGCCAGGGTTGGAAGGGACCTCAAGCTTCATGAATCTCCAAACCCCCTGCCACATGCAAATCTAACCACATTTAATACCAGAGCACCACTAACCACCACATTTAATACCAGCGCAGGCTGCGCAGGGCCCCATCCAACCTGGCCTTGAACACCTCCAGGGGCGGGGCGTGCACAGCCTCTCTGGAAGAAAGTGGCTTCTTATTCCACATTTATGCACACTTAGTAGATAAGATGAAATACTTCAGAAGTACCAAAATTGTAACTTTTGTATTATAGGCTATTCTGTTTTGCCAAGAGGCCCTCAGCAAAAGAACAACTTAGGGGGCTCCTCTGACAGGAGGTCAAACTGCCCCTCTTTTGGATTAGGAGGAATGCAAGTGATGCTCCTCTACATTTTTCCTCCCAACTTACCTCTATCCCAGGACAGCAGGTGTCCAGGAATTGTGGCCTAGTGCAGAATGAGCAAATGTGAGAATTAGCAATATACGCTTAGCTAGCAACAGTTCATCTATAGCCAGTATCTGTATGTTTAGTGGAATGTTGGGAAATTGGTGAGCCTGCAGTACTCAGCCAATGGGGAACCAGGGCAGGGAGAGAGAAGCGTTGGCTGATAGGGCGTAAGAGACACGAAGGCTGTTCTGATTGTTCTGATGGCTGTAACCCCTTTCCCACAATGTAATCTGCCAGTTAGTGGTGGTTTTTAGAGGTAGTAGCTCAGATACGATCAGTAAGGAACTTCATTTTCACATTGGCAGACTTCTTAGGAGCTCCTATCTCCTTAGTTCACTTGACAACTGGTGTCTTTAAAGAACTGGAAACGGCACTTATGTACTATCCTGTTGCAGGGACTTCAGAAGCTTGCTTCCTGTGACAAACCTAACTGCAGCTTTTCCACATTTGATTATGCATTGGGCATCTTTGCCAAGCCTTGTAGGGGTATGAAAGAACAACAAAGGAATTCCATGAATTGTTATGGGCTGTGGATATATCCACTTCTGCTTACTAATTGAAATATTAAAAATAAAAAAATAAAAAAATGCGATGCTTTGTGGAAAGCAGCATCTTCTCTTGCAATCTTATCTGTCTTAGGAAAAAACACCCTTGTTTCTCAGCTTTGGTGCTGTCTCGTTCTTGATATGCTTTGTGAATTCACATTACAGTTTTCTAAGGACAGCTCCCTCCCACGATCACTGCAGCGACCATCTCCTGCATGCAACACCGGAATCTTCCTGAATTTCATTTCTGTCTGTGCAGATGTCCAGAAGAGTGCAATGGAACCAGCAACAGGTTTTGCAAGAATGGGACTTATTTATTTCGTTGATCCATAGTCCAATAGTATTATTGTGTAAATAAATACGAAGCTTGCATTTTGCCAAGGTCTGAACTTTGAATGGACTTTGGCCTGTTTCAAGAAAGAAAGAATGTTCCTGAGCCTTCTCAGCATCACCAATCATCCGGCTTGCCTGGGTGGCATTAGCTGAAGAGTCATTGTCTTGGGCTGAAGATAACGTGTCCTCAGTATATAGGAGTAACAAAGCTTCTTTGTAACGTATGACTAAAACATAAAATGAGAAAGCGTAACACTAGTGGGAATGTGGACCTTGCTTTTGTGAAACGAATGCGTCAGTGTCTGATTCCAGAGAAGCAGTTGCAATTTTGAAGGAGTTCTCCAGGTGTTTGCCAGAGGTTTTTGATGAAATATTGCTCTTTTGTCTCTGGGGTTGTAACCTTGGTTTTCCCTGTTTGTGTTAAAGGCAGATTTACAATTCTCATTCAGTTAATATTGTTCGATCCTTCCTTTCAGTTGTATTTAATTTCTTGCCAGAGTAACCTGGCATGTACAAGAATATATTTATTCCTTCTTGTTTTCTCAGGCCATATTCAATTAATCCCAAAAAGTAAGCCATTCATTTATTTGTGTGTTTGCTTGTTTGTGTATTTGTTAGGTTGTTTGTTTTTTTATTGGCATTAGCTGCTTCTGTTGTTACAAAATCATCTACGGGCAGGAAGAGGCACCCGTATCCACGAAAGGTAAACTTCTTTCTCCTGCTCCTCTAGCTGTAATGTAACCAAAGGAACTGCTAGGGTAGACTTCCCAAATCCCCATCCTTCGTCTATGCAACCAGAAATTGCTCCCTCTTTCTCAGTAATTTCAGATTACTTTCATTCCAATGGGGCGGAGCCCTCTCTGGGCTCTTCCAGCCCAGAGACTGCGGTGAAAATAACCCCCCTCCGGAGGAACGGCAGCAGGCTGAATTCGGACGTTCTCGGCTTCAGAACGGCACGACTTCGCTCTCACGGCTCGGAAGTGGCACTCGCGGTGAAGCGCTCCGGAGCGATTGCCGTTGCTGCCCGAGAAGTCGCGCTTATCGCCGAATGCCGCTTTCAGCCTCCAGACGCGGTGTCGTGTTCCTCCGTCGCCGAGAAAGGGCGACTGTCCCCGGCAGCTTTTCTCCGACTGCGGGCTCCTCTCCGCACATCGGGAAGTCTCCCAAGGACTTGACGTTTTCTCTCAGATGTATAGCAGTTTCTCCCAATGATTGATATATTCCCCCGGAATTACCTGCTTAGTTATAAAAATACGGCCTTTCTTCCCCAAATACCAGCCTATTCACTTCTATTTCCAGCCTATTTAGTTTTGAAGCCTAGTCTCAAATTTCTTTATCAGAAATGAAAGCAAGGGTGTGTATTTTGCACTGCTCCCTGGACTCTGTTTAGCCAGCATATCAAAACATATGAAAGCATTTTTCATAAGTTGAACTTGCCATAATTCAAGTTTCTTTAATTTTTTTTTTGTTTTGTTTTGGTTTGAAACAGCACAGATCAGGCGATTTCTCATCTTGAAGATGCATGTTCAGCTCATTTAAATGAGGAGTCAAATCCCACCAAAAAACTAGCTATGAAAGCCATTTCTCATCTTCACCTTTAAAACCAATGCTTCTTTTGGATTCCATGAATGACTTGATTTCATTTCGCAAATCATCACATCCTCAGCATTTTATCCCAACTCAGCCACCTTCCTTCGGAAAAGTAAATGATGCCCCCATAATGAGCATCTATACTTCCCATGAATTCCTGTAATTAGCAACTATTCAGTCCATTGGACATAATGATGTTCAGTGCGGCTCCTCCGAGAGGGGGTTATTTTCTCCGCAGTCCAGAAAGGATCTCTCCCGACTTCTTCGAATGTGCTGCCTGGGAGCACAGCATCTGTCGCTCCTCGAATCTCCAGCTGCCTCTTTCAGAGAGGCTTTTCTCTTCTACCCTTGTGGTCACAGAACACAGAAGTGGAGCCACAGAGACGACACTTTGTGGCTCGAAATGAAGGCACGGACACAACATTCAGAGCCAGGCGTAGTGCCTTCTGCATATATGTACACTCGGCGACGTCCAAACCGCTCCTTTCCGATGTGCGGAGAAGAGCCCGCAGCTCGGAGAAAAGCTGACGGGGACAGTCGCCCTTTCTCGGCGACGGAGGAACACGACACCGCGGCTGGAGGCTGAAAGCGGCATTCGGCGATAAGCGCGACTTCTCGGGCAGCAACGGCAATCGCTCCGGAGCGCTTCACCGCGAGTGCCACTTCCGAGCCGTGAGAGCGAAGTCGTGCCGTTCTGAAGCCGAGAACGTCCGAATTCAGCCTGCTGCCGTTCCTCCGGAGGGGGTAGTTTTCTCCGCAGTCCAGAAAGGATCTCTCCCGACTTCTTCGAATGTGCTCCCTGGGAGCACAGCATCTGTCGCTCCTCGAATCTGCAGCTGCCTCTTTCAGAGAGGCTTTTCTCTTCTACCCTTGTGGTCACAGAACACAGAAGTGGACCAAAGAGAACCACACTACAAAGAATTGTGGCTCGAAATTCCATAGTGCACGTGTATGCTCCTCTAGTGTTAGGTAGTTAGCTATTCGGTGTGGAGAGGTTGCTCTCCCACCAGCAAAAAAAGCCAAACCAAACAAACAGAAAACCAAACCAAACACCTCTCAGGTGCATGTTGGCACATTGGGAGGATGTTGCAGGAGGGCCATTAAATAAGAAAAGGCCCTTAAATAAGAAACTGGGAACATAAATGGACTAATGGGACCAGTTTTCTGTGTACCCTAATCAGGAGAGACTAAGTAAGTGCTGGGTGTTTGTGGAAGTCGAAGAATTGTGCGGTTTGATTTGTGGATTTTGAAAGGAATGAGACAAACTGTTTTGGTGGTATAAGAAAGGTAATTGTTACTGGTATACCGAAGTAGAATGGAGGGTATGTGGCAGTGTAACAGTTGAGGGCACGACAAAGGAAAAAGGGTTAAAGAGAAAGTGAGTTAATCTGTGCTGGTGTGAGAGCAACCCCCACACCGTTTCTCCGCGAGCAGAACTTGGTGTGAGAGAGTGAGCTGCAGAGGGAGACTTCTGCTGTAAACAGCATGACTTGCAAAGGGGGAGGTGAGAGGACAGGGCACTGGAAGTGAGACTAGCCTCTGCAGAGAGAATCCCAGTGTTGGTACTGGGAGCCTCTGGAGAGGAGCAGGGAAACTGGGAATAACAGCAGCTGCTAGTGTCACGGCACTGGCCGTAAGACCCAGGGATCCACCCAGAGAGACATGGGGAATGTGGGGGGGGAGGGTGGGGGGCTAGAAGAGCCCAGAGAGGGCTCCGCCCCATTGGAATGAAAGAAATCTGACATTACTGAGAAAGAGGGAGCAATTTCTGGTTGCTTAGACGAAGGATGGGAATTTGGGAAGTCTACCCTAGCAGTTCCTTTGGTTACATTACAGCTAGAGGAGCAGGAGAAAGAAGTTTACCTTTCGTGGATACGGGTGCCTCTTCCTGCCCGCAGATGATTTTGTAACAACAGAAGCAGATAATGCCAATAAAAAGAACGAACAAGCTAACAAATACACAAACAAACAAATAAATGAATGGCTTACTTTTTGGGATTAATTGAATATGGCCTGAGAAAACAAAAAGGAATAAATATATTCTTGTACATGCCAGGTTACTCTGGCAAGAAATTAAATACAACTGAAAGGAAGGATCGAACAATATTAACTGAATGAGAATTGTAAATCTGCCTTTAACACAAACAGGGAAAACCAAGGTTACAACCCCAGAGACAAAAGAGCAATATTGCATGTTAACAGGAGAAAGAGGTAAAAACGTGAGTATAATGCAAGATATTTCATGATTAAAATCAGCAAACACTCCAGGCGCAGCAATTATAGCCTGATTATTCTATGGAAACATGGCAATATGCATGAAACATATATATACATGAAACAGTTCTATTAAGCATGTTAAAATAACTGAAAGTAGATTTGTCCCAAGAAAACATATGTAACTAAGCTTCTGCTTGGCTTTAAGATGCACACACATTATTTCTTTGACTTGGAAAGACAAGCATGTGTGATACTCTACTGAGTACTGAGTTAGTTCAGCTTTCTGGGAGCTGTACACAATGCTATATTGTCCTCACCCCTCCGTTTCTGACTCCTGTGCCTAATGCTGTGTTGTCAGAAGTCTTCTGAAATGAGGGTTTGATACTCCGACATCAGTAAACAGCATAGTGCTACTGATCTGTAACCTCTCAGCAGCAAAATGGAGAAATCCATGGGATCGATTCAGTGTCTGTGAGGGGAAGCAACACCTTTTAATACGCCACCTCAGAGAGCTGGCAGAAAAAATAGACAAATTTTATTTTACCTGCTTCATCAAAGTACATACAATGGAATTTGTTTGAGAGAAGAATGAACTCCTTTATATTGCAGATGGAAGGACAGACCCTGCCAGTACAAATCTGCATGAATACATGGCAGAATACCTTACCCATGAGCAGATAACTCTTTTCTTAAAAGTGCCACTTTTGTCACTCTTGACAGCAATACCTGAAATGCAGTTTGTGAGTCTTGGAAAAGGAAGGCAGGCGGAAAAAAGACACCGTTTAGTCTGGATTTGATTAACATTACTCTGTTGCTCTCAGTTGGTTGCAGAACTTAACTTCTACAATGACAGGGGGCGTCATTGACACTTGGCATCATATCTCTTTGAAATTCTAGGCCCCTTTCAGTCAAATTTGGCAGAGAGGAGAAGAGTTTTTAAAATGTTGTTTGTTTTTTTTGTTTTGTTTTGTTTTTTAAATTTATTGAAGAGGATAATGATCCAGTTGTAGCAATGACATATTTCTATTTGAAAAGTGAGTCATAGTGGTATTCCCCACGATCTATTTTTCAGCGCAGACTTCACATATAGGAACTTCCTACCAGGTCGGTGACAGGCGAACACAGCTCCAACACATAGCTGATCTCTGTGAAGGATAAAATGCACACAAGGCATGCGATTCTGAAATTCAAAGGAGATTTCAAAGGGTTGTATTTCAGTATGCTTAAATAATGTTCTACCTATTCTGCACTTCCTTAGAAAAATCTGAAATCTATTTTTCAGTCATTATCTCTTTTTCATTTAAGAAGACCTTCCAATAATTCATAAGCTTTATCTTCATTATCCCGTGCTCATTTTTATAGTTCCTCATTGCAGAAAACTGATGTGGCCCATTTTCACTAGCCATGACAACACTGAGCAGACTCATCCGTGCTAATAGACATGGCCACAAAGGGGTGCAGAGTTCAGTTGACAGCTACATCCTTGCACAATAATGGTTATCGGGATAGTGTAGGAACAAAGTAGTTATCTCCGAATTGTACAAGGTATCAGCACTTTTTCCTTACTTCCAAAGCCTCTGCCTACTTCGGTTTACATTGCCTGACCTCTGTGAATTTGACAAGTACTGCCAGTACACACACACACACACACAAAAGGATAATCAGATGACTGTACTAGGCTTGTGAGATTTCTAATAATATCTCTTACCCGTTCTCCAGGGAAACCAAAGGCTTCCCTATGTGTTGGATCTGGTTTACATCTCAGGCCCTCTTTTTGCCTCGGAAGGTTGTCACCTAGAGCAACAGCCCTTCTTTTTTGTCTTGATGGAGGAGCTCACAATATCGGAGACAGTTTGACTATCTAAGGTGACCCTCCAGCCTCTTTCTCTTCCTTTGATATCTCAGAAAAAATATGTAATTCATATTTGCATTAAAAGACAATTTTTCATTTTTTGTATCGTCAGTAGCACTGGGAGTTAGCATTACCTTTTGGGCTTTTGATGACCTAGAGTATAAAGATATCTTTCCTTCAAGTATTTCTGATGTACAGTAAAATCAAATATTTTCCTTTGAGCTGTTTTAAAAGAGTTTGGCAGCATTGAATGTTTTTTGGTACTGAATCCAGTGCTTTGATCTTCCTCCAACATTACCTAATTCTGTTCATAAGTTGTTGTGTTTAAGTGGAAAGAACTGACTTGTGGATAAGACAAAGCAGTACTCCCCTAGCATCTGATTCACCAACTGCTCTGGCATGCATGCAGTTTCTCCAAAGGCGATACAGGATTACGTATTTTCTATGGATATTTTCTAGGAGAATTCTTTTTTTGCTTTCGAATATACAAAATCCGAACATCCATGCTGCTTGTGATTTCATGCTCCTTCTGAAAATCTTGCTTTTTTCCAGACAAGAAAACGTATATTTGTGTGATCCGTGTTTTATTATTTTTAGATCAAGTGATGACCGTTAGTCTTCTCAGTAAGACTGACATTCACTACCTAATTTTTCCATAAGAGCGCAATCCTTATTCTTGAGATGTAGTTAATATAGCGAGGCTAGAAATGATGGAAGCCACACCGAGCTTGGTCACTACTTCAAAGGTATCATTTTAAATCATACCTATTGAAAGTGAAACTGCCTAGTCATTTCTGTAAGCTAGTTGAGCTTACTTTGATAGCATACGTTTAAAGCGTGGATCTGAATGATCTTTTGTAAAATCTGGTGATATTCAGAAGGCAGACACCTTTGAGGTCTATAGAACAATATCACTTAGTTATACCAGTTATTAATCCGCGTTTGCTCACGTTACTCATCCTTTTAAGTGAAGGTTGGGTGTCACTATATTATTGAAGTTCAGGGAAATCAAGTAAAATTGATTTTCAAATGGATTCTAAGATTTCATTTGTGTTTTTAATCCCTCTTTAGAGGAAGACAGCATGTCAAGTTATGCAGTTTTACACAGTAGATTGAGGCCATGATCTTGGCTTTATAAACAAATACAGCAACAGTGGTAGTGGGAATCCATGATTTTATTTTCATGCAGCTTGAATGGTCTTTTCTTACTTTTATGTAATTATTATTACTATTTATTTGTATCATTTTTATTAATTGATGTTTTTAATTTATGCAAGTTCTGAAAATAATCAACTGGTTTTCCTTGGCCCAAACAAAACACCATGAGGTTTCCCTCAGGTGGCCGTGGCCTCTTAATTGTTTGTTACTCCTAGTGGCTTCTTCTCTACTAATCAGTTTGTAGATGACCTGTTGAAGAATAAGGAGGTTTCCTTAGTAGAGTGAAGTATCAGAATATCAGTGAAAGGGTGTCTGTAGTCAATGTTTTTCATATTTGCATGAAAGATCATAATACAAACAGATTTCTGAGATGGACATATACTGGAGTCACTTGGAAGCAGACAGACAAACACAACAACCAAGCTAAAACAACCAACTCAGCCCTCCCAAAACCCCCTGTCTCCCCCCACCCCACACACAAACAAACAAACAAACAAACAAAGAAAAACTAAAGCAACAGCCATACAGATAGACAGACAAACAAAAATAAAAAAAAAAACAAAAAAAGAAAGAAAAAAGAAACGAAGAACAAGAAAAAAAACACACAGTGGAAACTACGAAAAAGACAATGAGAGATACAGAGTGATGGGGAAGAGAATTGTCAGCAATACCTGTAGACAGTATCTTCTAGAACTAACAGTGCAACGGCAGACTTACCTATGCAATAATAACACCAAAAACAAGATCACTACTGCATTATAATTCAGAAGTCATTCTCTTCTAGGAGGCAGTTCTTTTGTCTATGACGTAATCCTGGAATGCAAGGAAATAGCAAGTATCAACTAGTAACAGTGTTACGCTATCTCCAGCTCTAAAATGAGACTCCTTATCTGGTTTGGACTAACGGGCTTACAGCAGGTCAGAAAAAGACTTGTGTAAATACTAAGGACAGAGAACTTTCTAAAACGTAAGCAGCTAATCAGCAGTATTTAACCTGTAGGAAAAAAAACTATATGCTTTACTGTGCTTTGACAAATTATAGAAATATTTATAAGGCCCCATCCGTACAGAATTCAGAGATTTACAGTACAAGGTAGTAAGAATCCCAAATGAATTTTTGCTCTTTTCTCAGAGCTGAAGTTAGAAATGCAATTTCTTGCTCAAACCAGAAAGGCCAATAGATTGGTAAAGAGCTTGACACTGTCACCATGTCAACACTTATAGAGAATGCAAGTAACAAAAGTTTCGGCCCAAAATAGAACAGAACAGAACCTTGCGCTCTATATAAGGCATGCCTCTATGGCCAGGACCACATCCATCAGCCCAGGAAACAGAGCAGCTCTCCTCACCAGTAATAGCAGCCAGAGGAGTCACAGAATCACAGAATGGCCAGGGTTGGAAGGGACCTCAAGCTTCATGAATCTCCAAACCCCCTGCCACATGCAAATCTAACCACATTTAATACCAGAGCACCACTAACCACCACATTTAATACCAGCGCAGGCTGCGCAGGGCCCCATCCAACCTGGCCTTGAACACCTCCAGGGGCGGGGCGTGCACAGCCTCTCTGGAAGAAAGTGGCTTCTTATTCCACATTTATGCACACTTAGTAGATAAGATGAAATACTTCAGAAGTACCAAAATTGTAACTTTTGTATTATAGGCTATTCTGTTTTGCCAAGAGGCCCTCAGCAAAAGAACAACTTAGGGGGCTCCTCTGACAGGAGGTCAAACTGCCCCTCTTTTGGATTAGGAGGAATGCAAGTGATGCTCCTCTACATTTTTCCTCCCAACTTACCTCTATCCCAGGACAGCAGGTGTCCAGGAATTGTGGCCTAGTGCAGAATGAGCAAATGTGAGAATTAGCAATATACGCTTAGCTAGCAACAGTTCATCTATAGCCAGTATCTGTATGTTTAGTGGAATGTTGGGAAATTGGTGAGCCTGCAGTACTCAGCCAATGGGGAACCAGGGCAGGGAGAGAGAAGCGTTGGCTGATAGGGCGTAAGAGACACGAAGGCTGTTCTGATTGTTCTGATGGCTGTAACCCCTTTCCCACAATGTAATCTGCCAGTTAGTGGTGGTTTTTAGAGGTAGTAGCTCAGATACGATCAGTAAGGAACTTCATTTTCACATTGGCAGACTTCTTAGGAGCTCCTATCTCCTTAGTTCACTTGACAACTGGTGTCTTTAAAGAACTGGAAACGGCACTTATGTACTATCCTGTTGCAGGGACTTCAGAAGCTTGCTTCCTGTGACAAACCTAACTGCAGCTTTTCCACATTTGATTATGCATTGGGCATCTTTGCCAAGCCTTGTAGGGGTATGAAAGAACAACAAAGGAATTCCATGAATTGTTATGGGCTGTGGATATATCCACTTCTGCTTACTAATTGAAATATTAAAAATAAAAAAATAAAAAAATGCGATGCTTTGTGGAAAGCAGCATCTTCTCTTGCAATCTTATCTGTCTTAGGAAAAAACACCCTTGTTTCTCAGCTTTGGTGCTGTCTCGTTCTTGATATGCTTTGTGAATTCACATGACAGTTTTCTAAGGACAGCTCCCTCCCACGATCACTGCGGCGACCATCTCCTGCATGCAACACCGGAATCTTCCTGAATTTCATTTCTGTCTGTGCAGATGTCCAGAAGAGTGCAATGGAACCAGCAACAGGTTTTGCAAGAATGGGACTTATTTATTTCGTTGATCCATAGTCCAATAGTATTATTGTGTAAATAAATACGAAGCTTGCATTTTGCCAAGGTCTGAACTTTGAATGGACTTTGGCCTGTTTCAAGAAAGAAAGAATGTTCCTGAGCCTTCTCAGCATCACCAATCATCCGGCTTGCCTGGGTGGCATTAGCTGAAGAGTCATTGTCTTGGGCTGAAGATAACGTGTCCTCAGTATATAGGAGTAACAAAGCTTCTTTGTAACGTATGACTAAAACATAAAATGAGAAAGCGTAACACTAGTGGGAATGTGGACCTTGCTTTTGTGAAACGAATGCGTCAGTGTCTGATTCCAGAGAAGCAGTTGCAATTTTGAAGGAGTTCTCCAGGTGTTTGCCAGAGGTTTTTGATGAAATATTGCTCTTTTGTCTCTGGGGTTGTAACCTTGGTTTTCCCTGTTTGTGTTAAAGGCAGATTTACAATTCTCATTCAGTTAATATTGTTCGATCCTTCCTTTCAGTTGTATTTAATTTCTTGCCAGAGTAACCTGGCATGTACAAGAATATATTTATTCCTTCTTGTTTTCTCAGGCCATATTCAATTAATCCCAAAAAGTAAGCCATTCATTTATTTGTGTGTTTGCTTGTTTGTGTATTTGTTAGGTTGTTTGTTTTTTTATTGGCATTAGCTGCTTCTGTTGTTACAAAATCATCTACGGGCAGGAAGAGGCACCCGTATCCACGAAAGGTAAACTTCTTTCTCCTGCTCCTCTAGCTGTAATGTAACCAAAGGAACTGCTAGGGTAGACTTCCCAAATCCCCATCCTTCGTCTATGCAACCAGAAATTGCTCCCTCTTTCTCAGTAATTTCAGATTACTTTCATTCCAATGGGGCGGAGCCCTCTCTGGGCTCTTCCAGCCCAGAGACTGCGGTGAAAATAACCCCCCTCCGGAGGAACGGCAGCAGGCTGAATTCGGACGTTCTCGGCTTCAGAACGGCACGACTTCGCTCTCACGGCTCGGAAGTGGCACTCGCGGTGAAGCGCTCCGGAGCGATTGCCGTTGCTGCCCGAGAAGTCGCGCTTATCGCCGAATGCCGCTTTCAGCCTCCAGACGCGGTGTCGTGTTCCTCCGTCGCCGAGAAAGGGCGACTGTCCCCGGCAGCTTTTCTCCGACTGCGGGCTCCTCTCCGCACATCGGGAAGTCTCCCAAGGACTTGACGTTTTCTCTCAGATGTATAGCAGTTTCTCCCAATGATTGATATATTCCCCCGGAATTACCTGCTTAGTTATAAAAATACGGCCTTTCTTCCCCAAATACCAGCCTATTCACTTCTATTTCCAGCCTATTTAGTTTTGAAGCCTAGTCTCAAATTTCTTTATCAGAAATGAAAGCAAGGGTGTGTATTTTGCACTGCTCCCTGGACTCTGTTTAGCCAGCATATCAAAACATATGAAAGCATTTTTCATAAGTTGAACTTGCCATAATTCAAGTTTCTTTAATTTTTTTTTTGTTTTGTTTTGGTTTGAAACAGCACAGATCAGGCGATTTCTCATCTTGAAGATGCATGTTCAGCTCATTTAAATGAGGAGTCAAATCCCACCAAAAAACTAGCTATGAAAGCCATTTCTCATCTTCACCTTTAAAACCAATGCTTCTTTTGGATTCCATGAATGACTTGATTTCATTTCGCAAATCATCACATCCTCAGCATTTTATCCCAACTCAGCCACCTTCCTTCGGAAAAGTAAATGATGCCCCCATAATGAGCATCTATACTTCCCATGAATTCCTGTAATTAGCAACTATTCAGTCCATTGGACATAATGATGTTCAGTGCGGCTCCTCCGAGAGGGGGTTATTTTCTCCGCAGTCCAGAAAGGATCTCTCCCGACTTCTTCGAATGTGCTGCCTGGGAGCACAGCATCTGTCGCTCCTCGAATCTCCAGCTGCCTCTTTCAGAGAGGCTTTTCTCTTCTACCCTTGTGGTCACAGAACACAGAAGTGGAGCCACAGAGACGACACTTTGTGGCTCGAAATGAAGGCACGGACACAACATTCAGAGCCAGGCGTAGTGCCTTCTGCATATATGTACACTCGGCGACGTCCAAACCGCTCCTTTCCGATGTGCGGAGAAGAGCCCGCAGCTCGGAGAAAAGCTGACGGGGACAGTCGCCCTTTCTCGGCGACGGAGGAACACGACACCGCGGCTGGAGGCTGAAAGCGGCATTCGGCGATAAGCGCGACTTCTCGGGCAGCAACGGCAATCGCTCCGGAGCGCTTCACCGCGAGTGCCACTTCCGAGCCGTGAGAGCGAAGTCGTGCCGTTCTGAAGCCGAGAACGTCCGAATTCAGCCTGCTGCCGTTCCTCCGGAGGGGGTAGTTTTCTCCGCAGTCCAGAAAGGATCTCTCCCGACTTCTTCGAATGTGCTCCCTGGGAGCACAGCATCTGTCGCTCCTCGAATCTGCAGCTGCCTCTTTCAGAGAGGCTTTTCTCTTCTACCCTTGTGGTCACAGAACACAGAAGTGGACCAAAGAGAACCACACTACAAAGAATTGTGGCTCGAAATTCCATAGTGCACGTGTATGCTCCTCTAGTGTTAGGTAGTTAGCTATTCGGTGTGGAGAGGTTGCTCTCCCACCAGCAAAAAAAGCCAAACCAAACAAACAGAAAACCAAACCAAACACCTCTCAGGTGCATGTTGGCACATTGGGAGGATGTTGCAGGAGGGCCATTAAATAAGAAAAGGCCCTTAAATAAGAAACTGGGAACATAAATGGACTAATGGGACCAGTTTTCTGTGTACCCTAATCAGGAGAGACTAAGTAAGTGCTGGGTGTTTGTGGAAGTCGAAGAATTGTGCGGTTTGATTTGTGGATTTTGAAAGGAATGAGACAAACTGTTTTGGTGGTATAAGAAAGGTAATTGTTACTGGTATACCGAAGTAGAATGGAGGGTATGTGGCAGTGTAACAGTTGAGGGCACGACAAAGGAAAAAGGGTTAAAGAGAAAGTGAGTTAATCTGTGCTGGTGTGAGAGCAACCCCCACACCGTTTCTCCGCGAGCAGAACTTGGTGTGAGAGAGTGAGCTGCAGAGGGAGACTTCTGCTGTAAACAGCATGACTTGCAAAGGGGGAGGTGAGAGGACAGGGCACTGGAAGTGAGACTAGCCTCTGCAGAGAGAATCCCAGTGTTGGTACTGGGAGCCTCTGGAGAGGAGCAGGGAAACTGGGAATAACAGCAGCTGCTAGTGTCACGGCACTGGCCGTAAGACCCAGGGATCCACCCAGAGAGACATGGGGAATGTGGGGGGGGAGGGTGGGGGGCTAGAAGAGCCCAGAGAGGGCTCCGCCCCATTGGAATGAAAGAAATCTGACATTACTGAGAAAGAGGGAGCAATTTCTGGTTGCTTAGACGAAGGATGGGAATTTGGGAAGTCTACCCTAGCAGTTCCTTTGGTTACATTACAGCTAGAGGAGCAGGAGAAAGAAGTTTACCTTTCGTGGATACGGGTGCCTCTTCCTGCCCGCAGATGATTTTGTAACAACAGAAGCAGATAATGCCAATAAAAAGAACGAACAAGCTAACAAATACACAAACAAACAAATAAATGAATGGCTTACTTTTTGGGATTAATTGAATATGGCCTGAGAAAACAAAAAGGAATAAATATATTCTTGTACATGCCAGGTTACTCTGGCAAGAAATTAAATACAACTGAAAGGAAGGATCGAACAATATTAACTGAATGAGAATTGTAAATCTGCCTTTAACACAAACAGGGAAAACCAAGGTTACAACCCCAGAGACAAAAGAGCAATATTGCATGTTAACAGGAGAAAGAGGTAAAAACGTGAGTATAATGCAAGATATTTCATGATTAAAATCAGCAAACACTCCAGGCGCAGCAATTATAGCCTGATTATTCTATGGAAACATGGCAATATGCATGAAACATATATATACATGAAACAGTTCTATTAAGCATGTTAAAATAACTGAAAGTAGATTTGTCCCAAGAAAACATATGTAACTAAGCTTCTGCTTGGCTTTAAGATGCACACACATTATTTCTTTGACTTGGAAAGACAAGCATGTGTGATACTCTACTGAGTACTGAGTTAGTTCAGCTTTCTGGGAGCTGTACACAATGCTATATTGTCCTCACCCCTCCGTTTCTGACTCCTGTGCCTAATGCTGTGTTGTCAGAAGTCTTCTGAAATGAGGGTTTGATACTCCGACATCAGTAAACAGCATAGTGCTACTGATCTGTAACCTCTCAGCAGCAAAATGGAGAAATCCATGGGATCGATTCAGTGTCTGTGAGGGGAAGCAACACCTTTTAATACGCCACCTCAGAGAGCTGGCAGAAAAAATAGACAAATTTTATTTTACCTGCTTCATCAAAGTACATACAATGGAATTTGTTTGAGAGAAGAATGAACTCCTTTATATTGCAGATGGAAGGACAGACCCTGCCAGTACAAATCTGCATGAATACATGGCAGAATACCTTACCCATGAGCAGATAACTCTTTTCTTAAAAGTGCCACTTTTGTCACTCTTGACAGCAATACCTGAAATGCAGTTTGTGAGTCTTGGAAAAGGAAGGCAGGCGGAAAAAAGACACCGTTTAGTCTGGATTTGATTAACATTACTCTGTTGCTCTCAGTTGGTTGCAGAACTTAACTTCTACAATGACAGGGGGCGTCATTGACACTTGGCATCATATCTCTTTGAAATTCTAGGCCCCTTTCAGTCAAATTTGGCAGAGAGGAGAAGAGTTTTTAAAATGTTGTTTGTTTTTTTTGTTTTGTTTTGTTTTTTAAATTTATTGAAGAGGATAATGATCCAGTTGTAGCAATGACATATTTCTATTTGAAAAGTGAGTCATAGTGGTATTCCCCACGATCTATTTTTCAGCGCAGACTTCACATATAGGAACTTCCTACCAGGTCGGTGACAGGCGAACACAGCTCCAACACATAGCTGATCTCTGTGAAGGATAAAATGCACACAAGGCATGCGATTCTGAAATTCAAAGGAGATTTCAAAGGGTTGTATTTCAGTATGCTTAAATAATGTTCTACCTATTCTGCACTTCCTTAGAAAAATCTGAAATCTATTTTTCAGTCATTATCTCTTTTTCATTTAAGAAGACCTTCCAATAATTCATAAGCTTTATCTTCATTATCCCGTGCTCATTTTTATAGTTCCTCATTGCAGAAAACTGATGTGGCCCATTTTCACTAGCCATGACAACACTGAGCAGACTCATCCGTGCTAATAGACATGGCCACAAAGGGGTGCAGAGTTCAGTTGACAGCTACATCCTTGCACAATAATGGTTATCGGGATAGTGTAGGAACAAAGTAGTTATCTCCGAATTGTACAAGGTATCAGCACTTTTTCCTTACTTCCAAAGCCTCTGCCTACTTCGGTTTACATTGCCTGACCTCTGTGAATTTGACAAGTACTGCCAGTACACACACACACACACACAAAAGGATAATCAGATGACTGTACTAGGCTTGTGAGATTTCTAATAATATCTCTTACCCGTTCTCCAGGGAAACCAAAGGCTTCCCTATGTGTTGGATCTGGTTTACATCTCAGGCCCTCTTTTTGCCTCGGAAGGTTGTCACCTAGAGCAACAGCCCTTCTTTTTTGTCTTGATGGAGGAGCTCACAATATCGGAGACAGTTTGACTATCTAAGGTGACCCTCCAGCCTCTTTCTCTTCCTTTGATATCTCAGAAAAAATATGTAATTCATATTTGCATTAAAAGACAATTTTTCATTTTTTGTATCGTCAGTAGCACTGGGAGTTAGCATTACCTTTTGGGCTTTTGATGACCTAGAGTATAAAGATATCTTTCCTTCAAGTATTTCTGATGTACAGTAAAATCAAATATTTTCCTTTGAGCTGTTTTAAAAGAGTTTGGCAGCATTGAATGTTTTTTGGTACTGAATCCAGTGCTTTGATCTTCCTCCAACATTACCTAATTCTGTTCATAAGTTGTTGTGTTTAAGTGGAAAGAACTGACTTGTGGATAAGACAAAGCAGTACTCCCCTAGCATCTGATTCACCAACTGCTCTGGCATGCATGCAGTTTCTCCAAAGGCGATACAGGATTACGTATTTTCTATGGATATTTTCTAGGAGAATTCTTTTTTTGCTTTCGAATATACAAAATCCGAACATCCATGCTGCTTGTGATTTCATGCTCCTTCTGAAAATCTTGCTTTTTTCCAGACAAGAAAACGTATATTTGTGTGATCCGTGTTTTATTATTTTTAGATCAAGTGATGACCGTTAGTCTTCTCAGTAAGACTGACATTCACTACCTAATTTTTCCATAAGAGCGCAATCCTTATTCTTGAGATGTAGTTAATATAGCGAGGCTAGAAATGATGGAAGCCACACCGAGCTTGGTCACTACTTCAAAGGTATCATTTTAAATCATACCTATTGAAAGTGAAACTGCCTAGTCATTTCTGTAAGCTAGTTGAGCTTACTTTGATAGCATACGTTTAAAGCGTGGATCTGAATGATCTTTTGTAAAATCTGGTGATATTCAGAAGGCAGACACCTTTGAGGTCTATAGAACAATATCACTTAGTTATACCAGTTATTAATCCGCGTTTGCTCACGTTACTCATCCTTTTAAGTGAAGGTTGGGTGTCACTATATTATTGAAGTTCAGGGAAATCAAGTAAAATTGATTTTCAAATGGATTCTAAGATTTCATTTGTGTTTTTAATCCCTCTTTAGAGGAAGACAGCATGTCAAGTTATGCAGTTTTACACAGTAGATTGAGGCCATGATCTTGGCTTTATAAACAAATACAGCAACAGTGGTAGTGGGAATCCATGATTTTATTTTCATGCAGCTTGAATGGTCTTTTCTTACTTTTATGTAATTATTATTAGTATTTATTTGTATCATTTTTATTAATTGATGTTTTTAATTTATGCAAGTTCTGAAAATAATCAACTGGTTTTCCTTGGCCCAAACAAAACACCATGAGGTTTCCCTCAGGTGGCCGTGGCCTCTTAATTGTTTGTTACTCCTAGTGGCTTCTTCTCTACTAATCAGTTTGTAGATGACCTGTTGAAGAATAAGGAGGTTTCCTTAGTAGAGTGAAGTATCAGAATATCAGTGAAAGGGTGTCTGTAGTCAATGTTTTTCATATTTGCATGAAAGATCATAATACAAACAGATTTCTGAGATGGACATATACTGGAGTCACTTGGAAGCAGACAGACAAACACAACAACCAAGCTAAAACAACCAACTCAGCCCTCCCAAAACCCCCTGTCTCCCCCCACCCCACACACAAACAAACAAACAAACAAACAAAGAAAAACTAAAGCAACAGCCATACAGATAGACAGACAAACAAAAATAAAAAAAAAAACAAAAAAAGAAAGAAAAAAGAAACGAAGAACAAGAAAAAAAACACACAGTGGAAACTACGAAAAAGACAATGAGAGATACAGAGTGATGGGGAAGAGAATTGTCAGCAATACCTGTAGACAGTATCTTCTAGAACTAACAGTGCAACGGCAGACTTACCTATGCAATAATAACACCAAAAACAAGATCACTACTGCATTATAATTCAGAAGTCATTCTCTTCTAGGAGGCAGTTCTTTTGTCTATGACGTAATCCTGGAATGCAAGGAAATAGCAAGTATCAACTAGTAACAGTGTTACGCTATCTCCAGCTCTAAAATGAGACTCCTTATCTGGTTTGGACTAACGGGCTTACAGCAGGTCAGAAAAAGACTTGTGTAAATACTAAGGACAGAGAACTTTCTAAAACGTAAGCAGCTAATCAGCAGTATTTAACCTGTAGGAAAAAAAACTATATGCTTTACTGTGCTTTGACAAATTATAGAAATATTTATAAGGCCCCATCCGTACAGAATTCAGAGATTTACAGTACAAGGTAGTAAGAATCCCAAATGAATTTTTGCTCTTTTCTCAGAGCTGAAGTTAGAAATGCAATTTCTTGCTCAAACCAGAAAGGCCAATAGATTGGTAAAGAGCTTGACACTGTCACCATGTCAACACTTATAGAGAATGCAAGTAACAAAAGTTTCGGCCCAAAATAGAACAGAACAGAACCTTGCGCTCTATATAAGGCATGCCTCTATGGCCAGGACCACATCCATCAGCCCAGGAAACAGAGCAGCTCTCCTCACCAGTAATAGCAGCCAGAGGAGTCACAGAATCACAGAATGGCCAGGGTTGGAAGGGACCTCAAGCTTCATGAATCTCCAAACCCCCTGCCACATGCAAATCTAACCACATTTAATACCAGAGCACCACTAACCACCACATTTAATACCAGCGCAGGCTGCGCAGGGCCCCATCCAACCTGGCCTTGAACACCTCCAGGGGCGGGGCGTGCACAGCCTCTCTGGAAGAAAGTGGCTTCTTATTCCACATTTATGCACACTTAGTAGATAAGATGAAATACTTCAGAAGTACCAAAATTGTAACTTTTGTATTATAGGCTATTCTGTTTTGCCAAGAGGCCCTCAGCAAAAGAACAACTTAGGGGGCTCCTCTGACAGGAGGTCAAACTGCCCCTCTTTTGGATTAGGAGGAATGCAAGTGATGCTCCTCTACATTTTTCCTCCCAACTTACCTCTATCCCAGGACAGCAGGTGTCCAGGAATTGTGGCCTAGTGCAGAATGAGCAAATGTGAGAATTAGCAATATACGCTTAGCTAGCAACAGTTCATCTATAGCCAGTATCTGTATGTTTAGTGGAATGTTGGGAAATTGGTGAGCCTGCAGTACTCAGCCAATGGGGAACCAGGGCAGGGAGAGAGAAGCGTTGGCTGATAGGGCGTAAGAGACACGAAGGCTGTTCTGATTGTTCTGATGGCTGTAACCCCTTTCCCACAATGTAATCTGCCAGTTAGTGGTGGTTTTTAGAGGTAGTAGCTCAGATACGATCAGTAAGGAACTTCATTTTCACATTGGCAGACTTCTTAGGAGCTCCTATCTCCTTAGTTCACTTGACAACTGGTGTCTTTAAAGAACTGGAAACGGCACTTATGTACTATCCTGTTGCAGGGACTTCAGAAGCTTGCTTCCTGTGACAAACCTAACTGCAGCTTTTCCACATTTGATTATGCATTGGGCATCTTTGCCAAGCCTTGTAGGGGTATGAAAGAACAACAAAGGAATTCCATGAATTGTTATGGGCTGTGGATATATCCACTTCTGCTTACTAATTGAAATATTAAAAATAAAAAAATAAAAAAATGCGATGCTTTGTGGAAAGCAGCATCTTCTCTTGCAATCTTATCTGTCTTAGGAAAAAACACCCTTGTTTCTCAGCTTTGGTGCTGTCTCGTTCTTGATATGCTTTGTGAATTCACATGACAGTTTTCTAAGGACAGCTCCCTCCCACGATCACTGCGGCGACCATCTCCTGCATGCAACACCGGAATCTTCCTGAATTTCATTTCTGTCTGTGCAGATGTCCAGAAGAGTGCAATGGAACCAGCAACAGGTTTTGCAAGAATGGGACTTATTTATTTCGTTGATCCATAGTCCAATAGTATTATTGTGTAAATAAATACGAAGCTTGCATTTTGCCAAGGTCTGAACTTTGAATGGACTTTGGCCTGTTTCAAGAAAGAAAGAATGTTCCTGAGCCTTCTCAGCATCACCAATCATCCGGCTTGCCTGGGTGGCATTAGCTGAAGAGTCATTGTCTTGGGCTGAAGATAACGTGTCCTCAGTATATAGGAGTAACAAAGCTTCTTTGTAACGTATGACTAAAACATAAAATGAGAAAGCGTAACACTAGTGGGAATGTGGACCTTGCTTTTGTGAAACGAATGCGTCAGTGTCTGATTCCAGAGAAGCAGTTGCAATTTTGAAGGAGTTCTCCAGGTGTTTGCCAGAGGTTTTTGATGAAATATTGCTCTTTTGTCTCTGGGGTTGTAACCTTGGTTTTCCCTGTTTGTGTTAAAGGCAGATTTACAATTCTCATTCAGTTAATATTGTTCGATCCTTCCTTTCAGTTGTATTTAATTTCTTGCCAGAGTAACCTGGCATGTACAAGAATATATTTATTCCTTCTTGTTTTCTCAGGCCATATTCAATTAATCCCAAAAAGTAAGCCATTCATTTATTTGTGTGTTTGCTTGTTTGTGTATTTGTTAGGTTGTTTGTTTTTTTATTGGCATTAGCTGCTTCTGTTGTTACAAAATCATCTACGGGCAGGAAGAGGCACCCGTATCCACGAAAGGTAAACTTCTTTCTCCTGCTCCTCTAGCTGTAATGTAACCAAAGGAACTGCTAGGGTAGACTTCCCAAATCCCCATCCTTCGTCTATGCAACCAGAAATTGCTCCCTCTTTCTCAGTAATTTCAGATTACTTTCATTCCAATGGGGCGGAGCCCTCTCTGGGCTCTTCCAGCCCAGAGACTGCGGTGAAAATAACCCCCCTCCGGAGGAACGGCAGCAGGCTGAATTCGGACGTTCTCGGCTTCAGAACGGCACGACTTCGCTCTCACGGCTCGGAAGTGGCACTCGCGGTGAAGCGCTCCGGAGCGATTGCCATTGCTGCCCGAGAAGTCGCGCTTATCGCCGAATGCCGCTTTCAGCCTCCAGCCGCGGTGTCGTGTTCCTCCGTCGCCGAGAAAGGGCGACTGTCCCCGGCAGCTTTTCTCCGACTGCGGGCTCCTCTCCGCACATCGGGAAGTCTCCCAAGGACTTGACGTTTTCTCTCAGATGTATAGCAGTTTCTCCCAATGATTGATATATTCCCCCGGAATTACCTGCTTAGTTATAAAAATACGGCCTTTCTTCCCCAAATACCAGCCTATTCACTTCTATTTCCAGCCTATTTAGTTTTGAAGCCTAGTCTCAAATTTCTTTATCAGAAATGAAAGCAAGGGTGTGTATTTTGCACTGCTCCCTGGACTCTGTTTAGCCAGCATATCAAAACACATGAAAGCATTTTCCATAAGTTCAACTTGCCATAATTCAAGTTTCATTCCTTTTTTTTTCGTTTCGTTTTGGTTTGAAACAGCACAGATCAGGTGATTTCTCATCTTGAAGATGCATGTTCAGCTCATTTAAATGAGGAGTCAAATCCCACCAAAAAACTAGCTATGAAAGCCATTTCTCATCTTCACCTTTAAAACCAATGCTTCTTTTGGATTCCATGAATGACTTGATTTCATTTCGCAAATCATCACATCCTCAGCATTTTATCCCAACTCAGCCACCTTCCTTCGGAAAAGTAAATGATGCCCCCATAATCAGCATCTATACTTCCCATGAATTCCTGTAATTAGCAACTATTCAGTCCATTGGACATAATGATGTTCAGTGCGGCTCCTCCGAGAGGGGGTTATTTTCTCCGCAGTCCAGAAAGGATCTCTCCCGACTTCTTCGAATGTGCTGCCTGGGAGCACAGCATCTGTCGCTCCTCGAATCTCCAGCTGCCTCTTTCAGAGAGGCTTTTCTCTTCTACCCTTGTGGTCACAGAACACAGAAGTGGAGCCACAGAGACGACACTTTGTGGCTCGAAATGAAGGCACGGACACAACATTCAGAGCCAGGCGTAGTGCCTTCTGCATATATGTACACTCGGCGACGTCCAAACCGCTCCTTTCCGATGTGCGGAGAAGAGCCCGCAGCTCGGAGAAAAGCTGCCGGGGACAGTCGCCCTTTCTCGGCGACGGAGGAACACGACACCGCGGCTGGAGGCTGAAAGCGGCATTCGGCGATAAGCGCGACTTCTCGGGCAGCAACGGCAATCGCTCCGGAGCGCTTCACCGCGAGTGCCACTTCCGAGCCGTGAGAGCGAAGTCATGCCGTTCTGAAGCCGAGAACGTCCGAATTCAGCCTGCTGCCGTTCCTCCGGAGGGGGTAGTTTTCTCCGCAGTCCAGAAAGGATCTCTCCCGACTTCTTCGAATGTGCTCCCTGGGAGCACAGCATCTGTCGCTCCTCGAATCTGCAGCTGCCTCTTTCAGAGAGGCTTTTCTCTTCTACCCTTGTGGTCACAGAACACAGAAGTGGACCAAAGAGAACCACACTACAAAGAATTGTGGCTCGAAATTCCATAGTGCACGTGTATGCTCCTCTAGTGTTAGGTAGTTAGCTATTCGGTGTGGAGAGGTTGCTCTCCCACCAGCAAAAAAAGCCAAACCAAACAAACAGAAAACCAAACCAAACACCTCTCAGGTGCATGTTGGCACATTGGGAGGATGTTGCAGGAGGGCCATTAAATAAGAAAAGGCCCTTAAATAAGAAACTGGGAACATAAATGGACTAATGGGACCAGTTTTCTGAGTACCCTAATTAGGAGAGACTAAGTAAGTGCTGGGTGTTTGTGGAAGTCGAAGAATTGTGCGGTTTGATTTGTGGATTTTGAAAGGAATGAGACAAACTGTTTTGGTGGTATAAGAAAGGTAATTGTTACTGGTATACCGAAGTAGAATGGAGGGTATGTGGAAGTGTAACAGTTGAGGGCACGACAAAGGAAAAAGGGTTAAAGAGAAAGTGAGTTAATCTGTGCTGGTGTGAGAGCAACCCCCACACCGTTTCCCCGCGAGCAGAACTTGGTGTGAGAGAGTGAGCTGCAGAGGGAGACTTCTGCTGTAAACAGCATGACTTGCAAAGGGGGAGGTGAGAGGACAGGGCACTGGAAGTGAGACTAGCCTCTGCAGAGAGAATCCCAGTGTTGGTACTGGGAGCCTCTGGAGAGGAGCAGGGAAACTGGGAATAACAGCAGCTGCTAGTGTCACGGCACTGGCCGTAAGACCCAGGGATCCACCCAGAGAGACATGGGGAATGTGGGGGGGGAGGGTGGGGGGCTAGAAGAGCCCAGAGAGGGCTCCGCCCCATTGGAATGAAAGAAATCTGACATTACTGAGAAAGAGGGAGCAATTTCTGGTTGCTTAGACGAAGGATGGGAATTTGGGAAGTCTACCCTAGCAGTTCCTTTGGTTACATTACAGCTAGAGGAGCAGGAGAAAGAAGTTTACCTTTCGTGGATACGGGTGCCTCTTCCTGCCCGCAGATGATTTTGTAACAACAGAAGCAGATAATGCCAATAAAAAAACAAACAACCTAACAAATACACAAACAAACAAATAAATGAATGGCTTACTTTTTGGGATTAATTGAATATGGCCTGAGAAAACAAAAAGGAATAAATATATTCTTGTACATGCCAGGTTACTCTGGCAAGAAATTAAATACAACTGAAAGGAAGGATCGAACAATATTAACTGAATGAGAATTGTAAATCTGCCTTTAACACAAACAGGGAAAACCAAGGTTACAACCCCAGAGACAAAAGAGCAATATTGCATGTTAACAGGAGAAAGAGGTAAAAACGTGAGTATAATGCAAGATATTTCATGATTAAAATCAGCAAACACTCCAGGCGCAGCAATTATAGCCTGATTATTCTATGGAAACATGGCAATATGCATGAAACATATATATACATGAAACAGTTCTATTAAGCATGTTAAAATAACTGAAAGTAGATTCGTCCCAAGAAAACATATGTAACTAAGCTTCTGCTTGGCTTTAAGATGCACACACATTATTTCTTTGACTTGGAAAGACAAGCATGTGTGATACTCTACTGAGTACTGAGTTAGTTCAGCTTTCTGGGAGCTGTACACAATGCTATATTGTCCTCACCCCTCCGTTTCTGACTCCTGTGCCTAATGCTGTGTTGTCAGAAGTCTTCTGAAATGAGGGTTTGATACTCCGACATCAGTAAACAGCATAGTGCTACTGATCTGTAACCTCTCAGCAGCAAAATGGAGAAATCCATGGGATCGATTCAGTGTCTGTGAGGGGAAGCAACACCTTTTAATACGCCACCTCAGAGAGCTGGCAGCAAAAATAGACAAATTTTATTTTACCTGCTTCATCAAAGTACATACAATGGAATTTGTTTGAGAGAAGAATGAACTCCTTTATATTGCAGATGGAAGGACAGACCCTGCCAGTACAAATCTACATGAATACATGGCAGAATACCTTACCCATGAGCAGATAACTCTTTTCTTAAAAGCGCCACTTTTGTCACTCTTGACAGCAATACCTGAAATGCAGTTTGTGAGTCTTGGAAAAGGAAGGCAGACGGAAAAAAGACACCGTTTAGTCTGGATTTGATTAACATTACTCTGTTGCTCTCAGTTGGTTGCAGAACTTAACTTCTACAATGACAGGGGGCGTCATTGACACTTGGCATCATATCTCTTTGAAATTCTAGGCCCCTTTCAGTCAAATTTGGCAGAGAGGAGAAGAGTTTTTAAAATGTTGTTTGTTTTTTTTTTGTTGTTTTGTTTTTTAAATTTATTGAAGAGGATAATGATCCAGTTGTAGCAATGACATATTTCTATTTGAAAAGTGAGTCATTGTGGTATTCCCCACGATCTATTTTTCAGCGCAGACTTCACATATAGGAACTTCCTACCAGGTCGGTGACAGGCGAACACAGCTCCAACACATAGCTGATCTCTGTGAAGGATAAAATGCACACAAGGCATGCGATTCTGAAATTCAAAGGAGATTTCAAAGGGTTGTATTTCAGTATGCTTAAATAATGTTCTACCTATTCTGCACTTCCTTAGAAAAATCTGAAATCTATTTTTCAGTCATTATCTCTTTTTCATTTAAGAAGACCTTCCAATAATTCATAAGCTTTATCTTCATTATCCCGTGCTCATTTTTATAGTTCCTCATTGCAGAAAACTGATGTGGCCCATTTTCACTAGCCATGACAACACTGAGCAGACTCATCCGTGCTAATAGACATGGCCACAAAGGGGTGCAGAGTTCAGTTGACAGCTACATCCTTGCACAATAATGGTTATCGGGATAGTGTAGGAACAAAGTAGTTATCTCCGAATTGTACAAGGTATCAGCACTTTTTCCTTACTTCCAAAGCCTCTGCCTACTTCGGTTTACATTGCCTGACCTCTGTGAATTTGACAAGTACTGCCAGTACACACACACACACACGAAAGGATAATCAGATGACTGTACTAGGCTTGTGAGATTTCTAATAATATCTCTTACCCGTTCTCCAGGGAAACCAAAGGCTTCCCTATGTGTTGGATCTGGTTTACATCTCAGGCCCTCTTTTTGCCTCGGAAGGTTGTCACCTAGAGCAACAGCCCTTCTTTTTTGTCTTGATGGAGGAGCTCACAATATCGGAGACAGTTTGACTATCTAAGGTGACCCTCCAGCCTCTTTCTCTTCCTTTGATATCTCAGAAAAAATATGTAATTCATATTTGCATTAAAAGACAATTTTTCATTTTTTGTATCATCAGTAGCACTGGGAGTTAGCATTACCTTTTGGGCTTTTGATGACCTAGAGTATAAAGATATCTTTCCTTCAAGTATTTCTGATGTACAGTAAAATCAAATATTTTCCTTTGAGCTGTTTTAAAAGAGTTTGGCAGCATTGAATGTTTTTTGGTACTGAATCCAGTGCTTTGATCTTCCTCCAACATTACCTAATTCTGTTCATAAGTTGTTGTGTTTAAGTGGAAAGAACTGACTTGTGGATAAGACAAAGCAGTACTCCCCTAGCATCTGATTCACCAACTGCTCTGGCATGCATGCAGTTTCTCCAAAGGCGATACAGGATTACGTATTTTCTATGGATATTTTCTAGGAGAATTCTTTTTTTGCTTTCGAATATACAAAATCCGAACATCCATGCTGCTTGTGATTTCATGCTCCTTCTGAAAATCTTGCTTTTTTCCAGACAAGAAAACGTATATTTGTGTGATCCGTGTTTTATTATTTTTAGATCAAGTGATGACCGTTAGTCTTCTCAGTAAGACTGACATTCACTACCTAATTTTTCCATAAGAGCGCAATCCTTATTCTTGAGATGCAGTTAATATAGCGAGGCTAGAAATGATGGAAGCCACACCGAGCTTGGTCACTACTTCAAAGGTATCATTTTAAATCATATCTATTGAAAGTGAAACTGCCTAGTCATTTCTGTAAGCTAGTTGAGCTTATTTTGATAGCATACGTTTAAAGCGTGGATCTGAATGATCTTTTGTAAAATCTGGTGATATTCAGAAGGCAGACACCTTTGAGGTCTATAGAACAATATCACTTAGTTATACCAGTTATTAATCCGCGTTTGCTCACGTTACTCATCCTTTTAAGTGAAGGTTGGGTGTCACTATATTATTGAAGTTCAGGGAAATCAAGTAAAATTGATTTTCAAATGGATTCTAAGATTTCATTTGTGTTTTTAATCCCTCTTTAGAGGAAGACAGCATGTCAAGTTATGCAGTTTTACACAGTAGATTGAGGCCATGATCTTGGCTTTATAAACAAATACAGCAACAGTGGTAGTGGGAATCCATGATTTTATTTTCATGCAGCTTGAATGGTCTTTTCTTACTTTTATGTAATTATTATTACTATTTATTTGTATCATTTTTATTAATTGATGTTTTTAATTTATGCAAGTTCTGAAAATAATCAACTGGTTTTCCTTGGCCCAAACAAAACACCATGAGGTTTCCCTCAGGTGGCCGTGGCCTCTTAATTGTTTGTTACTCCTAGTGGCTTCTTCTCTACTAATCAGTTTGTAGATGACCTGTTGAAGAATAATGAGGTTTCCTTAGTTGAGTGAAGTATCAGAATATCAGTGAAAGGGTGTCTGTAGTCAATGTTTTTCATATTTGCATTAAAGATCATAATACAAACAGATTTCTGAGATGGACAAATACTGGAGTCACTTGGAAGCAGACAGACAAACACAACAACCAAGCTAAAACAACCAACTCAGCCCTCCCAAAACCCCCTGTCTCCCCCCACCCCACACACAAACAAACAAACAAACAAACAAAGAAAAACTAAAGCAACAGCCATACAGATAGACAGACAAACAAAAATAAAAAAAAAAACAAAAAAAGAAAGAAAAAAGAAACGAAGAACAAGAAAAAAAACACACAGTGGAAACTACGAAAAAGACAATGAGAGATACAGAGTGATGGGGAAGAGAATTGTCAGCAATACCTGTAGACAGTATCTTCTAGAACTAACAGTGCAACGGCAGACTTACCTATGCAATAATAACACCATAAACAAGATCACTACTGCATTATAATTCAGAAGTCATTCTCTTCTAGGAGGCAGTTCTTTTGTCTATGACGTAATCCTGGAATGCAAGGAAATAGCAAGTATCAACTAGTAACAGTGTTACACTATCTCCAGCTCTAAAATGAGACTCCTTATCTGGTTTGGACTAACGGGCTTACAGCAGGTCAGAAAAAGACTTGTGTAAATACTAAGGACAGAGAACTTTCTAAAACGTAAGCAGCTAATCAGCAGTATTTAACCTGTAGGAAAAAAAACTATATGCTTTACTGTGCTTTGACAAATTATAGAAATATTTATAAGGCCCCATCCGTACAGAATTCAGAGATTTACAGTACAAGGTAGTAAGAATCCCAAATGAATTTTTACTCTTTTCTCAGAGCTGGTTAGAAATGCAATTTCTTGCTCAAACCAGAAAGGCCAATAGATTGGTAAAGAGCTTGACACTGTCACCATGTCAACACTTATAGAGAATGCAAGTAACAAAAGTTTCGGCCCAAAATAGAACAGAACAGAACCTTGCGCTCTATATAAGGCATGCCTCTGGGGCCAGGACCACATCCATCAGCCCAGGAAACAGAGCTGCTCTCCTCACCAGTAATAGCAGCCGGAGGAGTCACAGAATCACAGAATGGCCAGGGTTGGAAGGGACCTCAAGCTTCATGAATCTCCAAACCCCCTGCCACATGCAAATCTAACCACATTTAATACCAGAGCACCACTAACCACCACATTTAATACCAGCGCAGGCTGCGCAGGGCCCCATCCAACCTGGCCTTGAACACCTCCAGGGGCGGGGCGTGCACAGCCTCTCTGGAAGAAAGTGGCTTCTTATTCCACATTTATGCACACTTGGTAGATAAGATGAAATACTTCAGAAGTACCAAAACTGTAACTTTTGTATTATAGGCTATTCTGTTTTGCCAAGAGGCCCTCAACAAAAGAACAACTTAGGGGGCTCCTCTGACAGGAGGTCAAACTGCCCCTCTTTTGGATTAGGAGGAATGCAAGTGATGCTCCTCTACATTTTTCCTCCCAACTTACCTCTATCCCAGGACAGCAGGTGTCCAGGAATTGTGGCCTAGTGCAGAATGAGCAAATGTGAGAATTAGCAATATACGCTTAGCTAGCAACAGTTCATCTATAGCCAGTATCTGTATGTTTAGTGGAATGTTGGGAAATTGGTGAGCCTGCAGTACTCAGCCAATGGGGAACCAGGGCAGGGAGAGAGAAGCGTTGGCTGATAGGGCATAAGAGAGACGAAGGCTGTTCTGATTGTTCTGATGGCTGTAACCCCTTTCCCACAATGTAATCTGCCAGTTAGTGGTGGTTTTTAGAGGTAGTAGCTCAGATACGATCAGGAAGGAACTTCATTTTCACATTGGCAGACTTCTTAGGAGCTCCTATCTCCTTAGTTCACTTGACAACTGGTGTCTTTAAAGAACTGGAAACGGCACTTATGTACTATCCTGTTGCAGGGACTTCAGAAGCTTGCTTCCAGTGACAAACCTAACTGCAGCTTTTCCACATTTGATAATGTACCGGGCATCTTTGCCAAGCCTTGTAGGGGTATGAAAGAACAACAAAGGAATTCCATGAATCGTTACGGGCTGTGGATATATCCACTTCTGCTTACTAATTGAAATATTAAAAATAAAAAAATAAAAAAATGCGATGCTTTGTGGAAAGCAGCATCTTCTATTGCAATCTTATCTGTCTTAGGAAAAAACACCCTTGTTTCTCAGCTTTGGTGCTGTCTCGTTCTTGATATGCTTTGTGAATTCACATGACAGTTTTCTAAGGACAGCTCTCTCCCACGATCACTGCAGCGACCATCTCCTGCATGCAACACCGGAATCTTCCTGAATTTCATTTCTGTCTGTGCAGATGTCCAGAAGAGTGCAATGGAACCAGCAACAGGTTTTGCAAGAGTGGGACTTATTTATTTCGTTGATCCATAGTCCAATAGTATTATTGTGTAAATAAATACGAAGCTTGCATTTTGCCAAGGTCTGAACTTTGAATGGACTTTGGCCTGTTTCAAGAAAGAAAGAATGTTCCTGAGCCTTCTCAGCATCACCAATCATCCGGCTTGCCTGGGTGGCATTAGCTGAAGAGTCATTGTCTTGGGCTGAAGATAACGTGTCCTCAGTATATAGGAGTAACAAAGCTTCTTTGTAACGTATGACTAAAACATAAAATGAGAAAGCGTAACACTAGTGGGAATGTGGACCTTGCTTTTGTGAAACGAATGCGTCAGTGTCTGATTCCAGAGAAGCAGTTGCAATTTTGAAGGAGTTCTCCAGGTGTTTGCCAGAGGTTTTTGATGAAATATTGCTCTTTTGTCTCTGGGGTTGTAACCTTGGTTTTCCCTGTTTGTGTTAAAGGCAGATTTACAATTCTCATTCAGTTAATATTGTTCGATCCTTCCTTTCAGTTGTATTTAATTTCTTGCCAGAGTAACCTGGCATGTACAAGAATATATTTATTCCTTCTTGTTTTCTCAGGCCATATTCAATTAATCCCAAAAAGTAAGCCATTCATTTATTTGTGTGTTTGCTTGTTTGTGTATTTGTTAGGTTGTTTGTTTTTTTATTGGCATTAGCTGCTTCTGTTGTTACAAAATCATCTACGGGCAGGAAGAGGCACCCGTATCCACGAAAGGTAAACTTCTTTCTCCTGCTCCTCTAGCTGTAATGTAACCAAAGGAACTGCTAGGGTAGACTTCCCAAATCCCCATCCTTCGTCTATGCAACCAGAAATTGCTCCCTCTTTCTCAGTAATTTCAGATTACTTTCATTCCAATGGGGCGGAGCCCTCTCTGGGCTCTTCCAGCCCAGAGACTGCGGTGAAAATAACCCCCCTCCGGAGGAACGGCAGCAGGCTGAATTCGGACGTTCTCGGCTTCAGAACGGCACGACTTCGCTCTCACGGCTCGGAAGTGGCACTCGCGGTGAAGCGCTCCGGAGCGATTGCCGTTGCTGCCCGAGAAGTCGCGCTTATCGCCGAATGCCGCTTTCAGCCTCCAGACGCGGTGTCGTGTTCCTCCGTCGCCGAGAAAGGGCGACTGTCCCCGGCAGCTTTTCTCCGACTGCGGGCTCCTCTCCGCACATCGGGAAGTCTCCCAAGGACTTGACGTTTTCTCTCAGATGTATAGCAGTTTCTCCCAATGATTGATGTATTCCCCCGGAATTACCTGCTTAGTTATAAAAATACGGCCTTTCTTCCCCAAATACCAGCCTATTCACTTCTATTTCCAGCCTATTTAGTTTTGAAGCCTAGTCTCAAATTTCTTTATCAGAAATGAAAGCAAGGGTGTGTATTTTGCACTGCTCCCTGGACTCTGTTTAGCCAGCATATCAAAACACATGAAAGCATTTTCCATAAGTTCAACTTGCCATAATTCAAGTTTCATTCCTTTTTTTTTCGTTTCGTTTTGGTTTGAAACAGCACAGATCAGGTGATTTCTCATCTTGAAGATGCATGTTCAGCTCATTTAAATGAGGAGTCAAATCCCACCAAAAAACTAGCTATGAAAGCCATTTCTCATCTTCACCTTTAAAACCAATGCTTCTTTTGGATTCCATGAATGACTTGATTTCATTTCGCAAATCATCACATCCTCAGCATTTTATCCCAACTCAGCCACCTTCCTTCGGAAAAGTAAATGATGCCCCCATAATGAGCATCTATACTTCCCATGAATTCCTGTAATTAGCAACTATTCAGTCCATTGGACATAATGATGTTCAGTGCGGCTCCTCCGAGAGGGGGTTATTTTCTCCGCAGTCCAGAAAGGATCTCTCCCGACTTCTTCGAATGTGCTGCCTGGGAGCACAGCATCTGTCGCTCCTCGAATCTCCAGCTGCCTCTTTCCGAGAGGCTTTTCTCTTCTACCCTTGTGGTCACAGAACACAGAAGTGGAGCCACAGAGACGACACTTTGTGGCTCGAAATGAAGGCACGGACACAACATTCAGAGCCAGGCGTAGTGCCTTCTGCATATATGTACACTCGGCGACGTCCAAACCGCTCCTTTCCGATGTGCGGAGAAGAGCCCGCAGCTCGGAGAAAAGCTGACGGGGACAGTCGCCCTTTCTCGGCGACGGAGGAACACGACTCCGCGGCTGGAGGCTGAAAGCGGCATTCGGCGATAAGCGCGACTTCTCGGGCAGCAACGGCAATCGCTCCGGAGCGCTTCACCGCGAGTGCCACTTCCGAGCCGTGAGAGCGAAGTCGTGCCGTTCTGAAGCCGAGAACGTCCGAATTCAGCCTGCTGCCGTTCCTCCGGAGGGGGTAGTTTTCTCCGCAGTCCAGAAAGGATCTCTCCCGACTTCTTCGAATGTGCTCCCTGGGAGCACAGCATCTGTCGCTCCTCGAATCTGCAGCTGCCTCTTTCAGAGAGGCTTTTCTCTTCTACCCTTGTGGTCACAGAACACAGAAGTGGACCAAAGAGAACCACACTACAAAGAATTGTGGCTCGAAATTCCATAGTGCACGTGTATGCTCCTCTAGTGTTAGGTAGTTAGCTATTCGGTGTGGAGAGGTTGCTCTCCCACCAGCAAAAAAAGCCAAACCAAACAAACAGAAAACATAACCAAACACCTCTCAGGTGCATGTTGGCACATTGGGAGGATGTTGCAAGAGGGCCATTAAATAAGAAAAGGCCCTTAAATAAGAAACTGGGAACATACATGGACTAATGGGACCAGTTTTCTAATTGAGTACCCTAATCAGGAGAGACTAAGTAAGTGCTGGGTGTTTGTGGAAGTCGAAGAATTGTGCGGTTTGATTTGTGGATTTTGAAAGGAATGAGACAAACTGTTTTGGTGGTATAAGAAAGGTAATTGTTACTGGTATACCGAAGTAGAATGGAGGGTATGTGGAAGTGTAACAGTTGAGGGCACGACAAAGGAAAAAGGGTTAAAGAGAAAGTGAGTTAATCTGTGCTGGTGTGAGAGCAACCCCCACACCGTTTCTCCGCGAGCAGAACTTGGTGTGAGAGAGTGAGCTGCAGAGGGAGACTTCTGCTGTAAACAGCATGACTTGCAAAGGGGGAGGTGAGAGGACAGGGCACTGGAAGTGAGACTAGCCTCTGCAGAGAGAATCCCAGTGTTGGTACTGGGAGCCTCTGGAGAGGAGCAGGTAAACTGGGAATAACAGCAGCTGCTAGTGTCACGGCACTGGCCGTAAGACCCAGGGATCCACTCAGAGAGACATGGGGAGTGTGGGGGGAGGGTGGGGGGCTAGAAGAGCCCAGAGAGGGCTCCGCCCCATTGGAATGAAAGTAATCTGAAATTACTGAGAAAGAGGGAGCAATTTCTGGTTGCATAGACGAAGGATGGGGATTTGGGAAGTCTACCCTAGCAGTTCCTTTGGTTACATTACAGCTAGAGGAGCAGGAGAAAGAAGTTTACCTTTCGTGGATACGGGTGCCTCTTCCTGCCCGTAGATGATTTTGTAACAACAGAAGCAGCTAATGCCAATAAAAAAACAAACAACCTAACAAATACACAAACAAGCAAACACACAAATAAATGAATGGCTTACTTTTTGGGATTAATTGAATATGGCCTGAGAAAACAAGAAGGAATAAATATATTCTTGTACATGCCAGGTTACTCTGGCAAGAAATTAAATACAACTGAAAGGAAGGATCGAACAATATTAACTGAATGAGAATTGTAAATCTGCCTTTAACACAAACAGGGAAAACCAAGGTTACAACCCGAGAAAAAAGAGCAATATTGCATGTTAACAGGAGTAAGAGGTAAAAACTTGAGTATAATGCAAGATATTTCATGATTAAAATCAGCAAACACTCCAGGCGCAGCAATTATAGCCTGATTATTCTATGGAAACATGGCAATATGCATGAAACATATATATACATGAAACAGTTCTATTAAGCATGTTAAAATAACTGAAAGTAGATTTGTCCCAAGAAAACATATGTAACTAAGCTTCTGCTTGGCTTTAAGATGCACACACATTATTTCTTTGACTTGGAAAGACAAGCATGTGTGATACTCTACTGAGTACTGAGTTAGTTCAGCTTTCTGGGAGCTGTACACAATGCTATATTGTCCTCACCCCTCCGTTTCTGACTCCTGTGCCTAATGCTGTGTTGTCAGAAGTCTTCTGAAATGAGGGTTTGATACTCCGACATCAGTAAACAGCATAGTGCTACTGATCTGTAACCTCTCAGCAGCAAAATGGAGAAATCCATGTGATCGATTCAGTGTCTGTGAGGGGAAGCAACACCTTTTAATACGCCACCTCAGAGAGCTGGCAGAAAAAATAGACAAATTTTATTTTACCTGCTTCATCAAAGTACATACAATGGAATTTGTTTGAGAGAAGAATGAACTCCTTTATATTGCAGATGGAAGGACAGACCCTGCCAGTACAAATCTACATGAATACATGGCAGAATACCTTACCCATGAGCAGATAACTCTTTTCTTAAAAGCGCCACTTTTGTCACTCTTGACAGCAATACCTGAAATGCAGTTTGTGAGTCTTGGAAAAGGAAGGCAGACGGAAAAAAGACACCGTTTAGTCTGGATTTGATTAACATTACTCTGTTGCTCTCAGTTGGTTGCAGAACTTAACTTCTACAATGACAGGGGGCGTCATTGACACTTGGCATCATATCTCTTTGAAATTCTAGGCCCCTTTCAGTCAAATTTGGCAGAGAGGAGAAGAGTTTTTAAAATGTTGTTTGTTTTTTTTTTGTTGTTTTGTTTTTTAAATTTATTGAAGAGGATAATGATCCAGTTGTAGCAATGACATATTTCTATTTGAAAAGTGAGTCATAGTGGTATTCCCCACGATCTATTTTTCAGCGCAGACTTCACATATAGGAACTTCCTACCAGGTCGGTGACAGGCGAACACAGCTCCAACACATAGCTGATCTCTGTGAAGGATAAAATGCACACAAGGCATGCGATTCTGAAATTCAAAGGAGATTTCAAAGGGTTGTATTTCAGTATGCTTAAATAATGTTCTACCTATTCTGCACTTCCTTAGAAAAATCTGAAATCTATTTTTCAGTCATTATCTCTTTTTCATTTAAGAAGACCTTCCAATAATTCATAAGCTTTATCTTCATTATCCCGTGCTCATTTTTATAGTTCCTCATTGCAGAAAACTGATGTGGCCCATTTTCACTAGCCATGACAACACTGAGCAGACTCATCCGTGCTAATAGACATGGCCACAAAGGGGTGCAGAGTTCAGTTGACAGCTACATCCTTGCACAATAATGGTTATCGGGATAGTGTAGGAACAAAGTAGTTATCTCCGAATTGTACAAGGTATCAGCACTTTTTCCTTACTTCCAAAGCCTCTGCCTACTTCGGTTTACATTGCCTGACCTCTGTGAATTTGACAAGTACTGCCAGTACACACACACACACACGAAAGGATAATCAGATGACTGTACTAGGCTTGTGAGATTTCTAATAATATCTCTTACCCGTTCTCCAGGGAAACCAAAGGCTTCCCTATGTGTTGGATCTGGTTTACATCTCAGGCCCTCTTTTTGCCTCGGAAGGTTGTCACCTAGAGCAACAGCCCTTCTTTTTTGTCTTGATGGAGGAGCTCACAATATCGGAGACAGTTTGACTATCTAAGGTGACCCTCCAGCCTCTTTCTCTTCCTTTGATATCTCAGAAAAAATATGTAATTCATATTTGCATTAAAAGACAATTTTTCATTTTTTGTATCATCAGTAGCACTGGGAGTTAGCATTACCTTTTGGGCTTTTGATGACCTAGAGTATAAAGATATCTTTCCTTCAAGTATTTCTGATGTACAGTAAAATCAAATATTTTCCTTTGAGCTGTTTTAAAAGAGTTTGGCAGCATTGAATGTTTTTTGGTACTGAATCCAGTGCTTTGATCTTCCTCCAACATTACCTAATTCTGTTCATAAGTTGTTGTGTTTAAGTGGAAAGAACTGACTTGTGGATAAGACAAAGCAGTACTCCCCTAGCATCTGATTCACCAACTGCTCTGGCATGCATGCAGTTTCTCCAAAGGCGATACAGGATTACGTATTTTCTATGGATATTTTCTAGGAGAATTCTTTTTTTGCTTTCGAATATACAAAATCCGAACATCCATGCTGCTTGTGATTTCATGCTCCTTCTGAAAATCTTGCTTTTTTCCAGACAAGAAAACGTATATTTGTGTGATCCGTGTTTTATTATTTTTAGATCAAGTGATGACCGTTAGTCTTCTCAGTAAGACTGACATTCACTACCTAATTTTTCCATAAGAGCGCAATCCTTATTCTTGAGATGTAGTTAATATAGCGAGGCTAGAAATGATGGAAGCCACACCGAGCTTGGTCACTACTTCAAAGGTATCATTTTAAATCATATCTATTGAAAGTGAAACTGCCTAGTCATTTCTGTAAGCTAGTTGAGCTTATTTTGATAGCATACGTTTAAAGCGTGGATCTGAATGATCTTTTGTAAAATCTGGTGATATTCAGAAGGCAGACACCTTTGAGGTCTATAGAACAATATCACTTAGTTATACCAGTTATTAATCCGCGTTTGCTCACGTTACTCATCCTTTTAAGTGAAGGTTGGGTGTCACTATATTATTGAAGTTCAGGGAAATCAAGTAAAATTGATTTTCAAATGGATTCTAAGATTTCATTTGTGTTTTTAATCCCTCTTTAGAGGAAGACAGCATGTCAAGTTATGCAGTTTTAAACAGTAGATTGAGGCCATGATCTTGGCTTTATAAACAAATACAGCAACAGTGGTAGTGGGAATCCATGATTTTATTTTCATGCAGCTTGAATGGTCTTTTCTTACTTTTATGTAATTATTATTACTATTTATTTGTATCATTTTTATTAATTGATGTTTTTAATTTATGCAAGTTCTGAAAATAATCAACTGGTTTTCCTTGGCCCAAACAAAACACCATGAGGTTTCCCTCAGGTGGCCGTGGCCTCTTAATTGTTTGTTACTCCTAGTGGCTTCTTCTCTACTAATCAGTTTGTAGATGACCTGTTGAAGAATAAGGAGGTTTCCTTAGTAGAGTGAAGTATCAGAATATCAGTGAAAGGGTGTCTGTAGTCAATGTTTTTCATATTTGCATTAAAGATCATAATACAAACAGATTTCTGAGATGGACAAATACTGGAGTCACTTGGAAGCAGACAGACAAACACAACAACCAAGCTAAAACAACCAACTCAGCCCTCCCAAAACCCCCTGTCTCCCCCCACCCCACACACAAACAAACAAACAAACAAACAAAGAAAAACTAAAGCAACAGCCATACAGATAGACAGACAAACAAAAATAAAAAAAAAAACAAAAAAAGAAAGAAAAAAGAAACGAAGAACAAGAAAAAAAACACACAGTGGAAACTACGAAAAAGACAATGAGAGATACAGAGTGATGGGGAAGAGAATTGTCAGCAATACCTGTAGACAGTATCTTCTAGAACTAACAGTGCAACGGCAGACTTACCTATGCAATAATAACACCATAAACAAGATCACTACTGCATTATAATTCAGAAGTCATTCTCTTCTAGGAGGCAGTTCTTTTGTCTATTACGTAATCCTGGAATGCAAGGAAATAGCAAGTATCAACTAGTAACAGTGTTACACTATCTCCAGCTCTAAAATGAGACTCCTTATCTGGTTTGGACTAACGGGCTTACAGCAGGTCAGAAAAAGACTTGTGTAAATACTAAGGACAGAGAACTTTCTAAAACGTAAGCAGCTAATCAGCAGTATTTAACCTGTAGGAAAAAAAACTATATGCTTTACTGTGCTTTGACAAATTATAGAAATATTTATAAGGCCCCATCCGTACAGAATTCAGAGATTTACAGTACAAGGTAGTAAGAATCCCAAATGAATTTTTGCTCTTTTCTCAGAGCTGGTTAGAAATGCAATTTCTTGCTCAAACCAGAAAGGCCAATAGATTGGTAAAGAGCTTGACACTGTCACCATGTCAACACTTATAGAGAATGCAAGTAACAAAAGTTTCGGCCCAAAATAGAACAGAACAGAACCTTGCGCTCTATATAAGGCATGCCTCTGGGGCCAGGACCACATCCATCAGCCCAGGAAACAGAGCTGCTCTCCTCACCAGTAATAGCAGCCGGAGGAGTCACAGAATCACAGAATGGCCAGGGTTGGAAGGGACCTCAAGCTTCATGAATCTCCAAACCCCCTGCCACATGCAAATCTAACCACATTTAATACCAGAGCACCACTAACCACCACATTTAATACCAGCGCAGGCTGCGCAGGGCCCCATCCAACCTGGCCTTGAACACCTCCAGGGGCGGGGCGTGCACAGCCTCTCTGGAAGAAAGTGGCTTCTTATTCCACATTTATGCACACTTGGTAGATAAGATGAAATACTTCAGAAGTACCAAAACTGTAACTTTTGTATTATAGGCTATTCTGTTTTGCCAAGAGGCCCTCAACAAAAGAACAACTTAGGGGGCTCCTCTGACAGGAGGTCAAACTGCCCCTCTTTTGGATTAGGAGGAATGCAAGTGATGCTCCTCTACATTTTTCCTCCCAACTTACCTCTATCCCAGGACAGCAGGTGTCCAGGAATTGTGGCCTAGTGCAGAATGAGCAAATGTGAGAATTAGCAATATACGCTTAGCTAGCAACAGTTCATCTATAGCCAGTATCTGTATGTTTAGTGGAATGTTGGGAAATTGGTGAGCCTGCAGTACTCAGCCAATGGGGAACCAGGGCAGGGAGAGAGAAGCGTTGGCTGATAGGGCATAAGAGAGACGAAGGCTGTTCTGATTGTTCTGATGGCTGTAACCCCTTTCCCACAATGTAATCTGCCAGTTAGTGGTGGTTTTTAGAGGTAGTAGCTCAGATACGATCAGGAAGGAACTTCATTTTCACATTGGCAGACTTCTTAGGAGCTCCTATCTCCTTAGTTCACTTGACAACTGGTGTCTTTAAAGAACTGGAAACGGCACTTATGTACTATCCTGTTGCAGGGACTTCAGAAGCTTGCTTCCAGTGACAAACCTAACTGCAGCTTTTCCACATTTGATAATGTACCGGGCATCTTTGCCAAGCCTTGTAGGGGTATGAAAGAACAACAAAGGAATTCCATGAATCGTTACGGGCTGTGGATATATCCACTTCTGCTTACTAATTGAAATATTAAAAATAAAAAAATAAAAAAATGCGATGCTTTGTGGAAAGCAGCATCTTCTCTTGCAATCTTATCTGTCTTAGGAAAAAACACCCTTGTTTCTCAGCTTTGGTGCTGTCTCGTTCTTGATATGCTTTGTGAATTCACATGACAGTTTTCTAAGGACAGCTCCCTCCCACGATCACTGCAGCGACCATCTCCTGCATGCAACACCGGAATCTTCCTGAATTTCATTTCTGTCTGTGCAGATGTCCAGAAGAGTGCAATGGAACCAGCAACAGGTTTTGCAAGAATGGGACTTATTTATTTCGTTGATCCATAGTCCAATAGTATTATTGTGTAAATAAATACGAAGCTTGCATTTTGCCAAGGTCTGAACTTTGAATGGACTTTGGCCTGTTTCAAGAAAGAAAGAATGTTCCTGAGCCTTCTCAGCATCACCAATCATCCGGCTTGCCTGGGTGGCATTAGCTGAAGAGTCATTGTCTTGGGCTGAAGATAACGTGTCCTCAGTATATATGAGTAACAAAGCTTCTTTGTAACGTATGACTAAAACATAAAATGAGAAAGCATAACACTAGTGGGAATGTGGACCTTGCTTTTGAGAAGCAATGCATCAGTGTCTGATTCCAGAGACGCAGTTGCAATTTTGAAGGAGTTCTCCAGGCGTCTGTGATGCATCTTTGAAAACAGGTTGTTCACATATGTACCTGCTGCCAAAAAGGTAATGCGGCTAACTAGGTAAGCCATGTCTCATCTTCACCTTGAGGAACAATATTTCTTCTTGATTCCATCATTTTGATTCCATGTTTTCATTTCATTTGGCAAATCATAGCATCTTCTTAGCATTTTATCCCAACTTAGCGACTCCTCTGCCTGCTGGAGGCCCACTATTGCAATTGCAAATAAAATCTGCTTGATCAGAGCTACCGTCCCAGAAAATTATTTGGATGTTTCCAATGCTTACCAAGATACCATTACAATTACCTGAGTATTTGAAGTTACAATGCAAGGAAACTTCGACAACGAATTTCTATATCTAGTGCTGCCGATCCCAGTTGATGCCCTAGTTCACTAGAGCGTATATACACAAACAGTGATTCTTGAAGAAAATTGAAAAGACACCACAAGAAAAGGGCTCTGGAGATACCAGTATAACAGAGTGGAAATCACAGATTCAGTGCAGCATGTAATCATAAATAAACTGGCCAAAGCAATATTCCATAACATCTATGTTATAACGTATGTTCTATGTTACGACAATATGTTCATGCCGAAGGAGTTTTGAAGGGGACAGAAACTCGTCTAGCTCTCTTCTGGTGCTTCGTAGGTTACATTTGCCTAGTGTTTTGCAACATACATCACTCAATTAAGATTACAATTAGCTCAGCAGTGCAGGAGAGAAGAGAAGGTGAGTTCTGGCTCATCATAAATATGCATGAAGAATGCCCGCCCATATCTATGGGAGTGCAGATAGGGCTAGGCTCGGGGGTTATATTCTCATGTTCTGAATACAACAGGCCGACCGTCTCTTTAAGTAGTTCTCTAAAAGTATCGGACTTACCGTGCGAATGAAATGCCGTTTCTGCAGTGAGAAGCAGCAAGATGAGTATTTCATGGTCTCTGCTGCCATCTATTGTCATTTATTGGTCCTAACAATTCTTGTTGGGATTCTCTTTGTAACTGGAAACAGCACTGACGTACTATCCTGTTGCAGGGACTTCAGAAGCTTGCTTCCTGTGACAAACCTAACTGCAGCTTTTCCACATTTGATAATGTACCGGGCATCTTTGCCAAGCCTTGTAGGGGTATGAAAGAACAACAAAGGAATTCCATGAATCGTTACGGGCTGTGGATATATCCACTTCTGCTTACTAATTGAAATATTAAAAATAAAAAAATAAAAAAATGCGATGCTTTGTGGAAAGCAGCATCTTCTCTTGCAATCTTATCTGTCTTAGGAAAAAACACCCTTGTTTCTCAGCTTTGGTGCTGTCTCGTTCTTGATATGCTTTGTGAATTCACATGACAGTTTTCTAAGGACAGCTCTCTCCCACGATCACTGCAGCGACCATCTCCTGCATGCAACACCGGAATCTTCCTGAATTTCATTTCTGTCTGTGCAGATGTCCAGAAGAGTGCAATGGAACCAGCAACAGGTTTTGCAAGAATGGGACTTATTTATTTCGTTGATCCATAGTCCAATAGTATTATTGTGTAAATAAATACGAAGCTTGCATTTTGCCAAGGTCTGAACTTTGAATGGACTTTGGCCTGTTTCAAGAAAGAAAGAATGTTCCTGAGCCTTCTCAGCATCACCAATCATCCGGCTTGCCTGGGTGGCATTAGCTGAAGAGTCATTGTCTTGGGCTGAAGATAACGTGTCCTCAGTATATAGGAGTAACAAAGCTTCTTTGTAACGTATGACTAAAACATAAAATGAGAAAGCGTAACACTAGTGGGAATGTGGACCTTGCTTTTGTGAAACGAATGCGTCAGTGTCTGATTCCAGAGAAGCAGTTGCAATTTTGAAGGAGTTCTCCAGGTGTTTGCCAGAGGTTTTTGATGAAATATTGCTCTTTTGTCTCTGGGGTTGTAACCTTGGTTTTCCCTGTTTGTGTTAAAGGCAGATTTACAATTCTCATTCAGTTAATATTGTTCGATCCTTCCTTTCAGTTGTATTTAATTTCTTGCCAGAGTAACCTGGCATGTACAAGAATATATTTATTCCTTCTTGTTTTCTCAGGCCATATTCAATTAATCCCAAAAAGTAAGCCATTCATTTATTTGTGTGTTTGCTTGTTTGTGTATTTGTTAGGTTGTTTGTTTTTTTATTGGCATTAGCTGCTTCTGTTGTTACAAAAAATCATTACAAAATCATCTACGGGCAGGAAGAGGCACCCGTATCCACGAAAGGTAAACTTCTTTCTCCTGCTCCTCTAGCTGTAATGTAACCAAAGGAACTGCTAGGGTAGACTTCCCAAATCCCCATCCTTCGTCTATGCAACCAGAAATTGCTCCCTCTTTCTCAGTAATTTCAGATTACTTTCATTCCAATGGGGCGGAGCCCTCTCTGGGCTCTTCCAGCCCAGAGACTGCGGCGAAAATAACCCCCCTCCGGAGGAACGGCAGCAGGCTGAATTCGGACGTTCTCGGCTTCAGAACGGCACGACTTCGCTCTCACGGCTCGGAAGTGGCACTCGCGGTGAAGCGCTCCGGAGCGATTGCCGTTGCTGCCCGAGAAGTCGCGCTTATCGCCGAATGCCGCTTTCAGCCTCCAGACGCGGTGTCGTGTTCCTCCGTCGCCGAGAAAGGGCGACTGTCCCCGGCAGCTTTTCTCCGACTGCGGGCTCCTCTCCGCACATCGGGAAGTCTCCCAAGGACTTGACGTTTTCTCTCAGATGTATAGCAGTTTCTCCCAATGATTGATATATTCCCCCGGAATTACCTGCTTAGTTATAAAAATACGGCCTTTCTTCCCCAAATACCAGCCTATTCACTTCTATTTCCAGCCTATTTAGTTTTGAAGCCTAGTCTCAAATTTCTTTATCAGAAATGAAAGCAAGGGTGTGTATTTTGCACTGCTCCCTGGACTCTGTTTAGCTAGCATATCAAAACACATGAAAGCATTTTCCATAAGTTCAACTTGCCATAATTCAAGTTTCATTCCTTTTTTTTTCGTTTCGTTTTGGTTTGAAACAGCACAGATCAGGTGATTTCTCATCTTGAAGATGCATGTTCAGCTCATTTAAATGAGGAGTCAAATCCCACCAAAAAACTAGCTATGAAAGCCATTTCTCATCTTCACCTTTAAAACCAATGCTTCTTTTGGATTCCATGAATGACTTGATTTCATTTCGCAAATCATCACATCCTCAGCATTTTATCCCAACTCAGCCACCTTCCTTCGGAAAAGTAAATGATGCCCCCATAATGAGCATCTATACTTCCCATGAATTCCTGTAATTAGCAACTATTCAGTCCATTGGACATAATGATGTTCAGTGCGGCTCCTCCGAGAGGGGGTTATTTTCTCCGCAGTCCAGAAAGGATCTCTCCCGACTTCTTCGAATGTGCTGCCTGGGAGCACAGCATCTGTCGCTCCTCGAATCTCCAGCTGCCTCTTTCAGAGAGGCTTTTCTCTTCTACCCTTGTGGTCACAGAACACAGAAGTGGAGCCACAGAGACGACACTTTGTGGCTCGAAATGAAGGCACGGACACAACATTCAGAGCCAGGCGTAGTGCCTTCTGCATATATGTACACTCGGCGACGTCCAAACCGCTCCTTTCCGATGTGCGGAGAAGAGCCCGCAGCTCGGAGAAAAGCTGACGGGGACAGTCGCCCTTTCTCGGCGACGGAGGAACACGACTCCGCGGCTGGAGGCTGAAAGCGGCATTCGGCGATAAGCGCGACTTCTCGGGCAGCAACGGCAATCGCTCCGGAGCGCTTCACCGCGAGTGCCACTTCCGAGCCGTGAGAGCGAAGTCGTGCCGTTCTGAAGCCGAGAACGTCCGAATTCAGCCTGCTGCCGTTCCTCCGGAGGGGGTAGTTTTCTCCGCAGTCCAGAAAGGATCTCTCCCGACTTCTTCGAATGTGCTCCCTGGGAGCACAGCATCTGTCGCTCCTCGAATCTGCAGCTGCCTCTTTCAGAGAGGCTTTTCTCTTCTACCCTTGTGGTCACAGAACACAGAAGTGGACCAAAGAGAACCACACTACAAAGAATTGTGGCTCGAAATTCCATAGTGCACGTGTATGCTCCTCTAGTGTTAGGTAGTTAGCTATTCGGTGTGGAGAGGTTGCTCTCCCACCAGCAAAAAAAGCCAAACCAAACAAACAGAAAACATAACCAAACACCTCTCAGGTGCATGTTGGCACATTGGGAGGATGTTGCAAGAGGGCCATTAAATAAGAAAAGGCCCTTAAATAAGAAACTGGGAACATACATGGACTAATGGGACCAGTTTTCTAATTGAGTACCCTAATCAGGAGAGACTAAGTAAGTGCTGGGTGTTTGTGGAAGTCGAAGAATTGTGCGGTTTGATTTGTGGATTTTGAAAGGAATGAGACAAACTGTTTTGGTGGTATAAGAAAGGTAATTGTTACTGGTATACCGAAGTAGAATGGAGGGTATGTGGCAGTGTAACAGTTGAGGGCACGACAAAGGAAAAAGGGTTAAAGAGAAAGTGAGTTAATCTGTGCTGGTGTGAGAGCAACCCCCACACCGTTTCTCCGCGAGCAGAACTTGGTGTGAGAGAGTGAGCTGCAGAGGGAGACTTCTGCTGTAAACAGCATGACTTGCAAAGGGGGAGGTGAGAGGACAGGGCACTGGAAGTGAGACTAGCCTCTGCAGAGAGAATCCCAGTGTTGGTACTGGGAGCCTCTGGAGAGGAGCAGGTAAACTGGGAATAACAGCAGCTGCTAGTGTCACGGCACTGGCCGTAAGACCCAGGGATCCACTCAGAGAGACATGGGGAGTGTGGGGGGAGGGTGGGGGGCTAGAAGAGCCCAGAGAGGGCTCCGCCCCATTGGAATGAAAGTAATCTGAAATTACTGAGAAAGAGGGAGCAATTTCTGGTTGCATAGACGAAGGATGGGGATTTGGGAAGTCTACCCTAGCAGTTCCTTTGGTTACATTACAGCTAGAGGAGCAGGAGAAAGAAGTTTACCTTTCGTGGATACGGGTGCCTCTTCCTGCCCGTAGATGATTTTGTAACAACAGAAGCAGCTAATGCCAATAAAAAAACAAACAACCTAACAAATACACAAACAAGCAAACACACAAATAAATGAATGGCTTACTTTTTGGGATTAATTGAATATGGCCTGAGAAAACAAGAAGGAATAAATATATTCTTGTACATGCCAGGTTACTCTGGCAAGAAATTAAATACAACTGAAAGGAAGGATCGAACAATATTAACTGAATGAGAATTGTAAATCTGCCTTTAACACAAACAGGGAAAACCAAGGTTACAACCCGAGAAAAAAGAGCAATATTGCATGTTAACAGGAGTAAGAGGTAAAAACTTGAGTATAATGCAAGATATTTCATGATTAAAATCAGCAAACACTCCAGGCGCAGCAATTATAGCCTGATTATTCTATGGAAACATGGCAATATGCATGAAACATATATATACATGAAACAGTTCTATTAAGCATGTTAAAATAACTGAAAGTAGATTCGTCCCAAGAAAACATATGTAACTAAGCTTCTGCTTGGCTTTAAGATGCACACACATTATTTCTTTGACTTGGAAAGACAAGCATGTGTGATACTCTACTGAGTACTGAGTTAGTTCAGCTTTCTGGGAGCTGTACACAATGCTATATTGTCCTCACCCCTCCGTTTCTGACTCCTGTGCCTAATGCTGTGTTGTCAGAAGTCTTCTGAAATGAGGGTTTGATACTCCGACATCAGTAAACAGCATAGTGCTACTGATCTGTAACCTCTCAGCAGCAAAATGGAGAAATCCATGGGATCGATTCAGTGTCTGTGAGGGGAAGCAACACCTTTTAATACGCCACCTCAGAGAGCTGGCAGCAAAAATAGACAAATTTTATTTTACCTGCTTCATCAAAGTACATACAATGGAATTTGTTTGAGAGAAGAATGAACTCCTTTATATTGCAGATGGAAGGACAGACCCTGCCAGTACAAATCTACATGAATACATGGCAGAATACCTTACCCATGAGCAGATAACTCTTTTCTTAAAAGCGCCACTTTTGTCACTCTTGACAGCAATACCTGAAATGCAGTTTGTGAGTCTTGGAAAAGGAAGGCAGACGGAAAAAAGACACCGTTTAGTCTGGATTTGATTAACATTACTCTGTTGCTCTCAGTTGGTTGCAGAACTTAACTTCTACAATGACAGGGGGCGTCATTGACACTTGGCATCATATCTCTTTGAAATTCTAGGCCCCTTTCAGTCAAATTTGGCAGAGAGGAGAAGAGTTTTTAAAATGTTGTTTGTTTTTTTTTTGTTGTTTTGTTTTTTAAATTTATTGAAGAGGATAATGATCCAGTTGTAGCAATGACATATTTCTATTTGAAAAGTGAGTCATAGTGGTATTCCCCACGATCTATTTTTCAGCGCAGACTTCACATATAGGAACTTCCTACCAGGTCGGTGACAGGCGAACACAGCTCCAACACATAGCTGATCTCTGTGAAGGATAAAATGCACACAAGGCATGCGATTCTGAAATTCAAAGGAGATTTCAAAGGGTTGTATTTCAGTATGCTTAAATAATGTTCTACCTATTCTGCACTTCCTTAGAAAAATCTGAAATCTATTTTTCAGTCATTATCTCTTTTTCATTTAAGAAGACCTTCCAATAATTCATAAGCTTTATCTTCATTATCCCGTGCTCATTTTTATAGTTCCTCATTGCAGAAAACTGATGTGGCCCATTTTCACTAGCCATGACAACACTGAGCAGACTCATCCGTGCTAATAGACATGGCCACAAAGGGGTGCAGAGTTCAGTTGACAGCTACATCCTTGCACAATAATGGTTATCGGGATAGTGTAGGAACAAAGTAGTTATCTCCGAATTGTACAAGGTATCAGCACTTTTTCCTTACTTCCAAAGCCTCTGCCTACTTCGGTTTACATTGCCTGACCTCTGTGAATTTGACAAGTACTGCCAGTACACACACACACACGAAAGGATAATCAGATGACTGTACTAGGCTTGTGAGATTTCTAATAATATCTCTTACCCGTTCTCCAGGGAAACCAAAGGCTTCCCTATGTGTTGGATCTGGTTTACATCTCAGGCCCTCTTTTTGCCTCGGAAGGTTGTCACCTAGAGCAACAGCCCTTCTTTTTTGTCTTGATGGAGGAGCTCACAATATCGGAGACAGTTTGACTATCTAAGGTGACCCTCCAGCCTCTTTCTCTTCCTTTGATATCTCAGAAAAAATATGTAATTCATATTTGCATTAAAAGACAATTTTTCATTTTTTGTATCATCAGTAGCACTGGGAGTTAGCATTACCTTTTGGGCTTTTGATGACCTAGAGTATAAAGATATCTTTCCTTCAAGTATTTCTGATGTACAGTAAAATCAAATATTTTCCTTTGAGCTGTTTTAAAAGAGTTTGGCAGCATTGAATGTTTTTTGGTACTGAATCCAGTGCTTTGATCTTCCTCCAACATTACCTAATTCTGTTCATAAGTTGTTGTGTTTAAGTGGAAAGAACTGACTTGTGGATAAGACAAAGCAGTACTCCCCTAGCATCTGATTCACCAACTGCTCTGGCATGCATGCAGTTTCTCCAAAGGCGATACAGGATTACGTATTTTCTATGGATATTTTCTAGGAGAATTCTTTTTTTGCTTTCGAATATACAAAATCCGAACATCCATGCTGCTTGTGATTTCATGCTCCTTCTGAAAATCTTGCTTTTTTCCAGACAAGAAAACGTATATTTGTGTGATCCGTGTTTTATTATTTTTAGATCAAGTGATGACCGTTAGTCTTCTCAGTAAGACTGACATTCACTACCTAATTTTTCCATAAGAGCGCAATCCTTATTCTTGAGATGTAGTTAATATAGCGAGGCTAGAAATGATGGAAGCCACACCGAGCTTGGTCACTACTTCAAAGGTATCATTTTAAATCATATCTATTGAAAGTGAAACTGCCTAGTCATTTCTGTAAGCTAGTTGAGCTTATTTTGATAGCATACGTTTAAAGCGTGGATCTGAATGATCTTTTGTAAAATCTGGTGATATTCAGAAGGCAGACACCTTTGAGGTCTATAGAACAATATCACTTAGTTATACCAGTTATTAATCCGCGTTTGCTCACGTTACTCATCCTTTTAAGTGAAGGTTGGGTGTCACTATATTATTGAAGTTCAGGGAAATCAAGTAAAATTGATTTTCAAATGGATTCTAAGATTTCATTTGTGTTTTTAATCCCTCTTTAGAGGAAGACAGCATGTCAAGTTATGCAGTTTTAAACAGTAGATTGAGGCCATGATCTTGGCTTTATAAACAAATACAGCAACAGTGGTAGTGGGAATCCATGATTTTATTTTCATGCAGCTTGAATGGTCTTTTCTTACTTTTATATAATTATTATTACTATTTATTTGTATCATTTTTATTAATTGATGTTTTTAATTTATGCAAGTTCTGAAAATAATCAACTGGTTTTCCTTGGCCCAAACAAAACACCATGAGGTTTCCCTCAGGTGGCCGTGGCCTCTTAATTGTTTGTTACTCCTAGTGGCTTCTTCTCTACTAATCAGTTTGTAGATGACCTGTTGAAGAATAAGGAGGTTTCCTTAGTAGAGTGAAGTATCAGAATATCAGTGAAAGGGTGTCTGTAGTCAATGTTTTTCATATTTGCATTAAAGATCATAATACAAACAGATTTCTGAGATGGACAAATACTGGAGTCACTTGGAAGCAGACAGACAAACACAACAACCAAGCTAAAACAACCAACTCAGCCCTCCCAAAACCCCCTGTCTCCCCCCACCCCACACACAAACAAACAAACAAACAAACAAAGAAAAACTAAAGCAACAGCCATACAGATAGACAGACAAACAAAAATAAAAAAAAAAACAAAAAAAGAAAGAAAAAAGAAACGAAGAACAAGAAAAAAAACACACAGTGGAAACTACGAAAAAGACAATGAGAGATACAGAGTGATGGGGAAGAGAATTGTCAGCAATACCTGTAGACAGTATCTTCTAGAACTAACAGTGCAACGGCAGACTTACCTATGCAATAATAACACCATAAACAAGATCACTACTGCATTATAATTCAGAAGTCATTCTCTTCTAGGAGGCAGTTCTTTTGTCTATGACGTAATCCTGGAATGCAAGGAAATAGCAAGTATCAACTAGTAACAGTGTTACACTATCTCCAGCTCTAAAATGAGACTCCTTATCTGGTTTGGACTAACGGGCTTACAGCAGGTCAGAAAAAGACTTGTGTAAATACTAAGGACAGAGAACTTTCTAAAACGTAAGCAGCTAATCAGCAGTATTTAACCTGTAGGAAAAAAAACTATATGCTTTACTGTGCTTTGACAAATTATAGAAATATTTATAAGGCCCCATCCGTACAGAATTCAGAGATTTACAGTACAAGGTAGTAAGAATCCCAAATGAATTTTTGCTCTTTTCTCAGAGCTGGTTAGAAATGCAATTTCTTGCTCAAACCAGAAAGGCCAATAGATTGGTAAAGAGCTTGACACTGTCACCATGTCAACACTTATAGAGAATGCAAGTAACAAAAGTTTCGGCCCAAAATAGAACAGAACAGAACCTTGCGCTCTATATAAGGCATGCCTCTGGGGCCAGGACCACATCCATCAGCCCAGGAAACAGAGCTGCTCTCCTCACCAGTAATAGCAGCCGGAGGAGTCACAGAATCACAGAATGGCCAGGCTTGGAAGGGACCTCAAGCTTCATGAATCTCCAAACCCCCTGCCACATGCAAATCTAACCACATTTAATACCAGAGCACCACTAACCACCACATTTAATACCAGCGCAGGCTGCGCAGGGCCCCATCCAACCTGGCCTTGAACACCTCCAGGGGCGGGGCGTGCACAGCCTCTCTGGAAGAAAGTGGCTTTTTATTCCACATTTATGCACACTTGGTAGATAAGATGAAATACTTCAGAAGTACCAAAACTGTAACTTTTGTATTATAGGCTATTCTGTTTTGCCAAGAGGCCCTCAGCAAAAGAACAACTTAGGGGGCTCCTCTGACAGGAGGTCAAACTGCCCCTCTTTTGGATTAGGAGGAATGCAAGTGATGCTCCTCTACATTTTTCCTCCCAACTTACCTCTATCCCAGGACAGCAGGTGTCCAGGAATTGTGGCCTAGTGCAGAATGAGCAAATGTGAGAATTAGCAATATACGCTTAGCTAGCAACAGTTCATCTATAGCCAGTATCTGTATGTTTAGTGGAATGTTGGGAAATTGGTGAGCCTGCAGTACTCAGCCAATGGGGAACCAGGGCAGGGAGAGAGAAGCGTTGGCTGATAGGGCATAAGAGAGACGAAGGCTGTTCTGATTGTTCTGATGGCTGTAACCCCTTTCCCACAATGTAATCTGCCAGTTAGTGGTGGTTTTTAGAGGTAGTAGCTCAGATACGATCAGGAAGGAACTTCATTTTCACATTGGCAGACTTTTTAGGAGCTCCTATCTCCTTAGTTCACTTGACAACTGGTGTCTTTAAAGAACTGGAAACGGCACTTATGTACTATCCTGTTGCAGGGACTTCAGAAGCTTGCTTCCAGTGACAAACCTAACTGCAGCTTTTCCACATTTGATAATGTACCGGGCATCTTTGCCAAGCCTTGTAGGGGTATGAAAGAACAACAAAGGAATTCCATGAATCGTTACGGGCTGTGGATATATCCACTTCTGCTTACTAATTGAAATATTAAAAATAAAAAAATAAAAAAATGCGATGCTTTGTGGAAAGCAGCATCTTCTCTTGCAATCTTATCTGTCTTAGGAAAAAACACCCTTGTTTCTCAGCTTTGGTGCTGTCTCGTTCTTGATATGCTTTGTGAATTCACATGACAGTTTTCTAAGGACAGCTCTCTCCCACGATCACTGCAGCGACCATCTCCTGCATGCAACACCGGAATCTTCCTGAATTTCATTTCTGTCTGTGCAGATGTCCAGAAGAGTGCAATGGAACCAGCAACAGGTTTTGCAAGAATGGGACTTATTTATTTCGTTGATCCATAGTCCAATAGTATTATTGTGTAAATAAATACGAAGCTTGCATTTTGCCAAGGTCTGAACTTTGAATGGACTTTGGCCTGTTTCAAGAAAGAAAGAATGTTCCTGAGCCTTCTCAGCATCACCAATCATCCGGCTTGCCTGGGTGGCATTAGCTGAAGAGTCATTGTCTTGGGCTGAAGATAACGTGTCCTCAGTATATAGGAGTAACAAAGCTTCTTTGTAACGTATGACTAAAACATAAAATGAGAAAGCGTAACACTAGTGGGAATGTGGACCTTGCTTTTGTGAAACGAATGCGTCAGTGTCTGATTCCAGAGTAGCAGTTGCAATTTTGAAGGAGTTCTCCAGGTGTTTGCCAGAGGTTTTTGATGAAATATTGCTCTTTTGTCTCTGGGGTTGTAACCTTGGTTTTCCCTGTTTGTGTTAAAGGCAGATTTACAATTCTCATTCAGTTAATATTGTTCGATCCTTCCTTTCAGTTGTATTTAATTTCTTGCCAGAGTAACCTGGCATGTACAAGAATATATTTATTCCTTCTTGTTTTCTCAGGCCATATTCAATTAATCCCAAAAGTAAGCCATTCATTTATTTGTGTGTTTGCTTGTTTGTGTATTTGTTAGGTTGTTTGTTTTTTTATTGGCATTAGCTGCTTCTGTTGTTACAAAATCATCTACGGGCAGGAAGAGGCACCCGTATCCACGAAAGGTAAACTTCTTTCTCCTGCTCCTCTAGCTGTAATGTAACCAAAGGAACTGCTAGGGTAGACTTCCCAAATCCCCATCCTTCGTCTATGCAACCAGAAATTGCTCCCTCTTTCTCAGTAATTTCAGATTACTTTCATTCCAATGGGGCGGAGCCCTCTCTGGGCTCTTCCAGCCCAGAGACTGCGGTGAAAATAACCCCCCTCCGGAGGAACGGCAGCAGGCTGAATTCGGACGTTCTCGGCTTCAGAACGGCAAACGACTTCGCTCTCACGGCTCGGAAGTGGCACTCGCGGTGAAGCGCTCCGGAGCGATTGCCGTTGCTGCCCGAGAAGTCGCGCTTATCGCCGAATGCCGCTTTCAGCCTCCAGCCGCGGTGTGGTGTTCCTCCGTCGCCGAGAAAGGGCGACTGTCCCCGGCAGCTTTTCTCCGACTGCGGGCTCCTCTCCGCACATCGGGAAGTCTCCCAAGGACTTGACGTTTTCTCTCAGATGTATAGCAGTTTCTCCCAATGATGTGATATATTCCCCCGGAATTACCTGCTTAGTTATAAAAATACGGCCTTTCTTCCCCAAATACCAGCCTATTCACTTCTATTTCCAGCCTATTTAGTTTTGAAGCCTAGTCTCAAATTTCTTTATCAGAAATGAAAGCAAGGGTGTGTATTTTGCACTGCTCCCTGGACTCTGTTTAGCCAGCATATCAAAACACATGAAAGCATTTTCCATAAGTTCAACTTGCCATAATTCAAGTTTCATTCCTTTTTTTTTCGTTTCGTTTTGGTTTGAAACAGCACAGATCAGGTGATTTCTCATCTTGAAGATGCATGTTCAGCTCATTTAAATGAGGAGTCAAATCCCACCAAAAAACTAGCTATGAAAGCCATTTCTCATCTTCACCTTTAAAACCAATGCTTCTTTTGGATTCCATGAATGACTTGATTTCATTTCGCAAATCATCACATCCTCAGCATTTTATCCCAACTCAGCCACCTTCCTTCGGAAAAGTAAATGATGCCCCCATAATCAGCATCTATACTTCCCATGAATTCCTGTAATTAGCAACTATTCAGTCCATTGGACATAATGATGTTCAGTGCGGCTCCTCCGAGAGGGGGTTATTTTCTCCGCAGTCCAGAAAGGATCTCTCCCTACTTCTTCGAATGTGCTGCCTGGGAGCACAGCATCTGTCGCTCCTCGAATCTCCAGCTGCCTCTTTCCGAGAGGCTTTTCTCTTCTACCCTTGTGGTCACAGAACACAGAAGTGGAGCCACAGAGACGACACTTTGTGGCTCGAAATGAAGGCACGGACACAACATTCAGAGCCAGGCGTAGTGCCTTCTGCATATATGTACACTCGGCGACGTCCAAACCGCTCCTTTCCGATGTGCGGAGAAGAGCCCGCAGCTCGGAGAAAAGCTGACGGGGACAGTCGCCCTTTCTCGGCGACGGAGGAACACGACTCCGCGGCTGGAGGCTGAAAGCGGCATTCGGCGATAAGCGCGACTTCTCGGGCAGCAACGGCAATCGCTCCGGAGCGCTTCACCGCGAGTGCCACTTCCGAGCCGTGAGAGCGAAGTCGTGCCGTTCTGAAGCCGAGAACGTCCGAATTCAGCCTGCTGCCGTTCCTCCGGAGGGGGTAGTTTTCTCCGCAGTCCAGAAAGGATCTCTCCCGACTTCTTCGAATGTGCTCCCTGGGAGCACAGCATCTGTCGCTCCTCGAATCTGCAGCTGCCTCTTTCAGAGAGGCTTTTCTCTTCTACCCTTGTGGTCACAGAACACAGAAGTGGACCAAAGAGAACCACACTACAAAGAATTGTGGCTCGAAATTCCATAGTGCACGTGTATGCTCCTCTAGTGTTAGTTAGTTAGCTATTCGGTGTGGAGAGGTTGCTCTCCCACCAGCAAAAAAAGCCAAACCAAACAAACAGAAAACCAAACCAAACACCTCTCAGGTGTATGTTGGCACATTGGGAGGATGTTGCAGGAGGGCCATTAAATAAGAAAAGGCCCTTAAATAAGAAACTGGGAACATAAATGGAATAATGGGAGCAGTTTTCTAATTGAGTACCCTAATCAGGAGAGACCAAGTGCTGGGTGTTTGTGGAAGTCGAAGAATTGTGCGGTTTGAGTTGTGGATTTTGAAAGGAATGAGACAAACTGTTTTGGTGGTATAAGAAAGGTAATTGTTACTGGTATACCGAAGTAGAATGGAGGGTATGTGGAAGTGTAACAGTTGAGGGCACGACAAAGGAAAAAGGGTTAAAGAGAAAGTGAGTTAATCTGTGCTGGCGTGAGAGCAACCCCCACACCGTTTCCCCGCGAGCAGAACTTGGTGTGAGAGAGTGAGCTGCAGACGGAGACTTCTGCTGTAAACAGCATGACTTGCAAAGGGGGAGGTGAGAGGACAGGGCACTGGAAGTGAGACTAGCCTCTGCAGAGAGAATCCCAGTGTTGGTACTGGGAGCCTCTGGAGAGGAGCAGGTAAACTGGGAATAACAGCAGCTGCTAGTGTCACGGCACTGGCCGTAAGACCCAGGGATCCACTCAGAGAGACATGGGGAATGTGGGGGGGGAGGGTGGGGGGCTAGAAGAGCCCAGAGAGGGCTCCGCCCCATTGGAATGAAAGAAATCTGACATTACTGAGAAAGAGGGAGCAATTTCTGGTTGCATAGACGAAGGATGGGAATTTGGGAAGTCTACCCTAGCAGTTCCTTTGGTTACATTACAGCTAGAGGAGCAGGAGAAAGAAGTTTACCTTTCGTGGATACGGGTGCCTCTTCCTGCCCGCAGATGATTTTGTAACAACAGAAGCAGATAATGCCAATAAAAAGAACGAACAAGCTAACAAATACACAAACAAACAAATAAATGAATGGCTTTCTTTTTGGGATTAATTGAATATGGCCTGAGAAAACAAAAAGGAATAAATATATTCTTGTACATGCCAGGTTACTCTGGCAAGAAATTAAATACAACTGAAAGGAAGGATCGAACAATATTAACTGAATGAGAATTGTAAATCTGCCTTTAACACAAACAGGGAAAACCAAGGTTACAACCCCAGAGACAAAAGAGCAATATTGCATGTTAACAGGAGTAAGAGGTAAAAACGTGAGTATAATGCAAGATATTTCATGATTAAAATCAGCAAACACTCCAGGCGCAGCAATTATAGCCTGATTATTCTATGGAAACATGGCAATATGCATGAAACATATATATACATGAAACAGTTCTATTAAGCATGTTAAAATAACTGAAAGTAGATTCGTCCCAAGAAAACATATGTAACTAAGCTTCTGCTTGGCTTTAAGATGCACACACATTATTTCTTTGACTTGGAAAGACAAGCATTTGTGATACTCTACTGAGTACTGAGTTAGTTCAGCTTTCTGGGAGCTGTACACAATGCTATATTGTCCTCACCCCTCCGTTTCTGACTCCTGTGCCTAATGCTGTGTTGTCAGAAGTCTTCTGAAATGAGGGTTTGATACTCCGACATCAGTAAACAGCATAGTGCTACTGATCTGTAACTTCTCAGCAGCAAAATGGAGAAATCCATGGGATCGATTCAGTGTCTGTGAGGGGAAGCAACACCTTTTAATACGCCACCTCAGAGAGCTGGCAGCAAAAATAGACAAATTTTATTTTACCTGCTTCATCAAAGTACATACAATGGAATTTGTTTGAGAGAAGAATGAACTCCTTTATATTGCAGATGGAAGGACAGACCCTGCCAGTACAAATCTGCATGAATACATGGCAGAATACCTTACCCATGAGCAGATAACTCTTTTCTTAAAAGCGCCACTTTTGTCACTCTTGACAGCAATACCTGAAATGCAGTTTGTGAGTCTTGGAAAAGGAAGGCAGACGGAAAAAAGACACCGTTTAGTCTGGATTTGATTAACATTACTGTGTTGCTCTCAGTTGGTTGCAGAACTTAACTTCTACAATGACAGGGGGCGTCATTGACACTTGGCATCATATCTCTTTGAAATTCTAGGCCCCTTTCAGTCAAATTTGGCAGAGAGGAGAAGAGTTTTTAAAATGTTGTTTGTTTTTTTTTTTGTTGTTTTGTTTTTTAAATTTATTGAAGAGGATAATGATCCAGTTGTAGCAATGACATATTTCTATTTGAAAAGTGAGTCATAGTGGTATTCCCCACGATCTATTTTTCAGCGCAGACTTCACATATAGGAACTTCCTACCAGGTCGGTGACAGGCGAACACAGCTCCAACACATAGCTGATCTCTGTGAAGGATAAAATGCACACAAGGCATGCGATTCTGAAATTCAAAGGAGATTTCAAAGGGTTGTATTTCAGTATGCTTAAATAATGTTCTACCTATTCTGCACTTCCTTAGAAAAATCTGAAATCTATTTTTCAGTCATTATCTCTTTTTCATTTAAGAAGACCTTCCAATAATTCATAAGCTTTATCTTCATTATCCCGTGCTCATTTTTATAGTTCCTCATTGCAGAAAACTGATGTGGCCCATTTTCACTAGCCATGACAACACTGAGCAGACTCATCCGTGCTAATAGACATGGCCACAAAGGGGTGCAGAGTTCAGTTGACAGCTACATCCTTGCACAATAATGGTTATCGGGATAGTGTAGGAACAAAGTAGTTATCTCCGAATTGTACAAGGTATCAGCACTTTTTCCTTACTTCCAAAGCCTCTGCCTACTTCGGTTTACATTGGCTGACCTCTGTGAATTTGACAAGTACTGCCAGTACACACACACACACACAAAAGAATAATCAGATGACTGTACTAGGCTTGTGAGATTTCTAATAATATCTCTTACCCGTTCTCCAGGGAAACCAAAGGCTTCCCTATGTGTTGGATCTGGTTTACATCTCAGGCCCTCTTTTTGCCTCGGAAGGTTGTCACCTAGAGCAACAGCCCTTCTTTTTTGTCTTGATGGAGGAGCTCACAATATCGGAGACAGTTTGACTATCTAAGGTGACCCTCCAGCCTCTTTCTCTTCCTTTGATATCTCAGAAAAAATATGTAATTCATATTTGCATTAAAAGACAATTTTTCATTTTTTGTATCGTCAGTAGCACTGGGAGTTAGCATTACCTTTTGGGCTTTTGATGACCTAGAGTATAAAGATATCTTTCCTTCAAGTATTTCTGATGTACAGTAAAATCAAATATTTTCCTTTGAGCTGTTTTAAAAGAGTTTGGCAGCATTGAATGTTTTTTGGTACTGAATCCAGTGCTTTGATCTTCCTCCAACATTACCTAATTCTGTTCATAAGTTGTTGTGTTTAAGTGGAAAGAACTGACTTGTGGATAAGACAAAGCAGTACTCCCCTAGCATCTGATTCACCAACTGCTCTTGCATGCATGCAGTTTCTCCAAAGGCGATACAGGATTACGTATTTTCTATGGATATTTTCTAGGAGAATTCTTTTTTTGCTTTCGAATATACAAAATCCGAACATCCATGCTGCTTGTGATTTCATGCTCCTTCTGAAAATCTTGCTTTTTTCCAGACAAGAAAACGTATATTTGTGTGATCCGTGTTTTATTATTTTTACATCAAGTGATGACCGTTAGTCTTCTCAGTAAGACTGACATTCACTACCTAATTTTTCCATAAGAGCGCAATCCTTATTCTTGAGATGCAGTTAATATAGCGAGGCTAGAAATGATGGAAGCCACACCGAGCTTGGTCACTACTTCAAAGGTATCATTTTAAATCATATCTATTGAAAGTGAAACTGCCTAGTCATTTCTGTAAGCTAGTTGAGCTTATTTTGATAGCATACGTTTAAAGCGTGGATCTGAATGATCTTTTGTAAAATCTGGTGATATTCAGAAGGCAGACACCTTTGAGGTCTATAGAACAATATCACTTAGTTATACCAGTTATTAATCCGCGTTTGCTCACGTTACTCATCCTTTTAAGTGAAGGTTGGGTGTCACTATATTATTGAAGTTCAGGGAAATCAAGTAAAATTGATTTTCAAATGGATTCTAAGATTTCATTTGTGTTTTTAATCCCTCTTTAGAGGAAGACAGCATGTCAAGTTATGCAGTTTTACACAGTAGATTGAGGCCATGATCTTGGCTTTATAAACAAATACAGCAACAGTGGTAGTGGGAATCCATGATTTTATTTTCATGCAGCTTGAATGGTCTTTTCTTACTTTTATGTAATTATTATTACTATTTATTTGTATCATTTTTATTAATTGATGTTTTTAATTTATGCAAGTTCTGAAAATAATCAACTGGTTTTCCTTGGCCCAAACAAAACACCATGAGGTTTCCCTCAGGTGGCCGTGGCCTCTTAATTGTTTGTTACTCCTAGTGGCTTCTTCTCTACTAATCAGTTTGTAGATGACCTGTTGAAGAATAAGGAGGTTTCCTTAGTAGAGTGAAGTATCAGAATATCAGTGAAAGGGTGTCTGTAGTCAATGTTTTTCATATTTGCATTAAAGATCATAATACAAACAGATTTCTGAGATGGACATATACTGGAGTCACTTGGAAGCAGACAGACAAACACAACAACCAAGCTAAAACAACCAACTCAGCCCTCCCAAAACCCCCTGTCTCCCCCCACCCCACACACAAACAAACAAACAAACAAACAAAGAAAAACTAAAGCAACAGCCATACAGATAGACAGACAAACAAAAATAAAAAAAAAAAAACAAAAAAAGAAAGAAAAAAGAAACGAAGAACAAGAAAAAAAACACACAGTGGAAACTACGAAAAAGACAATGAGAGATACAGAGTGATGGGGAAGAGAATTGTCAGCAATACCTGTAGACAGTATCTTCTAGAACTAACAGTGCAACGGCAGACTTACCTATGCAATAATAACACCATAAACAAGATCACTACTGCATTATAATTCAGAAGTCATTCTCTTCTAGGAGGCAGTTCTTTTGTCTATGACGTAATCCTGGAATGCAAGGAAATAGCAAGTATCAACTAGTAACAGTGTTACACTATCTCCAGCTCTAAAATGAGACTCCTTATCTGGTTTGGACTAACGGGCTTACAGCAGGTCAGAAAAAGACTTGTGTAAATACTAAGGACAGAGAACTTTCTAAAACGTAAGCAGCTAATCAGCAGTATTTAACCTGTAGGAAAAAAAAACTATATGCTTTACTGTGCTTTGACACATTATAGAAATATTTATAAGGCCCCATCCGTACAGAATTCAGAGATTTACAGTACAAGGTAGTAAGAATCCCAAATGAATTTTTGCTCTTTTCTCAGAGCTGGTTAGAAATGCAATTTCTTGCTCAAACCAGAAAGGCCAATAGATTGGTAAAGAGCTTGACACTGTCACCATGTCAACACTTATAGAGAATGCAAGTAACAAAAGTTTCGGCCCAAAATAGAACAGAACAGAACCTTGCGCTCTATATAAGGCATGCCTCTGGGGCCAGGACCACATCCATCAGCCCAGGAAACAGAGCTGCTCTCCTCACCAGTAATAGCAGCCGGAGGAGTCACAGAATCACAGAATGGCCAGGGTTGGAAGGGACCTCAAGCTTCATGAATCTCCAAACCCCCTGCCACATGCAAATCTAACCACATTTAATACCAGAGCACCACTAACCACCACATTTAATACCAGCGCAGGCTGCGCAGGGCCCCATCCAACCTGGCCTTGAACACCTCCAGGGGCGGGGCGTGCACAGCCTCTCTGGAAGAAAGTGGCTTATTATTCCACATTTATGCACACTTGGTAGATAAGATGAAATACTTCAGAAGTACCAAAACTGTAACTTTTGTATTATAGGCTATTCTGTTTTGCCAAGAGGCCCTCAGCAAAAGAACAACTTAGGGGGCTCCTCTGACAGGAGGTCAAACTGCCCCTCTTTTGGATTAGGAGGAATGCAAGTGATGCTCCTCTACATTTTTCCTCCCAACTTACCTCTATCCCAGGACAGCAGGTGTCCAGGAATTGTGGCCTAGTGCAGAATGAGCAAATGTGAGAATTAGCAATATACGCTTAGCTAGCAACAGTTCATCTATAGCCAGTATCTGTATGTTTAGTGGAATGTTGGGAAATTGGTGAGCCTGCAGTACTCAGCCAATGGGGAACCAGGGCAGGGAGAGAGAAGCGTTGGCTGATAGGGCGTAAGAGAGACGAAGGCTGTTCTGATTGTTCTGATGGCTGTAACCCCTTTCCCACAATGTAATCTGCCAGTTAGTGGTGGTTTTTAGAGGTAGTAGCTCAGATACGATCAGGAAGGAACTTCATTTTCACATTGGCAGACTTCTTAGGAGCTCCTATCTCCTTAGTTCACTTGACAACTGGTGTCTTTAAAGAACTGGAAACGGCACTTATGTACTATCCTGTTGCAGGGACTTCAGAAGCTTGCTTCCAGTGACAAACCTAACTGCAGCTTTTCCACATTTGATTATGCATTGGGCATCTTTGCCAAGCCTTGTAGGGGTATGAAAGAACAACAAAGGAATTCCATGAATTGTTATGGGCTGTGAATATATCCACTTCTGCTTACTAATTGAAATATTAAAAATAAAAAAATAAAAAAATGCGATGCTTTGTGGAAAGCAGCATCTTCTCTTGCAATCTTATCTGTCTTAGGAAAAAACACCCTTGTTTCTCAGCTTTGGTGCTGTCTCGTTCTTGATATGCTTTGTGAATTCACATGACAGTTTTCTAAGGACAGCTCCCTCCCACGATCACTGCGGCGACCATCTCCTGCATGCAACACCGGAATCTTCCTGAATTTCATTTCTGTCTGTGCAGATGTCCAGAAGAGTGCAATGGAACCAGCAACAGGTTTTGCAAGAATGGGACTTATTTATTTCGTTGATCCATAGTCCAATAGTATTATTGTGTAAATAAATACGAAGCTTGCATTTTGCCAAGGTCTGAACTTTGAATGGACTTTGGCCTGTTTCAAGAAAGAAAGAATGTTCCTGAGCCTTCTCAGCATCACCAATCATCCGGCTTGCCTGGGTGGCATTAGCTGAAGAGTCATTGTCTTGGGCTGAAGATAACGTGTCCTCAGTATATAGGAGTAACAAAGCTTCTTTGTAACGTATGACTAAAACATAAAATGAGAAAGCGTAACACTAGTGGGAATGTGGACCTTGCTTTTGTGAAACGAATGCGTCAGTGTCTGATTCCAGAGAAGCAGTTGCAATTTTGAAGGAGTTCTCCAGGTGTTTGCCAGAGGTTTTTGATGAAATATTGCTCTTTTGTCTCTGGGGTTGTAACCTTGGTTTTCCCTGTTTGTGTTAAAGGCAGATTTACAATTCTCATTCAGTTAATATTGTTCGATCCTTCCTTTCAGTTGTATTTAATTTCTTGCCAGAGTAACCTGGCATGTACAAGAATATATTTATTCCTTCTTGTTTTCTCAGGCCATATTCAATTAATCCCAAAAGTAAGCCATTCATTTATTTGTGTGTTTGCTTGTTTGTGTATTTGTTAGGTTGTTTGTTTTTTTATTGGCATTAGCTGCTTCTGTTGTTACAAAATCATCTACGGGCAGGAAGAGGCACCCGTATCCACGAAAGGTAAACTTCTTTCTCCTGCTCCTCTAGCTGTAATGTAACCAAAGGAACTGCTAGGGTAGACTTCCCAAATCCCCATCCTTCGTCTATGCAACCAGAAATTGCTCCCTCTTTCTCAGTAATTTCAGATTACTTTCATTCCAATGGGGCGGAGCCCTCTCTGGGCTCTTCCAGCCCAGAGACTGCGGTGAAAATAACCCCCCTCCGGAGGAACGGCAGCAGGCTGAATTCGGACGTTCTCGGCTTCAGAACGGCAAACGACTTCGCTCTCACGGCTCGGAAGTGGCACTCGCGGTGAAGCGCTCCGGAGCGATTGCCGTTGCTGCCCGAGAAGTCGCGCTTATCGCCGAATGCCGCTTTCAGCCTCCAGCCGCGGTGTGGTGTTCCTCCGTCGCCGAGAAAGGGCGACTGTCCCCGGCAGCTTTTCTCCGACTGCGGGCTCCTCTCCGCACATCGGGAAGTCTCCCAAGGACTTGACGTTTTCTCTCAGATGTATAGCAGTTTCTCCCAATGATTGATATATTCCCCCGGAATTACCTGCTTAGTTATAAAAATACGGCCTTTCTTCCCCAAATACCAGCCTATTCACTTCTATTTCCAGCCTATTTAGTTTTGAAGCCTAGTCTCAAATTTCTTTATCAGAAATGAAAGCAAGGGTGTGTATTTTGCACTGCTCCCTGGACTCTGTTTAGCCAGCATATCAAAACACATGAAAGCATTTTCCATAAGTTCAACTTGCCATAATTCAAGTTTCATTCCTTTTTTTTTCGTTTCGTTTTGGTTTGAAACAGCACAGATCAGGTGATTTCTCATCTTGAAGATGCATGTTCAGCTCATTTAAATGAGGAGTCAAATCCCACCAAAAAACTAGCTATGAAAGCCATTTCTCATCTTCACCTTTAAAACCAATGCTTCTTTTGGATTCCATGAATGACTTGATTTCATTTCGCAAATCATCACATCCTCAGCATTTTATCCCAACTCAGCCACCTTCCTTCGGAAAAGTAAATGATGCCCCCATAATCAGCATCTATACTTCCCATGAATTCCTGTAATTAGCAACTATTCAGTCCATTGGACATAATGATGTTCAGTGCGGCTCCTCCGAGAGGGGGTTATTTTCTCCGCAGTCCAGAAAGGATCTCTCCCGACTTCTTCGAATGTGCTGCCTGGGAGCACAGCATCTGTCGCTCCTCGAATCTGCAGCTGCCTCTTTCAGAGAGGCTTTTCTCTTCTACCCTTGTGGTCACAGAACACAGAAGTGGACCAAAGAGAACCACACTACAAAGAATTGTGGCTCGAAATTCCATAGTGCACGTGTATGCTCCTCTAGTGTTAGGTAGTTAGCTATTCGGTGTGGAGAGGTTGCTCTCCCACCAGCAAAAAAAGCCAAACCAAACAAACAGAAAACATAACCAAACACCTCTCAGGTGCATGTTGGCACATTGGGAGGATGTTGCAGGAGGGCCATTAAATAAGAAAAGGCCCTTAAATAAGAAACTGGGAACATAAATGGACTAATGGGACCAGTTTTCTGTGTACCCTAATCAGGAGAGACTAAGTAAGTGCTGGGTGTTTGTGGAAGTCGAAGAATTGTGCGGTTTGATTTGTGGATTTTGAAAGGAATGAGACAAACTGTTTTGGTGGTATAAGAAAGGTAATTGTTACTGGTATACCGAAGTAGAATGGAGGGTATGTGGCAGTGTAACAGTTGAGGGCACGACAAAGGAAAAAGGGTTAAAGAGAAAGTGAGTTAATCTGTGCTGGTGTGAGAGCAACCCCCACACCGTTTCCCCGCGAGCAGAACTTGGTGTGAGAGAGTGAGCTGCAGAGGGAGACTTCTGCTGTAAACAGCATGACTTGCAAAGGGGGAGGTGAGAGGACAGGGCACTGGAAGTGAGACTAGCCTCTGCAGAGAGAATCCCAGTGTTGGTACTGGGAGCCTCTGGAGAGGAGCAGGTAAACTGGGAATAACAGCAGCTGCTAGTGTCACGGCACTGGCCGTAAGACCCAGGGATCCACTCAGAGAGACATGGGGAATGTGGGGGGGGAGGGTGGGGGGCTAGAAGAGCCCAGAGAGGGCTCCGCCCCATTGGAATGAAAGAAATCTGACATTACTGAGAAAGAGGGAGCAATTTCTGGTTGCTTAGACGAAGGATGGGAATTTGGGAAGTCTACCCTAGCAGTTCCTTTGGTTACATTACAGCTAGAGGAGCAGGAGAAAGAAGTTTACCTTTCGTGGATACGGGTGCCTCTTCCTGCCCGCAGATGATTTTGTAACAACAGAAGCAGATAATGCCAATAAAAAGAACGAACAAGCTAACAAATACACAAACAAACAAATAAATGAATGGCTTACTTTTTGGGATTAATTGAATATGGCCTGAGAAAACAAAAAGGAAAAAATATATTCTTGTACATGCCAGGTTACTCTGGCAAGAAATTAAATACAACTGAAAGGAAGGATCGAACAATATTAACTGAATGAGAATTGTAAATCTGCCTTTAACACAAACAGGGAAAACCAAGGTTACAACCCCAGAGACAAAAGAGCAATATTGCATGTTAACAGGAGTAAGAGGTAAAAACGTGAGTATAATGCAAGATATTTCATGATTAAAATCAGCAAACACTCCAGGCGCAGCAATTATAGCCTGATTATTCTATGGAAACATGGCAATATGCATGAAACATATATATACATGAAACAGTTCTATTAAGCATGTTAAAATAACTGAAAGTAGATTCGTCCCAAGAAAACATATGTAACTAAGCTTCTGCTTGGCTTTAAGATGCACACACATTATTTCTTTGACTTGGAAAGACAAGCATGTGTGATACTCTACTGAGTACTGAGTTACTTCAGCTTTCTGGGAGCTGTACACAATGCTATATTGTCCTCACCCCTCCGTTTCTGACTCCTGTGCCTAATGCTGTGTTGTCAGAAGTCTTCTGAAATGAGGGTTTGATACTCCGACATCAGTAAACAGCATAGTGCTACTGATCTGTAACCTCTCAGCAGCAAAATGGAGAAATCCATGGGATCGATTCAGTGTCTGTGAGGGGAAGCAACACCTTTTAATACGCCACCTCAGAGAGCTGGCAGAAAAAATAGACAAATTTTATTTTACCTGCTTCATCAAAGTACATACAATGGAATTTGTTTGAGAGAAGAATGAACTCCTTTATATTGCAGATGGAAGGACAGACCCTGCCAGTACAAATCTGCATGAATACATGGCAGAATACCTTACCCATGAGCAGATAACTCTTTTCTTAAAAGCGCCACTTTTGTCACTCTTGACAGCAATACCTGAAATGCAGTTTGTGAGTCTTGGAAAAGGAAGGCAGACGGAAAAAAGACACCGTTTAGTCTGGATTTGATTAACATTACTGTGTTGCTCTCAGTTGGTTGCAGAACTTAACTTCTACAATGACAGGGGGCGTCATTGACACTTGGCATCATATCTCTTTGAAATTCTAGGCCCCTTTCAGTCAAATTTGGCAGAGAGGAGAAGAGTTTTTAAAATGTTGTTTGTTTTTTTTTTTGTTGTTTTGTTTTTTAAATTTATTGAAGAGGATAATGATCCAGTTGTAGCAATGACATATTTCTATTTGAAAAGTGAGTCATAGTGGTATTCCCCACGATCTATTTTTCAGCGCAGACTTCACATATAGGAACTTCCTACCAGGTCGGTGACAGGCGAACACAGCTCCAACACATAGCTGATCTCTGTGAAGGATAAAATGCACACAAGGCATGCGATTCTGAAATTCAAAGGAGATTTCAAAGGGTTGTATTTCAGTATGCTTAAATAATGTTCTACCTATTCTGCACTTCCTTAGAAAAATCTGAAATCTATTTTTCAGTCATTATCTCTTTTTCATTTAAGAAGACCTTCCAATAATTCATAAGCTTTATCTTCATTATCCCGTGCTCATTTTTATAGTTCCTCATTGCAGAAAACTGATGTGGCCCATTTTCACTAGCCATGACAACACTGAGCAGACTCATCCGTGCTAATAGACATGGCCACAAAGGGGTGCAGAGTTCAGTTGACAGCTACATCCTTGCACAATAATGGTTATCGGGATAGTGTAGGAACAAAGTAGTTATCTCCGAATTGTACAAGGTATCAGCACTTTTTCCTTACTTCCAAAGCCTCTGCCTACTTCGGTTTACATTGCCTGACCTCTGTGAATTTGACAAGTACTGCCAGTACACACACACACACACAAAAGAATAATCAGATGACTGTACTAGGCTTGTGAGATTTCTAATAATATCTCTTACCCGTTCTCCAGGGAAACCAAAGGCTTCCCTATGTGTTGGATCTGGTTTACATCTCAGGCCCTCTTTTTGCCTCGGAAGGTTGTCACCTAGAGCAACAGCCCTTCTTTTTTGTCTTGATGGAGGAGCTCACAATATCGGAGACAGTTTGACTATCTAAGGTGACCCTCCAGCCTCTTTCTCTTCCTTTGATATCTCAGAAAAAATATGTAATTCATATTTGCATTAAAAGACAATTTTTCATTTTTTGTATCGTCAGTAGCACTGGGAGTTAGCATTACCTTTTGGGCTTTTGATGACCTAGAGTATAAAGATATCTTTCCTTCAAGTATTTCTGATGTACAGTAAAATCAAATATTTTCCTTTGAGCTGTTTTAAAAGAGTTTGGCAGCATTGAATGTTTTTTGGTACTGAATCCAGTGCTTTGATCTTCCTCCAACATTACCTAATTCTGTTCATAAGTTGTTGTGTTTAGGTGGAAAGAACTGACTTGTGGATAAGACAAAGCAGTACTCCCCTAGCATCTGATTCACCAACTGCTCTTGCATGCATGCAGTTTCTCCAAAGGCGATACAGGATTACGTATTTTCTATGGATATTTTCTTTGAGAATTCTTTTTTTGCTTTCGAATATACAAAATCCGAACATCCATGCTGCTTGTGATTTCATGCTCCTTCTGAAAATCTTGCTTTTTTCCAGACAAGAAAACGTATATTTGTGTGATCCGTGTTTTATTATTTTTACATCAAGTGATGACCGTTAGTCTTCTCAGTAAGACTGACATTCACTACCTAATTTTTCCATAAGAGCGCAATCCTTATTCTTGAGATGTAGTTAATATAGCGAGGCTAGAAATGATGGAAGCCACACCGAGCTTGGTCACTACTTCAAAGGTATCATTTTAAATCATATCTATCGAAAGTGAAACTGCCTAGTCATTTCTGTAAGCTAGTTGAGCTTATTTTGATAGCATACGTTTAAAGCGTGGATCTGAATGATCTTTTGTAAAATCTGGTGATATTCAGAAGGCAGACACCTTTGAGGTCTATAGAACAATATCACTTAGTTATACCAGTTATTAATCCGCGTTTGCTCACGTTACTCATCCTTTTAAGTGAAGGTTGGGTGTCACTATATTATTGAAGTTCAGGGAAATCAAGTAAAATTGATTTTCAAATGGATTCTAAGATTTCATTTGTGTTTTTAATCCCTCTTTAGAGGAAGACAGCATGTCAAGTTATGCAGTTTTACACAGTAGATTGAGGCCATGATCTTGGCTTTATAAACAAATACAGCAACAGTGGTAGTGGGAATCCATGATTTTATTTTCATGCAGCTTGAATGGTCTTTTCTTACTTTTATGTAATTATTATTACTATTTATTTGTATCATTTTTATTAATTGATGTTTTTAATTTATGCAAGTTCTGAAAATAATCAACTGGTTTTCCTTGGCCCAAACAAAACACCATGAGGTTTCCCTCAGGTGGCCGTGGCCTCTTAATTGTTTGTTACTCCTAGTGGCTTCTTCTCTACTAATCAGTTTGTAGATGACCTGTTGAAGAATAAGGAGGTTTCCTTAGTAGAGTGAAGTATCAGAATATCAGTGAAAGGGTGTCTGTAGTCAATGTTTTTCATATTTGCATTAAAGATCATAATACAAACAGATTTCTGAGATGGACATATACTGGAGTCACTTGGAAGCAGACAGACAAACACAACAACCAAGCTAAAACAACCAACTCAGCCCTCCCAAAACCCCCTGTCTCCCCCCACCCCACACACAAACAAACAAACAAACAAACAAAGAAAAACTAAAGCAACAGCCATACAGATAGACAGACAAACAAAAATAAAAAAAAAAAAACAAAAAAAGAAAGAAAAAAGAAACGAAGAACAAGAAAAAAAACACACAGTGGAAACTACGAAAAAGACAATGAGAGATACAGAGTGATGGGGAAGAGAACTGTCAGCAATACCTGTAGACAGTATCTTCTAGAACTAACAGTGCAACGGCAGACTTACCTATGCAATAATAACACCATAAACAAGATCACTACTGCATTATAATTCAGAAGTCATTCTCTTCTAGGAGGCAGTTCTTTTGTCTATGACGTAATCCTGGAATGCAAGGAAATAGCAAGTATCAACTAGTAACAGTGTTACACTATCTCCAGCTCTAAAATGAGACTCCTTATCTGGTTTGGACTAACGGGCTTACAGCAGGTCAGAAAAAGACTTGTGTAAATACTAAGGACAGAGAACTTTCTAAAACGTAAGCAGCTAATCAGCAGTATTTAACCTGTAGGAAAAAAAAACTATATGCTTTACTGTGCTTTGACACATTATAGAAATAATTATAAGGCCCCATCCGTACAGAATTCAGAGATTTACAGTACAAGGTAGTAAGAATCCCAAATGAATTTTTGCTCTTTTCTCAGAGCTGGTTAGAAATGCAATTTCTTGCTCAAACCAGAAAGGCCAATAGATTGGTAAAGAGCTTGACACTGTCACCATGTCAACACTTATAGAGAATGCAAGTAACAAAAGTTTCGGCCCAAAATAGAACAGAACAGAACCTTGCGCTCTATATAAGGCATGCCTCTGGGGCCAGGACCACATCCATCAGCCCAGGAAACAGAGCTGCTCTCCTCACCAGTAATAGCAGCCGGAGGAGTCACAGAATCACAGAATGGCCAGGGTTGGAAGGGACCTCAAGCTTCATGAATCTCCAAACCCCCTGCCACATGCAAATCTAACCACATTTAATACCAGAGCACCACTAACCACCACATTTAATACCAGCGCAGGCTGCGCAGGGCCCCATCCAACCTGGCCTTGAACACCTCCAGGGGCGGGGCGTGCACAGCCTCTCTGGAAGAAAGTGGCTTATTATTCCACATTTATGCACACTTGGTAGATAAGATGAAATACTTCAGAAGTACCAAAACTGTAACTTTTGTATTATAGGCTATTCTGTTTTGCCAAGAGGCCCTCAGCAAAAGAACAACTTAGGGGGCTCCTCTGACAGGAGGTCAAACTGCCCCTCTTTTGGATTAGGAGGAATGCAAGTGATGCTCCTCTACATTTTTCCTCCCAACTTACCTCTATCCCAGGACAGCAGGTGTCCAGGAATTGTGGCCTAGTGCAGAATGAGCAAATGTGACAATTAGCAATATACGCTTAGCTAGCAACAGTTCATCTATAGCCAGTATCTGTATGTTTAGTGGAATGTTGGGAAATTGGTGAGCCTGCAGTACTCAGCCAATGGGGAACCAGGGCAGGGAGAGAGAAGCGTTGGCTGATAGGGCATAAGAGAGACGAAGGCTGTTCTGATGGCTGTAACCCCTTTCCCACAATGTAATCTGCCAGTTAGTGGTGGTTTTTAGAGGTAGTAGCTCAGATACGATCAGGAAGGAACTTCATTTTCACATTGGCAGACTTCTTAGGAGCTCCTATCTCCTTAGTTCACTTGACAACTGGTGTCTTTAAAGAACTGGAAACGGCACTTATGTACTATCCTGTTGCAGGGACTTCAGAAGCTTGCTTCCAGTGACAAACCTAACTGCAGCTTTTCCACATTTGATTATGCATTGGGCATCTTTGCCAAGCCTTGTAGGGGTATGAAAGAACAACAAAGGAATTCCATGAATTGTTATGGGCTGTGAATATATCCACTTCTGCTTACTAATTGAAATATTAAAAATAAAAAAATAAAAAAATGCGATGCTTTGTGGAAAGCAGCATCTTCTCTTGCAATCTTATCTGTCTTAGGAAAAAACACCCTTGTTTCTCAGCTTTGGTGCTGTCTCGTTCTTGATATGCTTTGTGAATTCACATGACAGTTTTCTAAGGACAGCTCCCTCCCACGATCACTGCAGCGACCATCTCCTGCATGCAACACCGGAATCTTCCTGAATTTCATTTCTGTCTGTGCAGATGTCCAGAAGAGTGCAATGGAACCAGCAACAGGTTTTGCAAGAATGGGACTTATTTATTTCGTTGATCCATAGTCCAATAGTATTATTGTGTAAATAAATACGAAGCTTGCATTTTGCCAAGGTCTGAATTTTGAATGGACTATGGCCTGTTTCAAGAAAGAAAGAATGTTCCTGAGCCTTCTCAGCATCACCAATCATCCGGCTTGCCTGGGTGGCATTAGCTGAAGAGTCATTGTCTTGGGCTGAAGATAACGTGTCCTCAGTATATAGGAGTAACAAAGCTTCTTTGTAACGTATGACTAAAACATAAAATGAGAAAGCATAACACTAGTGGGAATGTGGACCTTGCTTTTGAGAAGCAATGCATCAGTGTCTGATTCCAGAGACGCAGTTGCAATTTTGAAGGAGTTCTCCAGGCGTCTGTGATGCATCTTTGAAAAAAAGTTGTTCACATATGTACCTGCTGCCAAAAAGGAAATGCGGCTAACTAGGTAAGCCATGTGTCATCTTCACCTTGAGGAACAATATTTCTTCTTGATTCCATCATTTTGATTCCATGTTTTCATTTCATTTGGCAAATCATAGCATCTTCTTAGCATTTTATCCCAACTTAGCGACTCCTCTGCCTGCTGGAGGCCCACTATTGCAATTGCAAATAAAATCTGCTTGATCAGAGCTACCGTCCCAGAAAATTATTTGGATGTTTCCAATGCTTACCAAGATACCATTACAATTACCTGAGTATTTGAAGTTACAATGCAAGGAAACTTCGACAACGAATTTCTATATCTAGTGCTGCCGATCCCAGTTGATGCCCTAGTTCACTAGAGCGTATATACACAAACAGTGATTCTTGAAGAAAATTGAAAAGACACCACAAGAAAAGGGCTCTGGAGATACCAGTATAACAGAGTGGAAATCACAGATTCAGTGCAGCATGTAATCATAAATAAACTGGCCAAAGCAATATTCCATAACATCTATGTTATAACGTATGTTCTATGTTACGACAATATGTTCATGCCGAAGGAGTTTTGAAGGGGACAGAAACTCGTCTAGCTCTCTTCTGGTGCTTCGTAGGTTACATTTGCCTAGTGTTTTGCAACATACATCACTCAATTAAGATTACAATTAGCTCAGCAGTGCAGGAGAGAAGAGAAGGTGAGTTCTGGCTCATCATAAATATGCATGAAGAGTGCCCGCCCATATCTATGGGAGTGCAGATAGGGCTAGGCTCGGGGGTTATATTCTCATGTTCTGAATACAACAGGCCGACCGTCTCTTTAAGTAGTTCTCAAAAATTATCGGACATACCGTGCGAATGAAATGCCGTTTCTGCAGTGAGAAGCAGCAAGATGAGTATTTCATGGTCTCTGCTGCCATCTATTGTCATTTATTGGTCCTAACAATTCTTGTTGGGATTCTCTTTGTAACTGGAAACAGCACTGACGTACTATCCTGTTGCAGGGACTTCAGAAGCTTGCTTCCTGTGACAAACCTAACTGCAGCTTTTCCACATTTGATTATGCATTGGGCATCTTTGCCAAGCCTTGTAGGGGTATGAAAGAACAACAAAGGAATTCCATGAATCGTTACGGGCTGTGGATATATCCACTTCTGCTTACTAATTGAAATATTAAAAATAAAAAAATAAAAAAATGCGATGCTTTGTGGAAAGCAGCATCTTCTCTTGCAATCTTATCTGTCTTAGGAAAAAACACCCTTGTTTCTCAGCTTTGGTGCTGTCTCGTTCTTGATATGCTTTGTGAATTCACATGACAGTTTTCTAAGGACAGCTCCCTCCCACGATCACTGCAGCGACCATCTCCTGCATGCAACACCGGAATCTTCCTGAATTTCATTTCTGTCTGTGCAGATGTCCAGAAGAGTGCAATGGAACCAGCAACAGGTTTTGCAAGAATGGGACTTATTTATTTCGTTGATCCATAGTCCAATAGTATTATTGTGTAAATAAATACGAAGCTTGCATTTTGCCAAGGTCTGAACTTTGAATGGACTTTGGCCTGTTTCAAGAAAGAAAGAATGTTCCTGAGCCTTCTCAGCATCACCAATCATCCGGCTTGCCTGGGTGGCATTAGCTGAAGAGTCATTGTCTTGGGCTGAAGATAACGTGTCCTCAGTATATAGGAGTAACAAAGCTTCTTTGTAACGTATGACTAAAACATAAAATGAGAAAGCGTAACACTAGTGGGAATGTGGACCTTGCTTTTGTGAAACGAATGCGTCAGTGTCTGATTCCAGAGAAGCAGTTGCAATTTTGAAGGAGTTCTCCAGGTGTTTGCCAGAGGTTTTTGATGAAATATTGCTCTTTTGTCTCTGGGGTTGTAACCTTGGTTTTCCCTGTTTGTGTTAAAGGCAGATTTACAATTCTCATTCAGTTAATATTGTTCGATCCTTCCTTTCAGTTGTATTTAATTTCTTGCCAGAGTAACCTGGCATGTACAAGAATATATTTATTCCTTCTTGTTTTCTCAGGCCATATTCAATTAATCCCAAAAGTAAGCCATTCATTTATTTGTGTGTTTGTTTGTTTGTGTATTTGTTAGGTTGTTTGTTTTTTTATTGGCATTAGCTGCTTCTGTTGTTACAAAATCATCTACGGGCAGGAAGAGGCACCCGTATCCACGAAAGGTAAACTTCTTTCTCCTGCTCCTCTAGCTGTAATGTAACCAAAGGAACTGCTAGGGTAGACTTCCCAAATCCCCATCCTTCGTCTATGCAACCAGAAATTGCTCCCTCTTTCTCAGTAATGTAAGATTACTTTCATTCCAATGGGGCGGAGCCCTCTCTGGGCTCTTCCAGCCCAGAGACTGCGGTGAAAATAACCCCCCTCCGGAGGAACGGCAGCAGGCTGAATTCGGACGTTCTCGGCTTCAGAACGGCAAACGACTTCGCTCTCACGGCTCGGAAGTGGCACTCGCGGTGAAGCGCTCCGGAGCGATTGCCGTTGCTGCCCGAGAAGTCGCGCTTATCGCCGAATGCCGCTTTCAGCCTCCAGCCGCGGTGTGGTGTTCCTCCGTCGCCGAGAAAGGGCGACTGTCCCCGGCAGCTTTTCTCCGACTGCGGGCTCCTCTCCGCACATCGGGAAGTCTCCCAAGGACTTGACGTTTTCTCTCAGATGTATAGCAGTTTCTCCCAATGATTGATATATTCCCCCGGAATTACCTGCTTAGTTATAAAAATACGGCCTTTCTTCCCCAAATACCAGCCTATTCACTTCTATTTCCAGCCTATTTAGTTTTGAAGCCTAGTCTCAAATTTCTTTATCAGAAATGAAAGCAAGGGTGTGTATTTTGCACTGCTCCCTGGACTCTGTTTAGCCAGCATATCAAAACACATGAAAGCATTTTCCTTAAGTTCAACTTGCCATAATTCAAGTTTCATTCCTTTTTTTTTCGTTTCGTTTTGGTTTGAAACAGCACAGATCAGGTGATTTCTCATCTTGAAGATGCATGTTCAGCTCATTTAAATGAGGAGTCAAATCCCACCAAAAAACTAGCTATGAAAGCCATTTCTCATCTTCACCTTTAAAACCAATGCTTCTTTTGGATTCCATGAATGACTTGATTTCATTTCGCAAATCATCACATCCTCAGCATTTTATCCCAACTCAGCCACCTTCCTTCGGAAAAGTAAATGATGCCCCCATAATCAGCATCTATACTTCCCATGAATTCCTGTAATTAGCAACTATTCAGTCCATTGGACATAATGATGTTCAGTGCGGCTCCTCCGAGAGGGGGTTATTTTCTCCGCAGTCCAGAAAGGATCTCTCCCGACTTCTTCGAATGTGCTGCCTGGGAGCACAGCATCTGTCGCTCCTCGAATCTGCAGCTGCCTCTTTCAGAGAGGCTTTTCTCTTCTACCCTTGTGGTCACAGAACACAGAAGTGGACCAAAGAGAACCACACTACAAAGAATTGTGGCTCGAAATTCCATAGTGCACGTGTATGCTCCTCTAGTGTTAGGTAGTTAGCTATTCGGTGTGGAGAGGTTGCTCTCCCACCAGCAAAAAAAGCCAAACCAAACAAACAGAAAACATAACCAAACACCTCTCAGGTGCATGTTGGCACATTGGGAGGATGTTGCAGGAGGGCCATTAAATAAGAAAAGGCCCTTAAATAAGAAACTGGGAACATAAATGGACTAATGGGACCAGTTTTCTGTGTACCCTAATCAGGAGAGACTAAGTGCTGGGTGTTTGTGGAAGTCGAAGAATTGTGCGGTTTGATTTGTGGATTTTGAAAGGAATGAGACAAACTGTTTTGGTGGTATAAGAAAGGTAATTGTTACTGGTATACCGAAGTAGAATGGAGGGTATGTGGCAGTGTAACAGTTGAGGGCACGACAAAGGAAAAAGGGTTAAAGAGAAAGTGAGTTAATCTGTGCTGGTGTGAGAGCAACCCCCACACCGTTTCCCCGCGAGCAGAACTTGGTGTGAGAGAGTGAGCTGCAGAGGGAGACTTCTGCTGTAAACAGCATGACTTGCAAAGGGGGAGGTGAGAGGACAGGGCACTGGAAGTGAGACTAGCCTCTGCAGAGAGAATCCCAGTGTTGGTACTGGGAGCCTCTGGAGAGGAGCAGGTAAACTGGGAATAACAGCAGCTGCTAGTGTCACGGCACTGGCCGTAAGACCCAGGGATCCACTCAGAGAGACATGGGGAATGTGGGGGGGGAGGGTGGGGGGCTAGAAGAGCCCAGAGAGGGCTCCGCCCCATTGGAATGAAAGAAATCTGACATTACTGAGAAAGAGGGAGCAATTTCTGGTTGCTTAGACGAAGGATGGGAATTTGGGAAGTCTACCCTAGCAGTTCCTTTGGTTACATTACAGCTAGAGGAGCAGGAGAAAGAAGTTTACCTTTCGTGGATACGGGTGCCTCTTCCTGCCCGCAGATGATTTTGTAACAACAGAAGCAGATAATGCCAATAAAAAGAACGAACAAGCTAACAAATACACAAACAAACAAATAAATGAATGGCTTACTTTTTGGGATTAATTGAATATGGCCTGAGAAAACAAAAAGGAAAAAATATATTCTTGTACATGCCAGGTTACTCTGGCAAGAAATTAAATACAACTGAAAGGAAGGATCGAACAATATTAACTGAATGAGAATTGTAAATCTGCCTTTAACACAAACAGGGAAAACCAAGGTTACAACCCCAGAGACAAAAGAGCAATATTGCATGTTAACAGGAGTAAGAGGTAAAAACGTGAGTATAATGCAAGATATTTCATGATTAAAATCAGCAAACACTCCAGGCGCAGCAATTATAGCCTGATTATTCTATGGAAACATGGCAATATGCATGAAACATATATATACATGAAACAGTTCTATTAAGCATGTTAAAATAACTGAAAGTAGATTCGTCCCAAGAAAACATATGTAACTAAGCTTCTGCTTGGCTTTAAGATGCACACACATTATTTCTTTGACTTGGAAAGACAAGCATGTGTGATACTCTACTGAGTACTGAGTTACTTCAGCTTTCTGGGAGCTGTACACAATGCTATATTGTCCTCACCCCTCCGTTTCTGACTCCTGTGCCTAATGCTGTGTTGTCAGAAGTCTTCTGAAATGAGGGTTTGATACTCCGACATCAGTAAACAGCATAGTGCTACTGATCTGTAACCTCTCAGCAGCAAAATGGAGAAATCCATGGGATCGATTCAGTGTCTGTGAGGGGAAGCAACACCTTTTAATACGCCACCTCAGAGAGCTGGCAGAAAAAATAGACAAATTTTATTTTACCTGCTTCATCAAAGTACATACAATGGAATTTGTTTGAGAGAAGAATGAACTCCTTTATATTGCAGATGGAAGGACAGACCCTGCCAGTACAAATCTGCATGAATACATGGCAGAATACCTTACCCATGAGCAGATAACTCTTTTCTTAAAAGCGCCACTTTTGTCACTCTTGACAGCAATACCTGAAATGCAGTTTGTGAGTCTTGGAAAAGGAAGGCAGACGGAAAAAAGACACCGTTTAGTCTGGATTTGATTAACATTACTGTGTTGCTCTCAGTTGGTTGCAGAACTTAACTTCTACAATGACAGGGGGCGTCATTGACACTTGGCATCACATCTCTTTGAAATTCTAGGCCCCTTTCAGTCAAATTTGGCAGAGAGGAGAAGAGTTTTTAAAATGTTGTTTGTTTTTTTTTTTGTTTGTTTGTTTTTTAAATTTATTGAAGAGGATAATGATCCAGTTGTAGAAATGACATATTTCTATTTGAAAAGTGAGTCATAGTGGTATTCCCCACGATCTATTTTTCAGCGCAGACTTCACATATAGGAACTTCCTACCAGGTCGGTGACAGGCGAACACAGCTCCAACACATAGCTGATCTCTGTGAAGGATAAAATGCACACAAGGCATGCGATTCTGAAATTCAAAGGAGATTTCAAAGGGTTGTATTTCAGTATGCTTAAATAATGTTCTACCTATTCTGCACTTCCTTAGAAAAATCTGAAATCTATTTTTCAGTCATTATCTCTTTTTCATTTAAGAAGACCTTCCAATAATTCATAAGCTTTATCTTCATTATCCCGTGCTCATTTTTATAGTTCCTCATTGCAGAAAACTGATGTGGCCCATTTTCACTAGCCATGACAACACTGAGCAGACTCATCCGTGCTAATAGACATGGCCACAAAGGGGTGCAGAGTTCAGTTGACAGCTACATCCTTGCACAATAATGGTTATCGGGATAGTGTAGGAACAAAGTAGTTATCTCCGAATTGTACAAGGTATCAGCACTTTTTCCTTACTTCCAAAGCCTCTGCCTACTTCGGTTTACATTGCCTGACCTCTGTGAATTTGACAAGTACTGCCAGTACACACACACACACACAAAAGGATAATCAGATGACTGTACTAGGCTTGTGAGATTTCTAATAATGTCTCTTACCCGTTCTCCAGGGAAACCAAAGGCTTCCCTATGTGTTGGATCTGGTTTACATCTCAGGTCCTCTTTTTGCCTCGGAAGGTTGTCACCTAGAGCAACAGCCCTTCTTTTTTGTCTTGATGGAGGAGCTCACAATATCGGAGACAGTTTGACTATCTAAGGTGACCCTCCAGCCTCTTTCTCTTCCTTTGATATCTCAGAAAAGTATGTAATTCATATTTGCATTAAAAGACAATTTTTCATTTTTTGTATCGTCAGTAGCACTGGGAGTTAGCATTACCTTTTGGGCTTTTGATGACCTAGAGTATAAAGATATCTTTCCTTCAAGTATTTCTGATGTACAGTAAAATCAAATATTTTCCTTTGAGCTGTTTTAAAAGAGTTTGGCAGCATTGAATGTTTTTTGGTACTGAATCCAGTGCTTTGATCTTCCTCCAACATTACCTAATTCTGTTCATAAGTTGTTGTGTTTAGGTGGAAAGAACTGACTTGTGGATAAGACAGAGCAGTACTCCCCTAGCATCTGATTCACCAACTGCTCTTGCATGCATGCAGTTTCTCCAAAGGCGATACAGGATTACGTATTTTCTATGGATATTTTCTAGGAGAATTCTTTTTTTTGCTTTCGAATATACAAAATCCGAACATCCATGCTGCTTGTGATTTCATGCTCCTTCTGAAAATCTTGCTTTTTTCCAGACAAGAAAACGTATATTTGTGTGATCCGTGTTTTATTATTTTTAGATCAAGTGATGACCGTTAGTCTTCTCAGTAAGACTGACATTCACTACCTAATTTTTCCATAAGAGCGCAATCCTTATTCTTGAGATGTAGTTAATATAGCGAGGCTAGAAATGATGGAAGCCACACCGAGCTTGGTCACTACTTCAAAGGTATCATTTTAAATCATATCTATCGAAAGTGAAACTGCCTAGTCATTTCTGTAAGCTAGTTGAGCTTATTTTGATAGCATACGTTTAAAGCGTGGATCTGAATGATCTTTTGTATAATCTGGTGATATTCAGAAGGCAGACACCTTTGAGGTCTATAGAACAATAACACTTAGTTATACCAGTTATTAATCCGCGTTTGCTCACGTTACTCATCCTTTTAAGTGAAGGTTGGGTGTCACTATATTATTGAAGTTCAGGGAAATCAAGTAAAATTGATTTTCAAATGGATTCTAAGATTTCATTTGTGTTTTTAATCCCTCTTCAGAGGAAGACAGCATGTCAAGTTATGCAGTTTTAAACAGTAGATTGAGGCCATGATCTTGGCTTTGTAAACAAATACAGCAACAGTGGTAGTGGGAATCCATGATTTTATTTTCATGCAGCTTGAATGGTCTTTTCTTACTTTTATGTAATTATTATTACTATTTATTTGTATCATTTTTATTAATTGATGTTTTTAATTTATGCAAGTTCTGAAAATAATCAACTGGTTTTCCTTGGCCCAAACAAAACACCATGAGGTTTCCCTCAGGTGGCCGTGGCCTCTTAATTGTTTGTTACTCCTAGTGGCTTCTTCTCTACTAATCAGTTTGTAGATGACCTGTTGAAGAATAATGAGGTTTCCTTAGTAGAGTGAAATATCAGAATATCAGTGAAAGGGTGTCTGTAGTCAATGTTTTTCATATTTGCATGAAAGATCATAATACAAACAGATTTCTGAGATGGACATATACTGAAGTCACTTGGAAGCAGACAGACAAACACAACAACCAAGCTAAAACAACCAACTCAGCCCTCCCAAAACCCCCTGTCTCCCCCCACCCCACACACAAACAAACAAACAAACAAACAAAGAAAAACTAAAGCAACAGCCATACAGATAGACAGACAAACAAAAATAAAAAAAAAAACAAAAAAAGAAAGAAAAAAGAAACGAAGAACAAGAAAAAAAACACACAGTGGAAACTACGAAAAAGACAATGAGAGATACAGAGTGATGGGGAAGAGAATTGTCAGCAATACCTGTAGACAGTATCTTCTAGAACTAACAGTGCAACGGCAGACTTACCTATGCAATAATAACACCATAAACAAGATCACTACTGCATTATAATTCAGAAGTCATTCTCTTCTAGGAGGCAGTTCTTTTGTCTATGACGTAATCCTGGAATGCAAGGAAATAGCAAGTATCAACTAGTAACAGTGTTACACTATCTCCAGCTCTAAAATGAGACTCCTTATCTGGTTTGGACTAACGGGCTTACAGCAGGTCAGAAAAAGACTTGTGTAAATACTAAGGACAGAGAACTTTCTAAAACGTAAGCAGCTAATCAGCAGTATTTAACCTGTAGGAAAAAAAACTATATGCTTTACTGTGCTTTGACAAATTATAGAAATATTTATAAGGCCCCATCCGTACAGAATTCAGAGATTTACAGTACAAGGTAGTAAGAATCCCAAATGAATTTTTGCTCTTTTCTCAGAGCTGGTTAGAAATGCAATTTCTTGCTCAAACCAGAAAGGCCAATAGATTGGTAAAGAGCTTGACACTGTCACCATGTCAACACTTATAGAGAATGCAAGTAACAAAAGTTTCGGCCCAAAATAGAACAGAACAGAACCTTGCGCTCTATATAAGGCATGCCTCTGGGGCCAGGACCACATCCATCAGCCCAGGAAACAGAGCTGCTCTCCTCACCAGTAATAGCAGCCGGAGGAGTCACAGAATCACAGAATGGCCAGGGTTGGAAGGGACCTCAAGCTTCATGAATCTCCAAACCCCCTGCCACATGCAAATCTAACCACATTTAATACCAGAGCACCACTAACCACCACATTTAATACCAGCGCAGGTTGCGCAGGGCCCCATCCAACCTGGCCTTGAACACCTCCAGGGGCGGGGCGTGCACAGCCTCTCTGGAAGAAAGTGGCTTATTATTCCACATTTATGCACACTTGGTAGATAAGATGAAATACTTCAGAAGTACCAAAACTGTAACTTTTGTATTATAGGCTATTCTGTTTTGCCAAGAGGCCCTCAGCAAAAGAACAACTTAAGGGGCTCCTCTGACAGGAGGTCAAACTGCCCCTCTTTTGGATTAGGAGGAATGCAAGTGATGCTCCGCTACATTTTTCCTCCCAACTTACCTCTATCCCAGGACAGCAGGTGTCCAGGAATTGTGGCCTAGTGCAGAATGAGCAAATGTGAGAATTAGCAATATACGCTTAGCTAGCAACAGTTCATCTATAGCCAGTATCTGTATGTTTAGTGGAATGTTGGGAAATTGGTGAGCCTGCAGTACTCAGCCAATGGGGAACCAGGGCAGGGAGAGAGAAGCGTTGGCTGATAGGGCATAAGAGAGACGAAGGCTGTTCTGATTGTTCTGATGGCTGTAACCCCTTTCCCACAATGTAATCTGCCAGTTAGTGGTGGTTTTTAGAGGTAGTAGCTCAGATACGATCAGGAAGGAACTTCATTTTCACATTGGCAGACTTTTTAGGAGCTCCTATCTCCTTAGTTCACTTGACAACTGGTGTCTTTAAAGAACTGGAAACGGCACTTACGTACTATCCTGTTGCAGGGACTTCAGAAGCTTGCTTCCAGTGACAAACCTAACTGCAGCTTTTCCACATTTGATTATGCATTGGGCATCTTTGCCAAGCCTTGTAGGGGTATGAAAGAACAACAAAGGAATTCCATGAATCGTTACGGGCTGTGGATATATCCACTTCTGCTTACTAATTGAAATATTAAAAATAAAAAAATAAAAAAATGCGATGCTTTGTGGAAAGCAGCATCTTCTCTTGCAATCTTATCTGTCTTAGGAAAAAACACCCTTGTTTCTCAGCTTTGGTGCTGTCTCGTTCTTGATATGCTTTGTGAATTCACATGACAGTTTTCTAACGACAGCTCTCTCCCACGATCACTGCAGCGACCATCTCCTGCATGCAACACCGGAATCTTCCTGAATTTCATTTCTGTCTGTGCAGATGTCCAGAAGAGTGCAATGGAACCAGCAACAGGTTTTGCAAGAATGGGACTTATTTATTTCGTTGATCCATAGTCCAATAGTATTATTGTGTAAATAAATACGAAGCTTGCATTTTGCCAAGGTCTGAACTTTGAATGGACTTTGGCCTGTTTCAAGAAAGAATGTTCCTGAGCCTTCTCAGCATCACCAATCATCCGGCTTGCCTGGGTGGCATTAGCTGAAGAGTCATTGTCTTGGGCTGAAGATAACGTGTCCTCAGTATATATGAGTAACAAAGCTTCTTTGTAACGTATGACTAAAACATAAAATGAGAAAGCATAACACTAGTGGGAATGTGGACCTTGCTTTTGAGAAGCAATGCATCAGTGTCTGATTCCAGAGACGCAGTTGCAATTTTGAAGGAGTTCTCCAGGCGTCTGTGATGCATCTTTGAAAACAGGTTGTTCACATATGTACCTGCTGCCAAAAAGGAAATGCGGCTAACTAGGTAAGCCATGTCTCATCTTCACCTTGAGGAACAATATTTCTTCTTGATTCCATCATTTTGATTCCATGTTTTCATTTCATTTGGCAAATCATAGCATCTTCTTAGCATTTTATCCCAACTTAGCGACTCCTCTGCCTGCTGGAGGCCCACTATTGCAATTGCAAATAAAATCTGCTTGATCAGAGCTACCGTCCCAGAAAATTATTTGGATGTTTCCAATGCTTACCAAGATACCATTACAATTACCTGAGTATTTGAAGTTACAATGCAAGGAAACTTCGACAACGAATTTCTATATCTAGTGCTGCCGATCCCAGTTGATGCCCTAGTTCACTAGATCGTATATACACAAACAGTGATTCTTGAAGAAAATTGAAAAGACACCACAAGAAAAGGGCTCTGGAGATACCAGTATAACAGAGTGGAAATCACAGATTCAGTGCAGCATGTAATCATAAATAAACTGGCCAAAGCAATATTCCATAACATCTATGTTATAACGTATGTTCTATGTTACGACAATATGTTCATGCCGAAGGAGTTTTGAAGGGGACAGAAACTCGTCTAGCTCTCTTCTGGTGCTTCGTAGGTTACATTTGCCTAGTGTTTTGCAACATACATCACTCAATTAAGATTACAATTAGCTCAGCAGTGCAGGAGAGAAGAGAAGGTGAGTTCTGGCTCATCATAAATATGCATGAAGAGTGCCCGCCCATATCTATGGGAGTGCAGATAGGGCTAGGCTCGGGGGTTATATTCTCATGTTCTGAATACAACAGGCCGACCGTCTCTTTAAGTAGTTCTCTAAAAGTATCGGACTTACCGTGCGAATGAAATGCCGTTTCTGCAGTGAGAAGCAGCAAGATGAGTATTTCATGGTCTCTGCTGCCATCTATTGTCATTTATTGGTCCTAACAATTCTTGTTGGGATTCTCTTTGTAACTGGAAACAGCACTGACGTACTATCCTGTTGCAGGGACTTCAGAAGCTTGCTTCCTGTGACAAACCTAACTGCAGCTTTTCCACATTTGATTATGCATTGGGCATCTTTGCCAAGCCTTGTAGGGGTATGAAAGAACAACAAAGGAATTCCATGAATCGTTACGGGCTGTGGATATATCCACTTCTGCTTACTAATTGAAATATTAAAAATAAAAAAATAAAAAAATGCGATGCTTTGTGGAAAGCAGCATCTTCTCTTGCAATCTTATCTGTCTTAGGAAAAAACACCCTTGTTTCTCAGCTTTGGTGCTGTCTCGTTCTTGATATGCTTTGTGAATTCACATGACAGTTTTCTAAGGACAGCTCCCTCCCACGATCACTGCAGCGACCATCTCCTGCATGCAACACCGGAATCTTCCTGAATTTCATTTCTGTCTGTGCAGATGTCCAGAAGAGTGCAATGGAACCAGCAACAGGTTTTGCAAGAATGGGACTTATTTATTTCGTTGATCCATAGTCCAATAGTATTATTGTGTAAATAAATACGAAGCTTGCATTTTGCCAAGGTCTGAACTTTGAATGGACTTTGGCCTGTTTCAAGAAAGAAAGAATGTTCCTGAGCCTTCTCAGCATCACCAATCATCCGGCTTGCCTGGGTGGCATTAGCTGAAGAGTCACTGTCTTGGGCTGAAGATAACGTGTCCTCAGTATATAGGAGTAACAAAGCTTCTTTGTAACGTATGACTAAAACATAAAATGAGAAAGCGTAACACTAGTGGGAATGTGGACCTTGCTTTTGAGAAGCAATGCGTCAGTGTCTGATTCCAGAGAAGCAGTTGCAATTTTGAAGGAGTTCTCCAGGTGTTTGCCAGAGGTTTTTGATGAAATATTGCTCTTTTGTCTCTGGGGTTGTAACCTTGGTTTTCCCTGTTTGTGTTAAAGGCAGATTTACAATTCTCATTCAGTTAATATTGTTCGATCCTTCCTTTCAGTTGTATTTAATTTCTTGCCAGAGTAACCTGGCATGTACAAGAATATATTTATTCCTTCTTGTTTTCTCAGGCCATATTCAGTTAATCCCAAAAAGTAAGCCATTCATTTATTTGTTTGTTTGTGTATTTGTTAGGTTGTTTGTTTTTTTATTGGCATTAGCTGCTTCTGTTGTTACAAAATCATCTACGGGCAGGAAGAGGCACCCGTATCCACGAAAGGTAAACTTCTTTCTCCTGCTCCTCTAGCTGTAATTTAACCAAAGGAACTGCTAGGGTAGACTTCCCAAATTCCCATCCTTCGTCTATGCAACCAGAAATTGCTCCCTCTTTCTCAATAAATTAAGATTACTTTCATTCCAATGGGGCAGAGCCCTCTCTGGGCTCTTCTAGCCCCCCCACCTTCCCCCCACACTCCCCATGTCTCTCTGAGTGGATCCCTGGGTCTTACGGCCAGTGCCGTGACACTAGCAGCTGCTGTTATTCCCAGTTTACCTGCTCCTCTCCAGAGGCTCCCAGTACCAACACTGGGATTCTCTCTGCAGAGGCTAGTCTCACTTCCAGTGCCCTGTCCTCTCACCTCCCCCTTTGCAAGTCATGCTGTTTACAGCAGAAGTCTCCCTCTGCAGCTCACTCTCTCACACCAAGTTCTGCTCGCGGGGAAACGGTGTGGGGGTTGCCCTCACACCAGCACAGATTAACTCACTTTCTCTTTAACCCTTTTTCCTTTGTCGTGCCCTCAACTGTTACACTGCCACATACCCTCCATTCTACTTCGGTATACCAGTAACAATTACCTTTCTTATACCACCAAAACAGTTTGTCTCATTCCTTTCAAAATCCACAAATCAAACCGCACAATTCTTCGACTTCCACAAACACCCAGCACTTTCTTAGTCTCTCCTGATTAGGGTACACAGAAAACTGGTCCCATTAGTCCATTTATGTTCCCAGTTTCTTATTTAAGGGCCTTTTCTTATTTAATGGCCCTCCTGCAACATCCTCCCAATGTGCCAACATGCACCTGAGAGGTGTTTGGTTTGGTTTTCTGTTTGTTTGGTTTGGCTTTTTTTGCTGGTGGGAGAGCAACCTCTCCACACCGAATAGCTAACTACCTAACACTAGAGGAGCATACACGTGCACTATGGAATTTCGAGCCACAATTCTTTGTAGTGTGGTTCTCTTTGGTCCACTTCTGTGTTCTGTGACCACAAGGGTAGAAGAGAAAAGCCTCTCTGAAAGAGGCAGCTGGAGATTCGAGGAGCGACAGATTCTGTGCTCCCAGGGAGCATATTCGAAGAAGTCGGGAGAGATCCTTTCTGGACTGCGGCGAAAATAAGCCCCTCCGGAGGAACGGCAGCAGGCTGAATTCGGACGTTCTCGGCTTCAGAACGGCACGACTTCGCTCTCACGGCTCGGAAGTGGCACTCGCGGTGAAGCGCTCCGGAGCGATTGCCGTTGCTGCCCGAGAAGTCGCGCTTATCGCCGAATGCCGCTTTCAGCCTCCAGCCGCGGTGTGGTGTTCCTCCGTCGCCGAGAAAGGGCGACTGTCCCCGGCAGCTTTTCTCCGACTGCGGGCTCCTCTCCGCACATCGGGAAGTCTCCCAAGGACTTGACGTTTTCTCTCAGATGTATAGCAGTTTCTCCCAATGAGGTGATACATTCCCCCGGAATTACCTGCTTAGTTATAAAAATACGGCCTTTCTTCCCCAAATACCAGCTTATTCACTTCTATTTTCAGCCTATTTAGTTTTGAAGCCTAGTCTCAAATTTCTTTATCAGAAATGAAAGCAAGGGTGTGTATTTTGCACTGCTCCCTGGACTCTGTTTAGCCAGCATATCAAAACACATGAAAGCATTTTCCTTAAGTTCAACTTGCCATAATTCAAGTTTCATTCCTTTTTTTTTCGTTTCGTTTTGGTTTGAAACAGCACAGATCAGGTGATTTCTCATCTTGAAGATGCATGTTAAGCTCATTTAAATGAGGAGTCAAATCCCACCAAAAAACTAGCTATGAAAGCCATTTCTCATCTTCACCTTTAAAACCAATGCTTCTTTTGGATTCCATAAATGTCTTGATTTCATTTCGCAAATCATCACATCCTCTTAGCATTTTATCCCAACTTAGCCACCTTCCTTCGGAAAAGTAAATGATGCCCCCATAATGAGCATCTATGCTTCTCATGAATTCCTGTAATTAGCAACTATTCAGTCCATTGGACATAATGATGTTCAGTGCGGCTCCTCCAAGAGGGGGTGATTTTCTCCGCAGTCCAGAAAGGATCTCTCCCTACTTCTTCGAATGTGCTGCCTGGGAGCACAGCATCTGTCGCTCCTCGAATCTCCAGCTGCCTCTTTCAGAGAGGCTTTTCTCTTCTACCCTTGTGGTCACAGAACACAGAAGTGGAGCCACAGAGACGACACTTTGTGGCTCGAAATGAAGGCACGGACACAACATTCAGAGCCAGGCGTAGTGCCTTCTGCATATATGTACACTCGGCGACGTCCAAACCGCTCCTTTCCGATGTGTGAAGAGCCCGCAGCTCGGAGAAAAGCTGCCGGGGACAGTCGCCCTTTCTCGGCGACGGAGGAACACGACACCGCGGCTGGAGGCTGAAAGCGGCATTCGGCGATAAGTGCCACTTCTCGGGCAGCAACGGCAATCGCTCCGGAGCGCTTCACCGCGAGTGCCACTTCCGAGCCGTGAGAGCGAAGTCGTTTGCCGTTCTGAAGCCGAGAACGTCCGAATTCAGCCTGCTGCCGTTCCTCCGGAGGGGGGTTATTTTCGCCGCAGTCTCTGGGCTGGAAGAGCCCAGAGAGGGCTCCGCCCCATTGGAATGAAAGTAATCTTACATTACTGAGAAAGAGGGAGCAATTTCTGGTTGCATAGACGAAGGATGGGGATTTGGGAAGTCTACCCTAGCAGTTCCTTTGGTTACATTACAGCTAGAGGAGCAGGAGAAAGAAGTTTACCTTTCGTGGATACGGGTGCCTCTTCCTGCCCGTAGATGATTTTGTAACAACAGAAGCAGCTAATGCCAATAAAAAAACAAACAACCTAACAAATACACAAACAAGCAAACACACAAATAAATGAATGGCTTACTTTTGGGATTAATTGAATATGGCCTGAGAAAACAAGAAGGAATAAATATATTCTTGTACATGCCAGGTTACTCTGGCAAGAAATTAAATACAACTGAAAGGAAGGATCGAACAATATTAACTGAATGAGAATTGTAAATCTGCCTTTAACACAAACAGGGAAAACCAAGATTGCAAGAGAAGATGCTGCTTTCCACAAAGCATCGCATTTTTTTATTTTTTTATTTTTAATATTTCAATTAGTAAGCAGAAGTGGATATATCCACAGCCCGTAACGATTCATGGAATTCCTTTGTTGTTCTTTCATACCCCTACAAGGCTTGGCAAAGATGCCCAATGCATAATCAAATGTGGAAAAGCTGCAGTTAGGTTTGTCACTGGAAGCAAGCTTCTGAAGTCCCTGCAACAGGATAGTACGTAAGTGCCGTTTCCAGTTCTTTAAAGACACCAGTTGTCAAGTGAACTAAGGAGATAGGAGCTCCTAAAAAGTCTGCCAATGTGAAAATGAAGTTCCTTCCTGATCGTATCTGAGCTACTACCTCTAAAAACCACCACTAACTGGCAGATTACATTGTGGGAAAGGGGTTACAGCCATCAGAACAATCAGAACAGCCTTCGTGTCTTTTATGCCCTATCAGCCAACGCTTCTCTCTCCCTGCCCTGGTTCCCCATTGGCTGAGTACTGCAGGCTCACCAATTTCCCAACATTCCACTAAACATACAGATACTGGCTAAAGATGAACTGTTGCTAGCTAAGCGTATATTGCTAATTCTCACATTTGCTCATTCTGCACTAGGCCACAATTCCTGGACACCTGCTGTCCTGGGATAGAGGTAAGTTGGGAGGAAAAATGTAGGGGAGCATCACTTGCATTCCTCCTAATCCAAAAGAGGGGCAGTTTGACCTCCTGTCAGAGGCCCCTTAAGTTGTTCTTTTGCTGAGGGCCTCTTGGCAAAACAGAATAGCCTATAATGCAAAAGTTACAATTTTGGTACTTCTGAAGTATTTCATCTTATCTACTAAGTGTGCATAAATGTGGAATAAGAAGCCACTTTCTTCCAGAGAGGCTGTGCACGCCCCGTCCCTGGAGGTGTTCAAGGCCAGGTTGGATGGGGCCCTGCGCAGCCTGCTCTGGTATTAAATGTGGTGGTTAGTGGTGCTCTGGTATTAAATGTGGTTAGATTTGCATGTGGCAGGGGGTTTGGAGATTCATGAAGCTTGAGGTCCCTTCCAACCCTGGCCATTCTGTGATTCTCTGATTCTGTGACTCCTCCGGCTGCTATTACTGGTGAGGAGAGCAGCTCTGTTTCCTGGGCTGATGGATGTGGTCCTGGCCCCAGAGGCATGCATTATATAGAGCGCAAGGTTCTGTTCTGTTCTATTTTGGGCCGAAACTTTTGTTACTTGCATTCTCTATAAGTGTTGACATGGTGACAGTGTCAAGCTCTTTACCAAGCTATTGGCCTTTCTGGTTTGAGCAAAAAATTGCACTTCAAGTTGGTGCACTTGTATTAGTTTGTGGGATAATTTCTACTCCTACGGTATCATATCCTTTTGATATTTTACAGTTGAACAACTAGAGTAATAAGGACAGAGAGTTTTGGCAAATGCAGAAGCAATCAAAGCACAGAAAGCAAAGCTTTGTAAGAGTTCCATAGTTTGTATCATATCTGATCATAAATTGATAATCATAAATTAAATAAAATATCTCCATGGCTTTACCTTCTCCAATCAAAATGGAAACGACTCAAAGCCCCTTACAGTGAGGATTATCTAGTTAGGCTTTATACACCAAGTGCTCGGGAAAACTGTAGCAATTACTAACAGTACAAAAAGAAATTTGAGATAATTATAGCTGGCTAATACATGGTAGCTATGTAAAGAATGGAGGAGATGCAGAATTCAGAAAGTTTTCAGAAATAGTTCTAAGACGTTAAAAAAGGTGAATTCCTGTATGACTGCAATGCACCCTGAGCCTTCGGAGTCCATAGGATGGCACTGTGTAGGCCTCTCATGCTGCTGCTGAGACCTTCAGCTCCAATTCTATCTGATCCCGACTGAATCTTCCTCGTTCATTTGTCAGTCCATCACCAAGAAAAAGCCCAGTCCCTCTGCAAGCAGATGCAACAAGGGAACCCCAGGTTATGAAGGCAATATTTACATCCAGATGAAGTTTCTCACTTTTACTTAGGGCAAGCCTGACTTCCTTGCTGGCATCCCAGTGGTCCCACTGCCAAGGCCCGTCACCTCTTCTGGAAAACGCAAGTGCAGCAGTGCTTCTTCCTTGACAGGGGACAGGTAACAGGAGGAGGCCCCTGGCCTCACCCCATGATTACACTGTTTTGAGAGAAAGTGTGTGTGCTCATCCACTAGAAAAGGAGGCTTTTTGCATAAGGGGCTTCTCAAATAAAGCTTATGTACAGTTCAATGAGTGCTTTGAAAATTCAGGCTGTTTACAATGATTCTGATTTTGTAAGAATCAATTATTATAGAGTCTACACTTCCTGAACAATTGAACTAACATTGTATTCCTAATAAACATAAACGTAATTTTAATCAATACACGTGTTGTATGTTTACACAATCCCAACTCACCTTTCTGAAACATTCTTTTGACTTTTCTGATCACAAGAGTATTGCACTGAGTGCAGGTGTCCAGTTGTGGAAAGGCCTGCCATAATGCTGATGTGTGGTGTGAAACTGGGGTGCTAGACACAACTAGTTCCAGCCCACTGCTACTCCCTCCTACTGCCCCACAGGACCCATTAGCCAATGGGCAGGCAGCTCAGAGGGAGTGGAGCTCAGAAGAAAGAGCCCAGAAAAGAGTGGGAACACCTTGGAAGAAGGTCATGGAGAAGGTGCTATGTGCCCCCAGCAACGCTCACCCTGCAGCTCCTGAAGAGCGTATGCTGGATCAGGGAGAGGTGTGAGGAGGAAGGGAGAGCGGAGAGGAGCTACTCTGCGACAGATGAAGGAGTCAGAAACGGAGGGGTGAGGAAGACCTGCTGAGCAGGGCATGGGATGAATAAATGAAATTTATTTTCCCTAAGTTAAATTTGTTTGACTTCTGAGGTAATATTCCCATGGGCTTTCCCCTCTCTCTCTGCCTTTCTGTGCAGGGGGAGTGAGAGAGAGGCTGAGTGTCTGGTGGCCATAAAATCAACACACCAAGTACACTGCGGCAAAAGCAATATAAAATCAATATACATTGATTAAGTTGACAAGTTACAGTCTCAGCACCTCGATTATTAGGAAGTCAGGTAGATCTTGATGCATTATACAACAGATGTTCTTATTGATGGTGTCGATTGCCTAAGCAAATTATGCCTTTGAAGTGAAAACTGTACAGCAGATTCCATGTGTATGTATGAGGTCTGCTTCAACAGTAACGTCTCCTATGTGATTATATTCGTCCACAAGATCAGAGGCCGACGCTGGTGGTGTGACAATAGAGGATGTACCTTCTCAACAGTATTCCACTACACGTATATTACATACCTGTATATATACATAAGTATATACAGGCGTATTAGTGTTTAGTGTATTTAGCTAACATTTTGACAGTTACCTGCTTTTTTTTCTACCTCCTCCCCCCCACCCCCCAAGACTATTTTTATGATTTTCCAGGATCAAAGAACATCTATAACAATTAATTTTCCATAGATCATTTCTTCTTTTTCTCATAATGTTGCGTTCCCTTACTTTCTGGCTCTGAACTTTGCTTCTACAATGCAAAGGGATTCCAGCCACCACATGCATACAGCCAAGACATTTTAGTGTGAATTAGATACTCAGGCATACGCAACCTGTAACCCACATGCTACGTGTATCCCAACTCAACTTGCACCCCCTACAGCTGTATCTATCATGGCAGCAGCTCGACCCTGATTGAGTGGCCAGGCCCAGCCCAGAGTCACAGCAAGGTTGGCAGAGCAGCATTGACAAATAAAGCAACAGAACTGAGAAAAGGCTGCCACCTGAAGAAAATACTTTAAACAAAGTCACATGGCAAAAGAATGTAATGACAGTGCTCTCTAATGGGATATAAGCGCCATAGCAGGTAACCATACAACACCATACGGCCATACCTAACAGGTAACCATACATAACCTACAAGAACCATAGCAGCAGGTAACGAAGAAAAATTAGCTCACCCCTTCCAGAAACTAGTAACAACTCAAAAGAAGAGCAAACTCAGAGAGATACTGCTCCCTCTGCTGCTAACACTTAAATAAAAGCACCTTTTCCATTCATTGCTTGCACCTGAGCTCCCTGGGATAGCCTTGACCTCTCAACTAACGTTCAATCATTGGTTCAGGCTGTGAAGGGATGGAGTGCAGCAGAGTTGCCAGGTCACAGCCTGAACCAAAGAGTGAGTAGGTCAGGGGTAAACTCCTGCTGTTTGGGAAACAAGGAAGTACAACGTGCATCGTGATGCAGGTACAGTACCTATCAATGATGTGATTGACAGGCGATTGTTGCAAGGCGATTGTTGGCGGTCTTCTTATGGTTCTGTTGGAACAGTACTTGATGTTCCTTCTGGAGGCTTATCTTCTTCAGTTTGGGTTTGGGTTCACTGGTTCCCAGAATTTCAGCACTCCACCACCTGGTGTCATGACATACCCTCGTAGACACCGAAGCACGCTGAGGTGTTGATGCTCCTACCAGTGGTCCTGTGGACTTCACAGCCTCAAGGGGAGTAGTACAGATGTTTAAAAGGTATCAGGAGTGGTGGGTCTGCCTTCAGTGGTAGGATACAGGCTGCGTTTTTTCTTGAGTCAAACACCTCCACTTGTGCTGGGGCATGTCCTGGCCTTTGGTACAACATCCTTTGTCCTGTATTTACCTTTGAAGGTCAATATTAATTATTCTGCCATACATCCCCCATTTCGGAACTGCAAGCAGCTTTCGTGTCTTCTCTATGTGAGAAGTTAGTCCAGAAAAAGGTTTTAACTCACCCTACGAATCCTGCCATGGGGCTGTTCTGCCAGTCATACAAAGAAAATTGTCTTTCTTCTCTGCAGAGTACAACGAACTTTTCATCTTCTCACTTCACAGTTGTATCTTTTAAAGAATAAAAGTAAATATAAAATTAGCGAGGATTCAGTAACAGTAGGTCAGCTATGAATACTTGTAAATGGGAAACATACAGTGAGCATCTTTGGAATTATGACGTTACAGCATTCTGATTTTAGGAAAGTTACAATTAAGCTCCGTTTCAATACAACCAACTCTATATTACAAACTCAACAAAAACGTACGGAGGAGCAGAAGTCCTACTCAGTGCACTTAGTGCCTTTTACACGGTCATTCAGATACAGCATGGTCACAGCTCTGGCCTGGTTCGACCTGGATCCTTGACTAAATGGCACAGGGGGACCCATGGACCCACGCCCTGTGATGGGTCTAAAAACAAAACAGCGGCAACGAGCTAAGGGAGAAAATTAATTTACTAGATATTATAGCACAAGGTGAGAGAATGCAATATAGCACAATACAATTGGAATTGTAGCTAATAAATCAAACAAACAGGAGAGAGATTGTCCAAAACTGAAGGCCTTACTCTAATGTGGAAGGTGGGACAGCTAGGGAGCATACACTGCAGAGCCAAGCAGAAATAGAAGTCTCATGACTCCCAGTTTTCTCTTCCCTTCTAAACAGAAAACGGAAATGGAACAGTGAAGTATTCACAGAATCAGTGATTCTGTGATTCCAACTGAAATTCTCTGAAATTACTCCTTTTGTACCTTTGGATGCCCCCAGACCAAATCACTAGGAATCACACCGTTTCTTTCCCCAATAGGACATAAGAATCTAACTCCTAGAGAGCTGTATTTTTCAAGACTGTTGTGTTGTAAGCAATTACGCATCTTCATTTTTTATGTGAAGCTATATTCATTCAACCTGGAGTTTACTTTTACTTCATTCAACCTGGAGTTTACTTTTAAGTAGTTTAGACCACGCTTCAGAACTTAATCACATGAGTGGCTCCACCCTCACCTAAAGGTAATGCTGCTTTTCCTGAATGCTATCTGATTTGGCCCTGAGAGCTCACAGGCTACACCTGCTCACTAACTGAAGATACAGTAGCAAAAATGATTTCCTGAGTGGTTCAGAGTTGCTCACTTGCATCAGCCCAAGACATTTCCAAACCAAACCCTCCAAGTGGGTTGAGAGGGTATGGTCTGTCTCCTCTGGTTCCTGACTATTGAGCCCCACCATGTCAGAACATACAGCACGTCAAAAAGTCTGTGCAATGCTCAAAAGTGAGATGGGGAGAAGCTAGGTTGGCACAATGAGATATTCTGCACAGCCCTTACTAAGCTGATGCTCAGATAAATCCCTGCTGTCCAGTGTAAACTCCTTTACCTTCTACCTCCAATTACCTCGTCTAATGATCCTCCAGCAAGATGAGCTATATCCACTATGCCCTATCCCATATTCTTCAGGTGTCCTCTGTGCTCTGTCTGAAGCCAGCTCTGCAGGTGGCACTGTGTCCTGCCTGTTGGTAAGTTCACATGTTCTCCTTTCGCTACCATGACATTGCTACCCAAAGCTTGCACAGTTCCTAAAAGAAAAACAAAAGAACAGGAATGTTCTCCAGAAAATAAGACCGCTTCTGTTAGCCTGGGCTCCTGTAAGGGCCAGTCACTGAAGAAAGCTGTTGCAGTTTGGCCAGGTTTGGTGATAGGGAGCTAAGGCATCTACGGACTGAGAAGAGAAAAGGGTGGGGGAAGTTAGGCCCAGGCAAGAAAACCAGCAGCAGTGAACTAAGGGAAAAACTGAATTTACAAAATATAGCAGCGGAATGTACGATAATAGAATATGATGGGATTTGAAGCTCATCAATAAAATAGGAGAGAGTTTACAAAACTGCATTCCTTACTCTAATGCTACAGGTGAGACAGCCAGGAGCACAGACAGCAAAGAGAGGCAGTCTTGAGACTCCGTCATTTTATCTGTTTGTTCGAACGGAAATGGAACAACGAAGTCCTCTAGGAGTTGTAGTTCACTCTTGTCTTCTGAGACCACGAAACCAGAAATGTTGACAAGCCACAGAACGGCAGTACTAACCCTTTAACTCCAGTGCACTGCGAGGTGTGATGGTGTGGAATACTGACCAAAAACCATAAAACCAAGACAAGAGAGTGTCTCTTGGACCGAGGCTGCTTCCTGTGACGGAGTGCTGTGTAGCCATGTAGCCATAGCCCTTCACTAGTGGGGTGAGCACAATTTTTCTTTCTATGATTACTGGTCTACCTGTGAATACTTGGCCTGCTATCTCCAAGAATCTGTCAGAAGCAGTTTTGCTTCTTTGTGAGCAGGGCACCTACATTAACTTTATGTTGTGTGTTCAAAGTTGGCCTACAGTGCTAGTCTGCAGCCAGATGCCAAGCACTGCGAAATCATTCGGGAAAACTTGTGCCAAGACATCTGAAGGCACTTCTCCAGAAAATACAGGTGGGCAAAGCACTCCGCATGTTATCTCTGCCTTTGATCTCTTACCCAATTCCCTGAGAAGGAAACAAAGGTGCAGAGGCTGAAAGGGAAGCACAGGGCACTCTGGCAGTCCACCAGTAGGGATGCATGAGGGACCGTGGCTGGGCAACATGCCCACAGAGCCACTTGTCTTGAACTCTGAAAACTACCTGCAAGTCTTTGACTGCAGTGACTCTGAATAGAGTGCTCACCCTTACTACTGAGACACTAACAAGCATTTCACATAGTTACATTTAGTACAGCTGGAGCAAAGGTTCACTCTAGCTTGAATACATGGAAAACAGAATTTGCTCCCAAGTCCTCCTAGGGCAGCCATAATGGCTGCAATCAAATAAATCAGTGATCTCTACTTGCTGCTGTCTTCCATCCCAAACATTTCACTGCGGGAGGCTAATCAGCTAAGACTACAGATGAGCCTTGAAGAAATTAGCTTAGGAGTTACTGTGCTGTGATCAAGTTACAAAACAAGAGGCTCTAATTCTTGGATTCCAAGTGCATGAAATTGCTATTCAGGGTGAAGAATGATCATTTCATATACCAACCTACTTGCCTTTCATCTGTCTTCACCACTTTCACCACAAGGCGTACAGAAATGCCATTAGAAATTGACAGATTTCTCAGTTCATACTCAACCTCCTTTTGTAGGATAACAAATACTTAATTGCCACCTCTAGGTTAAGGTATATCGGGGTAGGAAGGAAAATGCTTGGGTATTTCTAATGAAACTTCAAATAGATGGGATTTCATTCACCTTCATAATTGGAAAACTTTCAGCAGAGTGAATAATTTTATCCTGCTTTTTTTCCTGACCAGGTTTTACTGGTAACATTTTCTCGAAACCAAGGTTTAAATAAAACGACTAAAAATTCATGTGTTTAAGGTTGAAGAAAATAAACAGAGAAAACTTCGGAGTTTACCACTGAGTCTTCTGTCAAGACTCACTGCGCTACGCGAGGTTATGAGCACTACACTATGGGTTATGAGCAAGCCCTTCCATGAGGCAAATACTGGGAGGAGGACTGTACCTCTCACACAAAGGAGTTACACCAAATTCCAGTATCTTCATTTTTCAAGGCAAGGGGGACTCTCAGAACTGACATTTCCAGACCAAGTCAGGGAACCTACTGATTAAACACTAATGCAAACTGTCCCTTCTCTGCTATCATCAAGGAGGGACAGCTATATTAAAAGGAGAGCATAATTCTGTTGATTGATTTGTTGAGTCCTCATCTGTTTCTCAAGGTTCTGACCTTACAGTTAGCAGTGAAATACTGAACTCTACTTGCAGTTGGTCCTAAGGTGAGAACAGAAAACACTAGATACAACAATTCAGTCATACTCAGCTTTGTACATGTGGAATTTTAATACATTCTTCGTATCCTTAAAAGATTTCTGTGTTCATGTGTATCTCCCACTCACACATCTACTCAAAGAAACCTTGAAGGGCATCTGTTTAATCACTGATATTCTGGGTAAACTAGCCAGCTTCATATACATTCTTTTCTTACAGGCAGCATACAACCCACCTCTGACAGAAGAGTAGCTTCCAGCTGATGAACTGAATCACCTGGTTGCCTCATTGGTCCTAGTACAGATCTGTAATTATTATCGTTGGCATTCTAGTAACATTAGTCTAGAGACTAATTACGCAAATGTTAAACTTGGAGAATTGGATGTCATGGGGCTCTCTGACTTCACATCCACGATATACACCTTTTAAACATTTCTGAAGTGCTTTCTTTGATGAGCATTTGTCTGTTTCATCTTACAGGTGAGAAGTCCAGATTTACTGTCAAATAGGTTCCACTACAGTGCACAGCTGTTCCTTGCACTGCCTTTTGGCCAGGATCTTGCATTCTCGGGGGACTCGGAGCAAAGTAATTTGGGTAAAACTAAGCAGATTAACATTTAACTCTCTTTCAGGCAATGCCCCTGACCGTGAGGCTTTCAGCTTTGCTCCTCTTGATGTTTCCTCACTATGAGCGTGAGACAACTCTGCGCTGAGCAGTTCATCAGCAGGATCTGCCTGGGATGGAAGACCCTTTCCCAGTTCTGGGCCTATTTGAAGCTGACTTTTATTTCTTCTCTCCAAAGTCTCAAGACAAGACTGAATCCTGTGTCCCAGTATTGTCCTATACTGGTCAAGTGCTCTCATCACCTTATCCAACAGCACGGCCTTAAAAGGGCACAGAACTGTGCAGCAGTTCAGGACATACAGGACTGCTGAATGGGACAGGCAGCTCCAGAGACACCCCGACTTGTCTGTACCAGCAGCAGGAAGCAAGGAGCACCCTGCAGCACCTCAACTTTCATCAGGTGCCTTTATGTGGGGACCTGAGTCAAGTTCCTAGCTCCCATGTGGACACCAACGTAAGGACACCTATGTTCAGGAAAGTAGGTGGCTGGAAATTGAATCTCACTCTTCCTCTTCAATATTGCAGTCTTCTGTACAACGTTTTTATGAGAACAGAAAAAAATCTGTAGAGATATGATTGAACTGAAATTTGTCATCTTCGCCTGATATTGAAGAGCACTTTCCAATTTGATACATGAAGAAGGAAAGACAATTCAATCACTACAATCTCCACTACGTCTTTTTTATCTCAATCCATCAAATATTTCAAATCCCCTTTTACATCTTTGGTATTCACCCAATAGCTGATATTAAAATCCACCCCATCTTCATTCTCATTTTCATCTTTACAGATCAAAAGTATCTAAGATAATCGGTGTTCCTGAGCAGATCCCAAGCAGCAGCCCAAATACAAAGTGACGTAGAATAGAAAAAAGTATAGGCAATAACTGTTTCTCCTGCTCTCAGAGAATTACCGAGGTTGGAAAAGACCTGCAAGATCATCACCAACAGTTCTCCCTAAACCACGTCCCTCAACACCAAATCCTTGAAACATTCCTTGAATGCCTCCACGGTCGGTGACTCCAGCACCTCCTGGGAAGCCCATTCCAGTGCCTGACCACTCTTTCAGAGCAGCAGTATTTCCTAACGTCCAACGTGAATCTCCCCTGGTGCAGCTTGAGGCCATTTCGTCTGGTCGTCTCACTGCTTACATGGGAGAAGAGGCCGAGTCCAGCTCACTGCAACTTCCCTTCAGGTAGTTAGAGAGAGTTGTAAGGTCTCCCCTGAGCCTCCTCTTCAGCAGATCGAACAATCCCAGCTCCCTCAGCCAAGCTGGTAACAGCCTACACCACTCTGTCACAGGGAGGAGCTGCACAATATCATAGCAGCTTAAAATTACTCAAGTTCCCCAATAGGCAGGAAGGCAAATATTAAAACTAAAGTCCAGCTGGATCAAAATAAGCAAACATATGATTTTCAATAATACAAATTTTAATTTCATTATTAGGGAGTCACAAACTTCAAGGAAATCAGAAACTAGGAGGATTCACCTCTTCAATAGATTTTACTAACGGTGTTTTATCATAAAGTTCTGCACTGATATCTCAGGTCTCCTATAAAGCTGCAAGTAAGTCTGCCCCTCCAGCAAGTCTGCTACCTTGAACACATCCCATATCACAGTGCGTTTGGGAAGAGTGACAACTGCTAACTCTTCTTGTACACTTGTTTGTGCATTTACCCTGGAGGTCTCCCTTTAAGCAGTAAGCAAACGCTGTCATTGCTTCAGCTGTGTGATGAGATCAACGTCTGAAGCGGCCTGTCTGACAGTGAATCTCTGCTCTGAGGAAGAAGGTCAGATATTACACGGACTTCTTCATCATTCACATCTGTCACTTTTATCTCAATCTGTGTGTAACTGCCTTATTTTGTCGGCTTTTTTTCCCAGCTGCAAAGTTCAAGTCTTTTGCTTCTGCCTTGCCACACATTCCACTGGAGCCACAGATAGGTACAAGATGGGCACCTTATCAGATGTTCCCCCAGACAACAGAGGAGAAGCAGCCAGCACAGCTGCTTCTTCCACGTGGCATTTCTTATCCCCCTTACAGTTCAATAACACAGGAACAACTTCAGCTGGAGGTGAACTGCTTTCTGAAAAGGCATGCTGCTTTGGAAAGAGTACAGCCATACTGCCACATTACGGAGTACAGCACGAACCAAAGATAGCATACACTACAATTCACACTGAGATGTACACACATACTAAATAGGGAATTTTTTAGATGGCTTTCTTAGAGTGACTTCCAGCTTGAGGCAAGGCAAAAATAAGAGATACATGAAATGAATACATAACAAGCATTTCAAGTTAAAACAGAAAAAAGAGCATGGCTCAGATAAGGTCACTTGCAATAGCTTAACAGCTTTTGGAATAATATTCCATGGTGATGATGAAAGACAGATGGAATCTGTGACTCTGATAAATCTTCAGTACTTAGAGATGAGCAAGGACTACATGAAAATCTTTCAAAATGGAAAGACTCACTGGTATGCCCTAACCTTTGTCAGCTGCTCCCTTTTAACTATATGCTGATGATCACAAAGACAATTGCCACAGTCTGTTTCAGGCGATGAGTAAATCCATGGAGAATACTCAGTTCTGCAGCGCTGCCTGTCTTGTTACTTTTTTGGCAAAAAAGGCCCGTGGCTGAATGGTGCCTTCAGAAAGACCTGACATTTCCCACGCGAGCCTTGAAAGGAACACGTTCTATCATCTTCTTCTCCCTACGTGGAACATTCCTTCTTAGCCCAGGTTTTTGATTCAACAGAAGGGGAATGCAAGCTCATCAAATATAAGTTGTTCTTACATGGTAAATAATAGAAACTCACTGAAGAGTGGGATGAAATAATGCAGTTCTTCCAGTACTTTGCTGCGTGGGTGAATACGGACACGAATCTGCCAATCTTATTTCTAACTTCTGAAGAAAACACAATGGCTCAGCTGTGAAAAATTTCCTGGACTGTCAAGTAACCGGAAGGAAAGAAAAAAAAAACAACAATGAAGACTGATAATGCTCTGCGTTACCTAACATAGTAATTATAACCTCATGTGCTGTTTTATCCCCTCACAATTACTTGGACCTGTGCAAATGTTTCAATATATTGATATTACAATGAAAAACAAGTAGACAAAAGCGTGATTTTACCAACACGCCTCTTTCAGAAGCCCTATTTATTAGTATGCCAGTTTCAAATTTAGCATTAACATATATTAAGCTAGGAAGAGAGTCACTATCATGTTAATATCTATTAGTCATTGTAATTATGAAAAAACAACTAGATATGTGTTGCATCACCTTGATTGAATATCACTGTGATGCATCTCTAGTTTACATCTACTGACCTCCTGATCCTCCGGGAGATTAGCAAAAATGAACCAAATAAAACAAGACTTCTCACCTGGGGTTTGGTTTCCAAATGATACTCAGCACCCAGCATGTACATCTTCTGTTAACCTGGTCTATATTTGTGCTGTCTATTTTCGTGTCACATCACCAAAATCTTTTCTCCTTAGGCTTGTTTTGAAGTGTTAAAGATGACGTCTCAGCCAGATGGAGAGCCAGCTCCAGGTACAAGAGGTGTACCAGCAGAACCAGGAGTTACTAGGGTAGGAAAGTACAGGATGGCATCCCTTTTTGGTGCTGTCTGCCACACTGTGGGGTCAGCTTACAGCCCCCCAGGGAGAAATGCATGTCATTTCCTCGCACAGCAATTAAAGACCGCTGTGACATTATTTTAGGATTTGGCGTCCTCAGTGGGTGAACCCAGAACCTGCCTGTATGGCACCATGAGGCCTTTTGGCTCAAACATCAATCCCAAACCCCACAGAAACAGGGAGGCTGCAGCGTGTGTCCTTCGTGCAGCCCCTGTGCTTGAGTCAGAGATCGCTGACGTACAGCAGTGCCCCATTTCTGCTGCGGTACGACGCGGGATTGCTGAAGTTGCTGCAGATTTGGAGAAAAGACAGATCATTTCCAGAAAGCACTCCCCATACAACTTGCCCGCATGCGTGGGGCACAAGCCCCATTTTGGGGGCAATGACTCACACCCCCCTGTCACAGCCATGCGCCGAGGGCACCATCACCCCCCTGTGCACAGCCATCAACTTGTCCCAAGACTCCACGCACCCCACAGGCATCCCTGCCCCCGTCCTCAATCCCATGGTGACATCACCATGGGCCGAATTGGGGCAGGGGATGTGTGGGGACACAGGGACATGTGAGGACATGGGGGGACATGGGGTGGAGGTGTGGGGTCAGAACTGCAGAGGTGAGATGAGGTGACACAGGGTGGTGGCAGGCCATGCCAGGAGGTGCCGGTGCCATTTGAGCAGCACTGCAGGACAGATGAGCAGCACCAGCCCAACCTGGGGGTGATGGTGACACTCCGGGATGTGGAAATGCTATTGGTTTTCAAGCAGCAGCTCGTTATCTACACATAATACTGCACTTGTTTGTTTTTGTTTTAGTTGTTTTTTTTTTAAGTCAGTGATAGTATGCAGCCTGATCCCATGTCTTTGAAAAGTGCAGTTTAAGGATCGTCAGCTGAGAACAGCAGCAGAACATGGGGTCGTCACAGGGGGAAGGCACAGGGAAGGAAGCGAGGAAAGAAAGGAGCAAGCCTGAAAAAGGAATGGGGAAGGCACAGGGCGAAGGAAAGGGCAAGACATAGGGGAATGAGGGGGAAAAGGACAGAATAGCTGTAGAGCAGCCTAAAAAGCAGCAAGAAGCTCTGGGAGGACTGTCAAGTGCCAGATTCTGTATCAGGTGTGTATCTGTGTGCATATGTTGCCATTACCTGCTTTGGTCAGGGTTCTTGTCAGTTCTGAGCTCCTGCAGTGGGAAGAGCTCGAGCAACTGGTGCAGTCGCTGCAGACCTGTGCGATGGGGGAGTGCTTGATAAGGACAGCCCTGCAGCCCTCAGCTGGACAAACTTGCTCCGTGTGCCCAGACTGGGAGCTGCACAGTGCCCAGCCGCACTTCTCCAGCTCGGAGCCCGCTGCCTGCAGCTGCATCTTTGCTTCCTTCCCTCCTGCCTAGAGCCTTGAGGGTGCTCCCACAGTCCCCTGCCCACCCCCAAAATGTCACAGAAGACAGCTGGCAGCGAGCTGCAGGAATCCCAGCACCCTGTTTTCCTTCTGCCTGCAGCTCTCTCCTCCTCTGCCACACAGGGCTCCAGCCTACAAAATGCGAATGGTCGGGGGGAAAGGGAGCGCTGGCAGGAGCGACTGCTGCAGCTGGCCGGGGAGGGTCTGCGTACCCCGTGCCCTTCTGGCCTATCTGTCCAGCTGCAGGAAGACCAGGGTAGGGCAGCTGAGAAACTGCCCCCATCAGAGGGGGGAACAAGCTGTCCTTCCACAGAGACATTCCTCTCACAGCCAGATGCACCCACACAACTCTCGGGCCATCTTGCCAATGGCAGCTGTGACACATCAATTCTTTCTAGGCAGGTGAATTAATTTTTTTCCATCTGTAAACTTAGGGGGGAGAACTGCAGTTTTTGGTAATCTTTGTAGGAACACTGTCATGGTCCACACAAAACTCAAAACTGCAGCTTTGTGCTAGATCTGGCTGCTTAGACTTGCTAGGACCTAAAACTTCCCATTTTATGGCATGAAAAGAACAAAAAGCCAAAAATGAAACCCGCAGGGAAAGAAAGGCTTTTGAAGAAAAATACGTGGAAGTATAAACAAGACAGAGGCTGAGTGAACATTCATATGGCCCTGCACTTTCTGCCAATGGGCTCTAATCCCATTATCGTTAAATTTGCTGGGCAGTTGCATTTTGGTATTCCAACATTTAGAAACAATGCAACAGACGCTGGCAAAAAGACAGAAGAAAAAAAGAAAAAAAACTCTTTCTTTTTTTTTTAAACTATTTATATGCACTTGGCACAGCTCTCCTGGGTTTGGAGTAGTTTCCCTCCTTCTTCTTCGTCTTTCCCCCCACAACCCCTCCACTTCTAACTTCGTGCTCCTCTCCCATCCTCACAGCACACACACCGGATCGCCAGGCACTGCGCAGCCGCTCCCCCAGTCCCGTCGGAAAAGTTCTTTCCGCGGTCTCTGCCGCCACCTCCTGGCCAATGCGCGGAACGGCCGCTGCGTCCCGCAAGCACCACAACGCATGCGCGTACAACATGCGGAAGTGCCGTTCTAACCGCTCTACTCAGCTAATCCGCCGCCTCTCTATGGTCATCAGTCCTCCAGGTAATAGCGACCATAGCGGCGAACAGCCCCAGCCCGGCAGATTATTTCGCATGATTAGTTTCGAGTACTCACCTACGCGTGCGTTGTTTTCGACTCCTCATTACGCGTGCGAGGGGCGCAGGGGCCGCTGGGAGCCACAATAGTCTGTTCCCGAGGCAGGCTCCAGGAATCGACTGCTCGCCTGCACCTCGAGGCTTTGTAGATTTGAATGCTAGTTATGAGTGTCCTGGCGCATGCGTTCTGTTGCCTCGAGGACTAACCATAACAAAGCTCGGCGGATTTGCTGCACAGAGCGAGGAACACCACCGCCGCCTGCCTGTGCGCATGCGCCCTGGTGCCTGCGGCGCCAAACAAACACGGCCGCAATTCCACCTATTGGCCACGAGGGGGCACCGGAGACCGCGGAAACAACAACGACTGGCCCGACGCGCAGCCGCGCCGCAGCTTCTGGCGCTCTTCTCCCTGCCGTGATGGCAGAGGAAAAACGCAGTTCGATGGGGGTTGAGGGAGGAGAAAATGACGTCAATTGGAAAAAGACAAAGAAAACCAAGGAAAACTTCTCTACATCCAGCAAACCTCTGCTAAGCACGTAAGAATATTATATCTTAATTTTATATGTCTCACTTTTTATCACTCACGTAATATTATTATATCTTAATTTTATAAGTCTCACTTTTTTTTTTTTTAACCAACTGTCACTGGAGCAATGTCAGTAGATGTACCAGAAATATTGACAAGGGTTAAAGAAAATTGTTCTAATGTTGTTCTGGTTTTTTTCTACTTCACATAAATCAGGAGAATTATTTGTTTTTCAGTGCTACCAAAGGAGCCATTTCTTCACTGATGTTGAAATTCATTATGAATGCCTCTAACAAAAATGATTAGTTGAGCCATTGTATTTAACATGAGCATTTTCACCCACAGCCAAACCATAGGAATTGATATTAGCAGTTTAACTCTCCAAATTTTGTTCAAAAGACTTTCATATTTCTTCAGTTCAGCTGGCAACAGTCTTGTGAGACAAACTCACAATCAGAAAATGGTTTTGATTTTTTTGCCATCAGATTTGCTGCCACATTATCAAGTTTTATTAAGGATTCCCTTGGAGTTTTAACTTGGTTCAAAATTATTTGTTAAGGTGACAGGCTATTTCCAGTTGTGCTGTTTTGTTTTTACAAAGCATTTCTTGATGTGCAGCACATTTTGCAATGTGTTTCTGCCTATAATATTGTTTCAGGATATGTTTGCATCGGAGAGACGGGGTGTCTCAGGAGCAGAGGCAAGTGAACTACACAGTCAGAGCAGCACAGAGTTACGAGTTTTATTTGGCATGTGCACACACACAGGTATCCATTTTTGATAGCCCCAGAAGATGGCAAGCAGAAACTCCCTAAGCAAGTGCAATAGGAGCACTAGTAAGCTAAACCAGAATCTCTCTAAGCAAGCACAATATTACTTACTGACCTTGAGAGAGGGATGAAATTCTTGGAAGGAGTCTGCCTGCAGTGCTTTCAAAACATATCAGCAGGGCATTCCCTGCTTCCAAGTGCATCTTTCCTCTCTCCTCCACTGCAGCCTCCCTCCTGCTTCTACTCTCTTCAGAGTCTGCAGCATTTTTTTCCCACCTGCATGCTGTATCCGTGCGGCCAACACATGATACAGAGCCCAAGTGGAACACCTGCTTGCAAAACAAATCCTTGTAAAACAAGGTAAGTTAGCAAGGGTTCTCCCTAATTAAAAATAAATAAAATAAGATGAAAGGAACATATATTTGCATCTACAGTCTTTAGAACCGTCAGAATACTTTGTTACATCCCAGGATCATTCTCCTGTTGGGCCTCTAGACTCTTTCCAAATTCATATATTTTCAAATTGTAATCTTCAAAAGCTGACACCATTTTCTTGCAAAGCATTAAGCATGGGGCCATGCTATTTGTCTGCACTGCACTACACCCTCCCTATGCCCCTTGGCCAGGCTGGGCTGCTCCAGGAGGCAGATGATGTGGCAGGGTGAGCAGGTGGAAGTGTGAGCTGAGCTGTGTGTCCTGTGGGTTTCAGGTAGGACAAGCCTAGAATCTTAGTAGAACTGGTTTTTAGCCTTACCAAATAAAAACCAAACCAAAACAAACAAAAGAAAAAAACAACTTGTTATATTATGTTTATGGTAGTTATAAAAAGTTAAAAGCCTTGTGATACAGAAATGCACAACATACAGTGAACAGGAAAAGAATGAGATACAGTTCAATCAGATAAGGACATTAAAATAGCAGAAATAGTGAAAGAAACCACCTCCTTCCCTACCTTCCTCTATAGAAAAATTAGACTGCCTTGAGGAAGGTACAAAACAGATAATCTTGCTCCTTACAACTTTTAGTAACAAATAGTGCAATTTGCAGTTGCCTTTTCGTACTTCTCCAGTCTACATGCAACCCTAGCATACTGCTGACTGTCATGCCCTGACACACATAACAGATACTGCTCTAATCCAGTTCAGGATATGCAAAAAATGGCAGAGCCATTGAAATTCACAGCCCTGAAATTAAGAAGAAATCACTCACCCCTTCCTGAGGGCCAATACTCACCCACACTCTCTGGAAGGTATTCTGCAGGTAGAGGTGGCTGCCAGCCCTTAAATGTGGCCAGGACCCCCTCCGCCCCCCAAAACAACAACAATAAAAAAAGAGTTCACAGCCCTGAAATAAAGAAGGGACCACTCATTCCATTTCAAAGACACTCACCCCACACAATAAAGAAAATAACCACCAGATAGAGATGCTGCCCTTATGGCTGCCAGACCTTAAATGTGGTCACAAACTCCCCTCCCCCCAAAAAGGTGATCTCACAGCTGTGAAAAAAAGAAGGAATCAGTTACCCCCATTCCAAGGGCCAGAGCTCACCACACACACCACAGGAGTCAGGTTCTGAGAAGAAATACTGCCCTTATGGCTGCTAGACCTTAAAACCTTAAATGTGGTCAGAATCCCCCCCAAAAAGGAGAGAGAGATCACAGCCCCAAAATAAATTTAAAAAAATCACTCACCCCAATTCCAAGGACTAGAGCTCATCCCACACTCCTAAGGAAGCAGTCTTCAAGTAAAGATGTTGCCCTTACAACTGCCAGCCCTTCAATGTGGACAGGATATCCCCCCCCCCAAAAAAGTGTATTGCTGCCCTGAGATAAGGAAGTAATCCCTCACCCCATTCCAAGGGCCAATGCTCATGCTCCAAAGAAAACAGCCTCCAGGTTGTTTTCACCCCTCCATGCCCCTCAACATGGTCAGGATCTCCCCCTCCTCAAAAAAAACCCTAACAAACAGGGAGAAGCTCACAGCCCTAACATAAAGAAAGGATCCCCCACCCCCAAAAGAGACAGTCTCCAAGAAGAGATGCTGCCACAATGCTTTCCAGCCCTTAAATGTGGTCAGGGAGGGGTGGAGCCAGGCTGAGCCCCATCCCATCCCAGGTGAACTGCTCCCACTAGTGCTTGCAGGGCTACACCCCTCACCAAGTGCTCAATCACTGTTTTAGGTTGTGACCTCACAGTTCCCATACAGCCATGAAACAACAGAAAAAAGAACACATCACCCCATGGTCACTGTGCATCACCCCATGTTGCATTGCGGGTGCTTTCAATGTCCCCCCACCCACCCCAATGTCCCAGGGCTCCATCTCCACTCCCACCCCCACGTCCCCATGCCCACCTCTGTGCCCCCAGTGTCCCCATTCCCTCCATCCCATCCCCAGTGCCCCTACAGTCACCTCCCCAGTGTCCCCAAACGCACACCGTGACCGCATGTCCTCCTCCCAGTGCCTCCCAGTGTTCATCCACCCACCCCCCACATCCCCATGGTCCTTTCTGTGCCGCCAATGTCCCCACGCCTTCCTCGCCATCCCCAATGCCCCCCGTCCACACTATCCCCACTTCCACTCCCAATATCCCCATGGTCCTCTTTCTGTTCCCAATGTCCCCACACCCACCTCTACCCCCTTCCTGTCCCCATTGCCCCCTGCCCACCCCCACCCCTCAAGGTCAGGGGGGTCTGGCAGGGAGTACATCTTTGTGGAGAGCATTGCTGAGAGCTGGCTTGCAGAAAAGGGTCATGTTGACACAACCCCGCTGATAAGACTGAAATAACTAGGCATAAACACTAGCCTGCTGACCTATCATCATCAAGGACAGCATTCCCTTGCAGGATTATGAGGAACCAACACGAAGCAATAACAGGATGCAGAACTGGGGGTGCTGACCGCTGGAATGCTGCTGCGGTTGAATCAGCTACCCGCGCGCCGACCTATCAGGAGCTCGCCTTTTGCAATATGTATTAGCCTCATTATACGCTGTAATAAATAACGGTGCCTTCTGATTAAAGTTTGAGAAAGTTTGATCAAGCCCTTGGTCGTATCTTTTCTCCCGCCGGTTCCGACAAATGGTGACCCCGACGTGATAACTGCTGGCAGGATCATAGGAGCACCACGGTCGACGGCGTCTTGGTTCGGGTCCTTTCTGCAGCGGGGACGGCGAAAGCACTGCTATCCAGGGAAGGAGTGCCGTGCTCTAGGTGACCTCATCGGAGAGCCTAGCCGATACGGGCTGCCGAAACCTGTAAGGCTGCAACTGCAAAAGGTTAGAACGGACAGGGAAGCAGCTTATATGCTCTTTACATGCTTCTTAGAGAAGCGAGGGATAAAAGATATAGATCTAAAAAAGGAGCTCCCTGGGCTCTTGCGATACGGATGGGAGAAAGGGTTTTTTGTAAACCCTCATACTGTTCACGAATTATCTGAGTGGAAGAGGTTTGGGGACCACCTATGGGAAGCCACCTTGGACGGGGATAAGGTAGCCAAGAAATTAGGTAGATTGTGGCGGCCGGTACATAACGCGCTCCTGCAGAGCCGAGCAGAGAAAAAAGCCACGCAAGAAATTGTGTCGGCACGCCAGCAAAATGAGAGGTATGAGTGGCCACCGCCCATTCCCCCAGACGTTAATGTTATTACTATTCCTCCTCCTGGCTCCGGCGGAGCTCATGCTATCGGCCCTTCAGCTCCCCCTACAGGAGCAGAGCCGCCTTCCCAGCCAGATCTCAGGGAGCCAGTACAGTCGGCAGAGCCTATTCCGGGAGCGGAGGGTGAGCTGACTGAGGCTCTTGCAAAACAGCGCAGAGAGGCTTGGGCAAATTTGGCGCGCCAATGTGTGCGGGAGGGGGATGCTGAAGGGGCGAATGCTGTGCAAGATTTGGCATTCCCTGTAGTGTATACGCCATTACCGGCCGGGGGAATGCAGGCAACGATTCAAAATCTTGATTGGAAACTTTTGTCTCAACTGAGGGCTACAGTTAGTCAGTATGGCATAACAGGGGAGCCAACGAAACAGATGTTGGATTTCATTTGGGGGTCCCAAGTACTATTGCCCACAGACATTAGGGGCATAGCCAGGTTGATATTAACCCAACATCAACGACTGCTATTTAACGTGCACTGGCATGATGCAGCCCAAAGAAGTGTGCTGGTTCAGCGCCAGCCAGGAGATCCTCTTTTCCAGATTACCCTGGATGAGATCCTGGGTTTAGGCAATTTTCTCAGAATCGAGGCTCAGGCGCTGTTAGGACCTGACAAATTACGTGAGTCTATGAATTGTGCAAGGTCTGCCCTGAGTCGTATTAGGGCGCCTGGGGGTATCCCCACTTACATGGGCATTCAGCAGAAAAGGGATGAGGCTTTTGGATCATTTATTGACAGGGTAGCTGCAGCTATTGATGCTGCGGGGGTGCCTGACTATATGAAGGGCGCCATGTTAAAGCAATGTGCTTTGCAGAATTGCAATTTTGCCACTAAATCTATTCTGAATAATCTTAGCAGTGGGTGGACCATTGAGGAAGCTTTAGAAAAAATGGCGAATATACCCTCTGGACCACAGGCTTTCTTAGTCAAGGCTATAAAAGAGCTAGGCGAAGGTATGAAAGCACAGGCTCAAGCCTGTCAGAGTCAGGTACTGGCTGCACTTGCGCCCCTACAGGGTCCCGGCTCTATTACTCTAATAGGTCAAAGCCCCCGCCGTGGCTCGCACGCAACTAAAGCCTGCCGTCCGGGAAACTCCCAGACCAGCGCGAGAAGGGACCGCCGCGCAAGGACACAGATTGCGACCACCTCTGTTCAACCGGAACTACAGGACCAGTCCTACAACCTGCAACACGGGGAAGCCTCGGCCTGGACCTGGCAGCCGCAGTAACTGTCACGCTATCTTCAGACCGGCCCACCCGCATCTCCACCGGGGTCAAGGGCCCGGAAACGGTGATTTATCACTACATGGACGATATCTTGTTTGCTCGCCCTGAGGGTTTTAAGGATAAGGATGTAGACATCATTCGATCTCATCTATCGTTGGCAGGACTCATCATTGCGGATGAGAAAATTCAACGCTCATCTCCATGGAAGTACTTGGGTCTAATTATCTCTCAGACTGATATTACTCCACAGAAATTGAGCATTAAAGCGGAACTAAAAACCTTGAATGACGCACAGCAGTTCCTCGGGGACCTACAGTGGCTACGCCCCGTTGTGGGCATACCAAATGAACTCCTTGCTAGTCTCCGACCTTTACTCCGTGGGACTGACCCATCACAACCCGTCAGCCTTGATGAAGAACAGCGTGCCGCCATCCAAACAGTTTTGGCACACATTACAGATCACTGCATTTCCCGATGCGATTTGGACCTGCCCTTTCATCTGGTCGTTTGGATGGGCCCTCAATTCCCCATAGCGGCACTATGTCAAAAGAAAAAGGGGGAGAGGATGTGGGTAGTTGAATGGATCTGCCCGAAATTGCAGCAATCAAAAACATTGCTTCAGAAAATAGAATGTATAGCACAGCTAATAAGGAAGGGTAGAGAGAGGGCTCTTCAAATAACAGGAACAGAACCCAGTGTCATTCAGGTACCCATGAAAGCAGAAACACTGCATTGGTACCTTCAAAACTCAACAATACTACAGGAAGTGCTACTAGGCAGTAGCAGCACAGTGCTAACCGATAACTTAGAAGCCCCCCCTTTGAATTGGCTCAGTAAATGGCAGTGGGTGGGGGCACCCCTGTGCTCTAAACAGCCTCTCCCAAAAGCAACAACGGTTTACACCGATGCCGGCCGGAAATCGCATTCGGCAGTGGCGGTATGGAAGCTCGGTGACCAATGGCATCAGCATTTGATGCCAGGAGATCAACAGGACTCTCTGCAGACCTTAGAGCTCCTTGCAGTGGTATGGGCCCTGTCACATTTCAACGAGGACGTGAATATTGTCACTGACTCGTTATACGTGGCAGGAGTCGCCACCAGAATAGAGCATGCGTACATCAAGGAAGTTTCTAACCCGAGATTATTTCAGCTGCTGCTCCAATTACAGAGAGCAAACCAGTCCCGAACTAACTGCTATTGCGTAATCCACATCCGAAGCCACATGTGGGGAGAGGGGTTAGGTGAAGGAAACGCTATAGCAGACAGTTTAGTTTCCTGCTCATTTAACTCATCTCGATCTCAATTGTCCGATGCTCGAGAGTCGCATCAATTTTTCCACCAAAACGCAAAAGGCCTCCAACAACAGTTTAAGATCCCTGCGGAGGCAGCCAAAATAATTGTCAGGGCTTGTCCTGTTTGTTCCCATCATAATGGCGGGATTGGATTGGGTTGTGGAGTAAACCCAAGAGGCCTAAAAGTAAATGAGTTGTGGCAAATGGACGTAACTCATGTCCCTGAGTTTGGTAGGTTAAAGTACATTCATGTTTCCATAGACACGTTTTCTCACTTTATTTGGGCCTTGTACCTTAGGTCGATTGTCACTGTTGGCCCCCCCTACGTCAATGGTATTACAACACCATCAGCCTAGAAGGCACAAGCGTATGACTCATGCCTTCACTAAAGAATGCGACCCAAACGCTGACTTTTGGAATTTTGAACAGAGGTTCTTTTCTTCTCTATTAGCTCCTGGGGTAGCCAGCGCCAAAGCTCTATCTACCCTTAACAAACTGGGCTGCTGGCTCGCTAAGCAAACTAATGCTACATCACTTGCTATTAGTAATCTTTTATTAGATGTAGACTCAGTCCGCCATGCCACTTTGCAAAATCGTGCCGCAATTGATTTTCTGCTACTTGTGCATGGGCATGGGTGTGAGGATCTCGAAGGGATGTGCTGTATGAACTTGTCTGATCACTCGCAATCTATTCATAAGCAACTATCTGTTTTACAAGGGCTAGCTTCTAGCCTACGAGAAGAAGAGGGTCGGGGGCTGGATCAGTGGCTGAGAAGTCTTGGTTAGGCCCATGGGTGCGCGACATAATTAAATATTTGTTGGTCCTCCTGGGGTTTGTGTTATTGGTTATGATATCCATGCCTTGCTGTCTTACCTGTCTGCAAAGTTTAATTACTCGCATTACATCTAGAAACTTTTCCGCCAATCTGCTAGCCCTAAAAGAAAAAGGGGGAAGTGTGGAGAGCATTGCTGAGAGCTGGCTTGCAGAAAAGGGTCATGTTGACACAACCCCGCTGATAAGACTGAAATAACTAGGCATAAACACTAGCCTGCTGACCTATCATCATCAAGGACAGCATTCCCTTGCAGGATTATGAGGAACCAACACGAAGCAATAACAGGATGCAGAACTGGGGGTGCTGACCGCTGGAATGCTGCTGCGGTTGAATCAGCTACCCGCGCGCCGACCTATCAGGAGCTCGCCTTTTGCAATATGTATTAGCCTCATTATGCGCTGTAATAAATAACGGTGCCTTCTGATTAAAGTTTGAGAAAGTTTGATCAAGCCCTTGGTCGTATCTTTTCTCCCGCCGGTTCTGACACATCTTCAGGGCCGAGAATGATTCCCATCCTGAGACACGCTGCATCCTCATCATCGTCACTGACTGCGATGCCACCCACAGCAGCACCATGCGCACAGTTGAGGAGTGTGGCATCATGTGCTACATCACTGGGGTACAGCCCACACTGCACCATGGGGCCATGCAGGGACCACCATGTCTTGAGAGATTGCCATCCAGGAGCATTAAAGAGGTTTAAATCCCTTAATGTTCAGTGCTTTAAAAAGTATTTTATGATAAGGCAATTAAAAATGACCTGCTGCAGAAAGTAACAGGATCCCAGAGTGTGTTACAGGTGTGGCTCAGCAGAAAATGAGCACTATGTCCAATTTCCCCCCTTGGCCTCTGCTTATCTCATAACAACTGTCACTTTCAAAAAATAAAGGAAGCAACACAGATCTCTGCTGGGTTGAAGGATGATGTTTTGTTGCAGCGTGGAAAGTTGCAAGTTCTGAGAAAACAATGACTGTTGAAAGGGGTCCATTCATGGTGCAGGAAATCTGATTTCTGGAGCTGTGTGTGCATGTGTGTTCTCACTTCACAACTGCTTCCAGATAATGGGGCTACCAACTCAGGCAGGAATGGTAGGGCTGTCATCCTTAGTCTAAAGTTCAGATCTTCTTTCTGCCTTGTTATAGTTCATTTGAGGTGTTTGTAGCAATGGTCTCTGTTTGGCTGCAACTCTGACTAAATGGAATAGAATGATGAAGGAAAAGACAGAAGCTGGTATTCTCTGGGCAAATTTGCGTGCCAAATCCACCTTTAGCAGAAGAAAGATGTGGTTTTTCAGAACTCAGGAGAGCTGTACCCGCACATACTACAGGCATATTTGATGAGCTTGCATTCCCCTTCTGTTGAATCAAAAACCTGGGCTAAGAAGGAATGTTCCACGTAGGGAGAAGAAGATGATAGAACGTGTTCCTTTCAAGGCTCGCGTGGGAAATGTCAGGTCTTTCTGAAGGCACCATTCAGCCACGGGCCTTTTTTGCCAAAAAAGTAACAAGACAGGCAGCGCTGCAGAACTGAGTATTCTCCATGGATTTACTCATCGCCTGAAACAGACTGTGGCAATTGTCTTTGTGATCATCAGCATATAGTTAAAAGGGAGCAGCTGACAAAGGTTAGGGCATACCAGTGAGTCTTTCCATTTTGAAAGATTTTCATGTAGTCCTTGCTCATCTCTAAGTACTGAAGATTTATCAGAGTCACAGATTCCATCTGTCTTTCATCATCACCATGGAATATTATTCCAAAAGCTGTTAAGCTATTGCAAGTGACCTTATCTGAGCCATGCTCTTTTTTCTGTTTTAACTTGAAATGCTTGTTATGTATTCATTTCATGTATCTCTTATTTTTGCCTTGCCTCAAGCTGGAAGTCACTCTAAGAAAGCCATCTAAAAAATTCCCTATTTAGTATGTGTGTACATCTCAGTGTGAATTGTAGTGTATGCTATCTTTGGTTCGTGCTGTACTCCGTAATGTGGCAGTATGGCTGTACTCTTTCCAAAGCAGCATGTCTTTTCAGAAAGCACTTCATTGACAGCTGAAGTTGTGGTCTTTACTGGTTTCATCCCATGACAAGTATTGTTGTTTCGTTGTTTTTATTTTCTATAGGTAGGATACCGCTGCATTAACAGTGCAATCAAATGAGAATGTGACAGAGACTCTGGTAAGTGGTGGATTTTGCTTCTTTTCTAAATGGTGTGTAAAAAAAAAAAAAAAAAAAGGGTACAGTTTTTTGCTTTGTACAAAAATATTTGCTCCTTTGTACAAAAACATGGGTGTTTTCCATCCTCTAATTCATTAAATCTTGACCTGAAAGAATAGGTGGGTATACCATTGCAGCTGTAAATCTGTACTTTCTGAAAGTCTTTCACTAATATAGCACTGCAAAAAAGGAAAAGCAGGATGCCTAGATACTTTTAATTTTTGGAGGTACAGTCAGTTTACTTATTTATTGCACTTAAGAAAAGCAAGAATGAGTGCTTTGGTCCAATGTACAGCAAGGAAGTGCTCACGTGTGCTGTCGGTACACATGCCTCTCATATTACTGCAGCTTTATCTATCTTCCACATTTTAGTAGGTACCATCTTCTAAGGGGGGGAATACTGTTGGAAGTGATCATACTTTGGTGGTTTCTGGGTTCCTCTTGCTGTCTTTGGTTAGCCTGAATTAAGGATATGGAGTGGCAGCATTGCTGGGTGAACGCTGTTTTGGTGTGGTGGTGGGTTTTTCTGTTTGGTTTTGTTTTGTTGTTGTTTTCTGAAAAATGTCAGGGAGCAGATTTTCGTATTTTGAAGAATTTCAGAGATGTCTCTTCATTACAGAAGGCCTTCTAACCAGCTGCATCTTATCAATTGCAAAGCAGCTGGATAGCTTTTGAGGTTCATATTATGCTGAGCAATTTGTTCATGTCAAATTGATCTACTGGGGTTATTTCATCTGGCTGAGTCAGCCATCTTTATAGATGCAATATGCTGAGCACAGCTTGCAGCTCTCTCCTTTAGCGTGTTTGTGTTTGCAAGGCTTTTTCCCCAGCAGAAATAGTACTTTTGCTGGGAGCTGTTTTGCTGCAGAACCAAACATCTTGCAGGACTGGTGATGTTTACTAGATACACTTCCTAAAGAATAAGCATAGGCCAGAATTTTAGAGGGTAAGAATTGCAGAAGAAGCGTGGCCAATAAACAGAAGCTTTGTAGGTGATTGAGATCTCAGGATGAAATAAGCATTAGAAAGCAACTAGGGATGACTTTTTTTTACTCAGAAGGTGGTGAGGTACTGGAACAGGCTGCCTGGAGAAGCTCTGGATGCCTCTGGTCCTGATCATCCTGATCTAATGGGTGGCCCATAGCAGGGGGATTAGAACTGAATGGTCTTTAGGTCCCTTCCAATTCGAGCCATTCTATGATGTTCAATGTCAGAATTCATGCAGTTAGTACTTGCCTATGTGAAAACAGAGTCTGCAACGTTTCTTACTTTCAACAGAGAAGGAATCTTTTTGTCTGAGAACTAGTGGAATTAGGGGGATAGGGGATAATTTTAAAAAATCACGTTTGAAATCATACTTTGGGACACTCCTCGCTTTGCCCTCACTTTCTAGAGCATTTCTGAGCAAACTGAGTACTTCTCCCCCATTTCTGCTGCTGCTTTCAATAACTCAGGAAGCTAGCACTCTCTCTCCTTGCAAGGGAGGGATGTTGGACTGACTCAGTTTCTGTGCAGGACACTGAGAATGAAGATGCTCTGTAGATGATCATTAGTAATGTAAGGCTGTCCTCTTCCTGGCAAAGCCATTGGCACTGAGTCTGCTAGAAGTGAAGCAGCACTGTAATGCCAGGCAGAGTCGAATGTACGTATCTATGGCCATATATTTCCATAAAGAAAGAAGTGAAAGAGTACATTTTTCTTTTTTCACAATGTTTCTGTTTTGATAATTTCTGTACATTTGGTATTTCCTTTAGGTTGAAGTTCTGCATGATTTTGAGGCAGCTAACAGTGATGAGCTTAATCTAAAATGAGGGGATATTGCACTAGTAATTCCTTCTGAGACCACAGCTGATCAGGTAACAACAACATGATTATTTATTTCTTTTGCTAATGTTTCCCTTTGTCTCAGTTTCCTTCTCACTCTTTATAGTTACTTTGAAATGTTGATTCAAAATGTCTTTGCTGTTAGAAAAGACCAACATTCTTATTTTTCCCTTTTACTTGGTTTGATTTGTGACCAAGCAGCACAGTTAACTAAGCTAAAGTCCCAGGTATGTACTGCCAACAGGATCCAACTTCAGTCTGTTTTTCTAGGACACTTTTATGTTACTTTGTAGTAAATTTTATATAGGCTTACATAGACACAGGCTGAATACAGAAGATGGCTTACAAATTGTGCATCCTGCTATCATTTTGTTGTTACACTGGGTCAGAACTGATTGTATTTCCGCACATGTTCAGAGTTTTACGTGGAGATCTGGGGAAATATACATTTGCCCAGAGAGAGCACTGAGACTGCACACCAACAGTTCTGTCCTGCAGCCAAATGGCACAGAGGTGTTCCTACATGTCCTGTGTGCCTCTTGGAACCTGAGCCTCACACAGCTGTGCTCTTGAGCTGCACCAGCAATCACTTTGTCTTTGGTGCAAGAACCCAACAGTTCAGTGTCATTTAAGATATTTTATTTTGTTTTAACAGCGTGTTTCAGGTTAATTTTTAAACAATTTAATTCCACGTTATATTGATTTGCAGTCAAGTGAATTAATTTTTTACCTCTTCTTTTGCCTTTTATATGGAATTAGTAATGGTGTTACAAAACAAAAAATGTCTAGAAAATGCTTGATAGGGAACTAGAGTTGTCCAAGAGAAAGAGAGCAAGGAAGGAAGAAGTGGTATGGGAAGTGGCTAGGAGACAGAAGGGCATGAAGAATTAAGTCACTGAGTTTGCATCTCAAGTGATTTTCAAGTTTCACCTCAGGACACAAAATCCTGAATGATGAGCAATTCAAGCCTGGGAATTGTTACAGGATGAAAAAATGTAGCAAGAGCTCCAGGTTTACCCTGTGTTTGTCTGCACCTTCCAGACAGAGCAGGAAGGAAAACCTGAACCCGTACTGCAGCAGTCCAACTTCCTCCAAGCTTCTGGTGCCTGGATGCCCTGACGCAGCACTGTGCAGGACCAAGGCAGGCACAGCACTCCTGCTCATCTTCCAGCTCATTGGACAGCTATAAATTCAACTTACATGTTTTCCCCCCCACCACCAAACCACGTGCATTTTTTCCAACAGAACTAGGCTTTCACTTCTGACTGTTTTGCCATTAAGGCAGGAAACCAACAGTGAGGTTTATAAAAATCTAAAGGTTATGGATGGCAAGCGCTTCATCGGAAAACAATCAGCTGTTGTCCTGGGATCTAGACCTTGCTCTAGAGACTCCCTTGGATATTGTTTTGTTCATTGACTGGTACCGCAGGAGGCCTGGGGCAGCTCCCAAGCACATTGCGTACATGGCAACCAGGCTGCTCCTTGAGAATGAGTCCGATGAGGGGAAATTCAGCATCGAGAAGGACCTCGCCAATTCCCAGTGCACCCTGACTGTGGCTGCACAAGATGCTGCTACCTACTACTGTGCCAGATGGGATGCACAGCAGCGGAGAGCCATGGGGAACCTGCACAAAGACACGCTCTGCTTCCTGAACGAGACGTTACAATGCAGACAGCTTGTGGGACCTTCCCTCTGCATCTTTATTCTAGGCACATCCCATGTGGCTCTAGAACGGTTGCGTTTGTTGTACTGTTTGGCCCAGACTATAAGGTCCCTCTGTTGTGCTGCTTTCTCACAGCATCACCTGCTGGCTGCCCAGGGCCCCTCTCTGGGTGGCCACCAGTGAGTCACATCCTGCCCTCAGGCACAGCCCCTGTCCATGCCACAGAGCTGGGGGCTTTGGGGCACAGGCAAGCAGGCACCACAAGAAGAATGCTGCTGCTGCTGCTGCCACTTCTGGCCCTGGCTGAAGCCTGGTTGCATCCATTCCCCTCCCCGTGGGAAGCAGCAGCAGGAAGCTGTCTTGCATGCACCTGCAGGCAGCAGGCTGGCAGTGCTTGCTGCCTTTTCTCTCCTTCTGATACACGGACATGCACAAGTGCTGCTGCAACAGAGTCAACCATCTGTTACCAGAACAAGATCCAGAACTGTGAATATTGAGTGCAAAGCCGAGGGCATAGATGACTTTCAGAATGCCTACATCTCCTGGTACTGACAGCTGCCTGCCAGAGCTCCTGAACGGCTCCTTTCTGTGACAGCAGAATTACAAGTTTCCTATGATTTTGAATCCGATAGGAGCAAATATTTGTCTTATAAAAGTGAGAATAAAATCTGCACTCTCTCAGTTAACAGCACACAGGATGGAGATGAAAGTACCTACTGCTGTGCCTACTGGCAGTCTCATAGCAGGAGCAGCCTGCAGGCAGCCCTTACAGAAAGCTGGCTGCAGCCTGAGCGGCACACTTTGATACAAGTGCCGAGAAACACAGCTGCCTTCCTGCCCCCATCTCTCAGCCTTCAAGGCATCCCCACAGGCTTAAGCAGAGGAAGGAATTCCAAGACGAAAGCCAAGACACTTACGTGGCACTGTCTGTGTCACTATTCTGTGCAGTCTGAATCCATCGTTTCCTCTCCCTACCAGCAGCCGTCCTGCCCCTAATGTTCACTTTTTCAATGCTGGAATGGCGGCACTAAAGGCCTTGATGCAAAATGATGGATCTGCCACAAGGAAACTGGCAGTAGGAGTTTACAGAACATGTCCTGATGTGAGGTCTGTAATGCATGCTGCAGTCGACAAAGACCTGGAGAAGATCCAGAGCAGATTCACTCTCTTAGTTAGAGATGGGGGAACATAACTCTGGAAAGAACATGCAGTGGGAGGGGTGCTGTTTGTGGAGACAAACAACATCCAGGGTTGGTGTAGTTGGCTGAGGAGGCCCATGGAGTTGTTCCAGGCATGAGGAAGTCAGGAGTTCACCATCAACTAGTCAATTTGTGCTACAAAAGCAGGCAGCACTTTCTAGGCAGGGCTGATGAAAGATGCTTCTTGGACAGACCTGGGGGTCTGAGGAGAGCAGAGTGACCTGGGGAAGGGCACAGCTGAACAACCCTGCTTTCTACGTGTGTGCTTAACAAGATTTATGGGTAAGATGAAATGGGATGTAGCAGATAGATAGGTACACACAAAACAGTTGCTGGATTGAATATTTTAGGTCTTCTCTACAGTGAGAGAATGGAGTCAGATGGGGGCCCGCATTTTGAAAGTTCCCTTGCAAATACTTGGGCCAAAGATCTTGGCATCGAGTGGACTTATCTCACATTCCCTTGCGTGCACCAGCTGCTGGTAAAATCCAACAGTACAGCAGGTTGTTGAAAATGAAGTTGAAGGCAATGGGGGAAGGAACATTAAAGCCGTGGGAGAAGCATTTGGCAGAAGCCACCTGCTTGTCCAGTGCTCAAGATCTATGAGCCTAGGACCGGTGCAGTGGAAATGCTGATACCACGAGGTATCTTACTGAGAAGACTGTATGCGAGCTGCTGAATCACAGCCTGAACCTCTGGTCGATCACCTGAAGCGAGCGCTGATCAGCCCTGGGAACACAGTGAAGGCAATGCGCTGTGCTGCTGGAAGGGATGGAGCCTGGCTACGCCTCTCCTGGACCCCATTGAAGAGCTGACTGCCAGTGGGGAAGGGTCTCTTTTGGAGATCCCTCCTTTGGAGCTTTCCAGTGAGCCCAGGATAAGGGTAAGCCCTTTTGTTAAGCATGGCTTTTGTTTTTTTCTTATTTGGGTCCCTTTCCCCTCTTCCCCCCCCCCCCCTTTGCCTTCTTTAAAAGGGGGAACAAGAGTGATCTGAGCTACTGCAAGGAAATTTCAGACTGGACAATTCAGGTTTTGCCCCACTTTATGAGCAGAAACTCCTGCTTTGGGTAATACGTTTTGTACCTGCATCATTGGTGAGGCCTGTGCCACGCAGTTATCAGAAAGGGGCAGGGAGAATCATAGACCTGTTTGAGTCAGAAGGGACCTTTAAAGCCATCTGACCCAACTCCCCTGCAGTGAACAGGGTCACCTATGGCCACATCAGGTTGCTCAGTTATGGCAAAGCCTTCAGGCCAGCAGCTCCTGCTGTTTTCTACTCCCTGCACAGAAAAGTGAACGTATGAGGGCATTGGTATTCACTGAGTCAAGAGCGGCCACCTGAAGAACAGGAACCACTGCTACCCTGAGCGTGTCCACAGAAAGCTCACTTGTTCTGAATACTTACATAGTATCCTGTGCTCTCCATTGCACTGCAGTTATAATATGCCAGGTGCAGCTCCTCAGGGGAGATCTCTGGAAAGCTTGCAGGGAGGCAAACAATCAGCATGCTCCAAAGGGAATACAACAAAAATACAAAATTGCCCTCTGGACTTACACAAGAAACTGCCAATGCGACCACTTTCCTGAAAAAATGAAAATGTAAACAAATGGCAAAGCCGACTGCGTTCCAAATGCCTGCAGGAGCCGAGTGCTGGGCATTTGCATTTCTGCTTCCTTAATTTTCCTGAGAGGAGCTTGCTCCACAAACATCGCTCAGCTGATCTCCAAATGTCATCTCCTCAGGAGGCTTTGGGTAACAGAACTGCACCCACAGCACTGCTGCTGCTGCTGCTGCCGTGGGCTGTAACTGTCCTTTGCTGGGTTTTTCCTTGTCACCTGGACTTGAAGCACTGAAGATGACTCATTAGTCCTTAATAAAATACAGCCATTACCAAAATCAACATGTAGAACAATATTAACAGATAATTATCACCCAGCTACTCATCTGGAACTTGTTTTATTTTCTCACTTTAGAGAAATCACAAGTACAGATTCATCAGTTTTACAAGTACTTTAAATATCAAAGTGATAATGAGCACTGGAAGTGAACTGCAGAGAGTCAATTAGCTTCTAATTCAGCTTCTAATTACTGGAGGTGGGCTTGGCAGCCAAAGAGCCAATCCAGTTCCTAGCTATACTAGAAAACTTGCACTTAGCCAGCTGGGCCTTGCCTGGAACTTGCCACTCATTTACTCCTAAGACACAGAAACATCATGTCGAATGCTGAACTTGAGTAGAGTTTATTCCAGCTATCCCCAGAAATCTCTTCTTTTTATGCTTTTATTTGCTTTTAATTTTTAGAAAAGAAAAAGAAAAAAAAAGGAAAAAAAAGCCTGAGGAAAAGGGAGAGGCGCTTTTGTTTTTGTTTTTGTTTTTTCTTTTCAGAATCCTTCCTGCAGTAAAGATGTAGGAGAAGTTGCAGCTGTGCTGCACAGTTCTCTGATCAATGGAAAGAAGATGCCTGCATGTTTTATGTTCCTGATTTCTTAGAACTTCTCAAAAATGTAATTAACATACGGTAATGAAACACTGCTTGGTAACTGGGTGTCTGTGCTCTACATTCGTGTTCCTGTGGCTCCTGACAAGTGCCTGTCAAAATGAGGAAGGAAGAAGAGCATCTTGTACAGATGCTATTTATGATTTAATATTTACTACTGCCACAGGCACATTGAAATCTGCTGGAGAATGCAAAAGCAGCTGCATTCCACCATTTCAGAAGCAGATTGTTTATCAGACACCTGGTTTGAAGCCCAGTAACTCTGCAAATCATCTGTGTGTGTCTTGGAAAACAAGGAATGAAATAGATGACACCAAGCTTTTCTCTGCAGGTTAGAGCAACTGTGAGGTTTAACAAAACTGCTCACTTTGTATTCACAGAGTAAATGAGAATCAATTCACCAGGAGCAAAAATGAGCTCAGGGAGTAAGGACAGCAATATTAATATTTATTCAGTGCATCCTGTGGAACTGTGTTGACTTTTCTGGACTGGGAGCAAATCAGAAAATTCATTGCATGGTTGCATTAGATGCCTGGAGCAGAAGCAATCATTTTCCATCCCAGTGCTGCCCAGAAGACTAATTCAGTAAGTGGAAAGCTGCAGGAGACTTCCTTAGAGTAACTCCCCCAGGCTGAGACATGAGTCAGGACAAGGCATGCAGTGATGTCACTGCCTGCATTGCCTCATGGCAGCACGTGGCAGCCACCTTTGGTACCCATTGCCATCCCTGGCCATTTAATGCCGCCTTGTGAAAACCGAAATTCTCCTTGGAACTCGTACATCCAAGGTGAGACATAGTGCCCTAGATCATAATAAATCACTTGGGCACTGATGTGATACAATTCCAGTTTTACTGTGCTATCAGTTCTTGCCTAGGATAAAGCATGGCAAGGTGGCTTTTTTCCTATCACACAGGACAAGCTGCAACCCTGAGAATTTGGCAATGAAGAGGAGCTGTCTGTGTCTCATCGGTGTATCAGTCACTGCAACACTCTCAAGTCAGAGAAAGCATTTTTAATTTCTGCTTAGTGGAGCCACACCACATTTTCAGTATAGGCTGGGATTCCTTTACAAAGAATTTAAGCCTTTCCATAAACAAACTTTTCCTGCTTAATAGTCTTTAGCCCACAAATGGCCCTGCCTGTAAAGCACAGAGAAAAACAGGCACCAGCATGCCTGAGGATATCCAGTGCCATGCACAGTGACTGCTCCTTTGTGTATGTATGCTTAAATCATGGCAGGCACCAGACTCCTCTTTCTAAGTCACCCAGTATTGCCTTTAAACACCATCCCAAAGATCTGGGCCCTTGGGCACTGCCACAGTGGAAAAGGTAAAATTACTGTAACAGCTGGTGATAATCTAGCTTCCCAGATTCACCTCAGATCGTGTTTAATCTGTGGTGCCACTGGTCTCTGCTTTGCTTTGCCTGGGTAATAGGTCATTTCTGAAAGGGTTAAAAAATGATGAATGAACCCCAGGTGCCCTATCTTTACTCAAAGGCTTGACAGATACACAAAGCTGAAACTTGGTTCCACTTCCCACCTACAGATTTCCACGCAAGAAAGCCACATTTGGGGGATATGGGGGGGCAGGGGGGACATGGGGGGATTTAAGGAGGGTATGGGGGGGTTGAGAGGGAAAGGGGGGATGGGGGGGACAGGGGGGATTGGGATGATATGGGTGGGGGGGGGGATGGGAAGGATATGGGAGGATGGGGGGGGCATAAGGGTTGGGGGGGATGGGGACATGCAGCATATGGGGGGGTAGGGGGGACAGGGGGAATAAGGGGGGATATGGGGGGGAGGAGATGGGTGGGTGGGCGGAGAAAGGGGAAATGGGGGGTATATTTGGGGATAGGGGAGATATGGGGGGGATACAGGGGGGTGGGGGGCTATGGGGGAAATGGGGGGGATTTGGAGTATAGGGGAGATATGGGGGTATGGGGGGATAGGAGGGGATGAAGAGAGATGGGGGATATGGGGGGTGGGGGGGGTGGGGGGAAATATGGAGGATATGGGGGGATCGGGGAAGAATGGGGGTTGCAGGGGATTTAGGGGGCATATGGGGGGCAATGCGTGGGAATGAGCAAAAATGGGGGATATGGGGGATGGGGAGATATGGAGGGATATGGGGGCTGGGGGGAATGGGGGGATGCAGCGTATGGGGAGGTATGGGAGGATAGGGGGAATAACGGAGATATGAGGGGTATGGGGGGTGGGGGAGATTTGGGGGGAGAAGGGGGGTGGGGGGGATCAGAGTTGGATGGGGGGTAAGAGGGGAATGGGGGTGATAAGGGGGGTGGGGGGAGAAAGGGGAAATGGGGGGGGATATGGAGGATAGGGGAGATATATGGGAATATAGGGGGGTGGGGAGGGATGGGGAGATGTGGGGGGTGGGGAGGATGGGGGGATTGGGGGAGTAAGAGGGGAATGGGGGATGTAGGCGGCTGGGGGGAGAAAGGAAGATATGGGGGGATGGGGGGAGGGAGGGGAATATGAGGAAATGGGGGGTATGGGGCATACGGGGGGGATGGGGGGATGGGGGGAAATAAGGGGGTGGAGGGTTTGGGGGCATTTAGGGGGCGTATGGAGGGGGTTGAGAGGGAAAGTGGGGATTGGGGTACATCTATCTATCTGTCTAGGATCCCTTAGACACAAACTGTCTGGGACTAGGAGTGGATCCAGCCGTGCTGAGGAACCTTACCTCTGTGCATTGAAGAGTTCACACAGCAATGGGGTTGGCTCTGATCCTCATGACACAGCAGGAGAGCGTCCTGTAGATGTGTGTGTTACCCTGTCCTCTCTGTGGATAATCACCCAAAGAGAAAAACCCAGTGAGGCCACGGGCTACTCATCTCCAGCATCACATCCCGTTCAGACGTAAATAATTCTCACCTCATGGACTCAGAGCTTCCCCTTTAAACTGAAATCGGTCGGGTCTGCTGTACAGAACTCCAAAAGGACTCAAACATTCCTTACATCTTGATTTTACCCTCATCCTCGTTGCCTGCTACCCGTATAAGTTCTCCTCCTGCTGAATTTCAGCCACGTGCTTTTATCTGGCGATTTCCACGTACCCCTTGTGCTCAACAGGCTGTGAGCAATTCCCAGCTGATGCCCACGGTGTGACCGAGCTGCCGCAGCACTCACAGCACCGAGCGCCCTTTGTCCAACGGCATCGCAGCAGGCACCCGAATCGAGGTACGATGTCATTTCACAGTGCTTGTATACTCGCCCTGTTTGTGCTACAGGGAAAAGCCACCGACCGAGCTGAAGCAGCGTCTGCCAGCACCACGGCGTTCCCCGAGTTCTGAGAAATACATTTGCCATCGCCCTGCCTCCACTGTATTTTTTTACACGAATATTGGATCCCTTAATTTCAAGGACTCACGACTTCCCTGCACGTGCGCAATATACGTAAACGAAGCACTTGCCAATTACCGAATTAGAAGAGTTTAGAACGTTAGAAGCTCCATCCAGCCGCGGTGCAAACACGCCGCTTCCGCCCGGCAGCGTTCTCACATCCAACATGGCTCCTCGACGGCTTCACCCGCTCCTCAGCGCCCCCCCGCCGCTCTGAACTTGCCGTGCCCTTTCTCAAAATGGCTGCCGCCAGCTTCACCCCATGGCCACCTTGCCCGGATGACGGCCGGATCGCGCGGTCACGTGACGGACGCAGAGGGCGGAGCGGTACCAGGCGTCGGATTTGTCTGCTCCTCCTGGCCGTGCCGTGCGGTCGGCTCTCGTGGGGTCCGGGCCTCCCGGGGGCGGCGCCGCTTGCGTATGGGATCGGCGGCAGCGGGGTGAGCGGGGCCGGTGGGTGCGGGCGGGGAGGGAGAGCCGGGGGAGGGGAGAGCGAGCGTCCTCCGAGCGGCGTTCTGTGCCGCAGTTCTTGTTCTCAGCCTGATTTCTCTCTCCTTTCCCTGGCCGAATTTCGGCGCCCCGTTACGCGTCCTCCGGGGGGGGTGGGGGGGGTTGGAGCTGATGGGCAGCCGGTGTCTGGGGGCTGTGCAGGTTCTTGTGGCGGTGATGCTGCAGCAACGCGTCCTCCGCGCTCCCTTCGCTGAGCTGTGCCGCGTGTGCTCTGTGGCTGTGCTGAGGCTACACGAAAGACATCGGTTGGTGCCTGCAGACTCGTGAAGGAAATTTACACTCGCGTTCCGAAGACGGTGCTCTCTTCCCCCCCCCCCCTCCCCCCCCCCCCCCGACGTAGAAATGCGTCTATGATCGCTGTGAGCAATGTCTGAGAAGGAACTGAGGAGCTGAGAAGGATTTCAATTCGTGCTGCTTTTTCCCCCGTACTCTCTCCCCCCTGCGCCACCATGTGGCCATTATCTGCTAATTGTACTTTCAACGGTGATTATTTTTCTCATGAACCTGAAGCTGTGAATGCTGAGGTGTCAGGACAGCTGTCCTTAACTGCTGTGAGAAAAATGTTGTGCAAGTTGTAGGGCATTTTTGAGTTACGTTCTCACCTTGGCCTACGCAGCTGAATTCAGGTATGGTTTAGATTGTGAAGATCTATTCAAAAAGGGGATGTTCTTAAGAGCTAGCACAAAAAACACAGGAGGAAAAGAACATAATGAAGTTAATCTAGCTGTATGTTTCTTAGGGTCTCTCTCAGGTAGTGCGTCTGCAGTTACAAAGAATGGGTGTGAGGGTTTTGTTATCTGGGGTATCTCTACAACTTTCTGAGGCTCCAGTCTAAGAAACAGGCTAGCAAACAGACTTTTACTTTTTCTCCCAGCTGCTTTGGTTAGGAGGTGCAGCTGGAGGCTGTAACCCTCAGTTGCTCGTTTCATTCAATGTGCAGCTTTTGTGGTGATGCTCGCAGAGAATGTATTGGTTTTTCTTTATTAAGTTCTCAACACTGGGAATTGGCTCAGGAAGTGGATTTGCTGTCTTTTCCTTTCCTGTGGGTTTGTTTTGTCTGTTCTGTGGGGGGAAGGATGGTGGGCTGAGGGGAAGGAGGGAGGTTGCTTGTTGGATTGTTTTCCCTTGTTTTATCTGGGAACATTCTCTTTGCGTTGCAGGGTATTTTTATTTTTAGCCAGAAAGCTGTTTGTTTCCCCACTGTGTGGTGGAGAAAACCAGGTGTAGATGGTTGTGCTAACTTGGTGTAGTGCTATGCATGTGAACAACAGAGGCAGCAAACCGGTTCTCCCAGAATGGCTGTGTGTAACTCAGCAGCTGATTGCTGTGAAGGATTCCCCTGTGCTCAGTGTGTGCACTGCCAGCACAAGAGCCTCAGGGTGGGTGCTGTGCCTGTTTGGGTGACAGGCAGGAAGTTTGCATCCCTGTATTGTCAGAGAGCTTTACTGAGTCTTTTTTCTCTAGCTGTTATTTTTTGTAAAGCATGAAAGCAGTCCTGTGGAAAGTGTGATAAATACCTTAAAGAAAAAGAAGGTTTAATTCAATAGGAAGCAGAAAGATCTAAGAGCAAGCAAAGTTGACTGCTAGGCACATGCAGAAATAAGCTACTGCCTGCTGCAGTTATTGCTGTTAGATCTGAAGTGCCTACTGAGGTTAGTGTGCTTTCCATGTTCTTTTTTGCTGGTTTTATTTTGTCCTTAAGTAGACACTTGATACCTTTCAGTTTGAGAAAATAGCATGAAGTACCTCCGTATTCTTATCCCACTGGAGATTGGTGTCTAAGCCAGCATTTCTTTGTGGATGGGAAAAGGGAAGTACTTTGTCACGCTGGCTTCTGAAAATGTGGCTTGGCAATTACTGTGCAGTTCTTAGTAGTCTTGCACTGTCTGTGCCGTAGTCCTGCAGAGAGGTGGCTTATACAGTGCCATTAAGATGAAGGCAAATGCCTTGATTTTCATTCTTCTGCTTGTCTCTGCATATGTAACAGCATTCAAGAAAATGGCTGTCATGTCATCTGAACAGCTCAGAGCACCTGGGCAGCTCTTCCCGTTTCCATGTTACTTCAGACTGTCCTGAGGTCACATTCCTACTTTCCTCTTTTCTGCTCACTCACACTAAAAAACCTCAGCAAACAGCTCTACCTCCTGTAGTCAATTATTCCTTAGGGAGAAGCCCTTGTGTGCTTTCTCTTGCTGGTCTCTTTACTCTGTCTGCCACAGAACTGATGTTTTAAGATGTGCTTTAGTATAGTTCGGTAATCTTCTATGGGTAGAATTTGTTTTGGAAACGTGGTTACTTTACGTTGGAAATAATTTTTGTATGTGACATTAATTTGCTCGGGCTAGAAATCACAGATTTTTTTTTTTTTACTAAGATGCAATTATTTTCTTCTGATCTCTGTTCCATTTCATCTCAGCACACGCAGCGTAGTTTACTCAGCCAGGCTGGTTGTACTTGTGAGTGGACGGATGCTTAAAGGAGGTAGAAGCTCTGCAGCTCTGACAGATGGCCCAGGAAACCTTACTGTCATCAAAGCTGTGGTAATGTACATCAACAGAAGGGGAATAGACAAAGGAAATGTGCTGTTACAAAGAGCCAGCTTTGGTTTATGCCGTATCTGTGAGTATCCTGTACAGTGCTTTTGTAGCTGTGTTACTGAGACCAGAAGTCTTTTTTTCTACCTAAACTCAAATGAACTTGAATTTGGTTACACGCTGGAGGAGGAATTTGTGGTTTTTTTCTAACAGCAGTATTAAAAATACACAGAGTTTGTATAATAGCAATCATCACTGAGATAGTGGGATAAATAGTTGCGGGTTGATCCTGTGTTGCTTCTACATGTACAGGATGTTTTTCAAATGAAGATTGGCATCTGATAGATTCCAGCAATGTCTGTTCTTTCTGTTCCTTTCTTTATTCAGACACTTAATCGCTCTCAATCTGTCAGGCTTCCCCTGCCTCATTTCTGATCTTCGCCTCAGCGAGCAGCTTTCTACCTCAGAGTCTTTTGTAGGTATGCCTTGAATGCATTTGGTTGCTCTTGTAAATTGAGTTGCACTGCTTCTTGTGCATGCACGCAAATTACAACCAGATACCGAGAATTCAGAACTGCTTGCCTCCAGTGCTGGAGGTTCTGTGCCTGACAAAGTCTCAAACATCCTGCTTTTCTTCTTACCATACGACACGGTGGTACAATGAATTTGTAAGGTTGGTACCTCCCAGTCTATTTGGTTTATCCTTGGGGTTTATTCCAAGGCTGCGTGCTCTGACATGCTGCTATGGTTTGAGTGTCGGAAGTGGTCGTGACCTTTCTGCTGGCATCGGTTCCTTCCCAGGGAATAACTGCAGCTGACTGCAGTGTTGGTTTTGTTGTTCCATCCCCACAACAGATATTCTGAGAGTCTGTTTTTTTCTGTTCCTATTATTAGTATTACTGCATTATTAGGATGGTGGCTCATTGAGGTACGTAGATTGCTCTGAAGGGAATGCCTCCTATTTATTTCCACAGAAATGACAAGAGATACATAAAGTGAATTCTCAGCTCTCTCAATAAAACTCTGTTTTTCAACATGGTCACCACCATTAACTATCCTTTTTTTTTTTTTTTTTTTTCCCCTCCAGTGTTGAGCCTGCGTGCTGTGCTTGTTTAAAAAGAAATAATAATTAAAATAAATTTGTTTGGCTGTCTGGGTGACTCGCCTTGCATTGCTGTTGCCACTGCTGAAGCCTCACTGTGCTCACATCCACGTGTTGGGCTTCATTCTGCAGGCATTGATGGATGTCAGTGGTGCGATTTTTTCAGTGTGGAGGAGTTCAGGGACACCCTATGCTCCATGAGCACTTCCATGTCAGGTGCTGTGCTGTCATTCTGGCCCTCTGCTGCCGTCTGCCGCATGGCTGCAAACTGTAACTGAATGCTGGCAGGAAGGTTCAACCTCTGCTGTCATCCCACTAGCGTCCACCTGTGATGTTGTGGGCCGGCTTTATAGGACAGGAGGCATTACTTTTGGATCAGCACTTGTGTAGTTATGAAAAAGTAAGGTTTATGAAGGCTGGCTGAGTAAATTGGTGGCTGCTAATGAGATCCACAACTACAGGATAACAGTAGTTAGACACTGACAGCTTTCAAGGTCAGTTTAGATTATGTGGCTGTATTGGGTTATTTTTTATTTAATGTTGTGTTTCATTGCAGTATTTCCTTAAAACTCCTCAGGTGTGGCACTCTGAATCTGCAAGCTCTGGTATTCTTGAGCAACTGCATCCTGTAGAGGTAAGTGGATTAGTTCTCATACTCAATTGTAAAACTGCTGTTAAGAATCGGTATTACAAGAAAGAAGTCGTCTTTTGTTATAGTATGTGTATGGGAACTGCTGAGTCACGGCCTGAACCTCTGATTAATCACCTGAGGCGAGCCATGAGTCAGCCAGAGGAGCACAGGTGAAGACAATTCACCTGTGCTGCCGGAAGGGGTGGAGCCAGGCTATTTAAGCTGGCTACCAGAGGGGAAGCTATTAACATGTTAGCTCTTAAATATTAAGAATTTACGAGCTATTTAAGAGCTATTTAAGAGCTGGCTACCAGAGGGGAAGGATCTCTTCTGGAGATCCCCTCTCTTGGTGTCTTCTGGTGAGCTCAGCCGAAGGGTAAGCTCTTCCGCTTATTCTCTTTGTGATCATTGTCTACCTTGCTTGATTCTCTCGATTATATTGTGATTACAACATCTTGATATCTGTCAATTAAACAACTATATTGCAATTATAGCATCTTGATTATACACTTGGCGAGCCAGGCAGGCCAAATATACTGAAATTAACATCATGTCTTTTTTATGGAATTTCTATAAATGGGTCAAGGGGGAGAACAATACTCCTCGACAGAAAATGATTCCAGGGCAGATCCCAGGATTTGAGGGATCGCCCTATTATGAGTTAGCTACTATCATTGAAAAATGGGGTCCCTTACGCGTTATGGGCAATATCTCCCCATATCGCATGGCGGACTATTTTCAAGGACTTGGCAAGGATGTCCTCACTACTAAAGAAAGACAACTGGCTGCCTCCATGGTGGCATGGCCATTATTAACTGCCTTAAATCACGCGGACCTAAGAAATAATACTTTAGAAATGGAAAATCAGCTTTTGAAAGACCGCGTTGAAAAGCTAGAGCACGAACTTGGCATTTTAACAGGGAAGAAGCCAATTCTACATCTTCCCATAGGCCAAATTCGTAGTATTTCAATAAATGATGACCAGACTCCTGAATCAACAGACTTCGTTGATCAGGAGAACAAGAAATCCAAATCAGACCTTGAATGTCCTATTCTGAGCGATCCACTGGAAATCCGTCCTGTTGTAACCCAGAAAACAAAAAAAAGTACAGGACAGACCGGCAGGGGTGCCGCCTGATCAATGGCCCCCTGCCCAGACTCATTTACATGTAACGGCACGGCCATACACGGCAACAGAATTAATGGACTTAGTACAACGATTTCGGCAGAAGCCTAGAGAAAGTGTGCCAGCTTGGTTATTGAGACTATGGGATTCTGGGGCAGAAAGTGTCTTGGTGAATGGCCCAGAAATAGCCAAGTTGGCCACCATGACCGTCCATCCTGCTCTCAGACAGAGGTTATATGTAGGTAATCAATATCGTGATGAAAACCATTCCATACTAGAATGGTTAATGGCAGCCTGCCGTATGGTATGGCCGAATAAATCAGACATACCTTTACATACAGGCATGTGGTCCTCCATGGAGGACCTTCAAAACTATATCCGCGAACTGGGTGTAAGAGAGGCCATCTATGAAGATACATTTGATGGCCCTGATATGGTTAAATTTTCAGCAGGGATGAGAGATTTAATTTTACAGCAAGCTCCCTCCCATCTGTATGGCACCTTAGTCTCCATATTGAATCCCCTTGTAGCATCAGAAGCCGTAGTCCAGCAGGCTGCCCAGTTAGTTGCCGACCTAGGAGAAACAGAACGCCTGCGGACTAGGCGCAATATTCGGTTTTTGGAGGAAGCAGAGGTCCTGCCGGTAAATAAAACCAAAATGCCGGCTACTCGAGCTCCTCCATCGGGACCCATAAGGGTATCCCGAAAACAAATGTTTAATGATTTAATTCGGGCTGGGGTCCAATTTGCTAAGATCGACCGCCAGCCCAACCATGTCCTTCTCCAGCTCTGGAGACAACTAAAGGACAATCAAAAATTCCAGAGCTACCCTAAGAAATCAAGGGTAAGAGCTATAGAGAGGGTTCCAACAACAACATGGAACCTAGAAGATTTTATTATTCCAAACAGAAAAAAGAAGCCACCTCAGGTGTCTCGGGCCACAATGCCTGAGCCATCAGAAGCAAAAGAATTGGCCCTAGCCCAATTCATGGAGTGACAAGGGATGTTAGTCCCCGTAGGGCCTCCAGACGGGACCGGAGGCCCTATGTAGAATTAACGATTTATTGGTCCCGAAAAAATATTCAGAGAGTAATGGCATTGGTAGACACGGGAGCAGAAACATCAATTATCTATGGAGATCCGGGAAAATTTGATGGTGACAGAGTGATGATTGGTGGTTTTGGGGGACAGACTATTCCTGTCACCCAAACATGGTTAAAATTGGGGGTTGGGCGTCTCCCACCCCGGGAGTACAAGGTGTCTATCGCCCCAGTCCAAGAATACATCCTGGGCATAGATATTCTATGGGGTCTGGCTCTCCAAACAACTGTGGGAGAGTTCAGGCTTCGACAAAGATGTATCAGTATCCGGGCGGTGCAGGCAATATTAAGAGGCCATGCGAAACATGAGCCTGTTTGCCTGCCGAAACCGCGCCGGATTACTAACGTTAGACAGTATAGACTCCCGGGTGGGCAAGATGAAATATCGAGAACGGTGCAGGAATTAGAAAAAGTGGGTATTATAAGACCTGCACACAGCCCGTATAACTCCCCCATATGGCCAGTGCGAAAGTCGGATGGCACATGGAGGATGACAGTAGATTACAGAGAATTAAATAAGGTCACGCCGCCTATTCATGCGGCTGTACCCAATATTGCCTCCCTAATGGACACATTGAGTAGGGAGATAAAAACCTATCATTGTGTCCTAGATCTAGCAAATGCGTTCTTCAGTATTCCAATTGCTGAGGAATCGCAAGATCAGTTTGCGTTTACGTGGGAAAGCAGGCAGTGGACCTTTCAGGTCCTGCCACAGGGGTACTTGCATTCACCAACGTATTGTCACAATCTAGTGGCGCGTGACCTGGCTGATTGGAGAAAACCTGATGGTGTTAACCTATATCATTATATTGATGATCTCCTGTTGACATCCGACTCACTGGAGGCAGTAGGACAGGCAGCAGATTCATTAACCGCCTATTTACAACAGAGGGGATGGGCTATAAATCCCCAAAAGGTGCAAGGTCCAGGCCTGTCCGTAAAATTCCTGGGGGTGGTTTGGTCAGGAAAGACCAAAGTGCTACCCAGTGCTGTCATAGATAAGGTTCAGGCCTTCCCAGTCCCTACAACATCAAAGCAGCTGCAAGAGTTTCTAGGTATATTGGGTTATTGGCGTTCCTTTATACCTCACCTGGCGCAGCTGCTACGGCCACTATACAGACTCACAAAAAAGGGGCAGCTATGGGACTGGGGGAAAACCGAACAGGATGCTTTCCAACAAGCGAAATTGGCAGTTAAACAAGCTCAGGCATTGGGTATATTCGATCCTACCCTCCCAGCCGAGTTGGACGTTCATGTTACCCAAGACGGCTTCGGTTGGGGCCTGTGGCAACGCCAGAGCTCTGTTCGGACCCCCATTGGTTTCTGGTCTCAGGTTTGGCACGGAGCAGAAGAAAGATACAGTATGATTGAAAAACAGTTATTGGCTGCCTATTCGGCATTACAGGCAGTAGAGCCAATAACTCAAACAGCTGCAGTTATAGTCAAGACCACTCTGCCAATTCAGGGGTGGGTGAAAGATCTGACCCACCTTCCTAAGACAGGGGTGGCCCAAGCACAAACAGTGGCACGATGGGTCGCCTATCTCAGCCAAAGGAGCAGTCTGTCTTCATCACCCTTGAAAGAAGAACTCCAGAAGATCCTAGGCCCAGTGACGTATCACAGTGATGCACCAAAAGAAATACTGGTCGCTCCACCAGAGAAGAGTCCCGTTCAGGAGGGAAAATATCCTATCCCTGAAGATGCCTGGTACACAGATGGGTCCAGCAAGGGCAACCCGAGCAAGTGGAGAGCAATAGCATATCATCCTTCCACCGAGACAATCTGGTTCGATGAGGGGGATGGTCAGAGCAGCCAATGGGCAGAACTGCGAGCCGTGTGGATGGTTATAACCAAGGAACCCGGTGATGGTATCCTGAACATCTGCACAGATAGTTGGGCTGTGTACCAGGGGCTCACTCTTTGGATTGCACAGTGGGCCACCCAGGAATGGACTATCCATGCCCGACCGATCTGGGGCAAAGACATGTGGTTAGATATATGGAATACGGTCAAACACAGGACTGTATGTGTCTACCATGTTTCTGGTCATCAGCCCCTACAGTCACCGGGAAACGATGAAGCCGACACACTGGCCCGAGTTCGATGGATTGAGAATTCACCATCTGAGAACATCGCCCGCGGGTTACATCAGAAGCTACGGCATGCTGGACAAAAGACAATGTGGGCAGCTGCTAAAGCATGGGGACTGCCCATACAACTATCTGATATCATCCAGGCATGCCAGGATTGCGACGCTTGCTCCAAGATGAGACCAAGATCGTTGCCCGAAACAACAGCCCATCTTGCTAGGGGACACAATCCTCTCCAGCGATGGCAGGTCGATTACATCGGGCCCCTTCCTCGTTCCGAAGGGGCAAGATACGCCCTGACCTGTGTCGACACTGCAAGTGGGCTACTGCAGGCCTATCCAGTACCAAAAGCAAACCAGGCATATACCATCAAGGCACTCACTAAACTGATGTCTGCCTACGGGACACCGCAAGTCAACGAGAGCGACCAAGGGACTCATTTTACTGGTGTAACGATACAGCGCTGGGCAGAAGAAAATAACATCGAATGGCGATTCCACCTGCCATATAATCCAACGGGGGCAGGCCTCATCGAACGTTATAATGGTATTCTTAAGGCTGCCCTGAAGACAGACTCCCAGTCCCTGCAGGGGTGGACAAAAAGACTGTATGAAACCCTGCGGGACCTGAATGAAAGACCTCGAGACGGCAGACCCAGTGCCCTGAGAATGTTGCAGACGACATGGGCCACCCCGCTTAGGATCCAAATTACGGGCACTGATCATCAGGTAAGACCCCAGATTGGTAATGAAAATAATCTTCTGCTCCCTGCCCCTGAAAATTTAGAGCCAGGTACCCATAAAATAAAATGGCCCTGGAAGGTGCAGGTAGGACCCAAGTGGTGTGGCCTACTTGCACCTTGGGGGAGACTATTGGAGGTGGGAGGCTCAGTAGTCCCTCCAGTAATAGGTACATGGCCTACTGATATTGTGGTCAACACTCCGATCTTTATTGCTAAAGGGACCCCCATCATGTCCCTGTGGCAGATCAGGACACCTCCTTTGGTGCCTGATATCGTTATGCAGCCGCAGATATCCGGCCAAAAGGTGTGGTGCAGGCGGCCAGGACGTGCCCCCGTACAAGCGGAAGTGTTGACCCAAGACAGAAATACGGCCTGTATCTTGCCCTGGAGAGCAGACCTTCCCCTCCTGGTACCTGTAAAACATCTGTATTACTCCCCGTGAGTCTGTGAGCCTTCAGGACCACCGGAAGGAACAAAACGCCATCAAGTGTTCCAGTGTTGCTGTCAGATCACGTACAACACCCGGTGATGGTCTGCATGGGACTGATGGAACATAGAACGGACCTGCACCTCAGGACCTCATGCCTCCAGTCACATCATCGAGCACTGGCCCATAGAAGAACATGGACATTCACTAATCATCACTTGTCTTGAACTGTACCAACACACGTCGCGATAAAATTGTATAAGCGTCGCGATATACCGGATCTCTGTATTAGGGAAAGCTCACCCTTTTGTTAACCTGATCAGTGGTTCACGCCGTGAAGGGGTGGAGTGTATGGGAACTGCTGAGTCACGGCCTGAACCTCTGATTAATCACCTGAGGCGAGCCATGAGTCAGCCAGAGGAGCACAGGTGAAGACAATTCACCTGTGCTGCCAGAAGGGGTGGAGCCTGGCTCCACCCCTCCTAGACCTATTTAAGAGCTGTCTACCAGAGGGGAAGGATCTCTTCTGGAGATCCCCTCTCTTGGTGTCTTCTGGTGAGCTCAGCCGAAAGGTAAGCTCTTCCGCTTATTCTCTTTGTGATCATTGTCTACCTTGCTTGATTCTCTCGATTATATTGTGATTACAACATCTTGATATCTGTCAATTAAACAACTATATTGCAATTATAGCATCTTGATTATACAGTATGGAATTATAAAGTCAGAAGTAGAATCCTGTATGTGGAAGTAATGTAAGTTGTACTCGTCTCTTCTGAGAGGAACTATGGGGTCTTTGGTGTGCATTCATAAAGTGCTGATTAGTCTGGTGATGCAGATTGTTTTGGAGGTCTCAAACACTGCAGCCTTTTAGCGTGACAAAGCAGCTCCATCTTCGGGCCCACCTTACTGCCTTTTCATACTGTGCACTGAATTGCAATGGCATGTCGGTATTGGATCCCTCAGCACTGTGCTGAGCCTCACCTTACTCATATTCACCCACTGGACGTTACTCAGCTTTAGCAATCGTGTTTCTGCTACAGAAGGGCTTGCCGGATATCTGTAGTATTGATCCGGCCCGAAAGTGACAACCTTCCAACCTGCTGGTCTCTGCCCATGTTCTCTGTCACAACATCGGATGTGTGTGCTCGCTGGATACACTGATAAGAAATGTTTTTGAGAAGAGAACCTCATGCTTCCCAGAGCAGTAAGACTGTGAGGATTTGGGAGGCTCTTCACAAACCTGGTTAGAGTGTGCTTTCCCAGACGGCGTGCTGCTAAAGCAGCCCGTCTCAAAAGCAGAGCATTGTGCCTGGTGTGACTTAAATCCCACCCACAAAGGAGCATTCCCTGCAGTCTCTGATCTCAGGTGTGTGTTTCCCCCTCTGCTGGAACTGCTGGACTTTCACGCCTTCACTGTGTGTGTTTGGGTCTCTTTATTAGCTCTGTTTGTTCTACTAGCTGTATGCAAACATATCGAGAGGTAATGAAAAGATCTTTGAAAATAGCTTGGAGATATTAACCTGAGGCAAGAAGGTGAATTTTACTGCCTTAAATCAGGCTTCAGAGGATGTCCTTGAACTCAGAAGCTTGGGCTTTGTTGTAGCCTGATATTTACTGCTTGAACTTTTCTTTAACTCTAGGACTGGAGGGGGAGCTTTTCTTCACACCTGGCTGTGTATGAAACTTGAACTACACTCGAGAAGGGCAGAAATGTAGCTGACCAGAGCCTCTAACAGCTCAGCCTTTTCCTTCAAACTATGAAGAAGGCTTTAATATTCGTAAGTCAGAAGTCTCGTATCAAAACTTAATTCTCATATAGACACAGCCTTGCTCTGGGGGACCGTGGCACGTGTGGTCTTTGAGTCATCATAGGTGAGGACACGTGAAGTAATCTGAACGTGTTTCAATTTCTGTGTATTTTTCCCCGTTTCTCTGATCATTTCTCTGTATTGCTGCATCTGGCAGGGATTGCTGTCTTGGCCCAGAGCTCTGTTCCCTCATGGGCTGCACTCGTTTTGCTGTCCCACCATTTGGGTTGCACAGGCCATCCACGGCCAGTGTTCCCATCCTCCTGGGCCTCCACACACATGGCAGTTAGCAAGAAAGAGCAAAGTTGTTCAACCTTGTCCTAAAGTTATCAATCTGTTCATCCAACCTGTGCCTTGGTCACAGTGGCAACGTGCCGTTAGCAATGCCATCACTGCACTCAGGTCACAAGCTCTGACAGCAGGCACTGGGGATAATTTCAGGTGAGGCCGTTCTTCACATCCAGGCACACAGATGGTATCTTTTTCCAAATGGACCGTGCTGGTAGGCGGGTAAATCCAATCGTGCAGGATCTGCAAAATAAAATTATGTGCTACGTACATAGTTCTCCAGAGCGGTGGTGATCTGAGGTGGATCTCCTTTTCTCACAGCTGTTTTTAAAACTGTCAGTACCAACAACTGTGCTGTTCTGTCATGGGGTTGAATTAAATCTTGGGTTTAATTAAATCTTGTTCACTGCTGTTGAACAGAATTTGATTTATCCTTGATAATCTGCATCCATTAATCCTCTCGTGACATGAGTTTTCTTCCTCCAAAACCCAACCTTTTCCTTTCCCTGTTTTTGCCAGAAGCTCCAGTTGGCACGTGCCCCATTTACAGACATGTTTAACTCTGTTTCTGCTTTTTGCATGGGCCGTAAGTCTGAGGCCCTTTGAAGAGCCTTTGTTGCTAATTCAAAGGCAACCTGCTGTTCATTTCCCTCTCCAACTCTTCCTTGTCACTTTGTATATAACCGGGGTTAAAATTTGTCCTAGGTATGGAACGTGCTGTCTCCAAAAAACCAAACAGCCCAATACACTGCTGTGCCTTGTTCTTATTACAGGGTACTGCAAAGTCTAAAATGTTGTGTTGAACTTTGGGTAGTATTCCCAAGTGCCCCAAATGCCTCTGAATTCCTAAAAATGTCACTGTATGAATTTCAGTAGGATGAATTTCCCAGCCTTTCTGTTTCATCTGATCCACAACCAATTCCAGCATTTGTTGCACCTCTTCTTCGGTTTCCTTGAGTCAGGACGTCATCTACATAATGAACTGTTTGCATGTGAGGAGGCAGTTTGGTGTCATGCAGATGTTCAGCCACAGTTCTGTGGCAGATGGTTGGGCTGTGCAGCCGTCCCTGAGGCAATCTACAGACAGGATCTTGTCACCTCTGCCACGGGAAGGCGTTCCTCTGCAATCAGGATCGTGAAGAAGCTAGCATTAGCTAAATCAATTACGGCATGCCCTGTTCTGAATGGTTCTGAGCTTTTTCTGTTAAAGCAACACTACCTGCTGCAGCCGCTGTGAGAGGCGGGGTGAGCTTGTTTAATTCCTCCCACAACCCACCGCTTTTTGACAGGCATATTGGATTGTTCCGAGCTGTAGTAGCTGACTTAAAACTCCTGCACCCAATAAATCATTAATTGTCCTTGATATCTCTTCATGCTTCCGCCCCCCCCAGGTCCTGTACTGTTTCATTGTCACTACTTCAGTTGCAGCAGGAATCTGCACAGCAGGCATTGTTACTTTTCCCACTGAAATTGTCGGAGCACGAATGCAATTCCTTATTCCAAATTGGAGCTGAGCACTGGGGAGATTCAGTGTTAGTCATTTTAGAATGCCCATCCCTGCGATGTATTCTGGGGTGGGGACAGTCATCCCAGGATGCAGTCGTTGTGGGAGGTTTCCTATTCTCATTTCTATTTATGTTTGTACAGCTTCAGTTTGTTTCCCTCCCAGCCCTATAATAACTACCAGTTGTCCTTCACGTTTCTTGGGGTTCCCATATATTAAGGAGGCCTCTGCTCTGGGGTCATTTAAGGCTTTTACAGTTTGCGAGGACCCGTTTTTCCAAAATATTTGGAGCTCCACAAGGGGTTGTTGGTCCTGCACCCATTGCATTGGAGCTTGGCCATCATTTCATTCTTGTCTTTACATGGAGCTGCTTCCCTAACCTCCTTCCAAGGATACAAACTGGAACATGGTTCCCAATCCTTCTCCCCCAGAGCAGCTGATCCTCCCGCGTTGGGCCCTGTGAGCAGATGAGAGTCCCATTGAGGCTCTCAAGGGAGTGCAGTAGCTGGAATTGTTCCTGGGCTGTTTGCTTTAGAATGTGGCACTTTCTTGCTTGTTTTTTTAACCCCTCTCAGTTTGTGTATCCTCTGTAATTCAGGAATTGGAAAACCACGCGTCTTACTGTGAGGCATCCTGTCTTGTAATAAAGCTGTAAACACTTATTTCAAGGAATCCTATTTTCACTGCCTTTCTGCTTTTCCCTCTTGTCCATTCTCCCCTGCCATCTCCTGCTTTCCTCTGCCCCATTGGCTCTGCTCCTCTTACCTGTATACTTTCTTCTCTTCTGCCCTCTCTGTCAGGGCAGTCCTGCCCGTCTCTGGCAGGACGAGTGATAGGGACAGGGGCAGGAGAGATCGGCAGGAGAGGGAAAAGAGAGGGACGGGCAGTGATAGGAGGATAAAGAAAAGGGTGGGGGTAGGTGTGGAGGCAGTGGTAGGGTCAGGGTAGGGACAGGAACACAGGCAAGGTGAGGTGGAGGATCAGGGACAAGACAAGAACAGGAATGGGCTAAACGGAATGGGGGCAGAACAGGGCCTCGTCAGGGCTACATCAGAGGCAGGAGAGGGACTCAAAAGGGGCAGGACTGGAGATGGGCACTGCTGGGACTGCTGACACTTTGTGATGGTGAGGATGAAGGGATGCCTGCTGCATTTCCTGGCTCGTGAGAAGTAGAAGATGGTGGGGATTTCTCTCTTTTTATTTATTTTCTCCAAATAGCTTATTCATTGCATTGAATCGTGACTTAGCATAATTAATGTAAACGTTCAACTTGTCAACTTGTTCTCTGTGAGTGTGGAGCATGGACGGACTTGTGTGCATATTGCCTGTAGATCTGGAGGTGGGGAAGCTGCTCCAGTGACTGCAGAAGGAGCTCTAGCTGCACTGTGCCTGGTTACAGGTCAGCATCGTAGTCTTGGTATGTCTGACTTGACTGGTTAAAGGTGACACATTGGCACAGCTCTGCTGGGTTTAATGGTGACACATTGGCACAGCTGTGCTGGGCTTAATGGTGGCACATTGGCACAGCTTTGCTGGGTTTAATGGTCACACATTGGCACAGCTCTGCTGGGTTTAATGGTGGCACATGGAACAGCTCTGCTGACTTTGATGGTGACACATTGGCACAGCTCTGCTGGGCTTGATGGTGGCACATAGCACAGCTCTGCTGGCTTTAATGGTCACACATTGGCTCAGCTCTGCTGGCTTTGATGGTGACACATTGGCTCAGCTCTGCTGGGCTTGATGGTGACACATTGGCACAGCTCTGCTGGGCTTGATGGTGGCACATTGGCACAGCTCTGCTGGCTTTAATGGTCACACATTGGCACAGTGTTATGGAGTTGACCAGATCAATCTATGTCCGTGACAGGGGCGGCAGGCTGCTGCCCTCCCCCCCCCCCCCCACCCCAGTCCCACAAAAAATGGGAAGGAAGGAAGGGAGGAAAAGAGCAGTGGCAGCAATCTATGGAGGAAAACTTATTTTACTATATCGGAATACAAGATAACACAATATATGCACTGTAATTGAAATTGAGATTAATAAATTAGATAAGATGAGAGAGAGAGAGTTCCCGCGACCGAGTCAAACCTGAAAAGCTTGGAACGGCCAGGAAAGCACCTCCAGCAGCCACTGCAAGGCAGCGAGAGCGCCCCCCCCACCCGGAAGGGCCAGATCCCGTGACTTCTGTAATGTACAGGGATAGGTAGTTGGAATTGGGGCAGTGACACTTTAATGCCCCGTACACTACATGATGTTCTGATGTGGAATACTGAAACCCAAAAACAAAAAAGCATAGAACCATGACAATGGTAAATTCTGGGATACATAACTTCTATTTTAACAGCTTGCATTCTGTATCATTGTTCCTCTTATGAGTAATTTCTTGTTCCCGCAACTGATAAGTGATGATTGTAGCCATGCTGCTAAATATGTTGGAGCTGGTGCCAAAAGGGCATGAGAGAGTGCTGCTGTTGTATTCAGTTAATTTTAATGAGACCTGGGAGCAAACCTGCTGAAGGACTTACAGAACTGTCTCAAGTAGACAATACTGGGGCTTGGAAGACTAGGAATTTGTTTCTGCAGTCCTGGTTAAATTATTTGAAACAGCAGCACTTCAAACATTGATTGCATGAAAACAAACACGTTTTTTAGTCTATCTTATAATTTAGAAACTACAAAACTTGAAGACAATGCTAGGTGTTTTCAGGTTGACTCCTCCCCATGCATACACTGCCATGTGTTTTGGTGATCTCGTTGTCACAGTTCATAAATACTGAGGCTGGATGGAAAACCAGGCTGCAGTAATTATTTGAAAAGATAAAGGCAGTGTAGCTTAGTAATAAGACTTGAGTACAGTTCTTAATACTGCCTCCCAAATGGCCTGCATGGGAAAAAAGTCTGACAGTGTTTACAGAAGGCACATATTCTCCCTTCCACAGCCTTAACTTTTCCATGTTGTGTCACATCTCTTCTTGACACTGTTACGCATGCTGCCTCTGAAGTTGTTGCAAATAGTAAATGGGAATCCATCAGTGCAAGCAGGTGGCTTTTTCTTTACAATCATCCAATGTTCAGAGAATGCAGACAAGTTGTTTGGTGAATAACTTTTCTTTGTCATGGCAAAGCTGTGCAGCTTATAGCAGTTCTTGGACTGAAGCATTTTTACAGAGTGCAGCTAAGCTGCCTTTTGTGTGTGAAGTAGAAAATGTGGCTACATGTGTGCCTGACTTCAAGCCACCACCTTTTGCACGTTTACTTTTGTGACTTACAAATTCTGAAATAGGTTTCCAATGAGGAGAGAAACACCAAGTAAAGATTTTTCTTTCCTTCTGACACGTCTGGCGTGAGGAAGTGTGAATGGTTCTGCATCCACGTCCACAGAGAATGGTGGGGCCAGTGCAGTTCACTGGCAGCTGCAAAACGTCTTCAGAACCGAGCCCTGAGGGGGCAGCAGCACAACAACAGCTCCTGCAGCTGCTGCGCTCAGCACATCCACACCAAGACAAGAGCAGCCAGCAAGTCCTCCAACTCGGGCATAACTACGGTCAGCCAAGGTCCTCTTCCACCCGGCTATGAGCTGAATGAATTTTCTGCTGCCTTTTCTGTTCTCTTATTTTAAGCACACCAAAATACATGTGACATCTGTCTTTTGCTGCATAACAGAAATTGCCAAAAGCTTTTAAAGTGGGGGTTTTCTAAACTGTTTGACCTAGTAGACCTTCAAGTGTGTGTGTGTGTGGTTTAATCAAGAATGGAATTAAATTTTAAGTAGTTATGATGCTTGCTGTGAACTGCTAAGTCAGTGAGACGACTTGCTGTCCTCAAATGAGAAAGAAGTCAAACAGTAAGGAAGTGGTATAAATAAGCAGAAGGAAAGTCACTGTGGCAGGACATAATCTGCTGTGTGGCTTTAAATGTCACAGTTCATACACTGCACCTCCTGAGAGCAGGGTGGGCGCAGACATTTCATACCCACATGGAATTTGTCCGATGATTGGTCTGTTGCCTCAAAGATATGAAATAATATCTTATAATAAATTAAATCTTATTATAAATAATATCTTAACTTTGAGAAATAGAAATGTTTCTGTACTCTGAGTGAGGGAAAGCAAGAGCTTCCTAATGTGAGTGGCATAATAGGTGAGTTAAATGTGGCTGCAGTTAAAGCAGCAGGTGGTGGAGGCTTGGATTCCCGTGCCTACAGAATAACTGTGGCAGCAATTCTGAAAACATCAGTTGTTGCTTTACCACTTTTATTTCATTAGAAATGGGAAATCACTGTGCGTTTCCCTCCGTGTTGCATTTGATGCAAACACAGGAGTAAGGCAGCGTCCCAAACGCTGCATGTTCAGGAAATGCAACGTCAGTGCCCTGGTGATGAACCACCTGTATGTGATGTGCAGAGGGCGAAGGAGGCTGCGGTCCCTTTCCTTGGCTTCGGCTCCTCTGTGCCCTGTTGCTGGCTGGAGAGAAGGGCTGCCCGCTGGGCACAGGGAGCGCCTTCTAGCCGCTGTCCCGTGCCCTGCAGCCCCCTCCTCATCCCGTGCGGAACGCCACTCCCAGCAGCAGCACAGGTGCCATTGTGGAACCTTCCCCATGTCACAGCCATCACCTTGGTCACTGCTGCCCCACCCGGCGCACTCGTCTCTGAGCGTGCTGGGCAGGTGGCAGCCATGTCCAGCACTAAGAGAGCGAGAGTGGAAGAGAGCGTAGTTATAAATGGGAAGAGGGAGCTGGGGGCCCCAGAACCGAAGAGGAGGAGGGGGCCCACCATGACCATCAGGCAGCAGAGGGAGAGGAGGAAGGGAGCCCGGTTCCATCGCGCCTGGGCCAGCGCTGTGAGTGACAATGGGGAGCCTATGGAGGTGGATCCGCCTCCAGAGGAGCCCATGGAGGTGGATCCGCCTCCAGAGGAGCCCATGGAGGTGGATCTGCCTGCGGCACAGCTGGCCTGGCACCACACCACCGTGCCAGGCCCCGTGTTGGTGCGCTCACAGCTCCGCCATCGCTGGTCCGGGCGCTCGGCTCCTTACCCGCTGCACGGCCCCCGCCCCCAGCATTAGCTGGGTGGCATTGCTGACATCTGCTCCTCCTCCACCTTGTTGATCCTCTGCGGTTCTGCGGGCCCCCGGTTCCATCTTCCCCCTGTAGGAGTTAGGTGCCACTTCTGGGCTTTGTTGTTGATTTTAGTTTTAGCTTAGTTTTAGTGTTCAGTTCAGTTTTAGCATTAGGCATAGGTTACTGTTAGGAGTTTAGAGTTAGGCATAGGTTACTGTTAGGAGTTTAGAGTTAGGCATAGGTTACTGTTAGGAGTGTAGAGTTAGGCATAGGTTGCTGCTGCCAACTGGCAGTAAATGCTGCTGACTCGGTAAGCCCTCCCCGAGTTCTCATGCAGAGAAATGAGTGCGGCTGCCCTGAGAAGGGAGGTTTGAGGACATCTGCAATGAACTGAATTTCCGTCTTGTGACTTTTCTGTTGCAGAACATCGAGGAATGTGAGTGGCTGAGAAATGGAGTTGGGACTCAGGGGAGCAATGGAGCAATGGGTGCCTGTGTCACAACCTTCCTGAGCAGCCCTTGCAAGGTAGGTGTGCCTTACTGTGAGCGTGCGCTAAGGCACTGCTGTTCACAGCTGGTGGCACTGTCTGCAGCAGGTCTGCTTTCTGTTAAGCTTTGCCCTTCTTTTGTGTCCACCTGTCCTTTTCAGCTCCTGCTCCCCTCGCCTGCAAGTGGAGCAATGCTCAAGTTTGAGGAATCTTTTCCTCGGTAGGCAGTAAAAGACGATGCAGCTGCAAGTTTCGTGTCCTTCGTTGTTATTGGGTCAGTAGACCAAGGAGATGTTCAGAACAGCTCTCTAAGTCAGCCTGTAACAACAGTGTGCATGAGAGAATAACGACTCCTTCTCCCCTCTTGTAGAAAGCAGCCTCCTTGAGAGCAGGAGAGCAGCTGGCTGCCTGCTGTGTGGCTGCTGAAGGGCATTTCTCCCAGCTGAGATCCCCGAGCCCACGCTGGCGGAGAACGTGCTGCGCTGTGGTCTCTTCTGTGGAGCCACTTTGCAGCTGCTCTGTGCGCTGGCTGTAATCGTGCCAGTTTCCAGGTGCCATAAGCCAGTAAGTCGTGCTCTCTGAGGCTGATAGAAAGGCACAGGCAATGGGCAGGGAGGGAACAATCTGTAGCTGTGGCCTACAGTGGTGTGCCCGGCACTGCTGAGAGTGCCGTCGTTTGTCCTGCCCTTCCTTCCATGTGCGCGTGTTCCTGATGCACGCCAGGAGCCTTGGGGTGCAAGCTCATCTGCTGCTGCTGCTGCTGTGCTGTGTGTGCTGCCAGGCAGTGTCCAAGCCCTGTGCAGGCGCTGCCTTGCAGGAGATGGCTTTGGGTTCCAGTTCGTATGGGACTTTGGGGAAGGAGATAGAGGTGGAGTTTCTGGCGTGCCCTGATGGCAGGAAGGCGGTTTCCAGTGCTGGCAACCAAAGCTGCCTGGGCGGGTGACTTGAGCTCCCCAAGCGAGCTGTCAGCCACTTGTTACCTGTGAAGGTTCCCTGACCGTTTCTGCCTTGATTCTTGTAGGACTGGCACAGTCTTGGGACTCGGTCTGGCGAGACAGTGAAGAAAGCCAAGGCAAGTGCTGCTCTGCTGAGGAAGAAAGCCCAGAAGGAGAGCAAAAAGAACCGAGAAGGGCTTGAGTGAGAAGGCCCACAGGACACTCGAATCAGCTGGAATGCTTCCTCAGAGGTGGCACCAAAGGCAGTAGACTGAGTCAGCATCCAGTTTTCTGGCATGGCTGTGCTTTCCCTGTCACAGACAGTGCCGTGGAACTGAGGCACCTGGAAGGGAAGGGCTTGTGCTGCATTCCAAGCAAAGAGGGCTTGCCAGAGGCAGGTCTTCATCTATGGCAAGAGATGGAGAGGCTGTGTTCCTTCCGGCTGCGTCTCTTCAGGGCCAGGGCCGGTCTAGTGTGAGATTGAAGTACGGCTAGCCGGGCCTGGAGGGAGAGGAGCTGACGTAGCCATAGGATCAGGCTTCTCCTTGTGTCTGCCTGGAGGCTGAATGACTCATTGCTAAGCAGAAACCCTGGACGCTGGGGTTTTATTTTGGGCTGTGTTGATAAATACAACCCAGAGCCTTTTGTATTGAATAAAAGCAAAACCAACTTTTTAAACACGGTGCTGCCTCTTTCCGTAGCTGGTCAAAAGGTCCCGTGCTTGGGCTGGCAATCGCGGGGCCATGAACCGGTCGGCTCTCCCCTGAAATTCTGCTGGTTTTCCCCCGTTTCCTTGTTGGTCTTCCCAACGGGTGGCCTTTCAGCCCATCCGTAACTGCTGGCCACAGGCTGTGAGCATCCCTTTGCTCTCCAAGGATCGCTAGCAAAAGCACGAAGGAGGGGAAGCGGCCCCGGAGCAAGAAAGGCGTCCCTGCACTCAGCCCCTTGAGCTTGCCTCTCTTCCTGGAGGCTTTCTCAGCCTTGGGCTGTGCTGAGGGTTGCTGTTTGCCCCGGGAAGCCCAGCTGCATGTGGGCAGCCGTGGCCTGCACATCAGCCTGGCACTGGGGCACGAGGAGGTGAGGTGTGGGTGGGATGGCGTGAAGAGCAGTGCTGGGAGCGGGGAGGAGGAGAGGGCAGCGAGTGGGCAGCAGGGGAATGTGCCTCGGAGCAGAGCTCAGCCTCGAGGTTGGAGGACACTGAGCCGTGCTGCGCTGCTGCAGCTCCAGTGGCTTCAAGCACGTTACGCCAGTGCCGCGTGTGTTGTGCCAGGGTGCTGCGAGGGCGCTTTGCTGAGCCATGAGGGGCGACTGCTTTGCCAAGTGTTTTCCTGTCGCTCCTTGGAGTTTCTGCGTTTGAATTACTGCACGATGATGTGCTGTTTAAACTGCTCCTCGTACCTCTGCATCATCTGCAGACTGTGCTGCCAGGTCCCTGATGGAGTGGTGGAACGTTACTGGTGCTGGGTAGAGGCCAAGGCACCTTTCTCTCAACTGGCTTCCAGCTGAGCTTTTTGCCAGTTCTCGCAGCCCTCTCTGTCTGGCCCTTGGGGTAGTTTTGTGCCCACCTCATAGCTCTCTTTTTTAGCTGGTATGTCATCAACTTGCCTATGAGGCTGTTGTGAGAGAGAGGAAAGCCTTATTGAGGTGGAGAGAAATAGAATTCACCAGTGTTTTCTTTCCCACCAAACTTCCCCACCCCTCCCCCCCATACAAAGCTGTCACATTGGTACCCAGTGGTTTCCCCTTTGTTTTCTGTCACCCTTTTCCTTAACGAGTCTGGGGACGACTCCTATTTTGTTTGTATGTATTAAGCATGATGTCGTGATGTAGAATAAGGGGGGGAATGTCATGGTTTTATGATTTGGGTTATCAGCATTCCACACCATAACATCAGGTAATGCACTGGGAGTTTGACTGCTGATGCTCAAATTCCAGGTGCCTGTCTGGAGGAGAAGTAGAAACTATAGGAGCGCACGGCCATCAAGTCAACCCGCAGAGCACTACAGGAGCACACGGTCATCAGGTCAACCCGTAGAACTCTATGGCAGAGCATGGCTATCAGGTCAACCCCTTTTTTACCCATAGAGTGCACAAGGGGCTCTCCCTCGTCATACACGGCTCTGTGATGTCATAATGAATTAAAGGGCATTGTGACGTCACAATGGGGAATTGTGACATCACAATGGGGAATTGTGACATCACAATGGGGAATTGTGATGTCACAATGGGGTATTGTGAGGTCATAATAGGGCATTGCTACGTCACAATGGGGTATTGTGAGTCCACAATGGGGTATTGTTCTGGGAGAAAAAGCCACATTTAAGGGGTAAACCAGGGATTTATGGGAGAAAACCCCAGATTTAAGGGGAAGAACAAGGATTTCTGGGAGAAAAATCCACATTTAAGGATAAAAACCGGGATTTCTGGAGAAAACCCCTGATTTAAGGATTAAAACAGGGATTTCTTGGTGAAAACCTCAGATTGAAGGGGAAAAACAGGGATTTCTGGGAGAAAAAGCCACATTTAATGGGAGAAACAGGGATTTCTGGGAGAAAACCCCAGATTGAAGGGGAAAAACAGGGATTTCTGGAAAAAAAACCCAGATTGAAGGGGAAAAACAGGGATTTCTGGGAGAAAAAGCCAGATTTAATGGGTAAAAACAGGGATTTCTGGGAGAAAACCCGAGATTTTGGGGGAAAAACAGGGATTAAAGGGTTTTCTGCCAGCAATCCCAGGTGTTCCCTTGAAATCTGGGATTTTCTCCCAGAAATCCCAGTTTTTCCACTTAAATCGGAGGTTTTCTGCCAGAAAAACACCCCGAGCCCCTCCACCATCGCAGCTCCGCTCCGCCCCCGAACTCTCATTGGTCAGGGCCAGTTCCGGCCCGTTCGTGCCTCTCATTGGTCAGCGGCAGCGCCGCCAGCTCCGATTGGCTGAGGCGCAGCGCGCGGGAACGGCCGTTGGCAGCCGGCTCTCCCCTCAGACGGTGCCGGTCCCACAGCCGCTGCGCTTCGGAGCTGTCCTGGCAGCACCGAGACGGAACCGCGGCACGACGGGAGCGGTGCTGAGGACAGCGGCGCCGGAGCCGGGAGGGACGGAGAGCGGCGCCGGGACAGGGAAGGAAGCGTGCGCGGCCATCAGCCACCGCCGTGTGGGGTGAGGGGCTGGGAGCGGGGCTGGGATGTGGGGATGCGGATGGAGACAAGATGGGGTGTGGGGAAGTGGGATATATATGGGATGGGTTGTGGATGTGGGGTGGATGTGGGATCGGTATGGGGCTCCCGGGAGCTGTGGGAGAGATACAGGGGGGCTGACAGGGAAATAGAGGGGGCGAGGAAGCTGTGGGGAGCTGGGGAGGGCTGCGGGGGGGCAGGGGGCTGCAGAAGGCTGTTGGGGTGTAGAGAGGCACACGGGGCTGGAGTGGGCTGTGGCAGGGGATTGGGGTACACATGGCTCCAGTGGATCTGGGGGATTTGGGGCAATAGAGGGCTGTGAGGAGGTTCCGGGGGGACATGGTGCTATAGGGAACCATTCCTGTCCTTGTGGCCCCTTTGGCCAGTTCCCAGCTCCCCAGACTGAGATGTACGGCTGCAGCTCACCACATGGCTTCTTTGGGACAGCTCTTGGGGGGGGTTTGTGGAGGGGCTCCAGGGGCTGGGGAGAGCTGTGGGGAGGGATATATGGGGCTGGGGGAGGATATAGGAGAATGTGGTTGTACAGATGTCTGTAAAAACAAAAGGAAAAAAAAGGAAAAAAGATAACGAAAAAAAGACAAGTAAAAAGTGAAGAATAAGAGCTAAGAGAAGAATGGCTGGCAAGAAATATGGAGAGAGCAATGCACAGCATTGCGAAGGAAAGCCAGGCAAGAGTAGCAGCAAAAAGCAGGAGAATCCAGATGAATTCCGTGAAGAACAGGAGAGGTAAGTTGGGCATAAGGCAAGGGGGAAGGGGAGGGGAGGGGAGGAGAAGGGAGGGGAGGAGAAGGGAGGGGAGAGTGGGTGGGGTGGGGAGAGTTGAAGGGGAAATGTGGCTGAAGAAGCTTTAGTGTGAGATGCAGCAGGGATTTCCCAGTACGAAAGCCCTGATGGGTGTGTGCCCTTCCGAGCGGTCCCAGCGGCGTGTTGCACATGGCCTGGAGAGAGCATTTGGAAAGCTGCCCAGTGCCAGGCTCCAGGTTGCCCTGGCCGCTCTGCAGCCTTGGTGATCATGGCCCGAGTCTCCCACCGCCTTACCTGAGCCTTCCCCAGTCCCTTGGGGAAAAGGAGATCTCGACATGCCATGGGAACGTGTCTCGCCTGTTCTGGATTCTAGATGATGGCGCTGATGCTCCTTATCCAGAGGATTGGGTGGATACTGCTTTTGTGCCTCAGGGGAAACCCAGAGGTAAGTTGTGAGTGTCCTCGAAGGCAGGAAAAATTAGCGGTGTCGTAGTTTATGCAGGTACTTAAGAGCCTCCAAAGGTCTTTCAAGTCTCTTTGTGCCTTAAAGGCCCTGTTCTGTACACGGAACAGTCCTGAGTATTTCTTTACTTGGCGAACTGTCCCATTTCAGTGGGAAAGCAGCCCTTGCCACTCTTTGGAGGAGAGAAGCTCTACGTTTGCCGTTTGGGCCATGTCTTTCCCCGACCCGCCACCAGTACTCGCAGGTCACTGCAGAAAGAGCAGGCACCAAGGTGCAGTGGAAGCAGTCCTCACCTGTGTCTGATCACAGCTGTGCCTGCAGGTCCTCTCACAGAATCACAGAATCACAGAACTGTAGGGGTTGGAAGGGACCTCCTGAGATCATCGAGTCCAACCCCCCTGCCAAAGCAGGTTCCCTACACCAGGTAGCACAGGTAGGCATCCAGGCAGGTCTTGAACATCTCCAGAGAAGGAGACTCCACCACCTCCCTGGGCAGCCTGTTCCAGTGCTCCGTCACCCTCACTGTAAAGAAGTTCTTGCGCATGTTTGTGCGGAACTTCCTATGCTCCAGTTTCTGGCCATTTCCCCTTGTCCTGTCTCCACTCACCACTGAAAAGAGTCCGGCCTCGCCATTCTGCCCCCCACACCTTAGATATTTATAGACCTGGATCAGGTCCCCTCTCAGTCTCCTTTTCTCAAGGCTGAACAGACCCAGTTCACTCAGCCTTTCCTCATAGGGGAGATGCTCCAGGCCCTTCACCATCTTCGTGGCCCTCCGCTGGACTCTTTCCAAGAGATCCCTGTCTTTTTTGTACTGGGGAGCCCAGAACTGGACGCAGTACTCCAGATGAGGTCTTACCAGGGCAGAGTAGAGGGGGAGGATCACCTCCTTTGACCTGCTGGCCACGCTCTTTTTAATGCACCCCAGTAAGCCATACTTCACCTCTCGGTGAAGTACCGAAGCGGAGTCCTGTTGCTGAGCCTGGGCTGGATGCCAAAGGTGAGTCAGCAGCCTTCATCTCACGCTCTCTGCTCGTATGTGGCTGCAGTAGTTCAGGCAGGGTTCAGCTTTTCACTGCCCAGTGATTTCTACTCCATGAGAAGCCTGGGTAGTCCCTGTTTTATGTGTGCTGCGTGCTCCCAGTGTCCTGTTGGCTTTGTCTCTGTACATCACAGATCTCTCCAGTAAGAAAACCCAAATATTCTTCCATGCTGCCGCTGAGGATTGTTTCACATGGCCAGGAGAGAGTATGGGGAAAGCTGCTGAGTGCCAGCCAACTGCCCACCTGGCAGCTCTGCAACTTGCATAACTCTGCTACGCAGCTGTGTAGATGGCAGCGTGTGATGGAAAGTTCTCCTCAGCCTTTGGGTGCAGAAGTGCCTGCAGGGAAGGCCGGGCAAAAATGCTTGGCTGCCTCCCGTGCTGGAGCCCCACAGGCGTGGGATGAACTGGGATGGCGTGGGATTGTGCTGGTATGGGGCTGGGATGTGCTGAGATCGGGCTGGAATGTGCTGGGATGTTCTGGGATGGACCTGGGATGGACGTAGGCTATGCTGGGATGTGCTTGAATGGTGCTGGAACGTGCTGGGATGGTCCTGGTTGTGCAGGGATGGTGTGGGATGATGCTGGGATGGGGCTGGGATCGTGCTGGGATCGTGCTGGCATGTGCTGGGATGGTGCTGGCTTGTGCTGGGATGTTGTGGGAATGTTCTGGGATGGTGTGGGATTGTGATTTGATTTTGCTGGGATGGTGCTCAGATATACTGGGATGTGCTGGGATGTGGCTGGGACGGTCCTGGGATGGGACAGGACGATGCTGGGATGGTGCTGGGATGTTGTGGGATGCAGCAGCTGGGATGAGATGTGCTGGGATCATCCTTGGACATGGTTGGGTGTTGTGGGATGGTGCTGAGATGGTGCTGGGATGTGCTGGGATGGGGCTGGGAAGTGCTGAGATGTTTTGGGATTGTGCGGGGTTGTGCAGGGATGGTGTGGGATGATGCTGGGATGTGCTTTGCAGTGCTGGGATCTGCTGGGATGGTGCTGGGAAAGTATGTGATGGTTGTGCCAGGATGGGGCTGGTGTGGCGCTGGGATGTTGTGGGATGGTGCTGGGATGTGCTGGGATGGTGAGGGATGCAGCTGGGATGGTTCTGGGTTGTACTGGGATGTGCTGGGATGTTGTGGGACGCAGCGGCTGGGTATGAGATGTGCTGGGATGTGCTGGGATCATCCTTGGACATGGTGGGGTGTTGTGGGATGGTGCTGAGATGCTGCTGGGATGTGCTGGGATGGTTCTGGGATATGCTGGGATTTGGTGGGATGGTGCTGGGATGTCCTGGGAAGGTGCTGGGTTGTGCTGGGGTAGTGCTGGGATGGGGCTTGGATGTGCTGGGATGTGCTGGGATGGTTTGGAATCTGGTGGGACATGCTGGGTTGTGCTGGGATGGGGTGGGACGGGCTGGGATGTTGTGGGATGGTGCTGGGATGTGCTGCGAAGTGGTGGGATGTTCTGGGATGCAGCCGCTGGGATGCGATGTGCTGGGATGTGCTGGAATCATCCTTGAACATGCTGGGGTGTGCTGGGATGGTGCTGGGATGATGTGGGACGGTGCTTGGACTTGCTGGGATGTTGTGGGATGGTGCTGGTGTGTGCTGGGATGGTGCTGGGATGTTCTGTCATGGTGTGGGATGTGCTTGAGTAGTGCTTAGATGATGCTGGGATGCTGAGCGCCAGCCAGCTGCCCACCTGGCACCTCTGCAACTTGCATAACTCTGCTACGCAGCTGCGTAGATGGCAGCGTGTGAAAGTTCTCCTCAGCCTTTGGGTGCAGAAGTGCCTGCAGGGAAGGCCGGGCAAAAATGCTTGGCTGCCTCCCGTGCTGGAGCCCCACAGGCGTCCCAGGGGTGGCTGTTGTCCTTATTGACTTCACCAAAAAGACCATTTGGTTCAATCCTTTGTTTGTCTGAAATGTACTTTCGTGCTTTGTGTTCAGGTCCTGAGAGACGAAACGAGGCATGGAGAATTGGAGAATATCCTCAGAGGCTCTGCCATGTCCTGAAGAAAATGGTGAAGGAGAAGGCAGCACAGGGTGGGTGTCTTTCTGTCTGTTCACTGAAAGACTGGGGAAGCTGATTTTCTAGATAGATACATGGATGGGATACAGGTGCTGGGATGGTTCTGGGATGTGCTGGGATGTTCTGGGATGGTGCTTGGATGTGCTGGGATGTGCTTGAATGGTGCTGGAATGTGCTGGGATGGTGCTGTTTTGTGCAGGGATGGTTTGGGATGAGCTGGGATGTGCTGGGATGGTGTGGGATGAACTGGGATGGCATTGGATTGTGCTGGTATGGGGCTGGGATGTACTTGGATCGGGCTGGAATGTGCTGGGATGTTCTGGGATGGACCTGGGATGGACCTGGGTTATGCTGGGATGTGCCTGAATGGTGCTGGAACGTGCTGGGATGGTCCTGGTTGTGCAGGGATGGTGTGGGATGATGCTGGGATGGGGCTGGGCTGTTGCTGGCGTGTGCTGGGATGGTGTGGTAATGTGTTGGGATGTTGCTGGGATGGTGTGGGATTGTGATGGGATTTTGCTGGGGTGTTGCTCAGATATACTGGGATGTGCTGGGATGTACTGGGAAGTTCTGGGTTGGGGCTGGAATGTGCTGGGATATGCTGGGACATACTGGGATGTGCTGCGAAGTGGTGGGATGTTCTGGGATGCAGCGGCTGGGATGAGATGTGCTGGGATGTACTGGGAAGTTCTGGGTTGGGGCTGGAATGTGCTGGGATATACTGGGACGTTCTGGGATGGTGCTGGGATGGTGCTGGGATATTCTGGGATGGTGCTAGGAGGTTCTGGGATGTGCATGTGCTGGGATGGTGTATGATTTTGTTGGGATGTGCAGGAGTTGTGCTGGGACGTTATTGGTATGTGCTGGAGTGGTGCTGAGATGTTCTGGGATGGTGCTGTTATGTGCTGGCATGGTGCAGGGATGGTACTGGAGTGTGCTGGGACAATGCTGAGATGTTCTGGGATGGTACTGGTATCTGCTGGGATGGTGCTGGTATGTGCTGAGATTGATGGGATAGTATTGGATTGTGCTGAAGTGGTGCTGGGATGTCTTGGGACAGCATTTGTATGTGCAGGGATGTGCTGGAACGCTGTTGGGAGATGCTGGGATGGTGCTGGGACAGTGCTGGGATGGTGTCCGATGGTTCTGGAATGGTGTGGGATGGTGCTGGTGTAGTGCTAGGATGTGCTGGGATGTGCTTGGATGTGTTGGTATGGTGTTAGGTTAGTAGTGGCATATGCTGGGGTTTTGCTGGGATGGTAATGGAATGCACTGGGATGTGTTTGGAAGGTGCTTAGATGGGGCTGGGATTGTGCTGACATGCTCTGGGGTGGTACTGGTATGTGCTGGGATGGTAGCGGTATACGCTGAGATGGTGCTGGGATGGTGCTGGGATGGTTTGAGATTGTGCTGCGATGTGCTAGGACGGTGTGGGAAAGTGCTGGGGTTGTGCTGGGATGGAAATGGCATGTGCTGGGATGGTGCTGGGGTGTTTTGGGACGGTATTTGTATGTGCTGGGATGTGCTGGGTGTGCAGGGATAGTGCCGGGATGAGCTGTGATGGTGCTGGTGTGCGGTGGGACGTGCTGGGATGGTGTGGGTTAGTGTGGGATGTGCTGGAATGTGCTTGGATGGTGTGTGTTGTGCTGGGATGTGCTGGGTTGTGCTGGGATGGTTCTGGATGGTCCTGGGATGCTACTTGGATATGCTGGGATGCTGCTGGGATAGTGCTGGTATATACAGGGGGTGGTGCTGGGATGGTACTTGTGTGTGCTGGGATGGTGTGGGTTGGTGTCCAATGGTACTGGTATTGTGTGGGGTGGTGCTTGGAGGTGCTGGGATCGTGCTGGGATGTGCTGGAGTGGTGCTGGTTTGGTACTCGTTTGAGCTGGGATGGTGCTGAGATGATCTGGGATGGTACTGTTATGTGCTGGGATGGCATAGGTTGGTGTCCGATGGTATTAGGATGGTGCTGCTGTGGTGCTGGTGTGGTGCTGGGATGTGCCTGGATATGCTGGTATGGTGCTGGGATAGTACTGGTATATACTGGGGTGGTGCTGGGATGGTAATGGAATGTGCTGGGATGGTGCTGGTATGTGCTGGGATGGTGCTGGTATGTGCTGGGATGGTGCTGGTATGTGCTGGGATGGTGTGGTTTGGTGTCCGAAGGTACTGGGATGGTGTGGGAAGGTGCTGGGATGGTGGTGGTATATGCTGGGATGGTGCTGGGATGTGCTGGGATTGTGCTGTGATTGTGCTGGGATGTGCTGGGATGGTGTGGAATGGTGCTGGGGTTGTGCTGAGATGGAAATGGCATGTGCTGGGATGGTGTGGAATGGTGCTGGGATATTCTGGGATGGTAATGGTATGTGCTGGGATGTTGCTGGGAATCACAGAATCACAAAATTGTAGGGGTTGGAAGGGATCTCTAGAGATCATCGAGACCAACCCCCTGCCAAAGCAGGTTCCCTAAACCAGGTCGCACAGGTCGGCGTCCAGGCAAGACTTGAGTATCTCCAGAGAAGGAGACTCCACAACCCCCCTGGGCAGCCTGTTCCAGCGCTCCGTCATCTCACCGTGAAGAAGTTCTTACGCATTCATTCAAAACTTCCTATGCTGCAGCTTATGTCTGTTTCCCCTTTTCTGTCTCCATGTACCACTGAAAAGAGACTGGCCTCACCACTATGGCCCCCACATCTCAGATAGATCCCCTATCAGTCGTCTTTTCTCAAGGCTAAATAGACCCAGTTCACAGAATCACAGAATCACAGAACTGTAGGGGTTGGAAGGGACCTCCAGAGATCATCAACCTGCCAAAGCAGGTTCCCTACACCAGGTTGCACAGGTCGGCATCCAGGCAGGTCTTGAACATCTCCAGAGAAGGAGACTCCACCTCCTCCCTGGCAGCCTGTTCCAGTGCTCCGTCACCCTCACTGTAAAGAAGTTCCTTCACACATTGGTGCAGAACTTCCTGTGCTGCAGTTTCCGGCCGTTTCCCCTTGTCCTGTCTCCATTCACCACTGAAAAGAGTCTGTCCTCACCATTCTGCCCCCCCCACACCTCAGATACTTATAGACCTGGATCAGGTCCCCTCTCAGTCTTCTTTTCTCGAGGCTGAACAGACCCAGTTCACTGAGCCTTTCTCCATAGCAGAGATGCTCCAGGCCCTTCACCATTTTTGTGGCCCTCCGCTGGACTCTTTCCAAGAGGTCCCTGTCTGTTTTGTACTGGGGAGCCCAGAACTGGACGCAGTGCTCCAGATGAGGCCTCACCAGGGCAGAGTAGAGGGGGAGGATCACCTCCCTCGACCTGCTGGACACGCTCTTTTTAATGCACCCCAGGATGCCATTGGCCCTCTTGGCTACAAGGGCACACTGCTGGCTCATGGCCAACCTGTCGTCCACCAGGACGCCCAGGTCCCTCTCTGCAGAGCTCCTCTCCAGCAGCTCATCCCCAACCTGTACTGATGCATGCAGTTTCTCCCCAGGTGTAAGACTATACTTGCTTTTGTTGAACCTCATACGGTTTCTTACTGCCCAGCTCTCAAGCTTGTCCAGGTCTCGCTGAATGGCAGCACAGTCTTCAGGCATGTCAGCCAATCCTCCCAACTTTGTGTCATCAGCAAACTTGCTGAGGGTGGCCACTTATCCCCTCGTCAAGGTCATTGATGAAGATGTTGAACAAGGTTTGGCAATGACCTCCGCCAGCTCCCTCAGCACACGTGGATGCACCCCTCAGGTCCTATGGACTTGTGGACCTTAGTACTGCCTAGGCACTCTTGGACCACCTCTTCCCTGACTAAAGGGAAGTCTCCCATTCCCCAGACCCTCTCACTATCCTCCAGGGTGTGGGAAACCTGAGGGAGAGCCTTTTCACTGAAGACAGAAGTGAAGAAGGCACTCAGTATCTCTGCCTTCTCAGCATCCCCTGTTACCAGAACCGCTCCCTCACTTAGTAAGGGGCCCACATTCTCTCTAGTTTTCCTTTTGCTGTTAACATACTTGAAGAAGCCTTTTTTATTATCCTTTATCACTTTAGCCAGATTCAATTCCAGGCAGGCTTTAGCCTTTCTCGTTGCATCTCTGCAGGCTGTGACTACATTCCTATATTCTTCCCAAGTGGTCAGACCCTTTTTCCACATTTCATGGACCTTCTTCTTTCCTTTGAGCTTGCGCATGAGCTCCTTGCTCATCCACACAGGTCTCCTGCCTCTTTTTCCCAATTTCTTGCTCACAGGGATGCACTGATCCTGAGCTTGGAAGAAGAGTGGTTTAAATGCTGACCAGCTCTCAGAGGCCCTCTTACCTTCTAACACCCTAGCCCACGGGATAGCTCCAAGTAGGTCCCGGAAGAGATCGAAGTTGGCTCTCCTAAAGTCTAGGGTAGCAATCCTACTTTTTGCTTTGCTTCTTCCACTCAGGATCTTGAACTCCACCATCTCATGATCACTACAACCCAAGCTGCCCCCAACCTTTACTTCCTTAACAAGCCCTTCCTTGTTGGTGAGAATAAGGTCCAGTAACACCCCTCCCCGCGTCGGTTCCTCCACCACCTGCATCAGAAAGTTGTCTTCAATGCACTGCAAGAACCGTCTGGACCGTGCGTGCCTGGCCATGTTGGTCATCCAGCAAATATCTGGATAATTGAAGTCCCCCATAAGCACCCGCGCCTGGGAACGTGATGCTACATCCAGTTGCTTATGGAAGGCCTCATCAACCTCCTCCTCCTGATCAGGGGGCCTGTAGCACACACCCACAACAGTGTCACCCTTACCAGCCCACCCCTTGATTCTCACCCACAAGCTCTCCACTGCTACATCACTCTCCCCCAAGTGGAGTTCAATACATTCTAGCTGCTCTCTCACATAAAGAGCAACTCCACCACCCCGCCTCGCCAGCCGATCTTTCCTAAGAAGCACATAGCCCTCCATGACAACATTCCAGTCATGCCAGCTGTCCCACCACGTCTCCATGATTGCAATGAGATCATAACCTCGCGACCACACGCAGAACTCCAGCTTTTCCTGTTTATTTCCCATGCTACACGCATTAGTATACAGGCACTTAAGAGAAGCAGCATCCCCCCCACCCCTCTCCAAGCCTTTGAAAAGATTAAACAAGCCTTTGAAGATTAAACAAGAGATAGCCCGTGCTGTGGCCCTGGGGCCAGTACAGATGGAACAGAATGTGAAGAACATCCTCTACACTGCTGCTGGAGAGAAAGGTCCCACTTGGAGTTTGTGGCAAAGAGCCTCAGGAGAGACCCGAGGCCGACCCCTGGGATTCTGGAGTTGGGCGCACAGGGGGTCAGAAGAGGGCTACACTGCAACTGAAAAGGAGATCTTAGCCATGTATGAGGGGGTTTGGGCTGCTCCTGAAGTAATCGGTACTGAAACACAGCTTCTTCTGGCACCTCGACTGCTAGTGCTGAACTGGAACTCTGCTGTGTGGAGCCCCACACAACAAATTGCAGAGGCCACTGAAGGAAAAGGAGAATCAAGTCAGTTCACAGAGGTAAAGGCTGTCCAACTGGCCTTAGATGTTGCTGAACAGGAGAGGTGGTTAACGCTTTACACTTTATCTTTACACTGACTCATGGATGGTAGCAAATGCCTTATGGGGGTGGTTACAGCAGTGGGAACAAAATAACTGGCAAAGAAGGGGTAAGCCTATTTGGGCTGCTGAGCTGTGGAAAGATATTGCTGCCTGAACAATAAATGTGGTTATAAGGGTGCGTCACATAGGTGCTCATGTGCCCAAGAGTCGGGCTACTGAAGAACAGCAAAATAACCATCAGGTAGACCAAGCTGCCAAAACTGAAGTGGCTCAAATAGCCCTGGACTGGCAGAACAAGGGTGAATTACTTCTAGCTCAGTGGGCCCATGAGACCTCAGGCCATCAAGGAAGAGATGCAACATACAAATGGGCTAGAGACCAAGGGGTGGACTTAACTATGGATGCTATTGCACAAATCATGACTGTGACACATGCGCCACAATCAAACAAGCCAAGAGGATGAAACCTCTCTGGGGGGAAGGGAGATGACAAAAGTACAAATATGGGGAGGTGGGGCAGGTTGATTATATCACCTTGCCACGATCTCGCAATGGTAAGCTCTATGTGCTTACTGTGGTAGAGGCAACCACTGGGTGACTTGAAACATATGCAGTACCCCATGCTACCGCCTGAAACACCATATTGGCTCTCAAGAAACTGTGGCAACATGGCACCCCAGAAAGAATTGAATGAGATAATGGGACTCATTTCAGAAATTCTCTTGTAAATGCTTGGGCCAAAGATCACAGCATTGAGTAGACTTATCATATTCCCTATCATGCACCAGTTTCTGATAAAATTGAACGTTACAATGGGTTGTTAAAAACCATGTTGAAAGCAATGGGTGGCAGAACATTTAAACATTGGAAGAAGCATTTGGCAGAAGCCACCTGGTTGGTCAATACTAGAGGATTGATCAATCACGATGGTCCTGCTAACTCCCTACATACTGTCAAGGGAGATAAGGTCCCTGTAGTACATGTAAAGAACATGTTGGGAAAAGCGGTTTAGATCTTTCCAGCTCCTGGGAAGGGCAAACCTCTTCACGGGACTGTTTTTGCCTAGGGACCTGGGTCCACTTGGTGGGTGATGCAGATAAACGGGGATGTTCAGTGTGTACCACAAGGGAATTTGATGTTGGGGGAGTGCAGTCAGTAATTCCATGTGTTTATACATAGGTTTGTATGTGCCTGTGTTTATATTTTGTTTGTATGTATTAAGCATGATGTAGTGATGTAGAATAAGGGGTGGAATGTCATGGTTTTATGATTTTTGATTGTAACTATTCCACACCATAACATCAGGTAATGCACTCGGGGTTTGACTGCTGATGCTCAAGTTCCGGGTGCCTGTCCAGAGGGGAAGAACTACATTCCCCAGGGGGCTTTGCAGTCAGCGAGGCGATACAACTCCTAGCAAGGTCACCTTCTTTGCCTGCTTTTCTCCATCTGCTTTTCTTCACAGCTCAAGTGGACTGCACTTCTCACCTCAGCATTGCGGTGGGGTCATTCCACCTTTCAGACATTCTCTCTCTCATTATATTTCGCTGATACTATATTTAGTGAATTAGTTTGTTCCAGCTCAGATTGTTGCTGCTGTTTTCAATTATTTTGAGGTCCCCTTTTTCCCTTTTCCGGAGGCAAGGATCCGCGGATCCCTCCACCCCACTGCTCACAGAACTGGGCTGAACCAGCTGTAAACCGTTGACACTCTCTGAGAGAAAAACTTCTTCCTTATGTCTAATCTAAACCTCCTCTGCTACAACTTGCAGACATTTCCTCAGGTCCTGCTCATTGCCTGGGAGAAGAGGCCAAACCCCTCATCACCACAGCCTCCCTTCAGGAAGTTGTAGAGTGCAAGGAGGTCTCCCCTGAGCCTCCTCTTCTCCAGATTGAACAATCCCAGCTCCCTCAGCCGCTCCTCATAAGACTTGTGCTCCAGACCCCTCACCAGTTTCATTGCCCTTCTCTGGACACATTCCAGTGCCTCAATGTCTTTCCTGTAGTGAGGGGCCCAAAACTGAACACAGCATTCAAGGTGCGGCCTCACCAGTGCTGAGTAGAGGGGATGATCGCCTCCCTGCTCCTGCTGGCCACACTATTTCTAATGCAGGCCAGGATGCCGTTGGCCCTCTTGGCCACCTGGGCACAGTGCCAGCTCATGTTCGGCTGAGCATCAACCAACACCCCCAGGTCCCTTTCGTCTTCACTCTCATCCAGCCACTCGTCCCCAAGCCTATAACGCTGCATGGGGTTGTTGTGGCCAAAATGCAGGACCTGACACTTGGCCTTGTTGAACCTCATCCCATTCACCTCAGCCCAGCAGTCCAGCCTGTCTAAATCCCTCTGAAGGGCCTCCCTACCCTCAGGCAGATCCACACCACCACCCAGCTTGGTGTCATCTGCAAATTTACTGAGGGTGCACTCAATGCCCTCATCTGATCCGGCCTGTGGCCAAACCGCTCCAGCTAAGTATGGAAGGCTGGGGATGATACCATTTTATCTTGCGAAGGCAAGATGCAAGTTGGTGTCTCCCTGCTTCCTCTTATCTGCTGGCAAGGCCAGAAAGATAAGAACAAAGAAGGTTCCTGCTGAGATCCCAGAGCCAGAAGCTGCCACCGCAAGGAGAACTGACTCAACCACCTTGGGTTTGAGCTGTCACTCAAAGGAGAGCTGATTCGACCACTTTGGATTTGAGCTGTCACTCCAAAAACAGCTGACTCAACCACTTTGAAGCATTGAAAAAGGGCCATCATCACCATGGTCGTCGTCGTCGTTGGCAACAGGACAACTATGCCCTACGACCCACCGCTACTGAAGATCAAAGACTGAACTACGAACCTCGCTGGATCCATGGTGGTGACTATGTCCCTCTTGCTGCCTATAAAGACTCCTTGCCTCTCCTTTTCTATCTTTTCTATCACCCTCCTTCCCTTCCCCCATTACCCTAATTCATAATAGTGTTCGTCCTCCCCTTCCCCATTTCCCTAATTAAGATTTGTAATAAACTGGTTGGACCAACATTTGAACCGTTGCTTCTTAATCTCACGCCGGGTATATAGATAATAAAAGAACCTCCTCTCCCTCCTATAAATTGGAGCGAGACAGAGAGCAAGATGGGCAATGGAGTTGGGTGTCTAGGGCCTTCAGGTAGGTGTCAAGAAGCACAGGAAAACCTGCAGCAGAGCAGGTAGAAGGCGCTGGCAAGGATGGAAGGCCTCAACTGCACTGAAATCTTTGATCCCTTAGCCATGGCTAATGAGGAGACGCATTATACTCCTGGCACGGAGGACCTGTTGCTTCCTTGCATAGGCTGAGAGGTGTCATACCATCGTCCTTCACTTGGAAATACTCCATACATCCCACATGCTGCCCTGGAAGGGCCCTCAGTAATGCATGAATGGCAGATCTCTTCTCCCAGTGTCTGAGATCAGACCTTGGCCCTTCTGACAGTTTTCTCAGCACAGTTCTTTGCCTGTCTTCAATTATCCGCTCTATAAAGTCCATGGGGAGTTTTGTAAGTAATGGCCCTCAATGGGGCCCATTAACACTGCAAGTCTCTTCAACTTTTCCTTCTGAGTTTACCTTCTCAACGAGTTACATCATTCTTATCTCAATACCTCAACTTAGTAGACTTAGTACCAAGCACAACATGGGGCTCATTGCAGTGCAGAAGCAATAATGAGTCACATCTCTTCCATAACTTGATAGAAGACTGGAAACTTTGTCAGTATTTTGTACTTTTCAAGCACCATCCTCCACTTGATATTGACCCAAGTAGCATTCTGTGAAGAACTAGATAGGCAGGAAAAGCAGTCCACTCCTCAGCTGTATATCTCCAGAGAGGTTCATCTTCCCCTACAGATAGCTCTACAAGAAGTGTTTTGTACAGAGAGATGGGAAATAATAAAAATAAACACGTTGTGAAGCTGGCTAAGGACACAGACAGACTACTGAAAGACTAGCAAACTTGAATGCTTTGAAACTCAAAGCAGCAACTGGGCAGGTGAGAAGGATCTGAGTGATCAAAGAGTAAGATAATAAAATATCTGGAGAACAATGGGAAGTGCATATATCCAGGCAGGATTCTGGAAATGTGGCTTTCCAGCATAATCAGGGTAGACAAAAGCACCTGGAAGATTAAGAAGACTAAATGCACACCATGACTGAGCAGTGGCAATGCAAGTAAAGGGAAGGATCAATAATTCTTCTACAGTGATTACGCACTCTGAAAATTCATATTTCTTCAAGACAGAAGTCAAGCAGTGTTACATTATATTGAGAGGATGGCATTATTTATTATTATTTATTATTATTATTATTATTTATTATTTATTATTAATTATTACAAACTGCCCAACCCAGCACACAAAACCTTCCCAGAGACAAGTTGGTGGGCTCTTAGGATTGACCCACAGTTGAAATGGCCAGTGGGAACCTCAGAAACTTGGCTTTATTCTTACCAAATGACACCAAAATGTCTCTGAACCATCTTAGGTCATCTGTGGCAAACACAGGCTGAAAGATTCAGAGCAGGTCACTTAAGTGGCTGAGGCAGAACCTTTCAGCTTCCTCCCATGCTCCCAGTGTGGAACATGTTCCCTTCTAGCTGGGAAAATTAAAGGAAGCCATGTGAAAAAACCATTCAGGTCTATCTTCAGAGTAAGGAAAACTATAAAAATTTATTGTGCCGTAGAGACAGAAGGCAACAAGCATTGGATTGTGCCTCATATTAGTGAAAGAGAACTAATCCATTTTATCTTGAAGCAAACAACTGAAGCAAAGTGAAGGGCACTGTCTTAGAGCCTAATGTGACGAAGAAGGCAGATCTCCAGTGTGATCTTGTGCCACAACCAATGCCAGTTATGCTAGAGAAAGAGCAAGGAAGAGCACCAAGCCAGCATCAGTGTACAGAAGAGCCCATGGGAGTGAGTGCAGACTGACTTGACCTCTGTCAGCAACAGCTTGAAAAAAATAAGTGCATCTTAATATCAGTGGGTCTTTTTTGTAACAGGGGAATAGACCCTCTTCATGGGCACCAATATGGAGACCACTGCTTTTAAACTGTTGTTTAACATCAACTTTTCTCCATAAGGTCTCCTCTGTACCGTAGAATCCAATCTCAGCAGCCACTTTGTCACAGTCATTAAGCATGAGCGCTGCCAGGCCTAAATGTAACATGTTCCCCCCGACTGTGTCATCACACAGGGCAAGTGGAGGGGAGATGATAGCAAAGAAATACATTTGACCGTAGATGTTGTGGTCCAACAGAAACATGGAGCCAAGGAAGTGGACAGGGAGAGGCAGGAAAGGCAACAGAAGTGGTGATGGGTAAGAATTAATGGGCAGACTAACAGGTGATACGTTGTGAGTTTTTACTACAGGCCACCTGGCTGAGATGAGAAGTTGATGAGGCATTCTGCAGTCAGCTGGAAGCATCCTCACAATCACAACCCCTGCAGAACTTCATGCATGGGGACTTCAGCTAACCTGATATCTGATAGAGAGATTTCATAGCCAGGCAGAAACAGTCCAAGAGGTTTGTGGGTCTGTGCAGAGAACCGATGGTAACTTTTGACACAGGTGATGGAAAAGCCAAGAAGGAGACGTGTATCTGGGCCTTGCACTAACAAATATGAAGGACTGGTTGGAAATGTAAAATTTGTGGGTAGCCTTGGCAGCAGCAACTATGAGATGGTAGAGTTCAGGTTCTTTCAGGGAGGATGCGAAGCAACAAACAGAATTGCAGCTTTGGCTTCTTCAGGATCCTGCTTGGAGGAATCTCATGGGATGGGGCACTAGAAGGAAGAGGAGTTAAAGAGAGGAGGTCAGTATTCAAGCATCTCATCTTTCAGGCTCAGAGTCAGTGCATTCACACTAGTAAGAATTCTAGCAAAAGGAGGCAGGAGAACTGCTTGGATGAGCAAGGAGATGATGAGAAAACTCAAACAAAAGAAAGAAGTGTACAGAATGGGGAAAAAGGGACAGGCCACTTGGAAAGAATACAGGAGCGTTCTCAGAATATGCAGAAAAGCTAAGGCCTGTTTGGTATTTAATCTGTCAAGGGGTGTAATGGACAAAAAAATTGATATATCAGGAGGAAGAAGAAAGCAAGTGGAGGGCAAAAAAAGTGATCAGGAACAGTCAACACTTTCAACAAGGGGAAATCATGCTTAACCAATCCGATAGCTTTCTTTGACAGGATGACTAGCTGGGTAGATGGGATGGATGTTGTCTACCTGGACTTTGACCAGGTTTTTGGCACTCTTCCCCATAACATCTATGTAGACAATCTTGGAAGATGTGGATTAGATGAGTAGACAGTGAGGTCGATTGAGAGTTGGCTGAATGACGGGGCTCACAGCTGTAAGCAGCTGCAGAGTCTGGCTGGAGGCCTGTGGCTTGTGGCATCCTCCACAGGTCTGTACTGAGTCTGATCTTGTTCAACTTAATCCTCAGTGACCTGGATGAAGGAACAGAGTGTACCCTCAGCAAGTTTGCTGATGATACCAGAGTGGGTGGAGTGGAAGATATACCACAGGACTGTGTGCCATTCAGAGAGACCTCAACAGGCTGGATGGATGAGCAGAAAAGAGCATCATGAAGTTCAACAAGGGGAAACACAAGGTCCTGTATGTGGAGAGGAATAACTGCATGCATTAGTACAGGTTAGGGGCTGACCTGCTGGAGGGGAGCTTTGCAGGGAATGACGGAGGCGTCCTGGCGGGCGGCGAGCTGACTATGAAACAGCAGTGTTCCCTTGTGTCCCAGAAGGCCTCATCGCCTGCTCCTGCCTGCAGAGGAGAAAGGAAGAGGTTGGAACAAAGGAAAATAATATTATCCTTACTTGATTTATGTGTTTAGGGAATCTGACTCCATCAGTGCACAAGGACTTAGGGTGAGAAAAATAAAGGTAGACGTTAAAGAGGAAGTGAAAGATATTACAGCATGTATTTTGCACATGTATTATCACAATTACAACAATAAAACTACAAAAACTATGAAGAAAAGATGGGCTTTGCTAATGTGAGGTACATTGGTTATCATATAAGGATAATGGCCACCTTATTGTGGCCAGTAACTTCGCAGAAGAACTGCTCCACAGACTTACTTTGGCAGTGAGGTACTGAAAATGTACTGGCAGTGTGCAGCACAGCACAGATAACCCCACTGCCCCAGGCAGCTGCTGCTGTGTTGGCACAAGCACTGCTGCCCAGAGGAGTACCATAGAGCAGGGTTTGCAGATAGCAACATAGCAGTCATAGGCTATGACAGTGAGATAAGAAAATTAAGCTCCAGTGGTGATGAGAAAGATCCGGGCAGCATAACTTGCATAGGAAATGGACCTGATATCCCAGAGGAAGTTGGCCATGGGTTTGGTGAAAGCTGTCTTCTTTCTTACAGCCCTGTTAGATACTGAAGGCCGCTCTGAGGTCTCCTCAGAGCCTTGTCTTGTCCAGGCTGCACACCCCAGCTCTCTCAGCCTGTCCTTGCAGAGAGGTGTTCCATCCTTTGGAGCATTTTAGTGGCCCCTCTGGCCATGCTCCAACAGTTCCATGTCTCTCCTACGCTGACCAGCAAAATTATCCCATCTTCCTAAAAAGCCCTACATTAATATTTGCAATCTTCTCATTTCTATTTTGCAACATTATTTCTTACAAGCAATGATTGGCAACCTTGTCAACTTTAGGAGGTGTGTGAAGACTTCCCCTCTAAAAATCCCAGTATAAATGTGAGCTTCTGTAAAGTGAATGCAACCAATTTAATTCTCTTGCTTTCTTTTTTCTAAGACTTATGGATCAATCAGTGTTCCTAAAGACTCTGGAAAAACACAGATGCTTTTCAGAAAATTTTTCCGCTGCCAGGGGAGTAGGTGAAAATTTTCCTATATCCTCAAGAGCAGAACATACTCTTCCACTCCGATTTTAGGAAAGCATAATTGGAATATAACTCTCAGCAGACAGAGGGGCCCAAGGGTTTTGAGGAAAGAGTGAAATAACAGTGCCTTGTCTGCTCAGCACTTTGCCTAGATGAAGCTTTAATGAAGGGCGTAATACAATTTCAGTTTTTGCTAAGACAGTGTAGTCCAGTATAGTCAATTAATTAAAAATACATCAAAAATTACAGTCAGAAAGCCAGGCAGAGGAATGAAAGAAGTAGTGTGTACTGAGATAGAGAACTGGTGTAGAAATGGATTGATTCTGTGGGAAATTTAGCAGTCATGGAAATCACCATGTTTCTTTGGCAAAGCTTTAACAACTTGCATTGAAAAGTGCATCACTATGATGAGATTCCCCTCAGAGGTCAGGAAGGATTAGATGGATTCATTTTCTTCTCAGACGGAAAGAGACTTCGATTTTTCACAAAAAAAAAAAAAAAAAAAAAAAAAAAAAGTGTACTAATGTTTACTAATGTTTCTTATTGTTTTTCTTGTTGTCTTCTTGGAGTTTATCTTCATGATCTTAAATGAAATTAATTTTGAAAGTGAAAGCTTTATGCACAATAATTGTTTAAAAATACACATTTGTTCATCTGTTCATTTCTGCACCCTGTTCTGCTGTTCTGTTAGAGAGCAGATCTTGAATTTGCTCAGATTCTGTCTGGCTGTTGCAGGCATCAGGAGCTGACCTAATCTACATTTCAACTACCTCCTTTGGAAACAGCTGCTAGTGTTTCCTCATTGTCAGTGGGAAGATATACAGACTAGGATGTGATTTATTAAAATAGCATAAAACCATTTTGCTTTGATATAAACTGCACCTCTAAGTGCCCGTCTGTCTCCTTTGGCTATAACTAGTTCAGATGAAGACGACTCCATTCTCTCAAATCATACCAAAATGCTGAGAAGAAGATAGGATACACTGCAACCTTTGTGGTCCAGGTGTAAGCTAATTCTCTCAGTTCCCCCTTATGGCCAAAGAAGAGAAATACTGTCTTCTCCACAAGGCTCTTCATCCCATCCCGATTACCCTACTGAGAAGAGGTAAGTTGAATTACACTTCAGAGATGCTAACTGCCTGGCAAGTGCACAGAATTGTCCCTGTTCCTAGGTCTGTCTCTTTAGCAACATGGCTAGGGTTTAGTAGAATGAATCCAGATCCAAGTGACTGATTTCTCACTGCACTCAAATCCATGATGAAGTTGGGTATAACATTTCTCTGGCGGTTTGGAAGGGGTGCACTGGTGCATCCATCTTCAGTGAGTCCGTTATTTGCTTGTTAGGACTGGATGTGGAACAGAAGTTGCACCCATGTGAAGGAGTTCATCCTGGTTGGATTTCCTGGCTCTCCATATTTGCAGCTAACGATGTTTCTCTTCCTCCTCTTTGCATATGTCCTGACAGTAATGAGCAATATCTCCATTATCATTCTGGTGACGACGCACCGTCATCTCCACAGCCCTATGTATTATTTTCTTTGTAATTTTGCCTTCCTGGAGATCTGCTTCACCACCGCCTGTGTCCCAAAGACACTGGTTAATTTGGGGTCACAGAGTCAATCCATTTCCTTCACAGGTTGCCTCCTTCAGATGTACTTCGTCTTTTCTTTCGGTTGCACAGAATATTTCCTCCTCACTGTCATGGCATACGACCGCTACTTGGCCATATGCTACCCCCTAAGCTACACCACCATCATGAACAGCACTCTGTCCACATGGCTGGCAGCGGTTTCTTGGATAGGTGGTTTCCTGACCATTTCAGTGCCCACATTTTTGATTTCCAGGTTGTCTTTCTGTGGCTCTAATGTCATCAACCACTTTTTCTGTGACATCTCTCCCTGGATTATCCTTTCCTGTACAGATACCTCCCTTGTGGAGATGGTGTGCTTCATCATGTTTGCCGTTGTCATCCTTGGCTCCTGTGTCATTACCTTGGTCTCATATACTTATGTCATATGTACTGTACTGAAGATCCCATCTGCACAAGGCCGCAGAAGAGCGTTCTCCACTTGTTCTTCCCACCTCATGGTAATAACTGTTTGGTATGGATCCACTATCTTTCTCCACGTCAAGCCTTCCATCAAAGCTTCCTTGGAACTGACCAAAATAATCACCATTTTAAACACTGTTATAACTCCTCTGCTAAATCCCTTCATCTACACGTTCAGAAACAAGGATGTGAAAGAAATTTTGAAAAAGACTTTCAGTTGGAAAACAGAAAGCCATGCTTAAAGATTTTGTCCTGGACCGTTTTTTGAAGCATAGCAGAAAAGAGCAGCAGCTCCAGGGATATTTCAAGTTTCAAGAAAAGATTTCTTCTAGAACGTTCTCAGTCCTCAGCTAAGTTATACATCTGTATTCATGAAATGACCTTCTTAAACTTTCAGAACAGAAAAAAGGTTTGCCAACAACATAGATTTAATATATCTTTGGAAGAAAATCAAGATGTCTTTTCAGTAACCGTGCTGTCAGACTGGAAATGGGCCACCATCGGAGGTACAAATAGTGACAGAGGACTGTTTCTCCTTTTCCAAGTGGGTCAGCACTTCTGTTCCCTTTGCTTCAATCTCAGGTTTGCAAATTCAAGTGTCTTTTTAGGTTACATAACTGCAACTTAGTCTTGCCTGCCCTTCTCTTGGAGAACACAGGGCACTGAAAAAAAAAAAAAGAAAAAAAAAAAAAAAGGAAAAAAAACACAGCAATTGTAAATTTCCCCCTTTTGATCATTCTCAAGTGTACAAACCAATTATTTTATTTTTACAGAAACCCCATTTCCCTCTTCTTCCTGCTTGCATTTCCAGAGAAGCAATTGTCCCCTCACAAGTGTAGCCCTTGTGAGGCTGTGCAGTGAATATCTTGTTTAGTTTGGGGCCCTTTGCTACAAAAAGGTTACTGACTTGCTTGAACATGTGCAGAGAAGAGCAACAAGGCTGATGAAGGGACTAGAAAATAAGGCACAGACATACAAGGGAACTGTGACTTCAATCTAGAGGAAAGGAGGCTAAGGGAAGACTTCATCACTCTCTATAACATCCATTTGCAGGGACAACCTGTAAACTACAGAACGATACCTGCTGTAAAGAGGAGTGATGGTAATTGGGATGTATGGGAAACTGTGGGACCTGAGCATGCTTCAAATGGTACAGAATAAGGTGTGGTTATTGGCCATGTTTCAGATGTGATGGAGTTGATTTGATTTGCTTCAGAGTGTCTGGAATAATGCCATGGTTTGGCTTTAGGAGAAAAACAATTTTGATAACACAGCATTGTTGTGCAGCTATTGCAGAGCAGTGCATTTCATTTTCTTGTACTGCCCTGCCAGTGAGGGGGCTGAGAGGGCACACAAGGAGCTGTGAGGGGACAGTACCAGGATAGCTGACTTAAACTGCCCAAAGGGATATTCTGTACCATATGAGAAACCTATATCATGTGATAAAACTATAACATGGAGGGAAATTGGCCGAGGGGCAGCCACTACTTGATGAAAGGATAGGCATTTGTCAGTGCATGGTGAGCAATTGTGTTGTGTATCACTTAATTTGTGTACGTATGGATGCAGATATGACAATTATAAATTTATATAATTGTTATTTTTCTCTTTGTTTCCTGTCTTATTAAATAGCTTTTATCTCAACCCAGAAGTTCTACTCTTTTTTTCAATTCTCTCCCCATCTGACTGGGAGGAGGTTGGGGATCAATGGCTGCATGGTGTTCAGCTACTGCTGGGTTAAACCACAGCAATCTACTGCATTACTCTGCATGTTATTATAAACTGATCCATCATGAAACTCTTAAGACTTAGTTAGAAAGCAGGCATTCTTTAGGCACCCGATGCAAAAGGGGATATCGTGCATATATATGCATATGGAGAGTATTTCAATGCTGTTGAGCTTGGGAATGATAAGGCTGAATCTCCATGGGTAGGGATCAGGGGGAGGGCCAGCAAGACGGGCATCTTGGTGGGCGTCTCTAATAGACAGCCTGACCAGGGTGGAGGGAAAGATGAGGTGTTCTACAAGCAGCTGGCAGAAGTTCGTGATCACCAGCCCATATTCTCACAGGGAACTTCAACTTCCCTAATATGTGCTAAAAATACAATGCTGCACAGAAGCAGAAATCTAGGAGCTCTCCAGAGTGTTCGGAAGGCAACTTCCTGATGCAGCTGGTAAGAGAACATACCAGGGGAGGTGCCCCTCTAGACCTCCTGTTCACAAAGAGGGTCTGGTGGAAGATGTGGGGATCAGGATCTGTCTTGGACAGAGTGACCACAAAATGGTAGAGTTGTTGGTGAAATCACGGAAGAGGCAGCAAAGCTGCTGCCTTGGACTTCCAGAGGGCAGACTTTGAACTCTCCAGGAAAATGGTAAGGTGAATTCCTTGGGATTCAGTCCTGAAGGATAAAGGGGCCCAGAATGCTGGTCACTGTTCAAGGAGTAAGTCTTCAAAGCACAGGAGCAGGCTGCCAGCCTGTCAAACCACACCATCCTTTTGGCACCCACTGTGGGGCCCGAAGGGTTAAGACAACAGAGATCTGACCAGAGTGTGTCAAAGCAAAATTATTATAAGCATTAAGTTAAGTTTCATAATTGCTTGTCATGGTCTTGATTTTTCTGCTCTCAGAGTTGATGTGCCTGTTTTCAGAGGTGTGCTATGTAGCACCTGACTTACTCTATATATATTTAATTGTGCTGCTGCTTATCACCTCTGGGGACTGGATTGATAATAATTTTATGTACTGTGTAACACTGGTTTATGAATGAATGGCAAAAGGACTCCATTATGAGTGACTGGCTCATAGTCTCCATGCATCTCAGGAGAGGGTACTTCAAGGACCCAAAAGAGTATCGGTAGGCTTTTGGTATAGCTGCCTTGGAGATGGAGGAAATTAAGCAGTTGTCTACCCTACCTGGTCTCTCAGAGGACTCTTCTGTTGTGGGGTTGCTAAGAGTAGAACAGTAGGTGCAGATCACTGCTGTAACAGTGCACTAGTGACAATACTGCACCCATTGGGACTCTCTGATTCCCATTCATCAGTTGATTTGTCAACTGAAGAACCAAGGTGAAAGTCTCTTTCACTCACCAACAGCCCCATATGTCCAGTACAAAAGTCCAGTGTAGAGTGGAGGCTAACAGCGGACTATCATGGCCTGAATGAAGTCACACTACTGCTAAGGGCTGCTGTGCCAGACATGCTAGAACTTCAATGCAAATTGGAGTCAAAGGCAGCCGAGTTGTATGCCACAACTGACATCACCAATACTTTTTTCTCAATCCCTCTAGATTGAGAAACAGAGTGGAGGCCACATTTTGCTTCCATTTGGAGGGGCATCTAGTACACCTGGAATTGACAGCCCCAGAGGTGGAAACTCAGCCCTACCATTTGTCATGGGCTGATCCAGACTGCTCTGAAAAAGGAAGAAGCTTCTGAACACCCACAGTCATTGGTGGCATCACCATGTCGAGCAACACAGCAGAGGAAGTTTTTGAGAAAGGGAAGAAAATAATCCAAATCCTAATGAGATCTGGTTTTGTCATAAACAACGGTCAAGGGACCTACACAGGAAATCCAGTTTTTAGGAATTTTTAGGCTCCACTGTATAATATACTAGCAGAGAGTAAGAAGCAGCATACCTTGTTCACTGATGCAACCTGTCACATTGTGGGAAAGCATCAGAGGTGGAAGGCTGCTATATGGAGAGTCAACGTGACAAATCACAGAAACTGCAGAAGGAGAAGATGAGTGGGGCCAGTTTGCAGCAGTGAAGGCCATCCAGCAGGCTTCAGATACTGGTGAATGTGCCATGCTCTACCTCTACACGGACTCCTGGATAGTGGCCATCTCCTATGGGTGTGGTTTACTGCAATGGAAGCAGAACAACTGGCAGCACAGTGGCAAACCCATCTGGCCTCTGCACTGTGGAAAGGTACTGTTGTCTGAGTGGAGAACTTGGTTGTAAAGGTCTCATGTAGGTGCTCACATACCTAAGAGTCGTGCAACTGAAGAGAATCAAAACAAGCAGCAGGTGGATCAGGCCAGTAGGACTGAAATGACTCAAGTAGATCTGCACTAGCAACATAAGGGTGAATTATTTTTAACTCATTGAGCTTATGACACCCTAGGCCATCAAGGAAAAGATGCAACAGTTAGATGGGCTAGGAACTGAGGGGAGAACCTTACTGTACAGGTTATCCACGAACATGAAATATGTACTGTAATCAAGCAAGCCAAACAGATAAAGCCTCTTTGGCATGGCAGACAGTGGCTGAAATATCAATATGGGAAGGCCTGGCAGGTGGGTTATATCAGACTCCCACAGACCTGCTATGGCAAGTGTCATAAGTGTTCTGTGCTTGCAGTGGTGGAAGCAACCACTGGATGGCTAGAAACATATCCTGGGCCTTGAAAAGCAAGTCTTGTGGTAACATGGTACCCAGAAATAATTGAGTCAGACAACAGGACTTTCCAAAACAACCCCACAAACACCTGGGCCAAGTAGTATGCACAGGTATATCACACAGCCTATCCCACATCATATAATACAATGGACTGTTCAAGACTATTCTGAGAGCAACAGGTGCTGGCACATTTAAACACTCGGACACACATTTAGTAAAAGCCACCTGGTTAGAAAACACTGGGGAATCTGCCAGTCAAGCTGGCCCTGCCGAATCAAAACTCCTTTGTCCTGTAAAAGGAAATAAAGTACCTGTAATGCACGTGAATAACATGCTGGGCAAGATAGTTCTGGTTCTTCCTGCCTTGAACAATGGCTATGGACAAAGGCCTATCCATGGGATTGATTTTGCTCAAGGACCTGAGCGCACCTGATGGGTCATGTAGAAGGATATGGAAGTCTGCTGTGTATCTCTCATTTCAAAGGCGATTTGAGGATGAATGAGCATAACCAATGATTTCAGTTGTATTGTGTTAATTGCTACCTAATACTGCATGTCATCACTACTAGGTTTGCTATATGCCTTATCAATGCTATTGCTTCAAGAATCATCTACATTAATGAAGAATGAATTCTGGTGGAACAAGAATGGGCTTCAGCATAGAATCATAGAATCATAGAATCATACAATCACAGAATCATAGAATCACAAGGTTGGAAACAACCTGCAAGATCATCCAGTCCAACTGTCCTCCCATTACCATCATGACCACAGGCACTAACCCAGATCTCGCAGCTCCTCATCCAGACTCTTCTTGAACACTGCCAGTGACGGAGACTCCACCACCTCCCTGGGCAGCCATTCCAGTGCCTGACCACTCTCTGAGAGAAATAGGTCTTCCTTATGTCTAATCTAAATCTCCTCTGCTACAACTTGTGGTCATTTCCCTGGTCCTGTTTGTTGCCTGGGAGAAGAGACCAAACCCCTCCTCACCACAGCCTCCCTTCAGGAAGTTGTAGAGTGCAAGGAGGTCTCCCCTGAGCCTCCTCTTCTCCACACTGGACAATCCCAGCTCCCTCAGCCGCTCCTCATAAGACTTGTGCTCCAGACCCCTCACCAGTTTTGTTGCCCTTCTCTAGACATGTCCCAGTGCCTCAATGTCTTTCCTGTAGTGAGGGGCCCAAAACTGAACATAGCACTCGAGATGCGGCCTCACCAGAGCTGAGTAGAGGGGATGATTGCCTCCCTGCTCCTGCTATTTCTAATTTCTAATGCAGGCCAGGATACCGTTGGCCCTCTTGGCTACCTGGGCACTGGATGGCATGCAGCAATCCAACAGCATGCATCATTCCTCCAGCCCTGAGGGTCTGTTATGACAGATGGAGCTCAAAGTCATGGACTAAAGGAACTTTATGGACAATTTAGAGCAGGTGTGTCCAACCTGTGGGCCACATTCAGCCCTGGGCAGTCAGTAACACATCCCCACAAGATTGCAAACTTTTAGCATTACTAGGAGACTTTTAGCAATATTTTTCATGAGTTGACTGCACATAGTTCAAGCACTGCCTGCACAGGAGACTACGGAATGCTGTCGAGGGGAGGGAGCAGGGCAGGGCTGACTGCCTCTCATGCCTACCATACTCACTCAGTCGGATCTTAACCTGCATATGTTACACTGACACACGTGTTTGCCATTTGTGAGTAGAACCTGGTGATTGACAATGATAATATTTCAATTTACCTACACACGTGTCTGCCTGTAAAGACATTTTTTGTTAAGCAGATATGTAAGTTTTCTTATTTAATTATTAATTTTGGGCTTGTGCTATTTCATAAAATAATTTGATAAGTTAGCATATTCACTGCAGAAGAAATATACAGTAATTATGTCATATTATATATATCGTGAATATATGCATAAACTCCATTATACATTTTACATGCAGCTCAAGACAATTCCTTTTCACTCAGTGTGGCCAGGCACAAAAGGTTTGGCACTTGTGATTTAGAGGGATAGCCCACACACTTGCAGGAGTGATATGTGTGTATATATATCAAAAGGCAGAAAAGGTGATGGTAACCAATCAGGATGTAAGTGTGGGACTTGCTGTAAATGATATGGAATAAGGAGCAGATATTGCACTGTTTTCAGATGGGAGAGTTTCTTCATAGTGTCTGGCTTTGGTAGAAAAACAATGTTGACAACACACCCATGTTTTCTTTGCTGCTGAGCAGTGCTGAACAGACAATCATAGAATCCCTAGAGTTGAAGGGGACATTTTAGGGTCATGTAATCCAATTTCCCTGAAGTGAACAGGAATGCCTATAGCTCAATCAGGTGTGCAGAACCCCGTCCAGCCTGACTTCCAATGTTACCAGAACAGGGCAACCACCACCTCTCTTGGCAGCCAGTGCCAGTGCTTCACTACCCTTATTGTAATAAACTTTTTCCTTATCTGACATCTAAATCTCCCCTCTTTTAGTCTGAAACCTCTTCTCCTCGTCCAACCACAACAGACACTGCAAAGGAGTTTGTTCCCTTCTTTTTTACAGCTCCTTTCGATACTGAAGGCCACTCTCTTGTCACCTCAGAGCCTGCCTTCTCCATGCCAAACAGCCTCAGCTCTCAGCCTGTGCTTGCAGGAAGCTGTTCCACCCCATGCAGCATTTTTGTGCTCCCCCTGTGGACGCTCCAACAGCTCCATGTCTCTCCTGCATTGAGCACTGCACACCTGGATGCAGCACTGGAGGCGAACCAGGGACATTTCAGCTTCTCATACTGTCCTGCCAGTAAGGATCTGACAGTGGACTGTGCTAGGACAGCTGACCTAGGGATATTCCTTACCATATGATGTCACCTGAGAAAGCTTTAAAATGGAGAGTCGGCTGGGGGGCAGCCACTGCTCAGGAAAAGGGTGGATGGTGAGCAATCGCATTGCGCACCACTTGTTTTGTAGATATTGCATACATGCACAACATCATCACTGCTATTATTTCTCCCTTCTTTCTTAGTAAATAATTTTATCTCAACCTACAAGAAGTCCTACTTTTTTTTCCCCAGTTCTCTCCCCTTTCTCACTAGGAGAGGGGAGTGAATGGCTATGTGGTGCTGACCTTCCAGATTAAGCAACATGCATGCAAAGCAGGGAGTGTGCTAAAGGCAGTGTGAAAAAGCATGGGGGAGTCTTGTTGCACTTGAGCACTTTGAGAAAGCAGAGGAAGGAGGATGTGGAATTCAGTTCTGGGATAGAGTTAAAAAAGAATCAGGGATGGATCCAGGATATCTGGGTTTGGAGTCTGAAATTGGCTGTCCTGTTCAGTGAAATACGTCAAGGGCTCAGGTGGCATCACCAGTCACCTGCACCGTCCTGTGCTACCTGTAAGCAGTGTTTACTTTACCACTTTCCACTTTCTTTCAGCCCCAGGGAAAGATACCTGGACCAACGCTTCCCTTCATGGCTTCATCATCAGTGACAGCCGCCAGGGAAACACTAAGACCCCCAGAACCTGGAGGCTTGTGACTGACTTTAATACTTGGAGACTTGTTCCGTTCAGGTCTTGAGGAGCTGCAGTTCGGAAACTTGGCACCAGAGGGCTCATGGAAACGCACTGCGCCTTTACAAGCCTCTGCATCTTCTACATTATTAACTCTTCTGTTCTTGTCACAGAAATGACAGAAACACCAAGGTTGCAGAAGACCTATAAGATCAAACAGTCCAACCATCCACCCATCACCAATAGTTCTCACTAAATCATATCCCTCAACACAAAATCCAACCGTTCCTTGAACAGCTGCAGTGTCGGTGACTCCACCACCCCCCCGTGCAGCCCATTCCAGTGCCTGACCACTCTTTCAGAAAAGCAGTATTTCCTAACATCCAGCCTAAATCCAGCCTGCTGCAGCTTGAAGCCATTCCCTCTAGTCCACACAAGAGAATAGGCCAACCCCCACCTCACTACAATCTCCCTTCAGGTAGTTATAGACAGCAATGAGGTCTCCCCCTGTGTGGTCTACTAGAGAGATTCCAGGAGTTTGGTGTAAATGAATGATTTCAACATGAAATTACAAGACATTTTCTTCTTTCTCCAGCATTCTTTGTTTTTCTGCTTCAGGAATAAGCAGTATCAACAATCTCCCATTCATATGGATTCAGACTGTTGCATTTCAAGTCTGAATAGGTGGGAAAGGATTTTTGTCAGATACTGTATGGGCAACCTTCATCCCAGCCCTCCTAACCTGCCATTTCTCTTATCAGTCACATGGGACTTCCACTACCCAAGTTAAAATCTCAGCTTTTCCCACGACAAAGCCATTGCTGAATGTTTCCACATCAGTTCCCACCAATTCTGCTTGCAGAACTGGCTGCATACAGACATGGGTTTCTTTGTACAAAGAAAACACAGTGCATCTCCTCAAGGATATTTTTGAGGTAACCAAGCGTGTTCCTGACATCCACACATCTCTTTGTGGAACCCAAGCACATTTGTTAACCACACAACCATCTCTCAAGGGCACACAAGTACATTCCTGGAGCTTTTCCCCAGGGCAATCAAATCAACCATCTCCTTGGAGCAAACAGTTCTCCTTCTGCGAGTCCCAGGAGGAGCCCAGCTACATCCCAGGGGATCCCACCCAGCTCCACATCGAAGCAAAGCATCTCCCTGGGCCATACAGGGCCTGTCACGTTGATGTGACATCCTTGTAAATCCAGCTTTAGCGAGCTTGGCTGAGCAAAGAGCCACGTGTTCCTTCAGTGATCATTGCTTCCCTGCTGGGGATCATTGCAACCCCATGTGGTTGGAATAGCAGAGCACTGATTGAATACACACAGCATAACTAATTAACAACAAATTACTTTTTGCTTTTTGTTCTTTAAGATGTTGAAAATTACAGGTTGTCAGCACCATGCAAGTATTTTGGACATTTCCTCTGCAACAGTCCTGCCAATTCATTATTTTACAAAGTCACACATAACTTTAACAATCAAATGAGAAAATTTACTTCTGCTTAATAACAACCATTAGGTGTCTTCACCAGCACGCACACGCACAGGTAAGTCGAAATATTATTGTTGGAAGCAGGGATTATGGACATCAGCACCGGTGGTCACAGGGACTGGAAACGCCACTTCTGTGGCTGGGGCCACGAGGAGACCGAGAGGATCCAAGCTGCGGGCTCACGGGACGCAGCCACGGCCCGCAACCTGCCCCGGACATCATGACCTCCCCCTTAACGACCCGTCCCGACCATCACGACCTGCCCCTGCCATCCCGACCCACCCCTATCAGGCCTCTCCCTCCCCTACCACAACCCCCCTCCCATCACCACCCCACCCGTTCGTGTCGCGCTGCTGGCGGCGGAAGCGTGCAGCGGCCCCGCACAGCGGCGCGGAAGGGGCGGAGCTGCCGCCCTATGGCGGCGGTTTCGGGGCCCGCCGGAAGCCCGGCCGGAAGCCCGGCCGGCCGCAGCAGCGTTCCCAGGGCGGGCAGCCGGTGGAGGTGAGCGGGGCCGGGCAGCCGGCGCCGCCGCCATCGGATCCCGGCCGGCCCCGCACCCAGCGTCCGTCCCCTCTGTCTCCCCGTGCAGGTCGCGGAGCCGCGCTCCGTCCTACTGCGACGAGTCTCTGTTCGGCAGCCGGCAGCCGGCGCGGGTGCTGCGGATGGGGAGAGCGGACGTGGCCAAGCTGCACTCCCTGTTCTGGAGCCCGCCGCCGGCCCCTCGCCGCCAGCCCGGCCTCCCCTGCGGCCCCGCGAGCGGCCCCCTGCCGGCCGCCCGACCGCCAGACCTCGCCGAGCGGCCCGTCGCGGGCTCCGGGACGGCTCGGCGGGGCCGGCCCGGCGTCTGCGAGCATCTCGAGGGCTGCGCGGATGCCGGCGGCCGAGCCGCTTCTCCCGGAGGATGCTTGCGGTCCCTCGGGCGCCCGAACGCCTCCTCGGATCGGCCTCGCCTCGCTTTGGGCCGTGCCGAGGCAGAAAGGCGTGAACTGCGGGGCTCTCCTGCTGCAGCCGCCACCCCTCCGCCCCGGGCTCGGCCGAAAAGCGCGTGCGGGCATTCTGCCGGGAGCTGCACGGCGGGGCGGGGCTGCAAGGCCAAGCCTCCGTGGCGGTAAAATGAAAGTTCGCTCCGCATGTGTGCAGCCCTCATCTACGTGAGCCGGGCACCGACCGCCTGGCGAAGACGTCTGCTGGGACCTGGGGCTGATAGAGGCCACGAGTGGGGCCGTGGGGAGGATGAAGGAAGCGATCACAGCGCTGGAAGGACAGCAAGCTGGGCAGGAGGCAGCCCTGTGGCGGCAGGGCAGGATGGCTGGCTGTGGTGATGTGATGTCCGGCTGTGGTGGCAACAGCAATTTTCGCCTACCAGCAATCTTCAGCAAAGACGAGGTAACCAGTCAGATTCCTTTTGCTGTGGTGTCTGGCCAGGAAGGCAGAGCCACAGGGGACAGGACCTCCTCCAGCAGATGTCCAGCTGCAGGAGAAGGCATGGCTGCCAGTCAATCATGGCTCAGACTGGGGTGCAGATCCCAGGTGGAGCTCCAGGAGCAGCTGGTGCTAGCAAGGATCCTGGAGACACTGGGTGAAGAGGCGAGAGGGCAGGAAGCATGAGGGGCATCTGAGGTTTCTTTTGGGTTGTCAGGTGGAGTCAGGAGTTGGACCTGATAATCCTTGTCATTCCAACTCAGGATATTCTGTGATCCTTGGCAACCGCTGATTTCTACAGCTTCTGGTGATTGGGGAGTGCTGACTTGGATTTATAACATGATTTATATTGAAGGTTATGAGTACTGCTGCAGCAGTGCAGTATTGTAACCAAATAAATGATCAAAAGGAAACTTGCTGGGGCCTGTGTTTTGTATGCAGGGTGCTGCTGGGTGTTCTGGCCCTGACAAGTCCAGGCCTGGGCACAACTCACAGCTCCAAATGTTTCAGCAAAACCATCCCTACCCGCTTTCTGCCCCACAGGTGGTAAAGAGTAACTTGGTTTTCTGAGGCACTTAAGGGAGTGCTTCTAAAAAAGCATCAAGAAATGCAAGTAGCGAGGGAGAGTCTGGTGGTTCCCCTCCCATACCAGAGAAATGCTCTCTCACATCCAGTTGAGGACAAACCATTCTAGGACAAGCACAGTATGATTCTCCTTCAAAGCCAGATGGGCCTTGGTGCAGAGAGTGTTCAACACTCAGCCTGCTAAGGCAGCAGCTGCAAAGTGGGGAGCCTCCAGCAAGTGCCCTGCACACCTGCCAGCTATCACAGACCATGGTTGAACTGCATGTGGCTGCAGAATCAAGCCTTTCCAGAGCAATCAAAGCCAGGAAACAAGCCTCAATTCGATATTTCAAGAGGTGCTTGTCCAAATACCTTTATGCTTCTTTAAATTCCTGCAGTCCCTTATCGTTTGGGGGCACCGTGGATACTGACTCAAATTTGAGCCCGATAAGCTTCATTGGATACTGGGGCAGTGATACAGGCTGTTACGTCTGCAGTTTTTCCAAGGGGCTGAGAGGAGCAGAGGTGCAATTTGGACACTAGATGGAGACAGCAGGATTAAGAATTGACGCATGAGAGCCCCGTTCTCTAGCAGCAGGTGGATGCTGGGAAGCAAATCAACAAACTGAAGTAAATGTCCTGAAACCGCCTGGGAGAACTGCTGAACCCGAGAGCAGGATGCAAAATGCAGTGCCGAAGTGCTGGAGAAACTGAAGGACGGAGCCTCTAAAATGATGAGATTTTATCTAAGGAAACAGGTTGATGGCGGCTCGGCTCTGCTGTGTGACCAGCTGCGGCCGGCTCAGCACCAGCTGCTGTGCTCAGACACCACGCCCTGCCCTCACAGGCAGCACTCTCCCTACCTTTGACCCAACTCCGACTCTCACCATGTCTCCCAGGAGCACACCCGTTTCCCGTTTAGGGCACTGCCCAGCTTCCAGCGCAGCCGGCATCCGTCCCTCACACGGCCGTACGTGCGGTCAGCTCGGCCTCAGATGCGTCGAGCCGCTGGCGACGCTGCCTGGCGATCGCAGTGGGAGGCGGCAGAGCCGAGGCAGCGGCTCGGTGCTCGCAATCGATTTGCTGCGACGCGCTACGGCGGAGCGCCACCCGCGTACCGCCTGCGGTAACCGGAGCCGCGCAGTGAGCGCGCGGGCGGCAGCCAACATGGCAGCACCGCAGCGGGCCTCGCGTCCTCCTGCAGAGCCTTTCCGGCAGCCAGCCCCGACTCTCAGCGCTCCACTGCTCGAATGTTAGCCGCACACCATACCGACAGTTCCACCCCACCACCGCCGCCGGGTGACCGCCGCGCTCACATCCGTCCCTGACCGGAAGAGGCGGGGCATCCTCACACCGCGCAGCCAATAGCAGCCCACGTCGCTCTCCCGAGAACCCGCCCTTTTCGTTCCCGTCCGTAAGCGTAGGCCCGCCCCGTGATGCCGCACGCGTCACTTCAAGCCAATCGGCATCCTCTCTTCTCCAGATAAACACCCCCGCTGCCCAATGACGGGAGGAAACGCTAGAAGGAGGTGGAAACAATCCGGCTCCTCTCGCTGGGGGACCGGCAAGTCGGAGGTGGGCGGGGCGTAAGGAGCTCCGAGCGCCGATTGGCGAGCTGGAAGGAGGTGCACCGCTGGGCGGCCAATGAGGGGCGGCGGGGCGGGACGGGACGGAGTCGCGGCGCGGCGCGGCGGCAGGGCCCGTAGGGGTACGGGTACCGGTACCGGTACCGGCGGCAGAGGCCGGGACGCAGCAGCCCGGTTTCGAGTGCTGCTCGCGGGGCGGCGGAGGGGCTCGAGCCCGGCGGCTGCGGCTGCGGGAGGTGCGGGCCGGCCGTGACCTCGCGGGGACGCGGCGCTGTCGGGGCCCGTCCTTACCGCGCTTTGCTCCTCTCGGAAAGGACTTCGCGACGCCGTGCCGCCCGGCCCGGCCTGCCATGCTTAGCGCCTCGCGTCCGGCTCCACGCCCGGCCGTCCCGTCCTCGTGGCACCGCGCCGTCCCGTGAGCGGCCGGGCGTGGGAACCGCGCTGCAGCGTCCGGAGCCTCGGAAGGGCGGGGATGAGGGAGTGCGGCTCCGCGTTCCGGCGGCTGCGGGAGAGCCCTGATGGGAGCCGTAACGGGAAAGAGATCTGACGGAACCCAGCCGTGCGCGGAGCTGGAAAAGGCCTCGTTCGAACCGCTCGGGAAACGAGCTTCGAGAAGACGGGGATGGCCGTCAGCATGGATGACGACGTCCCGCTCATCCTCACCCTGGATGACGGCGGCAGCGGCGCCTCGGCCCCGAGGGACAGCGCGGATCAGGAGGAGCTGCCTGGCCAAAGTAAGGCGTGCTGCCTTATTTTATTTCTGCCCGGTTAAAGTAAGGCGTGCTGCCTTATCTCACCTTTGCCCGGCTCCATGTCCGTGTCGGCAGTGCCGTCCTGCCTTGGGCCTCAGCTCGGCACGGGCTGCAGTGCAGTTCGGTGCGGGCAGAGCCGTGCTGCGGCAGGCACAGCAGAGGACGGGGCGGACCAGCCGTCCTTTTCCAGCACGTTCTACCTGTCCTTTGCATACCGTGCTGTGACTCCCTACCGTCACACTCAGCTCTCCCGTTTGGTACAGAGCTGCTCCTCGCAGCGGCCGTGCTGCTGTGCCATCGCGATGTCAGGTGCAGCAGCTGCGCTGATGTAATTTGCTGTTTTCCATCAGGAGCTGGCTTTTGCAGCCGTTGTTTTGCCTATTTCTAGTTTAGGTTTTGACTTCTGCAATAAGGACACGGATGTGTGCTGATAGCCCTTAAAATCCTTATTGTGTTGTTATCGAAGAATCAGGAGCGTTTGGAGACAATTTATACGCAGCCCTGTTAACCCAGCTGTTCAGTAGCCAGTCTTGGGGAGAGGGAACACAAAAGCTCCCATCACTCAGCAGCTCTGCTTTCACCTCAGTGAGCATTTGCTAGAGCCGTTACCCTCAGCAGGTGAGAGGCAGACATCAGGTGTACTGAAGCGTGCTTGTGGACTCCTGTTTGATGTGACACCTTATGAATGTGGTTTAGCAGCAGCTTTGTTGGATGCATCTCTCAACTCCCAGCTGATGTTGCAGGTATGCAGGCTCTTGTGATCCTGCAAGCACAGCATTTCTATCAGATGCATTGTTTCCTGGCCTGTAGCTCTTCACTGTGCTTTGTCCCTTTTCCCCATCTCCTCTGTGATTTCTGTGGTTTGATTTCCTCTTGCAGTCATATGAGTTCCCTTAGTTATCTCCTCCTCTGACTTCCTGAGCTAGTTCCTGGTTTCTGACAGTCACAGTTTTTCCTCTTCTGTCCCAACCCTACAGCATATGTCTGTGGCTAAATCACCACTCCGTCCTTCACTGCTGCTCCATCATATCTTCTTGTTTTAATTTAAGCAGAGACTGCATCCCTGTTTTGTCATGTATTTATAGGCTTTCTACTGAATAACAGTATTAACTTTTTTGTCCCTTTTTCTTCCACCCTTTAAAGAAATTACGCGGGCTTTATGGGTTTTTATATGGGTTTGATTAAAGCCAACAGGGTTGTGTTGAAGCACAAGTGTGGGAATGAGCATATTAATAAGTAAAAATAGTCCACAATTTGCTCCCTTTGAAATACAGTGAAATTGCTGAGGAACTAATTTTCTGCTTCTTAGAAGATAGCCCCGTGGTTTTTGAGAATTCATTTCCTGGAATTCCTTAACCTGGGTGTCTCTTGATATTGAAGAACTATTACTTCACTATATGTTTTTAATCACTGTTAAAGTTGAGCTTGCTGAAAAAATATTAAGCCTGTTCTATGGAAGTGATCCCGGATTACCCTCTGGAGCCCTCTGAACACAGTGGTGCTGCAGGCATGGAATGACAGATTGACACAGGAAGGCTGGCATCAACACCTTGAGGGGCATCTTTATCTCTGTGAACTGGGAGGCTTAAGCTAATGAGTGGACCAGTGCCATCACTTGCAAAATAGGCTCATTAAAAACGGGGCATGGGGTCCAGCTTTCCTCCTTGCTTATGAAGAAAATGTTCTGTGCAACACAGAGAAGTTGTGCCTCGTGGAGGCTGTGAGGAATTCCAATGTGTCCCTGCTCTGCTGGGGACAAACAAAAGCATGCACTTCTTTGTTCTTATCAGAGGCTTGTTCTCTGGAGGGATAAAGTGTGTGAGAAGTCCTGTTTTCATGAGAGGTAAAGCTTGCCAGAGGGATGAGGATATGGAAAATCAGAGGACAGGAGCTATTTCCTGTTTTATTTTTCTTTTGCCCAAACTCTGATTAGAAATCATTGAACCAGAGCTTGGAGCAACAGCTCAGCTGTTACTATGCCTGGCTGTGGGCTGAGGGGGGCTGGGTGAGTTAAATGTAATGCATTTGTTCAGGTTTATCCCCAGGTAACAGCTATTCACAGCAAGTCACCCACCTCACTTCACAGGTGACTGAGAGAAAGGCAAAGTGCGATGTGTTTCAGTGTAACTGAAAGTTGCGCGCCTGTTCTGTGTTGCTGTGTCGTTCACCACTCCAAACTTTAACCAGGGCTGTCTCAGCCCTCTCTCACTAAGATGTGTGTTCAGATCTCACTACTGTTTTTCATTTGTTTGTTTTTTGAAGGAACTTCTTGTGCCATTCTTAAGTTGATCCACGACACAGCTTTTGCCACCAAATCCTTTGGCAAATGAATCTCTATTCTAGACTCAGATTTGGTTGTCTGGAAATGCAGACAAATTACAAGGTTGAAATTAGTAGCAATAGAGTTCTTTGAAAACAAACTTGTTGCTGATGTAAAAAAGAAAAGACTGAAGAGCAAGTGTATGTTTCTTTCAGAATCTTGCAGGAGAGGTCTATATACTGGGTAAGTGATTGCTTTGGGATTGGAATAAAGGAGCTAAATGAGAAAACTATGTGGAAAATGGCATTCTTAAAGAAAATGTCCAGCTGCAAAAATTAATCTCCCTAATCACGCAGCTTTTAGTTCATAATGGAAGAAAATACTTGCGTGGGGAGGAATATTAAAACTCTGCCTTCCTCGAATTGTGCTGAAATACATATCTGCAGGGGAGCTCCTGCTTTCTGCTGCCCTAGAAGGTCAGAGTCCTGCAGAGCCAACTGGAATTCAGGCTGCAGCCAGAGAAGTGTGGTTACTGTGTTGCAGAAGGTTCTCTGAATGCAGTGTGGAGGACTGTGAGGCTGGGTAATTTTTCTTACAAGCTCCAGCAGCTGGAAGAGACAGAGAGAAGAGCTTTCATCCCTTGAATCCGTAGCATACACTAATTAATACAAATCTGCCTTTCCTTAGTACAAATTATCTGAGAATCTGAATGCTCTGTGCATGTAATTAAGCTTTCCAACGCTTGTTTGTCATGAATGGATTTTACAGAAAGCAGAAACAGAGATGCTGTTGTATGACCTTGCCCAAAGTCTTGCACTGTAACTGCTGAGCAGCAGCCTGGGCCAGGTGATTTCCGGTCCTTCCCAGAACTCCAAGGAAGTGTTCAAACAGTTCTCAAAGTGTGAGGTATGTTTTTCCTACACAAAGGCAGCGCGGATAGCCTTGAAACTCTAGGACAGTGTCTCTCCTTGAGCTGATGGGAAGTGTAAGAAATAAATGAGTGCTCATTGATTTATCCTGTATTAGATCAGATATAAAATTCTCCTTTGCCTCCTGCATGGAAATTGCTGTTGCCTCAAGTGGAGCTCAGTGTGTTCAGTGCAGCAAGTACAGCTCGTAGTGTTGTGCAGGGAACAATGATATTTTCTGTCTGTTTCTCCCACACAATGGATTATGGCAATAGATGTCGTCGTCTTTAAATTCTGGATTCTTATGTGAAAGCAACTGCATCTGCTATTGAGGTAAAAAGGAATTGCTGTGTGTGAGTGAGGAAATGGGGGGAGCACACAGCAGCAAAGTGTGATGTTTTCTACAAGCATTGCTGGAAAAAAGGCTTTTATAACTTTGAATGGTGAGGTGAGCCATTTGTTCCTGCTGCCCGAAGAGTAAATTTTCAGGAAGAATGGATTCAGCCTGACCATTTGTGTAGAAATGATGGGGCTGTTGGTAAATGTGCCTCCCGTCTGTGCACTGCTGAGGAGCAGAAGGCAGCCCAAAGTGCATAAAGACAGCACACGTCATTCAGGTGGGGATGGAGGGGCTGGGTTTGGACGAGGTGAGTCACCTCTGTGACTGCTGCTTGCCTCTTGTGGAGCAGAGCATCAGAGTGCAGGGTCTGCTGGCTCCCTGGGCTGCCGAAGGAGGGTCTGTATTCTGGGCTTGCTTCTGCCAGTCCTTGATGGAATGTGCTGAGGGGCACGTGGCAAAGCTGTTCTGATTGACTGATGGAAACTCTTGTGATGTTTTTGAACACGAATTACAGTGTGAATTTGGAATTGTATACAACAAGCTCGTCTTTTGAATAAACCATTTTACAAACCAGGTAAATGCATGCCTCCGGGAGTGGCACAGCATCCTGGACAGCTAATGGACTGCTAATGTTCTTTTGAGACACTTGTGCAGCCTGGATTTCCGTGTTGTCGGTGATCAGTACAACCTGCAGTGATGGACTTCTCTGCAGGATCTGTTTCTAGAATATGATTCTATCAGCAGTAGAAGGAAAACAAGCCTGTCCTTAAAGTCTGCAACTTATCTGGCCAGCAGGGCCCTGTTGCCTTCCTCCTCCCCTTGCTTCCTTTAGTGCAGAGAGTGGAGGAGGGACATTGCAAATGGGTGGGTTTTTTGTTTGTTTTTTTCCTGGTCTGCAGGAATGGATAGCCGCTGGAAATTGGATAAGTACCTGTTTATTGGGAAAATGCTACTACAGGTTTGTGTGATCACAGCACTTTGTGAGGAACCACTGTAGGTGTTGTGAAAGCGTTGAAAGCATTTTGAAGAAAAATAGGTGCTTTAAATGTTAGCTGTCTAGCGGACTTAAGATATCTTTGATCATCTGCCTTTTGATCTTTGAATTCCAGTGAGTACTTAGAAGCTGTTTGCATGGACTTGGGCACTAGTTTTGCTGTGGAAATGCTGTAGCTAACTTGGGAAGAAATAGGGGATGAGTGAAAAAGGAATGCTTGCCTCGGCCTTGCACACCCCGAGATCTCTGACAGACTTTAGATTGTCTGGTTGCTTTCTTGAATGCTACACAGGACATCGTGGCTCCTGGTTTTACTAATTTGCCTTCAATTAGTTCCAGTGGCAGCATTTTCTCTGTGGCACTTGAGGTGAAGCGCAGCCAGATCACAGGCTGGGATCTTTTCTCCTGAAGTGACCTGGCTCTGCGTTGAATCTGGTCCTTTACTTAAGAGACACTGCGTAGCACTGCTGTGGTTAACCTGTCTCATCTGCAAAGTGTGGATGTACTGTTGTGTGGGAATGGGCATCTGGGCAAAATTATTTTATTATCAAGAGCGTCTGGTTTGCAATTCTGTGAATGATTTTGCTTTTTTTATTATGTACCTGCTTAAAATGTATATACAGGGAATTGTTTTCTCTGAAGTGCAAGTTCTGTGCTGAATTGTTTATGCCTCTGAAAGTCTCTTCTCCAATCTAACAACATTGCATTTTTGCAACTCCTGCCAGTGCTTCTCTAATCCTTACCTGGCTTAGATGGGTTGTAATGAATGCTTTAAGCAAGCAAAGCAAAACTGCGTCTGAGATGAGCAAGGGGTGAAAATCTTGGAAAAGGAAATGAAGACCCAAAACATAAGGAGATTGTTTTCCCCCTCAGTCAATTTCTCCTCTACAGTTCGTTTCCCTGGTTGATGAGCTCCGTAAACTCAGAGGAAGGAGGCTGCTTTTTAGGATATGTTGGGCATCCTTCAATATCATGTTAGAAGTAGTGGAAAATGTGTTTCTGCTGTGAAGCTCCAAGTACATCATCCTCTGGAATCTCATTCATACTGAGAATTCAGGTTTTAAGGCAGGACTGCCTCGGCTGCACTTAAATACTTGCAGTAATGAGGGAGTAGAGATGATATCTGCGATTCAAGAGGAACAGCACTCCGTGTTGTCCAGACCTCACAAAAGCATTTTTATCAGGAGATTCTCAGTGTAGCTCTGAAAATGTGGCACCTGCAGAAGAGAAACTGTGAAGTACCAGGAGGCATTGTGGGCTGCAATCAGTGTGTGTATTTTTTCCAAGCCTGCCTTGTTTTCTTAGCCCTGCAGGAGATCGATTTGCACAATGCAGACATTGTGTGTTTCACAGTAGGATGCTTTGTCAAACAGAATCCCTGCACTGTTGACTCTTTCTTGCTGTAAAAAATCATAGTGATTTAGTCTTGAATGCCCCATGCTGTTCAAATCTGAGCGAGTAAAAGCGTATTCAAGGTAAAGCTGACTTGGGTTAGCGTTGCATTATCCCCGTGTCAAATGGTTCCTTCTCCTTTGTCATCGCTAGTGCTCTGGCGATGGATATCATCTTTCGTGCCCATAAATTTGTGAGGAGACTAGAAGATGGTGAGGGCTCTGGAAGCTTCTTCGTGCTCTGTGCAAATGACTGTGCTGCTTGGAGGAAGCGGCCGATCCCTTCGCACATCTCTTCCCGGCACACTGCCATCACCTCCCAGCTGTGAGCACAGGTCAGGTGAGGCTGTTAGCTGAGGTGTTAGCTGGAGATGTGTGCATACGGCCCCGTGCCACAGCAGTGGAGGGCTCTGCTTTTCAGACAGGTGGTCCTGGATCTATAAAAGACGTTAAGGAGTCTGAGAGTGTCTGAGCTGCAATTTTCAATCGACAGCTTTCCAGCTCTATCTGGTCACTCCTCAGCCGCTGCAGCTGACTTGGGAACATTTGGCTCAGGAAGCGGAACAACAGTTGGAGACAAACAGCAATTAGTTTTCTCATGGCTTCCCAGGGAACGCATCAGTTTGCTCGCTTTTCCTCTCATTTTTGTGGCTCCTGTGGATTTTTAAGGCCCTGTAGTTGGAGGATATTCAGTTTAGCCAAGCTTTCTTACTGCCAGATTAAAATGAGCCAAGGCAGAGCATGCTGAGTTCACTCATCATAACCGATATGATGTGTCTCAGAACTTCCTTTGCCCTTGGAATCTTCACTGAGGAATCCTGCCTTCTGCTGTCAGCCCCCCTGCGTTGAAATCCCATTTCACCCATTTGAATGCTGTAAGAAGTGCTGTAAAAACTAAACAGGAGCATCTGTGAAGTGGTTAGAGTTGTTGTTGATTGCCTTTTCCTTATTGCCTTCAGGGGATTTAAGCTCGAATTTGCTGGAAGTAGAATTTATGAGCCAGAACACTCCATTTCTGATCCTTAAGCTGGGAAAAGTGTGGTAAATTTGATCGGCCTTTCTCTCCCCTCCAGTGTCTCTGGCTTTTGGTCTGGACCTTGCAGGGCTCTCTCTCTGTCTCTATCATAATTGCTTTTGCATATTGAGACATAGCCTGATTTTTACATGGCTGCTTTCTTTACAGAGAGCAGCTTTAGGATTTCAGTCATCTGCTGCTTGGAGCGGTGCAGCAGGAAGCTGGTGCTTGCTTGCAAGTGGTGCAGCTTGGAGCGGTGCTGCTAGCTGGGCTGGGGGCGAGGAGGGCTGTGCGCTGCTCTGCGCTGCTTTGCTCTGCTCTGCTCTGCTGCAGCACCCAGCACATACCAAAGGTCTGCAGGGCGCTGGAGGTTCTGCTGGCATTGAGTCATAGCCGGGAGTATCCAGTGCTGCTTTTCTGATCTCAGTCTGGCTTGCAAGGAAAGGCTTTGCTTTTTGTGCTCACATAAAGTGAAATTGAGGATGCACTGCTGTGTTAAGTGTTCTGATGCGGGGGGGCTGAATGGTTTAGCAGCTCTGTGACTGTCTCTCACACGAGTGTGTGGATGTTGTCAGCTGGGAATGCCTGATCACCTGTATTTTATTCCAACTATAACCGTATTTTTGAGAACACTTGCACCATCTTCAATGGATTTGGGAAGGCTTGTACACAGGAGCAATGCAGCCCTCTGAGGGATTTCACTGGTTATGCAGACGTGTTCTTCCTCTTGGTAGCTAAACAAACAAGTGCCTGTAGCATTAAGACTCAGTGATCTATCCTGCTGATGGGAATGCTAAAACCTCTCCAGGGTCAAATTGCACTAGTAAGTGGCTGCATGTCTCACAGTGTGATCAGACACAGGTGGAATGACAGGCTGTCAGCCTGCGGTGCTGGGCTCCAGAGGCAGAAGCCTTACCAGCATTTCCACAGCCTGTCTCCTCCTCCCCATGGGGTGGTCACGCTGGATGAGGAGTGATCAGAGCTTGCTTAGAGGCACAAGGGCTGGGGCATAATCTGTCCCCATGTGCAATGTTCCTACAACACTGGCTGACTGTACCCAGCTGGTCACTTAGCTCACTGCTGGTGAGTCACCACTGAAACAGGAAAATGGTGCTGTTGGCTGCACAGCTGCTTGTTTTTCCTGGCACAGAGGGGATTGCTGTCTGTGCAGGACACTGAACAAACCAGAAGCACTGGAAATGTGATTGAGCAGAGGAGCGTTTGCTGAAACTCTCTTGGATCTGCCCTGTCACCCTTGAGTCGTATTGAGCACTCTGCTTTGTTCTGATCTGCTGGCAGGTACAAACAAGTGACCACATTGGTTTTGATGAATTGAGAAAATGCTCGTAGGCAACTTAGTACAGAGAATGTTGGCATTAGGGTCGGAAAGGGGGAAGAAAGTGACCAAGGCTAATGCCCTTCCTTTTAAATACAAGAGTGGTGACAGAGCCTTATCTCTAATAGCTGTGGAAGGAGAGGCTTCAAAATGCTGAGTGGTAGCTGATTCTGAAGTTCAGTATTTAAGTATCAGCAGATTTTTATTTCATTTTTTTTCCTTCAGGCTCTGAGAGTGACAGTCTGACTGCTGCTAAGACAGTGTCTTTCTTCCAGCCCCAAAAGGAGATCAACAGGATAGCGACTGCAGGCCAGCCAACCAGACAGGATTTCCAAGCAAAATAATGGGAAGCCAGCAGTAGCTCTTCTAAAACCTGGAATTAAAGGGCGGTTTTCCATGTCAGTCAGTGCGGGCTTGTGAGCAAGAGCATCAGATGAACCCAAAGTCATGCATTTATTTATTTTGTGAAGTGACAAGATCCTTGTCTTGGCACTAGCATAGCATTTTCAGCTGATGCTTTCTTAGGGGCACATGTATTCCTGCATTCTTCAAATAAGTAACAGTCATGGGAGGGAGGTGATGTTTCCATCTGGTGCCATAAAGGATGTGTGTTAATGCTTGGCATGCTTTCAGTGCCCTTGTTCCAGCTCGTCCGAGGGCAGAGCAGAGCAGTGCCCTGAGCGGGAGGCTGTGAGATGGGCCAGGAGCAGTGCCTGCCTGCTGGCTGAAGCTGGAGAGGTTTGGGCAGGTGTCTGACAGCAGGGTTTGGAACCATGCTGCAAGGGTCGGAGGGGATCTGCAGTGCTGGTAACTTTTGTAATCAAAATCAGATGTGTTTCATCTCCATATGAGGTCAGACCTGATGTAAGGACCGATCTGGGAACAGCCCTCTGACTTCTGGCTTGAAGCTGCCAAACTCATGGTTTAATTCCTTCTTTCTTCTCCAACCTGTGACCTCTCTAGTGCCTGCCAGCAGCACCAAATATGCAGGAATCTTTCATTTTCAAAAAATATTGAAGAGAGCAGTTACACAGCACTGGAGGTTGGGGTTTTCCCCTTTCCTCAACAAGCATCTTCCTCTGCTGTTGGCAGCTACTTTTCCCTGCCTGGGACATTGAAGTTTCAATGTGGCAGTGCCGTATTTCAAAAGAACTGGTGCAGCAGAGTCCCACCAACACCACAACCTCTGCTGGGCTTTGTAAATCACTTTCTTTGATCTCAGTGTGCAGCAGAAAGACAGAAGAATATTGCTGTGAAATTACTGAATCTTACTTGTTCTCTTGCTATTGCTGTGTCTTCAGGCCAGCCGACAAGCGCCCAGTTACCATTGCGTTTGGCCAGCTGCATCCGAGCTGTGCTCCAGGGCTGGCACCAAGATGCAACGCATGCTTGGGCTGCAGAGACCAATGGAGGTGGAGGGCCATCATTGAGGCAGCTGCCTCTCTGCAATAGTTGAGGGGGCTTCATTGCAGGGAGCTCGTCCTCTGCAAAGAAACTGGACCCGATTGCCCGGGGCTGAGCTCTGCAGAATGTTACAAGTTGGCATTGTGTGGTGGGGAGCTCGGCTAATTTGAAAGGAACCTGAGAGCTATAGCCATGCAGGTTTGTTGCTGAGATTCTTGCTGCTTTCTCAGGTAAGCAAAGCACTTCCTCTTTGCTTCCTGCTGCTGACCTTGCAGCTTTTCCAGGGAGCTGCAGGCGGCTGTAGCTGGAAGGCAGACCTGGCCGGGTTGCAGCTCTGTCAAGCATCTTTCCAAACTGCATCAGGAAAATCCAAAGGCTCTGCTTTGGGGAATCAAGATAAGGAGCATGTTTTTAAAATGCTGATGTTGTGTTGATACTAAAGCATCATGTTGAACGTTAACATTTTAACTTGTCAAAATCATGAGGTGTTCATTTCCCTTTTTGGAACAAAAAGAGGAAATGCATTCATGTAACAGGATGTGTTTAAAAAAAAAATACAAACCTTTATCTGAGGGATTCTGATGTTGTCTCTTTCCTTTTTTGTTACTTCGTTAAAAAATTATGGGTTATAAAAGTGTGCATACATTTCATGTCTGGCCTTTCTCCTGAGTCAGAGCCTCGGGCACAGCTTGTCTCTTTTTTAGTTGGGTTCAACAAAAACTGTAGTGTGTTTGGTTTGGTTGGCTTTTTTATCCGTCCAAAGTGAGCTGTTTCAACAGCTCGCTTCTTTAATTTCAGTTACAGAATAATCTTATCTCTGTATTTCTAAAGCCCTGGTTGCTGTAAAGTGCTTGGGCTGGCAGGATCATAGGGCACATCCCTTGCTAAAAGTTGAGTAATGTGAGGCTGTAGGAGATCCTTCTGTTCTGGCTTTGGCTTCCCTTTGTGGTTTGGAGGTAAGATCACAAATTGTGTGAAGCAGGCAGCAATTTGGCTGAATGCAGAAGCTGAGGTTGTAATTCTTAACAATGTTTTCCTAATGCAGCCTTCCTCTTCTGTGACTCCTGCTGATTATAAATGCTTTGGATCCAGCACTGCAGTTCCAGTTTTGTTAAAAGAAGCAGAGCCTCCTCTGTTATGTGCACTCACACTGTGCAGGTGCCTGGTTCTGGCTCCCTTGTGGGAGCATGTGGACCTTCCCATGAAGTCTATGAATTGTTCTCATCCCTGTTTTCTTTGAAGCCTCTTACTGTTTATTTTCTTTGATTTTACTTAGGAATGTCCCATTGTCCCCAGCAGGGAGGAGCAGGAAGGAAACGTTCGTGTGAATCCTCGCAGCTCAGCAGTTATTGAGTGCAGAGCAGGCTGTTACCTCAGTGCTGGCTTTGCTCTCTGAGAGCAAGAGCTGTCTGGAAGCACAGCGCCTGCTGGAACAAAGCAATTCCCTGCGACGCTTTGGCTCTTCTGTCATTGAGTTTAGCTTGTGCATTGGTGTTTTTAAGTGTTTGTGGTGCAGATGTTAGCAAGTATATAGCGGTCCTGTAAACAACCCGGAGTTTGAATTGTATTCCATATAAGAAGATAGGCAGCACAGTCGATAAGAGGCAATAATGTATAAAAAGTGGCTTGCCGTGCTGAGGGACATCTGCTCGTCGTTTGTGCAGATTCAGCTCCCTGCAGCGTGGCGGATGGCAGCACAAAGTGAGCTGGTGTGTGTGCTGCAGGAACTCACTGCCTCCTCAGATGAAAGGACGGGAACCCGCAATTGTTTTCTAGCACTAACAGGAAGAGGCAACATGCGTGTTCTGAAAGCTTGTGTGTGTTACCTGGGAAGCTGGAGTGGCTTTGTTTGTTGAGGCTTACAGCCAGCGAGTGCTGTGAGAATTCAGCAAGACAAAGAGCCCGAGGCTGCTGCTGCATTCTGACTCAGTTCTGCTGACTTGAGGTGTTCAGCAGCATGCTGTTTCTCCTGCACCTGTGCTCTGTTGGAGATGCCCTGTTTTTCCCATGCAGCAAACTGATGGTAAATTGTTTTGGGGCTTCCTTGTGGCTGTTAAACTCCTTCCCATAGCATCTTCTGAAAACAAGATGGGCTCTGGGATGTTTTGAGTCTATAGGATTTGTTGTGGGATGCTTCAACTGGCACAGAGATGAATTGGCAGCCAAGCACTAACAGCTGTGATTCTGCTGTCTCTCACCTCTGAGATGCATGGCTAGGAGCTAAATCAGCTGTGCATTCTAGGCAGCTTCCGGCTTTCTTTCTCCCAGGTCGGTGATCCTGGCCTTGCAGAGACAAATGCGTGTTCATGGCTCAGCACCTGAATAAAAGGAGCAGTTTCTTATTGACTGCATTGGTGGGGAGTGAAACAGTGAATCAGCTGGAGGTAAAGCGATGTGGCATTGTAGACACTTGGAAGAGGAAATGCCATCATTGGTGCTAACAGACTGGACACCGTTAGGATCTGCCTGCATTCTGGACATTGCTGCTTTTGGCTGCTTTGGCAATTTGCCTGCCTTGTGTGCTGTCCTGGGACTTGGGACTGGGCTTTGGGACTGAAGGTACCTTTAGGGCTTGTGTTGACGAAGGGTTGCCACCTTTTTTTCGTGTTTTCATGAAGTTGTATCTTCTGTAGCAGGTGAACCACGTGGTTCAGCTGATGGAGAGCTATCCTGGAGAGGATTGCTTCTGAGAGTCTTTGGAGGTACCAAAGACTCTTTGCCATCCTGTTTCTGTACTGTTGGTTCATGCTCTCAGGAGCCGAGTTACTGAGGGAACCAGCATGGCAATCTGATGCTACAACCAGTTCCATGTGCTGGATCCCCAGGACAGCTTTGGTGCTGCTGGGATCTGCCATCTTCCATGGTGCATATACAGCATTGCTGGATTCCTGGTTACTTTTCCCTTAAACTGAAAGCGTGAACCTGTGTCTAACAAAGTTTGGGTAACAACGGGTATGCAGTCCAGATGGATGGTAAAAGAAATTGAAGTGGTATGGCACTGAGAAATGCAGTGCTTGAAATGAGAAGACACCAGTTAAATGGTGAAGTGCAGCAATCAGTGAGAAACTGCAGTGTGGGCTGCTTTGTGCTCTTGCTGCTTGCACAGGGATCAGTCCCAGCAAGGGCGATGCTCACACGCTGAGCCTGAATTGCATGTCTGTGGACTTGTGCAGCACGCTTTGGAAGCATGCCCAGCTCCAAGAGCCTTGGTCAGCAGGCACTTCTGTGTCGGTGTCCAGCTCCAACTGGGACGCGGCTGTCTCAGGGAAAGATCTCTAAAAGTATGCTTCTTGAAGAGAAGTGATGTACACACTAGTCAGGGTCTCTCAAGGCATTGTGAATGAAGATGTCCTGCCTCCTAATTCTCAAATCCTCTGCACTTCTTTGTTTGCTTGCCAAGGGAAATGCTACTAGTGAATGCAACTCCTCACACCAGCAGATTGCATTTTGCTGTCCTACAATGAGTGTATGGGGTATGTCAACAGTATGAATGGCATAGTTAGCTATAGGAACGTTTTTGCTGAATTGCATTACTTGCCCTGCCTTCCATGCAGTTTGCAGCTCTCTGCTAAAAGGATGTACTTACTAAAACAGCGCTGTGTAGACAGCATGGCAGCCAGCAGTACCACCAAAACCTTCCTCAAGCTTCTAAAAGAAGGCCCTCTTAAGTCAGGTGAAGGTGGCTCTGGATTCTAACTGGAGCCATCTGAAGCTGCTTCAATGAAACACTGTAAACAGTGTGTTGGATCTGGAAAGCAGAACATCTGCAAAGCAGGCTAATGAGAGCCAAACTGGGGAATGTCGGAGGCAAATGTAAGAGCTAGCCTGTAGCTAGCTAGCTGGTAGGAGGTTAACCAGTTGGATCTTTAAATTATTTCATTTAGTAAAACAAATGCAAGTACTGAAGATCAAGCACTGAAAATCCTAATTGTCTTCAGCTTAGCTTAAAATAGGCTGGCTGGGAAGGATGGCTTCTCCCTGGTTCCTGTGAGCATGCTCTGTTCCCCATCCCCTCCTTGCCTCTGCCCTGTGCTCCCAAAACAGCTGCAGGAACCCACCTGCCCCTCCTCCCTCCGAATGAAAGAAATTTGTTTGCCCAGAGAGCATTTAGTTCCCCTAAGTAGGGAATTTGTTTTGTGAAGGGAAGGGTGTGGGCTCTGGAGAGTTTATGCTCGCTCTTCCTTTCTTTTTGTTTTTCGTTTTTTATTGTAATGATGACATATGGAAACTATTTATACAGGAGCATGCTCCACTGCACTGAATGGAAATGTTGGAGTCCCGGCAGTGTCATTCCGGATGCCTTGTGTAAGCAGCCAGCTGGTTTTGCTTTTTCTTTTATTTTTTTTTTCCCATCTTTCTTTTTTCCCCTCCCTCTTTCCCATCTCAGGGAGCACCAGGGATGAGTTGCAGAAGTGTGGAAGGAAGCTCTGCCATCTGTGAGCAGCTCCATTTGCTTGCCGTCATGCCCCTCACACCGTGAACTTTGCCAACCTCTATATTCTTTTTCTTGCTGAGGGAGGTAGGGGAGAAGCCTTGCTATGACGAGTCAGCGGTGTCAGCACTCTGACTCTTTTCCCGTTAGTTCCTCATGCTCTCTGGTGAGCAAATCCTGCTACATGCCAAAATTAGAGAGCTTGGTGTGCAAAGCCTTGCTTTACAGCTGCGCTCACACTTAAAATCCCCTTGTCCAGCAGCGGAACATTCAAATATCCTCCTCTAGGACGGCAGCGGGGAAGCACTTCAACCGAGATCTGAGCCACCTTCCTCAAAGGGAGGGGAGAACGCGTGCAGTTCTGCAGTGAGCATGGAAAATGCTGTCCCATAACTGAGGACTGGCTTTGGGACGGAGGAGCCCCGGTGCTGCCTTGCCTCTGCTCCCCAGCTCCAACACGCAGCGCTCCTGTGCCACGGCTTCCATGCCTGCCATCTACCTCGAGGACTGTGGGAGCCCCGTGGAGAGATCCTCCTATCTCATTGAGCTCAGTACTAATGGTAAAGCTGCTGGGGATGTCCTGCAGCACGGAGCAGGGGTTGTATTAGTCTGTGTCATTGTTATCGTGGGAGCAGCTGAGGAAATTAGCTAGCTGGAGGGCTGCCAAGCAAACAGTCAGAGATGATCTTCAAATTTATTATTATTTTTTATTATTTGTTGCCCAGATGATGTTCTTGCCTCAGGGGTGCTGGAGCAGCCTTCTGGTACCTGGTGGGGGAAGGAGCTGATCCTCAAAATGCAGCTATGCACTGCTTTGCCAATATGCTGTTTGTTCTCTGTGCCTGCAAAATGCTGCTGGTGTAGACAGGAGAGACAGGAGGAGGGTGTCTTGTCTTCCAAAGCTTGCTTGTTTGTTTGTTTGCTTCCAACTCTGATAACTGTTTCATATTTACAAACTTGATCTGGCTGGGCCATCCCTTCTGTGTCAGCTGTGAGTCTTCTGTATGTTAAGCACAAAGGGATATCCTCTTTTTTTTGTTGTTGTTTTTTCTTGTGGCACAGTTTTTCCTTGAGTTAGTCCTTCACAAAGCCAGCTTTGTCTCTGAAAGAATTATTTGAAGATTGGAGGTGGCTTGGCAGCTTTTGGTAGGTGCAGCATCCCAGCGTTTTGTTCAGTACTGCACAACTTTGTAGATTTGCTCTGATGTCCTTAACACTTGAACGTGTTCCAGTAACACAGTGGCACAGTTGGTAGCCTGGTTTGCACGTCCCTTTTACCTGGAAGAGCTGGTGTAGCCAAGGTGTTGATTCCTTGCTGCCTCAGTACCTTTTGAATCGCAGGAGATGCTGGATTCTGCCGTGTGCTCGCTGTTCCGAGGAGCTGTGCAGGGCCTGGGCTCTGCTCCTGCAGCTCCACCTGGCAGCCCAGGCCGATTGGAGCAGGCAGCTCAGGAGCTGTGGTGTCATGCTTCAGAGCCGCTCCAGTAGTGCTAGGCTGGCACAGATGGCTTTGGTGCAATGGGAGGAGGCTGTGCTGGCGCCTGTTGCCCAGCAAAGCGTGGGGACGTTGGGCAGCAGTGGGCTGCATTGGAACATTGAGACTTGCAGTGGTGTTTTAGAGAATGGAGAAGGCAAGGAAGAGAAGCAGGCTTAATGCTGTGCGAGTGTCAGCAATCTGCTCACAAGGCTCAGGTAGGAGTGAGCTTTGTGTGACGTGGGTGGGAGAGGCAGCTGTGATTTGGCATGGGGCTTCCTGACCGCGCAGGGCAAGCAGTGCTGTTTCTATTGATGTGCGTGCAGTTTTGGGTGCAGACCCTTGTAACTCCTGAGGGCTTTCTAGAAAGCCAGAATCTCTTGGTTTAGCAAGGATTATTTTATCATAGAAAAGAGGTGCAGCAAATCCTCAACATGCCTTCAGGAAAAGAATCTGTCACTTTTGTCTACTTCCCTAACACAAACTATTCCATCACAGCTTCTGTGCTTCTAAAAATCAGCACTTTTTGCATGTCAAGGTAATTTGAGACGTTCCCTCTTTTGGCAACAGGAGGCTATGGAGGATGGGAGTGCATAAGAGCGAGACCCTGTGTGGTCTGGGAGCTGTTGGGTTTGGGACCTGAGTGCAGGGGCAGCCCTTCATATAGAGCCCTAGAGCTGCAAAATAAAAGTTCCCTTCCCAGAAGAAGAAACAAAATGATGCTATCTTTTTGCATGATACATGATGATTGTAGCATTTTTGGCTTTGTTTTCATGTGTCTTAATAGCACTGAGGCTGTAGAACACAACACTAGCAAGTATTGTGATGTTTCTACACCTGCCCTGCTTAACTTTCCTGGGAAGAGCACTCAGTGTGCTTGGCAGTTGCTTTTTTGCAATTGAATTGTATATTTAAAATGGAATTTTTATTTTTGGAAGTCTTGTTCAACGAAGCATTGCTTTATAATGCATCTCTTAATTTAAAATAAATCTGAGATCAGAAAAATCCATTTTTTGTCTTTTTTTCTTTCATCGGAAGGATACCGGTACATTTACACCAAAAGGAGGATGCAAAGATGCACTGTTTAACGACTGTGGGGAGCTCTTACAAAATGGGATGTTCTGAAAATACCATGCCACTGCTGTTGGTGTGCTGTACAGCCTCTGTTCTTAGACTGGTTTCCCATGTTGTCTGTAGTCCTGTGCTCCCTTCTTCACCAGTCCTCTTGCTGTTAAATGCAAAAACCAGCATTTCTCTTGCAAGCTGATGTCTACTTAGTGGTTGAACATCCCCAGAGACCTCTGTTAGCTTATTTGTAGTTTGATTGTTGGTTGTATTTTGTGAATGTGACAGCACAGATCAGCTCCTGCCTTGCCAACTTAGTGGGTTTTATGGTGGTGTAACTGTTAGTGGGCAAGGGAAGAGCTGCTGGTGTCATCTGTCTGGAATTCAGTAAGGCCTTTGACGTGGTCCCCCACTAACATCCTTCTCTTCAAATGGGAAACATGGATTTGATGGGTGGACTCTGATGGATGAGGAACTGGTTTGAGAGCATACCCAGGGAGTTGTGGTCATAGTGGTCATAGTGTGATGGCTCAATGTCGGGATGGAAGTCAGTGATGAATGATGTCCCTCAGGGGTCAGTACTGGGACCAGTGCCCTTCCACATCTTCATCAATGACACTGACAGTGGCATCGAGTGCACTCTCAGCAGTTTGCAGATGACACCAAGCTGTGTGGTAAGTCCACACCAAGGGATGGGATCTTCAACAGAGCCAAGTGCGAGATATGCAGCTGGGTTGAGGCAGTCCTCCCTACCGATACAAGCTGGGGAATGAAACAATGGAGCACAGCCCTGCTGGAAAGGACTTGGGGGTAGTGGGGGATGGCAGCTGGACATGAGCCAGCACTGCACCCTTGTAGTCCAGAAACCGACCGTATCCTGAGCTGCATCCAAAGCAGTGAGACCAGCAGGGCGAGGGAGGGGATCTGCCCCTCTGCTGTGTGCTGTGAGACCTCCGCTGCAGTGCTGTGTCCAGATGGGGAGTGCTCAGTGCAGGAGAGACATGGAGCTGTTGGAGCACGGCCAGAGGGGCCACTAAAATGCTCCAAGGGATGGAGCACCTCTCTGCAAGGACAGGCTGAGAGAGCTGGGGTGTGCAGCCTGGACAAGAGAAGGCCAGTATCTAATGGGGCTGTAAGAAAGAAGAGGACAAACTATAGCAGAGTTTGTTGTGATGGGAGAAAGGGAAATGTTTTTTAAGTAAAAGAAGGTAGATTCTGGAGAAGTTTGTGGGGTGACCTCATTGCAGCCTTTCAGTACCTAAAGGGAGCCTACAAACAGGAGGGGAATCAACTCTTTGAAAGGGTAGATAACAGCAGGACAAGGGGAAATGGTTTAAAGTTGAAGGAGGGAAGATTCAGGTTGGATGTCAGGGGGAAGTTCTTTACAGAGAGGGTGGTGAGGTGCTGGAACAGCTGCCCAGAGAGGCTGTGGATGCCCCGTCCATCCCTGGAGGTGTTCAAGGCCAGGTTGGATGGAGCTCTGGGCAGCCTGGGCTGCTGTGAAATGGTGAGGTTGTTGGCCCTACGTGTGGCAGGGGGTTGGAGCTTCATGATCCTTGAGGTCCCTTCCAACCTGGGCCATTCTGTGATTTAGATTGGATATAAGGAAAGTCTTCTACAGTGCAGGTGATTTGGCACTGGCACAGGCTGCCCGGAGGGTGGTGTATGCTCTGTCCCTGCTGACACCCAAGGCCAGGCTGGACAGGATGCTGAGCAACTGATGGAGCTGTGGGAGACCTGTGCATTGCAGAGGTGTTGGCTGAGGGAGAAGCCTTTAAGCGATTCTATATTCTCCTGTGCCAGGAGACCCACTTCTGGCATTACATAGGATTCTGTCTTTTTTGATGATTTTCTAGGGGCACACACAGCTGGACGCAATCTCGTTCTAGGAGGAATTGGTGTTGACTCCCTTGCTGCTGCCAGCTGTCAGGCAGCTCAGCCCCCAGCACTGTTCTGCAGCAGGAGTTCCCAACACTTTCATTTTTTCCTTTAAAAAAAGGGTTGTGGCTCATCAGTCCATCTCCTCTTTGATTAGGGTACAACCTGAGAAGAAGCTGGTATTGCTACTCAGCATTCTCTTCTTCTTTGCAAATGGAAGCTGGTTTCCTGCGACTCCTCATCCCTCACCAGCAGGGAAGCAGCAGTGCTGGGCTTTTTCATGAGCACATCTTGGTCTGTGATATCTTTCAGGACCTTTATAGCTGTCAGAGTGCTGAGTCCTGGAGTGTCTTTTTAAAAAAAGTTTCTGTTGGAACAGTCTGTTACTCCATGTACAAACTGCCAGTTTTCTTGGCTTTTCTGCCATGTCTTGATGCTTTTATCTTGTCCTACTGCCTAGCTATTTTGTATTCTCCCCTATCAGTCTCTACTCATTTAATTGCAAACCAATTTTTCTCTTTTTCTCTTTTTGTACTGCTGCAGATGGAGGTAGCTATGACATTATTAACGATGCATCCAGCCCTGCTGCAGGGGACTGCTGTGCACAGCAGAGCTCTGCCCAACACAACTGGGAAATGAACTACCAAGAGGCAGCAATCTACCTCCAGGTGAGCCCTGATGCTTGATGTGCAGTGCGAAAAACAGTCTTCTGAAGTTATGATAGTTCTTGATTTTAAGAAGGAGAGGGCATCAGTCTCCAGGTTAAAAAAAGAAATAAATAGATGTTTTAGAAAGGAGTCTGCTCAAAGAATGGGAATATGCCAGAGTGTACCTCGAAGGGTTTGACAAGACACTTGGGGACAACAGAAAATGGTGGTGCTGGCTCTCTGGCCATCCTTCCTTCCTGCTCCTCTTTGTTCTCTTTAAAAAGAGTTGCATAGCAACTTTAGGTGCTTTGGACCCAGCTGGTTTTGTTGCCTGAGCTGCCGCAGGGTGTCTGATGTTTGCTCCTCCTAGCTCCTACCCTGCAGAACTGAGGACTGTCGCTCCCCTGACGCTTTGTAACCTCTGTGCTAAGGGCCTTGGTAACACTTCAGCTTGCAATGGAATGGTAACCCCAGCCTCTTCTGGGCTTGTGTTTAAACTCATGATTATCAGAGATGCTCTGCAAAGCTTCACTGAGTTGCTGCATTATCTGATGTTAATGCATGCAGCAGGCTCGGCCCTTCAGATGCAGATTAGTCTTGCTGCTGCCTTGACCGATGTCCATAATGACAGTGTCCTTGAAATGGAGTAAGCATAACTTTAAAGTATGCAGACTGTTTACGTGAACCAGTAGCTGCAGGCAAACATCTGAATAGGAGACTTTACTGCCCAGCCACATTTATAATTGCTTGGCTACCAAGAGGCAGAATTTAGACTGTTTTTTCATTCTGCAAATGTGTTTTTTCAGGCATGAATAAGAATGCCCTGCTGATCTAAGCTAGCTCTCCCTTGGAGTGCGGGGCTTGCATTGGATGGAGCTTGCTGCTGCTTTTGTCCTGCCCACAGTCTGGCTCCCTGACCTGGCAGTGTTTGTTTGCTGTTACTCAGAATGTGAGCTTGCCTGTGAGATGCCAAAATGAGAAGCATTTGAAACCATCTCCTGAATGAATCTTGAATACCTCCCCTCTTAAAGGAGGTCCTGTTTCCTAGTCTTGTTTCTAGTCTCATTTGCAATCCGTTACTCTGTTGCAGTAGTAACTTTTACCGTCCTTACAGTAATTGCTTACCTGGAAATATATTTAAATAAATATGTACATGAAACCTAATGAGATTCAATAAGGCCAAGTGCAGGTGCTGCATTGGGTTGGGGCAATCCCAGGTATTTATACAGACTGGGGAAAGATTGAGAGCAGTTCTGCGGAGAAGGACCTGGGGGTCCTGGGGAATGGGGTGAGTCAGCAGTGTGCACTCGCAGCCCGGAAGGCCAGCTGTGTTCTGGGCTGCATTAAAAAGGGGCGGCCAGCAGGGACAGGGAGGTGATCGTCCCCCTCTATCGGCTCTTGTGAGGCCCCATCTGCAGCGCTGCGTCCAGGCCTGGGGCCTGGAAGGACGTGGAGCTCTTGCAGTGAGTCCAGAGGAGGCACTGAGATGAGCAGAGGGCTGGAGCAGGTCTGCTGTGAGGAAAGGTTGAGAGAACTGGGCTTGTTTGGCTTGAGAAGAGAAGGCTGTGGGGAGACCTCATGGTGGCCTTCCAGTGCTTGAAGGGAGCAGATAAACAGGAAGGGGAACGGCTGTTTGTGAGGGTGGGTGGTGATAGGACAAGGGGAATGGTTTTAAAGTGAGACAGGGGAGATTTAAGTTAGATATTAGGAGGAATTTTTTTCACCCAGAGGGTGGTGAGGCACTGGCACAGGTTGCCCAAGGAGGCTGTGATGCCCCATCCCTGCAGGCATTCAAGGCCAGGCTGGATGTGGCTCTGGGCAGCCTGGGCTGCTGGTTGGCGACCTGCACGCAGCAGGGGGTTGGAACTGGATGAGCACTGTGCTCCTTTGCAACCCAGGCCATTCTATGACGCTTCAGGATTGAAAAACATCTCAGCTGTGAAAAAGTGATCTCTTAGGACAGTTTTCAAGAGCCAGAAAGTTTCCTTTAAGTGACAGAAGCCCCCTGGCTTGAACCATTGGCTCAAGAAACAAGCTGCTGGATGGTTCTATGTGAAAAAACTTGCTCTAAATTCTAAGCAAAAGAAGTTTTTTCATAGAAGTGAAAATAGTGATAATGCAGCTATTTAAAATCAGCTGCAGACAATTTGTTCAGATGGAATATTTGTCCCCTTCATATTAACATCTCTTATTAAGAAGGAGTGACATATCAGCATAGATACATGTTAATTTTTTGTGGAGTTTGTCTCTCTTTTCAAATTCCTTTACTGCCTGTTCTGAAGCTTGTTTTCACGCAGGCATCCTACAAGGGCAAGATAAGGAGCAGAGCAACTGTCAGCCATGTGCTCTAGAGCTTATCTTGTGTTTTTGTGTTCTGTCCTGGAGAAGTTTAATCAAAGAAGGCTGCAGACGTGTGGAAGTGGTTGCAAGTAAATTATGTGCGGTGTTTGTGTTGTGATGTAGGCTGAAGTTTGCCTGCCTTTATGAAGCCTTCCAGGGCTGTGCTTGTGTTTGAAAAGACTTGAGAGTTTCCAAAATGGAGATTTGTGGATATTGATGAGTTTCATTGCTGAAATGTGCTTATGAATGGAGGGGGATGCCCCGTGCATCTTTAGTGTTGTTTAGTAAGCAGACGAATGTCAGGCTGTAAAGTGGGAAAACTCTGGGAATTAGGTAAAGTTAGAAAGCTCTGGTATAGTACTGAGTCACTAACGCTGCTCTCTTTTCTTTTATCCCTACTGCCTTAGGAAGGAGAAAATAATGATAAATTCTTCACACACCCCAAAAATGCCAAAGCACTTGCTGCCTACCTCTTTGCACACAATCACCTTTTCTACCTAATGGAACTGAGTGCAGCGCTGCTTCTTCTGTTGCTGTCTCTCTGCGAGGCACCAGCTGTTCCTATGCTCCGTCTTGGCATCTTTGTAAGTACTTTGGGGGCATAATGTAGAATTCTGCTTGTTTTGCAGGGATGGGTAAGAGTAAAAGAAAGTTTAAAAGGAGAGGAAGAAGGTAGCAGTAGCAAAAGAACCATCTGGCTTGTTCTGCGAAATGGCTGACAGCAGATACGCCAGCCAACAAAACATCCTGTTTTTTCTGTTTTCATCTGAAGTGCACAGACCAACTTTGAAAGTGATACTTTTCAGGTCACCAAGTTTGTGGCAGATCTTAACTTCTGTAGCTATTTAGAAGCCTTTTTTTCTTTTTTTTTCTCCTTGAGAAAGCTTAGGAATGTGTGTATGTTTTGATTAGGGTGGCTTAATGGAATGTAACAGGGGCAAGTGTAGAGTCTGGACAAGAGCAATCCCAGATACCAGTATAGGTTGGGGACTGACCTGCTGGTGAGCAATGTAGGGGAAAGAGGCCTGGGGGTCCTGGGGGACAGCAGGATGACCGTGAGCAAGCACTGTGCCCTTCTTGCAGCCGAGAAGGCCACTGGCATCCGGGGGTGTGTTAAAAGGCCTGTGGTTAGCAGGTCGAGAGAGGTTCTCCTCCCCCTCTGCTCTGCCCTGTGAGACCACATCTGGAATATTGTGTGCAGTTCAGGGCCCCTCAGTTCAAGAAGGACAGGGGACTGCTTGAGAAAGTCCAGCTCAGAGCCACACAGAGATGATAAAGTGGAGCATCTCCCTGACGAGGAAAGGCTGAGGGATCTGGGTTTCTTTAGCATGGAGGAGACTGAGGGGTGACCTCATTAATGTTGTAAGTATGTAAAGGGTGAGTGTTGGGAGGATGGAGCCAGGCTCTTCTCACTGACATCCAGTGATAGGACAAGGGGCAGTAGGTGCAAGCTAGAACATAGGAGGCTCCTAGAGCACACTGGTTCTCAGCCTGGGACAAGTTGCTAAACCTTCTCACGTCCCCTCCTCCTGCAGTTGTGAGAACTCTTTTTAACACATGTGTGTTTAACTTGAAGTTTGATGTCTAACACTCAAAAAATACAGTTTTCAAGAAGGAATGGACAAGCCGTGGTGTGTAGTATTGGTCCACAGCTGCTTCACAAGGTACCACTGTCAGGCACAGTGCTAGGAGCACTGTTGTTCCTGGAAAGAGAATCTACATCTGCTTTTGGAGCTGCTAGTGGCATCCTGAGTGTGTGTCAAGGTGTAAAAGAGTTTGACAGCCTTTGGATCCAAATGTTCCTCAAAATGTGTCAGAGCTGCATAACAGCATTTGAGTTTTGAGCTATGACTAAAGTGAAAGTTGTAAGAAATTTCTTTGTATTGTATATATGTATATAAATATATACATGTATGTATATATATATAAAAATGTATTTGTGATACATTTTGCATGTTTCAACAGAGAAGGTGTTCTTCCCTGCTGCCAGAAGCCCCCATGTTTTTTCTGAGCCTGATCAGGACACAGTCTGTGGTTATTTGCAACCACAAATTATCTCTGCAACTCTATTTTGTACACTTCAGCTAAAAATTTGCATGCTTCTTGGAGAAAGAAGAGGCAGAAGCATGGATTCTGTGCTTGTAATTGGAAGAACTGGTTTAAGCTTTGCTTTATTTTAACAGGTCCATGCAACCCTGGAGCTGTTTGCACTAATGGTGGTAGTCTTTGAGCTCTCAATGAAGATGAGATGGCTGGGCTTCCACACATTCATTAGACACAAGAGGACTATGGTGAAGGTAAGTTCACAGAACTGTGGAATCATAAAGGTTGGAAGGGACCTCTGGAGATCATCTAGTCCAATTCCTTCTAAAGCAGATTCCTTGCAGCAGGTTGCACAGGAAAGTGTCGAGGTGGGTTCTGAATACCTCCAGAAAAGGAGACTCCGCAAACTCTTTGGGTAGTTTATTCCACTGCTCTGTCATCCTCAAAAAAAACTTTTTTCTCATGTTCAAATGGAATCATAGAATCCTTAAGAGTTGAAAGGGTCCTTTAAAGGTCATCTGGTCCAACACCTCTGCAATGAATGTGGCTATCTATGAATGTGGATATCTACAGCTTGGTCAGGTTGCTCAAAGCCTGGCCCAGACTGTCCTTGAATGTCTCCAGGGATGGGGCTTCCACCACATCTGGCAGCCTGTGCCAGTGCCTCGCCACCCATCACAAAAGACTTTTTCCTCATATCCAATCTAAATCTACCCTCTTTTACTTTGAAACCATTTCTCCTTGTTCTGTCACCCCGCTGAAGAGTCTGTCCCCTTTTTTCCTGCAGCTCCCCCTTAGAAAATGAAGACCTCTCTCAGATCTCCCCGGAGCCTTCTCCAGGCTTGAGGTTCTCACACCCCAGCTCTCTCAGCCTGTCCTTGCAGAGAGGTGTTCCATCCCTTGGAGCATTTTAGTGGCCCCTCTGGCCATGCTCCAACAGCTCCATGTCTCTCCTGCACCGAGCACTCCCCATCTGGACGCAGCACTGCAGCGGAGGTCTCACAGCACACAGCAGAGGGGCAGATCCCCTCCCTCGCCCTGCTGGTCTCACTGCTTTGGATGCAGCTCAGGCTACGGTCAGTTTCTGGGCTACAAGGGCGCAGTGCTGGCTCATGTCCAGCTGCCATCCACCAGTACCCCCAGGTCCTTTCCAGCCGGGCTGTGCTCCATTGTTTCATTCCACAAGCTTGTATCGGTAGGGAGGATTGCCTCAACCCGGCTGCACATCTCGCACTTGGCTCTGTTAAACTTACAAGGTTCTACTGGAGTCACTTCTCTCTGTCCAAGTCATGATGAAACTTCCTGTGTTCTAGTTTGTGCCCATTACTCCTTGTCCTGCTGCAGGAGGAGCACCACCAAAAAGGGCCTGGCCCCATCCTCTTGACACTCTCCCTTTAGAAATTTATAATTGTTTATAAGATCCCCTCTCAGCCTTCTCTTCTTCAGACGGAACAGCCCCAGGTCTCAGCCTTTCCTCATAAGGGAGATGTCACAGGCCCCTCATCATCTTTGTGGCCCTCCACTGGCCTCTCTCCAGCAATTCCCTGTTTGCTTCAAACCAGGAGCCCAGAACTGAATGCAGTGCTCCAGGTGTGGCCTCCCTGGGGCAGAGCAGAGGGGTGGGAGAACCTCCCTCATCCTGCTAACCATGCTCTGTGCATGGTATTGGCCTTCTTGGCCACAAGGACACACTGCTGGCTCACAGCCAACCTGTTGGCCTCCAGGACACCCAGGTCCTTGTTTGCAGAGCTCCCTGCCAGCAGGTCAGCCCCTAACCCTAACCTGTACTGTTGCGTGTGATTATTCCTCCCTAGGTGTAAGAGCCCTACGATTGCCCTTGTTGAACCTCATTTTCCTCTTACCCCCCAGCTCTCAGCCTGTCCAGGTCATGTTGAATGGCAGCACAGCGTTCTGGTGGGTCAGCCACTTCACTCAGCTTTGCATCATCAGCAAAGCTGCTGACAGTCATCTAATTGATTGTCAGTGATCCTCTGTCAGCATCTTTGGGAACCAAAGCAACCACAGTAACTGTTGGCCTTTACTGTAGGAGTGCAGCATAGAGATGTGTCTCAGCTGCCAAATGATTCTTGTGAGGTTTCCAAGCTCTTGGAGACAGTTCCCACCTTGCAAGTGCCTAAAGAAATGGGTGATCAGTGAGAGCTTTGTCTTTCCCAAGGGAGACTGCAGCTGTGCCTCTCATTAAACCCCTTTTTTGCAGACTTGTGTGCTGTTTGTACAGTTCATAGAAGCCATCGTGGTGTTGGTGCGCCAGACCTCGCACGTCCGCATAACGAGAGCTCTGCGCTGCATCTTCCTGGTGGACTGCCGCTACTGCGGGGCAGTCAGGAGGTGAGCAGTCAGACCCCTGGGTTCCCTGCTCTTATGGAGGAGGTGGTGAAGGAAAAGCATGCTGGTCCTGCAGGCAGGCAGGCAGCTTGGGGAAGAGAGGTGTCTTTCGTGAGCAGTTCAGTTCTCAGCAGTCTTCTGTAATTGAGATTGAAACGTCCCTGCTGCCTTGCCTGTATAGGGAAATTTCATAGGTAGTAACTTTGGCTCTAGTTGCAGAACACAAGCTGATGTGTGCTGTCCTCATCAGCATAAGCTGCCTCATGGAGCACAGCATGTGAGTGGGGATGCCTTGCCTCTGGCTCCTACGTTTGCCTTTTAAACTGCTCAGTGCATTACAGAGGTAATGTCTTGAGTCTGGAGAAAGAAAGCTGACAGTGGTACTCATCACTTGCAGTACCTGAGCTAACTGCAAAGGGGAAGAGAAGTAGCTTGGAGTCAGTCTACCTTGCTATTTTTAATCCTTGGAGGAGGAGTGGGAGGAAGGTAATTCTCAAGTGTGTTTTGTTGGGTTTTTTAATCAAATAGAGGATAAAATATGCAAGTTTTAGTTTATTGATGTTTTTTCAATTTCCAGAAACCTGCGTCAGATCTTTCAGTCCCTCCCACCATTTATTGACATTCTTCTCCTTCTGCTTTTCTTCATGGTGATCTTTGCCATCCTGGGTGAGTTGTATTTATGGAAGTATGTGTTTTTGATGCTCTGTCAACTTCAGTAAGTTTAGTCTGGACTTCCATGAAGCATACCAATTACAGTCCTATCTTCAAAATATTTGTTTTCCTAAAAGATCAGTGAAATGTCATTTGCTAATATGTCTCAGTAAATATGGAGAAGACTTCCCAGATATTTGAGGAAAGTGGGCCTGGCAAAGAGTAGAGTCAAGACCCTGAACTTCAGGAGAGCAAACTTGCAGCTCTTTAAAGAAATTATAGAATGAGATCACCTGGGAAAGTGTCTTCAGGGACGTAGGAATGGAATAGAGATGACAGTTCTTTATGGACACCTTTCTGAGACCACAAGAGCTCTCCACCCCCTGCGTAAGAAATCAAGCAAGAGAGGTGGGAAACAGCATGGCTAGGCAAGAACCTGCTGATCAAGGAAAAGGAAAAGTACAGGCAGTGGAAGCAGAGATGGGTGGCCTGGGCAGAGTACAGGTTGCCCAGTTGTGGATACTCCATCCCTGGAGGCATTCAAAGACAGGCTGGATGGGATCCTGGGCAGCCTGATCTAGTGGTTGGCATCCCAGCCCACAGACTGGAACTAGATGATCTTGAAGGTTCCCTCCAAACTAAGCCATTCTGTGATTCTTTGCCTCCTGGATATTCAGGGATGGGACCAGGGAAGCCAAGGCACAGAGTAGGTTGGATGGTCACATCCAAAGGGTTGTGGTCAGTGGTTCTGTGTCCAGATGGAGGCTGGTCATGAGTGGTATCCCCCTTGTCTTGGGACTGATGCTCTTTAACATCTTTATCCATGACACAGATGACAGGATTGAGTGCACCCTCAACAAGTTTGCTGATGACACCAAGCTGAGTGGTGCAGTTGACACAGTCAAAGGAAGGGATGCCAACCAGGGCATTCTGGGACAGGTTCTAAAAGTGGGCTCATGAGAACTTAATGACATTCAACAAGTCCGAGTTCTGGGTGTTGCACTTGAGTTGGGGCAATCATAGAGTCATAGAATAGCTTGGGTTGGAAGGGACCCCAAGGATCATCGAATTCCAACCCCGCTGCCACAGTCAGGACTGCCAACCTCCAGATCTGGTACTAGACCAGGTTGCTCAGGACCCAATTCAGCCTGGTCTTGAATGCCTCCAGGGATTCACAACCTCTCTGGGCAGCCTGTTCCAGCACCTCACCACTCTCCCTGTGAAGAACTTTCCCTTCACATCCAGTCTAAACCTTCCCTCTTTGAGCTTAAAATTCCAGATAAGTGTACAGATAAGTACAGACTGAGAGAACTCCTCGAGAGCAGCCCTGCTGGGAAGGACTTGGGGGTTCTGGTGAAGGAAAAGCTGGATACGTGCATCGGTGTGCTCTGGCAGCCTTGAAGGCCTGCCTGGGCTGCATCAACAGAGGGGTGGCAGTGGGCAGGGAAGGGATTGTCCTCTTATGCTCTGCCCATGTGGAGTATTGCATCCAGGCCTGGGGCCCCCAGTACAGGAAGAATGCAGAACTATAGGAGCAGGTCCAGAAGAGGATAATGAATGTCCCGGGGGGCTAGAGCACCTCTTCTATGAGGAAAGTCTGAAGGAGCTTGGCTTTTTCATTCTGGAGAAGAAAAGACTCCAGTGAGACCTCACCGTGGTTTTCCAGTGCTTGAACGGAGCTCATCTAAGACAGGAGAAGCCAACTTTTTACATGGTCTGATAGTAACAGAACAAAGGGGAATGGTCTTAAACTAAAACAGGCAAGGCTGAGGTTAGAAGTTAGGAAGACGTTTTTTACAGAGAGGGTGGCAAGGCACAGGAACAGGCTGCACAGAGAAGCCGTAGATGTCCCATCCCTGGAGGCATTCAAGGTCAGGCTGATGGTTCCTGGGCCATCTGATCTAGTGGATGGCAACCTCCTTCCCACAGCATGGGGTTTGGAACTTGATGGTCTTTAAGGTTCCTCCTAACCCAAGCCATTCTATGATATTCTGTGCTCCATGATGCAGGAGAATGGCTTTCTGGTCCTTGGTGTGATTTTGGTCTTTGTGAGCAGAGATACCTTGCTTTCGCTTGAAACTAAACAGACTCCATGTTTCTTCTCTCTCTTCTTCTCTCTTCTGTTTCTGTAGGTTTTTACTTGTTTTCTCCAAATCACTCGGATCCTGTGAGTGCCACTGAGTCTTTGAATGGGAGCTGAAGTGCTATCTTGTCTAGTTCAAGAATCAAGTATTACCGTATAGATGTGGCTTATTTCTAAATGGTGAACGGGGAGGCCAGACATTAGCTGGTGCTAGCAATAAAAAGAACTGCAGAGGCTATGTGTGACAAGGCAGCTGGCAGTTTTACCCAGGGTTGACACCTGCTGGGAAGGAAGACAGTACTCTGAGGAAGCTTCCTCAGAGCCCCAAAGGAGCTTTCATGTAATTGTTCCTTGTATCTTAATTCAGTCAAACAAGCCACTTGCTCCTGTCCCCAGGGAAGGGAGGGATCTGGGTGAAAGATTGACTTTTCTGGACAGTGGTTGTCAAAGTCCACCAGTCCACTTGTTGCTGCTGTGCTATAAGTCTGTAACTTACTGGGTGTAATTACTACAAAATGTGTAGATTAGCTTTTAATTGTTTTAAGCCTTCGTATGGCACCTTTTGGGGACCTTTAAAAAGGACCAGTGCTAAAGTACCCTCCTACTGGGAGTATGAGGGAACTGTAGAAGTGACTGTATTGAAGTGTTGGTTTTATAGTTTGTTTTTGAATGAAATGTCACTGTGAAATTCTGCTTGCATTTTATCACGAGTGTTTTTTCTTTCAGTACTTCAATACCTTGGAGAACAGCCTCGTGAATCTCTTTGTACTTTTGACCACTTCAAAGTAAGTTTGGAGCTAGAAAAGCATCTTTCCTTTTATCCCAAAAGAAATCCTAGCTGAGTTGAGCCTTTATTTGCAGAAATGCTGTCTGCAAATGTAACCACTTCCCTCTGCATGAGAGAGATTTTCCTGGGTTAGCCTGCATGGGAAGGACTGGTATTTTGTTTAAGGATGCTGTGACCCCAAATGCAGAGTTATCTCTAGGCCACTCAGGCCTGTTCATCATTGTGAGGGCAACAAGGGCAAGATTGGGCCCTGGTCCAAGGAGAGAAAGTTTCTGTTTTGTACTCCTTTGTTAGATAGCAGTTTATTGTTGTGAAGTAACTTCTTATTCCTCTGCTTCACTTCCCCTATCTAGTAAAAAAAGGATAACAACAGTGAGCAAATACTGACCTGCTGTTAGGGAGAGCTCTGAGGATTACAAAATTAGCAAAAGACAGTAAATCTTAGGTTGTCACTCTGTAGTTCTCCTTATAGCAGGGCTATATTGCTGTCACTGCTACGTGTTACAACCCTTAGCCATGCCACAAATCTTTCTTTGTTTTTTCAGGATTTACAGGAAATTTGCTTTTTCCTTTTCTTTGTACTGTGCCTCCATGTTCTTGCTGCTTATTGCCAGTGCCATAAGCAGCTGTGATTTGCAAAAATGTGCAAGTCCATGAATGTGGGTGCACACACAGCCTGTTAACTATGTAGTGGAAGCGTAGCATTCCAGTGCTTCAACTTGTCTTTTGGATACAGCTTCCCTGATGTGATGATGCCATCTTATGCTCGGAACCCTTGGTCGTGTGTCTTCTTCATAGTGTATCTCTCCATTGAGTTGTACTTCATTATGAACTTGGTGAGTACCCACTTACAGCCTTTGACTTCTCTGCCCAAATTTGGAGTTCACTGCCCAACAGAGTCTTTCCTGTTCCCAAAAGCGCTGTATAATAATCTGAGACCCTTTGGCAGAATAATTCCAAAAATGGCAATTTATCTACAGATAGAAGCCTTCTGATATTTGACCATAAGGAAATGAACTAAATCACAGAAAGCAGAATGATATTGAGTATCTTTCAGCTTTCTTCACATTAATATCGTGTTAGGAGTGACATATTCAGTTGTACAAAATGTATTGTCCTTTCCTGTCTTAATTATTCATTGTAAAATGGCTTTTTAATATTTGGACTTTGCTGAAATCCCTTTTAAATCAGTTTGAAAGCGGTGAAATTGCTAAGGATGGCAGGATTTGAAGAGTGCTGACATATGCAGTGTGAGAGTGGCTGCTGTACTTCTGCTTCTTGAACCATTCAGAGCAGGGCTGAAACCAGCTCAGGTGATAATGTAGGAAGTGAAAAAGGGCTTTTCAAAGTTGTTGAGGAATTCTGCAACCCAAGGGAGATGATTTTGATGTCTGGAAGAGGCTTGGATTTCACCACTGCCGTACTAGATGGATTTGACATGTATGCCAGAACTTCTGTGTCAGGGATGAGTCGTGACAGCAGCCCTCAAAACCCACTTTCCAGGAAGACACAAGGGCATTTTAGCAAACCTTTTCATATTGCTTTCTGTTAGAATACATGAGGTTTAGCCTTAGCTATGGAAAACAAGTGTGAGTAGTTAAGAGACCAGGCCCTCCCTGAAAAATAAGAAAAGAAAAAAAAAAGAAGAATTATCACATATGTGATGTGCTCTTTGCCCTTACGATCAGTGACACCTCACTATCTCCGTTCTGCTTCAGCCAACGCAGCACTCTGTAAGATTCCTCTTGCAGGCAATGCCACTCTAGACTGAACGCTCCTGCCTGTTTGAGAAGCACTGACTCAAATTGCAGCAAAGAGTAATGAACAAACCGCTCTTGTCTTCTCTCTGCAGCTTCTTGCTGTTGTGTTTGACACTTTCAATGACATTGAGAAGAGGAAGTTTAAGTCCTTGCTGCTGCACAAGCGCACAGCCATCCAGCATGCCTACCGCTTGCTCATCACCAAGCAGGTACAGCGTGCTGCAGGGAGGCTGAGAGCAGCCTGTGCTGTGGCAGGTGGGGAGGTCAGCCTCTGGAGAAAAGGAATTTGAATGCCAGCCCCCACACGAGGCCATGGAGGTACCTCAGTAAAATGAGAGAACTTTGTCCTAGAGCGCATGTGGTCATTGAGTTCTTCCTGTGGGTGACCTGGGGACTTGTCTGCTGAGCACCAGAGCTTAGAGGAGGGGATGTAATACATGTGAAGGCACAGCCCAGCTGCTAGCTGCTGCATGAATAAATGGAGTGCAGACAGAACTAATTCATCTACTAACAATTCTTTAGGGGGGCAGAGTGCTTTGGGAGGGAGTTGGTTTCTTGTTTAACTTATGGAGTGGGAAAAGAAGTCAGGCTCAAGAATAACTCTCTTTTCTCCAGTAAATTGATTCACATTTAGGGCATATTGGTTGTATTGAGGATTTCTGAGGAAGAGCTTGTATAATCAATGAATGTACAGATGTTATAATTATGAAATAACCAAGAGAGTTTGACTAAGCAGGTTATTATACTAGAAAGAGGATAGAGGGCTTACCCTTGTCCTGGGTTCACTGTAGATCTCCAAAGGACAGATCTGCAGCAGAAACCCTTCCCCACTGGCAGCCAGCTCTTCAATGGTCTGGGAGAGGTGCAGCCAGGCTCCACCCCTTCAGGCAGCACAGCTGAATCGCCATCACTGTGCTCCCAGGGCTGACTCAGTGCTCGCCTCAGGTGGTCAATCAGAGGTTCAGGCCATGATTCAGCAGTTCCCATACAGGCTTGTAGTCTGAAAAAGGTGTCAGTAATAGGGACCTGTTAGGACATCTGATTTCCCAAGAAGAGTGGTTGAACTCTGCTTGGCATGTCTGGTTGAACAGCTCCTAAGGATGGGGGCAACAGAGAACAGCTCTGCGTGAACTGGAAGAACCGACTGCCAGGAGAGCTTTCTGTGTTCTGGGATAGTCAGCATGTTAAAATAAATAGCTTCTGGTGCTTTGGGGGTCAGTTATCATAGCATCCTGCAGTAATACAGAAACCCTGCTTAAAACAAATCCAGAGCAGTAATTGAATATGCTAGTGTGTTTCTGTCTGATGTCCCTACCACAGCATTCCTTTTTGTTTTCCTAGGGGCCACCTGGAATTTCCTTTAGGCATTTTGAAGGGCTATTGCGGTTTTACAAGCCTCGGATGTGCAGCCGGGAGCGATATCTCACTTTTAAAGCACTGAATCAAGGCAATACTCCTTTACTCAGGTAGGGTTTTTGTTTTTGTGTCCCTTTTCACTTTTTCTTACATTGAAAAGAACATTTTGAAATGTGCTAGAAAAGGGTTATGCAGGTAGTTAAGGCAGTCCAAGATTTCTTCATGCAGAATAGTGCAATCTCTGTCCCTTGGAGCTTGCAGTCTAAGCCTGAGGTCTTTCCCCAGTGGTAGAGTTCCAGAGTTAGCTGTCAGTTTCTTCTGTGGGCTTTAGGTCTTACAGAAGAAGGTAGCATTGCAAGCCATTCTGAGTATTGTCAGCCAGTAACCTCTGGCCAGACCAGGGAGAGGTCATTGTTGGGTTATCAGCTGTGGCTGCAGTTCTAATAAGGAGTTTGCAGTTTCCAGAGACTCTCTACTGACAATGCCTGACAAGGATGATTAAGGATTTAATCAACTCCAAGGCTCTGATCAGATGTTTCTTTCTATTTTGCAGTCTGAAAGATTTTTACAATTTCTATGAAGTTGTTAGCTTGAAATGGAAGGTAAGTATGTATTGGGTGGAGAATAGGGGAATTGCATGGGGAAAGGAGAGCAAAGGAGGTCAGTGATTTAAGAGAAGGTGGGTAAGAAGGAAAGACAATTGAAAAGCAGATGGTAGGGATAAGGTGGGTCTCCATCACTGCGTGTTTTCCGGGTGGAGGTAGCATTGGTTTATTTCGATTGTGGCTCTTGTGCTTCCAGGCAAAACGAAATCGTGAGCACTGGTTTGACGACCTTCCACGGACAGCATTCCTTATTTTTAAAGGTAACAAGCTGTGTTTAAATGACAGCATGTGTTGAAATAATAAGAAAAGTATTTCTATACCAAGAAAAGATGCTCTGAAAGAGCTTCCTTGCTTTATGTAGAATAAGGTAGTTGGCAGTAGTGAACTAAACCCTGTGTGAAGTCATGGAGGGCTGTTTTCTTTTATCAGCATAGAGGTTTTTCAGAGCAGGGGATTTATGCTTGCTGAGTCTAGCAGAATTTACAGTTTGTTTCTTCATATCCCATGTAGCAACTCAGAGCAGAGACTGTGGAGTGGGACTTCTGTTTTCACAGAAGCTGCTAGGCTTCCTAGTCCCGCAGTGTGAATCCAGTGCTCATACAGATCAAGTGCAGCTGCTCAGGATGGGGAAGATCTAAAATACCTGGCCGTGTAATCTGCCTTGCAAGTGTCGTTTATCTTCCGTGCCCCAAGTTTCCTGATTGCATGTAGCCATTCAGAAATAAGTCCTTATTTGTAATTTTGTTTTCGTGTTGTATGCTGGAGGGAAACAGACAACAGCATCTTGATTCAAATGTACAGCTGCCATAAACGTCCTACCTATCTTGGCATTTACTCTTTCTTGACAGCATGTGTTGTTGTAAAGGTGGGCTGTTCTTCATCAGTTGTTTTTACCTCTGTCCACATCACAGAACTAGTGTATAGGGGTGGGGAGAAGGCGTCTGCTGGGTTAAGGATACTGAGTTAATTGCCACTAAAATTCCTAACGAAATTTCAGATTGGTCCCAAAAAGTTTCTAATCTACTAATCCTCTTAAATTTTGTGCTGAGGGTTGGTATGAGAAATATTTCAAAGAAGACAGAGGAAGCTGTGTGTAAGATCTAAAAGACTGCCTAAACATTTATTTTGTCATACTTTCCTTCCTGCAGGCATCAACATCCTTGTGAATTCCCGTCTATTCCAATACACCATGTGTGAGTAGCAGCAGCAAGTGATGCTCCCTTGATTGCATGGCTCGGGGTGCTGTCTGTGCTAGGCTCTCCAAGGATGTGGCATGTGGGGCCTGGCTGTGGGCTGAGCTGCCATTCCTGTATGAATTCTGGAGTTTGGACGAAGAGGGATGGAATGTGTGCTTGTACCGACCATACTGCAGCTTGAATTTGCAGCTCTCACGGTGTTGAGTCTTCTGGAGAGGCTCAGGTTTCACCGTTTCAAGATACACTCGTGATCTCACTGCGTAGGAGTTGGCTTGTTGCATTTAGATACGTTGGTGGTTAGCTTTCATAAGCCTTGAGGTTTTTATCTTACAACTGAAGTGTGCTGGATGAGGAACTGCCTTGCCAGTTGGCCTGTTTGCTTTTCAGAAGGTTCATGCACCATTGCCGCTGAAGAGATTGCTTGGGAACTGAACTGCCAGGGAGAATGATTCTCTGCTCCTCTTGAGGAGGAGTGCTTAATCATGGTGCTGCTTCTAGTGGCCTAAACAGTCTCTTCCTGCTCAGTAATTTGTTGGCTGTTTTTGAGCATCAGAGGGGAGAGATTTTTGTAAATTGAGATGCTAAACAAAAGGTAGGAGTAGGGGTGTGTGGAGATCTGAGTGAAAAGGTAAAATCCTGCACCTTCAGAGCCTAGGTTTGAATGGTGTGAAGCAGTGATAGAGCCAAGATGACTGGGGCCTAGCACTGCTTGGAGCACTTCCTCTGTCCTGTGCTGCTGGGGACACGGTGGTTCTCAAGATCTGGATGCAGAACTAATATGAAACTGAAACGTTCTGCCACGCCTGCTATACGTTCTGCTATACCTGTGTATAAAATAATCTTGGGAAAAAAATGACTGAGTGTGATTCAGATCGCTGGTTTGGTTTGGTTTCTTTCCTTCTGGAGACAAAAGTCTGAGTTTTGTGACTCTTCCAAGCTACAAAGTCAGTTAGTTGAATTGGAAATACTGTCCCTCCCACATGGCCTATATTGTAATCTTTTTGTTAGCCTAGGAAGTAGTTATCCTCTGATCCAGGAGTGTTTTTGTAGTGGATTTTTACTTTGTTTTTCAGATACTGTGGTGGCTGTGAATGGAATTTGGATTCTTGTTGAAGCCTTCATGCTGCAAGGTAGGAAACCTTGCAGCTCATTTCTTGGCTATGATGCTGGGTGATTGAATAAAGGGAGAGCTAGAAAAAGTTTTTCTTGTGTCTTGCAGGAGGGAATTTCTTCTCCAGAAATGTCCCATGGAGCTACATCGTCTTCCTCACAAGTAAGCTGATGCCTCCCGATGTGACTGTGTCATTAAATAATGAGTTGAGAATGGAGTGAGGGAATAGACAGAGATTCCCAGAGAACACACTCACAGGATGCTGCAGAACAGAGGGGAAAGTAGATGATTCCTCTCTGAGATCTCTTTCTGCAGGCCAAGCCTAGGCTACCCGTAGCATCCACGTGCTGGGTGTTTTATCATGGGATAAAAGGAAGTGCACAAGCAAAACTGAATTCTGGCACAACATTCTGGCCTTATGTATGGGAGCCTCAGCATTTATAGTGTGTTACCCAAGCTAACTGCTTTGTAGGCCGCTCATGTGTTGTTTTGGAGGGAAACTGTTGTCCTTTTCATCTCACCAAGAGTAAGGATGGCCGTTGGGTGGCTGTGAAACCAGTGTTCAGCATTCCTCTGCTCAAAAGACTGCTCACCTGTGCAAAGTGCAAGCTTTTGTATAAGCCCTCCATATAATGCTGCTTATTTCTGTGCATGGCTCTCAAATTGTTTTACAGTCTATGGTGTGGAGCTGCTCCTGAAAACCACTGGACTGGGGCCCGTCGAGTACCTGTCCTCAGGCTGGAATCTGTGAGTGCACAGTAATGTTTTGAGAGGCGATAAAAATTGCTGCATTAGAAAGACTGACTTCTAACAGGAAGCAAGTGCAGGCTTCTGCTTGTAGCCTTGTGCATCCTGCTGGGGTGAAGCAGCACCAAGAGCCTCCTCTCTGCTGAAATACTAGGAACCTATCATTGCTCTTACTTTTGTTCTTTTTTTTCATTTCCAGCTTTGACTTCTCGGTCACCCTCTTTGCATTCCTGGGGCTGATGGCACTGGCGTTCAACATGGAGCCGTTCTACTTCATTGTTGTCTTGCGACCTCTTCAGCTGCTGAGGTGAGACAGGGAGCACAAAGAACAGGTGGGGAGGAAAACGGTATGTTTTCCATCATTTCAGCTGGGGACTGAGCTCCTACCCAGGAGAGGGCAAGGATTGCTCTGTGGGTACGTGACCATGGCAAACGCAAATCATGTAGAGTAATGAGATTAGCCAGCGTTATCAAAATGAATGATAACAAAAACTTGGGATGGGATATGAAATCCCGTGCTTTGGAGCTTAAGCTGATCTCTAATAGAGATCAAGGGATTTACCAGGGGCAGATTATCCTATGTCTGCCTTCGTGGGGTTCTTACACCTCCTCTGAATTGTCTGATGCTGTTCAGAGAAAAGCTCCTCTGCCATGGTGAGACAGTCTGAGCCAATTTAATAATTTCCATTGAATTACCTGAAATTACAGTTTTCAAAGGATACTGCTTTCTGGGGTGAAGTACAACCCTGCTCTGGCTGCATTTCACCATAAGCGAGGCTGAGGCTTGTAACCTCTGCTGCTCACTAAAGTGGGTCTGATTAACCCTCTTGTTTTAAGGTCTGTTCAACATTGCAGGCCACTCAGAGTCGCAAAGTCATAGGTGGAAGGCATTTGAGAAGCAAAGTATTGCTTTGTTAAAGGCAAGTTAATGCAGTTTAGCCCTTCAGTGAGGATTTAAAGAACACTTTGATGCTCAAGTAGGGGGATGAAATGCTGTCCCTTGCCAAAGCCCATGTTTGGCAGCTTAGCTTCTCCATAAAGGCTGATGGCACTGCCAAATTTGAAATTAGCAGGCACACTGTGGCTTCATCAGTTTTTTCTCAGTCACAGAGTAAACTCAGGAAAGTTTGCGTCTGGGAAAAGGAATATTGAGTCCTGACTCTGTACACAGGATTAGTTGAGACTTTTTTTCCTAAATAATAACAATAATTTAAAAATCTTTGGATCGTGCTGCATAAGAAGATGTGGGCCTTTCCTTGAGAGTTGCTAATCCTGTAGGCACCTACCTGGATGTGTTGTAGGCATTCAGGTGAAACAGCAGAATGTTATTCAGTAAGCAGATCACTAGAGATCACTAGAACAAGTAGAGATCCTGTGGATTTGGTGTCAGAAAACCTTCCCTGTTTGTTAACCTGGGAGGTTCAGAGAGCTGTGATATTCTTTTTAATATTCCCGACAGCTCTGGAGAAGTTGCAGTGCATAGGTAACTTCTGACGTCTCCTTTCAGACTCTTTAAATTGAAGAAACGCTACAGGAATGTCCTGGACACGATGTTTGAGCTGTTCCCTAGGATGGCCAGGTACTGATTGGCACTCTTAAACTGGAAAAAGGAAGGGTGAAGTTTAGTGTCTAGGGCTGTTGTTCTTTTTTTTTTTTTTTTTTTTTTTTTTTTTTTTTTTGGAGCAATTTGTGATGGGAAGCTATTCTGGGACACCCCCTGCTTCTATAAAGATAAGTAAGAGTTGGTGTTTTACTTTTCTGCCCCCTGACTCTGGTGAAAGGAGGCCTATTTGTGAGGAATATTGGCAGGAATGCACTCAATCCCAGGTGTTTCCTTGTCCTTCACACAGACACTTCAGAGCATTACTGTGAAATGGGGGGGGGGCAGAAGGAGCTTGGTGTTTGAGTGGGGCATCTTTGGATGTTATTTTCTTGGAGCAGATCTGGGCAGAGCATTTTAGGAAGAGAGCATTGTTCTTGGCACTGTCCCAGAATCGAGGATGTGGAGAGGGCAGAACCAATGTGTTGGTTTTCTAATTAAACAAACTTCTCTCCACAGTTTTTCTAGCAGAAAAAATACAGACTGGGGGGAAATCCAGGCTGTTCTGTAATTTCTTAGAACGTTTCTGCCTTGAGTGAGTGGAAAGTTCCTTGTCCAAAGACCTTCTGAATGAACGCACAAAGAACAGCAGGGCGATGCTGGCAAAGAGGGTGGTGTGTGGTTTTTCAGTTCCGCTTGCTATCCCTTGGAAATTCCTTCCACAGCAACCAGACTGTGACTTTGTATTTTCCCTGCCTTAGTAACTTTTCAGTGTTATGGTATTTGTGGTTTTTGCCTCCAGCCTAGGTTTAACCCTGCTGATCTTCTACTATTGCTTTGCCATCGTTGGCATGGAATTCTTTGCTGGTGTGGTCTACCCGAACTGCTGCAAGTGAGTGCTGCAAATCCATCCCTGTCTGCAATGGGTTTGGTGCTAAGCTAGTAGTAATGCTTCTGGCAGCCCTGTCTTCCTAGGGGGAAAGGGCCCGAAAATGTGTCTGAGAGAGGCTTTGTAGCTAAGGCAATGTGCTGGGAAAATCTATGTGACATGCTTCGCTTCTTGTGGTAAGATTGGATGAAATGGCTTTTACATTGCTTTTGGAAAGGGAAGATCTGACTAGTTTTAATGAGATTTGTATTGCTCCTCATCTAGATGTACTGGGAGAACTTCTTTCTGCTATTGTAGCTTTGTAGGAATGCTTTTAATTTCTGCTGTAGAGCAAAGTTGAGATTTTCATTTCTGTTGCACTGGAACTGCTCTGCCATATATCACATATTAGACCCAACTTTCTACATGATAAATTCACCTTGAATTCACCTCATCTTAGAAGCCAAGCTGTCCTGTGCCCTTTGTATCGTAAGTGATGGCAGACCATGCAGAAATGCTAATCTTTGAAGATGTGAGCCAAGGAGACAAAAACATTCGGGTTCTCTGGTCTAGTGTTTGCTGAATGATTAGAAAGACTCTCTGTGGTTTGTGCTAAGCTCTACTCTCTGTGGTTTGTGCTAAGCTCTGAGGGCTTAGCTAACAAGTGTTAGCCAAGAGATAGAAACTGCCACCCAGCTCACCACCTTCTAAGCTTCTGTGTTTGTAACCCTGAGATGTTGCTGCTCTCTTCTCATTCTTTGTCTTCTTCAACCAGCACAAGCACCGTGGCGGATTCGTACCGCTGGGTGAACCACACAGTTGGTAACAAGACAGTTGTGGAAGAAGGCTATTACTATCTCAACAACTTTGACAACATTTTGAACAGCTTTGGTAAGGACAGTTTATTCTAGCAAAGATTGTTCCCTGGTGCTTCTGCGTTCCTGCAGAGCTGGATAGCAGCACTGCAATGCTCGTGTAGACCTGGTACTCTCTAAGAGTTGTCCTAGCACACCTCCAACAGCATCCTTCTCTTCTGGACAATGTCAGCTGAGTAATAGCCTGCTTGCTTTGCAACAAAGTCAAGACACATCTCTTAAAAGCCAATGTGAAGCAAGCACATCTATTCTGACTGGTAAGCAGACCAGATTTCCAGAAATGTTTAAGGAGGGCTTCAGCTTACTGCCCTTCTGTAGAGCTAGCAGTAATGCTAATATATTTATTTAAACTGACTGATAAAGAATAATTTGAATATGGTGATTATTTTTAACAATTTTTCTTAATGCGTGAGCAGAGATATTTATCTCCTGGGAATTTCAGAGCTCTCCATACTCTGTTGGGAGAGGGTCAGGTCTGTTTCTGACTCTGAAGAAATACAGATTAAGCCATGTTCCTGTTTCTATGTGTCTACTCCCTTTTGTCATCAGTGGGAGGATGACAAATTGCAGTGATGAGGGCCTGCATTCTGTATCTGGAATTGCTGGCTGTGTTGAAGCTTGGTATCTTGCTTCGGTCTTCCCTGTCAAGTCCCTTATTTAGAAATCCTAGAGCAGGTCAGGTTGGATAAAGCAACTGTCTTTATTTTTTTCTTACTTGTATGCAGTTACACTGTTTGAGTTGACAGTCGTCAATGATTGGTACATAATCATGGTAAGTAAACCTCAGCTACAAACAGCACAGTCTCTTGCCAGTTGAGCTTGATCTTTCATGCCACCACTGCTTTCTTCCCCTTGCACTTGGAGATGGCAGGATTAGTCCCAACACTGTCACTTGCTGTGGTCATGCGATTGTTCCTTTTAATCCCCGGGTGATATTTGAGCTCTGTGACATGCCACCTGACATGATTTCTTCTTGAACTTGACCAGCCCTCAGGCTGAATTTTGCAATCTGGACAAGCGAAGTCACACTATATTCCAATTTATCACCCTGCTGTCCAGGCTGTATTCTTATAGTAGCAATGGTTCATACAATCACAGGCCTTCAGTGTTCAGTGGTTTTGTATATAGGATAATCTCATTTTGCCTTTAGAGATGGATTACCTGCAAGACCCAGTTGGGGCACTGAGCATTGTGCAGGCAGCCTCTGGTGTTAGCTATGGAGCCACAAGTATGAGATAGATGGACGGAATTCATGCTGCCTTACTTCTGTTAGCAAGCAGTTATCAACAAGCTCTCCCTTCTTATGCATACTGGTGACTTTTTTCCTGTCTTCTCTAGGAAGGGGTGACATCTGAAACCACTCACTGGAGCCGCCTGTATTTCATGATCTTCTATATTGTGACCATGGTAAGTTTCTGAAGATGCTTCCTGTATCAAATTGGGGCTGAGGGGAAGCAGCTTTTACCGTATTACAGAGGGAGCTTCCATCCCTAAGTGAGCACAGCTTTGTTTCTCTGTGTAATGTCTTCCAGAAAAAGATGTGAGCCCACATCACTTGCAGGAAGTTACATTTATGAGCATTGACAAAGTTGATGCTGCACAACCTGGGCCTGGGGTAAAGCTGAGAGCAGCACAGCCTTTTTCTGGCCCGTTTGTGGTTTACCATCATCAACTGACTTTCAGGCAGATGTGTGAATTGGGATGTGTCCATCTTGGAGCACCAGGAGCTGAAGCACAGACCAAAATGCTCAGCTTTCTGTTGTTGAATTGGACTGCAAGAATCCCCCAGCAGCAGCCTCCTGATCTCTTGTGTTCGTGTCCTCTCCCAGGTGGTGATGACAATCATTGTGGCATTTATTCTGGAGGCTTTTGTCTTCCGCATGAACTACACTCGGAAGAACCAAGATTCAGAAGGTTAGAACTGAGGACTGGCTGACCCAAACATTGCGTCTTCTCTCTGGTGTCTTATGTCTTAAGTTCTTTACCAAGAGAGTGGTGAGGTACTGGAACAGCGGCCCAGAGAGGCTGTGGATGCCCTGTCCCTGGAAATGTTCAAGGTCAGGTTGGATAGGGCCCTGGGCAGCCTGGTCTGGTATGAAATGTGGAGGTTGGTGGCCCTGCATGTGGCAGGGAGTTTGCAGATTCATGATGCTTGAGGTCCCTTCCAACCCAAACCATTCTATGATTCTATATTTATGTCTGGAGGAAAGAATCAATTGACCAGCAAAGACCAGATTTTTTTTATTTTTTATTTTTTTTAAAGCCTGAATTCCTAAGCTCATTCTTATCTTTTTGTACATTTCTATCTGAGCTTTCTGTTCTGGCCATCACTTCTCCCTGCCCTGCATGCAGAACAAGGAACGCTGCCTATCTAGTCCTCTCTGTCTCCCAGTTGTACTTAGACTGGTGACCATACGCTGGGTTTGGATGCACCTTTTTGTACCTTTTAAGAACAGGCTGTGACTGGTCTCTCCATCCTGTCGCACCTCTGTGAGTCATCGCTTCCTCACTGTCCTTTGTCCCCTGAGTTGTGCATCTGTAGCTTCAAGGCCTGCTAATTTAGGTACCATCAAGGTATTAATTTCTTGAAGGCCCTCCCTGCTATTCTCAAGTGATTTACACCCAGACTTTTCAAACTTTGTGTAAACTAATCTTGATTCTTTACAATTTTCTGCAGAGAAGGTATAGTTACTGCACTTTGATATGCCAGAGGATCTTACTTGCAGAAAGATGCAGTGAAGGCCCTGTCACAGGAATGGCTGCGATTAGCTCATCTGATCTTTCTTAGGTGCCAGAAGATCCAAATGTGTGGTGTCATGTCAGTAGGAGCCAGGCATTATTAGTTACAGAACCATTCCTCATCCTGATCCTTCAGGTATCCACTTTGAAGGGTGCAGTGAAAGGCGTTAGTTAACATTTACTTCTCCAGCTGTGTTGGGCAGCTGAAGGCCAAGAGGCAGCAACCAGTGTTTGATTGTTTGTTTTGCTAGTTAGCTTGCAGGTGGCAGAAAAGCTACAAGGCTTTAACACATCAGGCTCCTTGGTATCTTAAAAGCTGAGACATGCTTGCTGACCCTACACACTAATTTTCTTTATCCCTCTTTTGTTGGAGAACAAGGACATATGTGTTCCAGTCAAAAAAGTAGATGTAGGCTGTTCCTGAATCTCGCGTGGGCCTGTTTGCTTTGCCTTCCAGTTTCATGGAAGCAACATTCATCTTGCTGACTTCTCTTCCTCTTTTTCTTGCCTTTCCAGAAGACAATGGCATTGTGCTGGAGAAGGAGATCTCCAAGGAGGAAGTGATTGGGATAATCGAGCTGTACAAGTGGAGTTCAGCTGCCACTGAAATTTCTCAGCTGCAGAAGATTGTTTTGCAGATGGACAAACACGGGGTAAGAGGAAACCCATAATGTAGGTCCTTGGCTTGAAGGGAGGAAGGCACACCAGGCCTGCAGGTACCTTTTTGCTGCCTTCCAAAGGAAATCCGTATGCATCTTTGTCATGTTTAGAGCTGAGCCGCAAAGAGGAACTGTGTGGAAATAGCACATAGTTGTTCTGCCCTGGAAAAGTAGCAGCTGAATGTCCTCTGTCCTCTATAGCCCTGACAAGGACTCGTTACAGCCTGCAGACTTCACATAGAACTGTCCTGGCCCAGTACTGGCTGGAAAGAGGATATTTATCTTTCTGCAGAAAAACCAGTCTTATTCTCCTGCCTCTCTTTCTGTGCCATCATACACTTAGGCTCAGACAGTCCTGAAGCATAATGCAACAATGTGTGCATATTGATCCAAACAGAAGCTTTCTGTTCTCTGCATCATTGCTTACCTTTTCACTCCAGGGCAGGATGGACAATTGGAAAGATGAGCTGACCTGGCTAACTGTTCTTGTGTCTGAGAACTGCTGGCTTTTGCATCTGAGAGGAGTTTAAATGTTTGTTTTAATAACAGCTATCGTATCTGTGTATCCTGTATGCAGAATGCCAGTGCTGCAGTCCCTTAGTGGATCTTTATTTACTTTGGTTGGCTTGGTAGTTAAATGTTGAGTTCTTGTTCACATAAAATAGATGATGCTACTTAGAAACAGATTTCAAGTCAGTTAACCAAAGGATGATGTCTTCAGCCTTGCAGTGGAGCACAGAGTGATGGTCTGGAGTTTCTTTGGTTCTCAGTGCTGTTCAGATGACTCATAGGCGAGAGTAATTCATAACTCAGCCCTCTGCTTATGTGATCTAAAAAGTCTAGGCCTGTGGATTAAGTGGTATGTGCTAAGCAAATGAGACCTGAAATTGTTCTAAGCTGAGATCTTCCTTTGGAAGGCTGGGTTTCAGCCTTGTTCCAGATGGTATGTTCTTCTGACAAAATTGAGTGCCCTTGACACAGCTGTGTCCATTTGAGCTGGTCTCCTGCAGCTCTTTGTAGCCTTCAGGGATCCCTCCAGCGAAATACATCTCAGCCTGGAGCAGATGCCTGCGTTTAGTCAGGTGATGTGTGCTCTAAAATACCACTGTCTGCTGGCAATGAGAACAGCCTAGGCTCTCCAGTGGGTGACACACCAAAGTTCCAGCACAGCTCCTGTGAGCTGCTCAGGGACTGACAAATGCCATCTTTTCATCTTCTCCTTCCCCCCATCTCCTTAGCAAGTGTCAACGCTGTTTCTGGGACGCAGATCAAGGACCAAGAGTGACTTGAGTATGAAGATGTATGAGGAGGAGATTCAGGTATGTGGGTGTAAGTTGGAAATACCAGTAAGCCTCTGTCATTAACAGAACACTTCATGTTCCCTGACATTTCTAAACGCAGAAGGCGTTCTCCCTCTGAGACACAGGCAGCTTTATGAAAGGAGCAGGCAGTAGAGGAACTGTGCTTTAGATTCATTAGTGCTGGTGTTCAGGGGCTTTCTTGAACATGTCAGAGCCTCCTCGGTGGGTTCAGGAGCCCAGCTGTGTTGATGACATGCATCAGCAGTGGCAGTAACAGTGCAGGCTGCATGTAGGTGCTCGGCTTGCCCAGCTTACCCATACTTGTGAGGGTGGGCATTGGTTGCTGGGCTAAGTGCACGGAGTGTTCCTGGGACTCGGCTGCATGATGCTAATTTGTTAAGGCACTGGAATGTGATTGTTTGAGCTTGGGTGTGTCTGTGCAACAGAAGCCAAGTGCTCTGCAAGTGCCAGTTGTTCCTTCAGAATAGCAGGCTAATGAAGATGGGAAATGTTTAAATAGCTGATTCTCTGGATTGTTTAAGGTACTGCTGTTAAGTGTTCTTTGAGGTTAGGAGCCTTATGCCATGAATTTGGCTACTGTTGAAAGGTCATGGACTAGTATAATGATTAGCAATGAAGGCATTAATTTCATAACCATTAGAATATTTCCTTTGTCCCCTGGGCAGCTAGCTTGTGGATGAGTCTTCAGTCCTGCTAACAAAAATAAGCACACTAATTGTGGAGCTGGTAATCCGCAGTGAAGCTCCCTGCTTGTTGTGCTTGGTCTCTGACGCAGGGATGTAATGTCCTGTAATACCCTGGGTGCAACTCTGTAAGCCGCAGATGTCACTGGGATTCAGTATGGCAGTCCCTGAGCACTGGGGGTCATTTGACTGTGATATTTCCTTGCTCTGGTTTGTCAGACCTGACAGCTCAGCTAGCTGGAGCTGACCTGTGGCTGCTCCTTCTTGCCCAGGCTGTAAATGCTGATATGTGAGCACACCCTTCGTGGCTTTGCTGAGGTTGACGAGGTTGTTTATGTGGGCCATAAACAGGGCCTTGGAAAAAGCCCCTCAGTTTGAGCACACATAGACTGGGTTCCTGCTGGTCCATGTGGCAGCTTTGGGGCAGAGACTGATCTGTTCTGATCTTCTGTCACAGGAATGGTATGAGGAACATTCCAGGAAAGAGGAATCCCAGATACCTTTGCAAGAGTCTGCATCTGCTTCCCAGAGCTCTCTGAAGCCCCTGAGCCTCCGACAACGTTCCCAGACCGTCACCTAGGCCTGGCTAGTGCAAGCTGCCTTCTATGCAATAACCTAGAGTATTACTTCACAGCATATATGTTGGGATGATGTATATAGATCTGTTCCATGTACTGGTTTGCGTTAGGGATAGAAGCTCTTCCGTTAAGTGCAAAAAAAACAGGTGGACTCTGCTACAACCAGACTGAGCACGATGCTGTGCTCAGCACAGAGTGATCTTCTTGGACAGAAATGGAGACCTTCTTCCTCTGAGCTGCTTCCCAAGCTCAATCCTGCTGTTTGTCTTAGCAGTAACAGACCCTGGGGAAAGGGATGTGTAATCCATTAACAGCAGGAAGTGTGCTGAGGCTACATGCTTACAATTTAAAAAAGAAAAAAAAAAAAAAAAAAAAAGAGGCCCTTTTTGAAGGTCTGCTTCACTTAAAGGGTACTATTAACCTAGGAATAAAAGATCAGGGAGGGAGGTAGTTTTTGCTTGGTGTTTTGTTTTTTTTTGTTTTTTTCCTCTCTGCCCTCCTTTTGCAGAGCAAGAGGAGGTGCTATGGAACTTCAGCACTAGTGGAGAGCACCCTTTTCCCTCCTTCTTGGGACACCTGGATGCAGTCCCTGCAGTAGATTCAGTTCTGACTGTTGAATTTAACTGTCCCTGAGCCATTCTCTGGAAGCTGGTGAGCGGCAGAAATCTTATTGCATTATGACCATAGTGGGCACAGAAATTTAGGGAGACAAACTCTTTGCTGTGGCTGTGCAGTATCTGCATCTCTGCAGGTCAGTTATGCCCACGGCACTGCCTGGGATCAGAATCACTTCTGTAAACCCTTTAGCTCTCATCTTCCTAGGGAAGGGTGATTCTGCTGGGTGAGCTCCATCACTTAGCCACCTGCTTGTAGATGGCAAGACTTTGGCTGGTCATTAGTTCAAATAGGTGACTGGGAAGGAGAGGACTTTGCAGCTCCAAACCCTTATTTCTGCTTGGGGCTGAAACTTACAGAGAGTCCATCAAACAGTACTGCTTGTTGGCCCTCAGGTAGGTCATTGCTTTGTTTAACAGGAGGGTCAGTCAGCACAGCAGCATTCCTCCTCCCTTGTTCTCGCCCATGCAGAACTGTTCCTCAAGCAGGCAAGTGCTGACTGGGTCGGATCTTAGGAGAATCCTCTGCTGAAGGGCTTTACTGTTTACACAGTTCTGGATGCAGAACTGTGAAGGACGATGATTCTTCTCATGTGTCTGCTTTTCAGTGTCTGGCACGGAGGCTGCCAGACCAGGTAGCTGGGAGAGGACGAGGGAGGGGAAAAAGGCTCCTTGGCCAGCTCTGACACGTAAACTCTGGGATTGTGGCAGGTTGCTTCATCTCTTGTGTTTCATTACTGCAAAGCGGTGACAGCCTGTCTCTGAGTTCCTTTCTTATCCTGTCACCACAGAAAGTGCTGAGAGTGAACATTGTCAGCGTGGAGGTTCACCGTACCTCTTGCTGTTTGATTTTTTTCTCAGGTTCAGATTACAGTGGATATGGCAGGGATGGGAGGCTTTTCCCTTCCTTTGGGTGAATGGGGTGGTGGGATGTAGGGAATGGGCGCACATCCCAAGTACATTTTTTGGAAAAGATGAGATTTTCAGAGGCAGGCAACATGATGTGTGCTCCTCACCTCTGAACAGCTGCGTTCGCTGGGTGCCTCAGGGCAGCTCTTTGTTTCCCTTCTGGGCTCTGCAAGTGGCATGAAAGTAATTCTGAGCTGAACCGTGAAGGACCTTAAAGGGCTATTTTCCAAACCATAAATTTGACCACAAATTAATGAGCAGTGCAGCATTTGTCTTGCAGTTGCTCTGCGTGGGACTGCAGACTGGAAGACTTACCTGCGTTCATCCTGGGGCTGGGGGCGATGTTTCCCAAGTTATGGGCAGGGTGGGCGTTGTGAAGGTTAGAAAAGGAAATGTGGCTTTGTTTAAAGTCTGTGTCACCGTGGCAGGGCTGTCACTGACCTGTTCTGGAGCTGCAGCTTTATGCTGTGCTGCAGAGACACTGACCTACTCACACGTGGGAGAAGGGCTCTGGTGTGGGGAGCAGCACTGAAGCCCCTGGACTGGGCTATGGGGCTCAGGTGCTGCTTTTCTGTTTTTTATACTAAGATGTGGGTTTGCCCCCATGTACACAATGTATTATTTTTTAAGCAAGGAAGATCACAGAAGTTTACTTTTTTTGGAAGGAAAAGAAGTAAGAAAAGAAGTTTGAGTATGGGGCCTCCCCAACTATTTACTCTTCCTCCCCACCTTACCCACAGACTAACGACAATCATTTTGCAGGGAATGAAGGAGGAACACCAGGGGGTTTTGTATGCTGGTGTTTTGTTTATAAAGATAATTTTATGGACATGTCTGTAAAATATTCTCTAGATTTTTCAAGCACACTAATAAAGAGCATCCTCAGCTTTGTAGAGGCGGCAGCTTGCTTTCTTCCTGCCTGCAGTTTCAGAAGCTCGGTTTCAGTTTACAGATTGCCACATCCTTTGGAAAGAAACTGTGCCCGCTCTCTCTCTCCAGTGGCAACTGCTTGCAGGAGCACTTGTCACATGCACAAACTCTTGCTCCTGGCCCTTGCCAGCTCACAGCCCAGCTTCTTTCTGTGCCCCTGCCAGTTTTTCTCTCTGTTACCACCTTACTCTTAAACGTGCGTTTTGTTTTTATAGCTACCTCCAAGGGACAGGAGGGGCTGCAGAAGCTGTTGCTCCTTCACCTCGGTATCTGTGCTGAGTGGTGCTTGTTGGAAGCTGGGGCTGGCTCTGGTAAATCCATGGCAAAACCAATAGCAGCCAGCAAACAGCACCTGAATTCTTGTGAAAGCACTTATCCAGCCAGAGAACAGAGGAATGATCTGGGCCCAGAAGGGAAGAGCAGCAGGCTAGGAGAGCCTGAAAGCTGACAGCAGCAGAGTGCTGCTTGTGCAACTGCCCTCTGTCCCCACAGAGCAGCACTGGGCTAACCACAGCAGTGCATGCCTGCATCAGGCCCAATGGCTGCAGTCAGTGCTGACCCGTGCACTGTGCTGCTGTGACAGCAGCTTCAGCTGCATGTGACTGCTGTTGGGAAACGTGCAGGCAGTGACCCCAGAGGAAGCTGTGGCCTCAAGTGGTGCTGCATGGCCTCTGCCTCACCACGAGCAGCCCCCGGTCTTCCCTGCAGCCCAGCCCAGCACACCCTGCCTCACAGCAAACACACCAGTGGAAGCTGTGAAGTTTTTAATTGCAAGTTGTCCATTCTTACAGTGTCTTAGCCTAGTTTTGCCAGAGGCGATCGGGCACATGGGAGCCTCTGCGTATCAAGTCCTTTGCTACAGCTCTGTGCACCCTCTGAGATTCAGGTTGAAAAATATTGCTTTTTTTTTTTTTTAAAAAAAAAAAAAAAAAAAAAAAGCAGCAGGAGAAAGGAGGCTTCCATGGGCTCATTAACACTTTGTGTGCATTAAGCCTGAGAACTGCTCTGGTGCTTTGCCTCACCTTAACACTTCTGCTTGCTCTTTCAATTCACCTGCTGGCGGCTTGCTGCCCCTTGCAATGACAGGCATTCCCAAATTTGCACTCAAGCCTTTACTTTCCAGTTTCCCCATAGCGCATGGCTGCCAGCCCCAGAGGATCCCAGATGGAGAGGTGAAAGGGTGTCTTAGTGCATGCTCCCCTGCAGCTGCTCCAGCTGTATGCCCTGAGGCAGCAGCCAACCAAGCCTTTACCCTCATCCTTGTTCAGAGACGCCCCAAGTTAAACGAAGTTCAACACAGCGGAGCGAGGAGATGGCTAGTGCTTAACAAATGCTCTTTCTTTCCCAAAACACAACCAGCTTTCTCTCTGGAGAGCAAATGTGTGGACGAGGGCCTGCAGTGCTCAGGTGGGAACCAGGTGGATCACGTGGAATTCGGTGAGCAGGGCCACACAGAGAAAGGCCAAGTAGTAGAGGATGAGGCAGGTGCCATATGCGCTGCCCAGCTGGAAGCACTGTGCCGGTACCACCACGAAGGAGAACACCAGGCTCAGTCCCAGGGCCCCAGCCAAGATCCACACCAGCAGGCTGTCAGGCTCCAGCTGATGGAGAGACAGAGGGACACCATGTGACGAGGGGATCCCATCAGTGCCAGTCCCGTACTGTGGCCAGCAGCCTCACCTTCACTGCCATCTGGCTGCTGGTCATCTGCAGCAGGCAGCCCAGCCCCACACCCACCAGAATATCTGAGGGCAGTTCAGGGTGAAGAAACAGCACGGCATCCCCCCCAGCCCTCAGGATGGGGACAGCACCATCCCTCTCTCCCGGCCTGGATAAGGCCATCAAAGTTCAGAGTGCTCGAGGACAGGTGGCTCTGGCATGGTCTGGGGCACCCTGGGGAGGTGCAGCCTCTTCCCCTCCCTCCCTGTGGCAGACTCCAGGATGGATCCTGCGCAGCTCAGGTCCCCTAGAAGCAGGCCCAAGTAGCACCCCACCCCCTAGCTCCTTGAAGGATACTGAAGATGATGCCTCCAAAGCAGGCAGAGAAGGCCATGCGGGGGTAGCCCTGCCGTGCCATGGTGAGGTCAGAGAAGGTGTCTGCAGAGCAAGAACAGGAGATGCCGGGGCCTGCATCCCACTGCGGTACCGCATGCCACAAAGGCAGATAACACAGGGCTCTTACCTCCAATGCTGTTGCCCCAGGCCAGTAGGGTCAGGCCCAGCACAGTGTTACTCAGATCAAAGATGATGCCCAGGGTCCGCAGGATGTTCACCAGCTCTGTGGCTGCTGCATTGATCCACATAGCGCTGACCAGGAACCCGAGGAAGGCGAATACCTGCCGGGACCAGGTGAGCTGGGCCCTGGCTGCACCTTCTCGGGGCAATGGAGGCACTGTCCTTGCCCACATGGTGCTTGAGGCCAGGGGCACCTTACACAGTGGTATTTGGGTGGCTCTTCATTGCGTGTGGACACAAAGATGATGATGGCCAGGACGGAGCCAGCCAGTGCAACCAGCGCCCAGACCGGGAAGACACCCTGGATCTGGTACAGCCCATCTGCATCAGGGACAGAGAGGGCAACTGTGGCCCCACAGGCTGGGCAGGACCTCACCAGCCTGAAGGCACAGTACTGAGCCCTGTCCCCTGAAGCCAGCACTCTCCTGCCCTGTTTCTCCCCCAAGACCTGGATAGAGGGTCCCCAAGGAGCTCAGTGCTGGGCCATGGCTCCCAGTCTCAGCCCCTCCTCAGGGCTATGAGGATACCACAGGCTCTTACAGGCCCCCGAATTGAGGGTGAGGATGCAGAGCAGGGGCCCAGTGATGATGTGCAGGCAGTTGAGGGGTCTCTTCCAGTTCAAGTCGTCCTTATCGGGGTCCACCACAGGCACAGTGAGCAGCAGTACCAGCTCCACAGGGACCTGGGAGGAGGGGGCTCGTGAGTGCCGCACCCCCCAGCACAGTGCCCTTCTTCCATCCCCTCCTGCTCACCTTGAGCACTTTGAAGAGCCGCCAGTACCAGGGCTTCCTCCTCCACTTTTGCTTGTCCAGGGGATTGAGTGCAGTGCCAAGTATGTGCAGCGAGGAATCGCGGTGGGGTAGCAGGGGTCGATACTCCTCACCTGTGTGGGGCCACAGGGCCGTGCTCCGCAAGACTCCCCGCACCCAGTCCACCGCTTGAGATGGCCTCACAGCCCACCCTACCGTAGTCCCCGCAGTTGGTGCCCGAGGACTCCTGCTCCTCAGCATCTGTTGGTATTGCTGTGAGGGAGCAAGGAGAAAGTGGGGGGTGCCGAGGGATTCCTCCCGGCACCGCAGAGCGCTCCTTACCTGGCTCCCACGGCCCGGGTTGGGACGGTCCATCCCCACGCTGCCAGCGATGAATCCAGGTGCACAGCACCACAGTGAAGACATAGAAGACGTAGAGCCCCAGGTACCCTGCCGTGGGGCCAGAGAGGTTACAGGACCCCTGGGCTGCCCCACCAGCCCCTGCCCCGCCACAATGCTCACCTAGAGCCTCCCCCAGTGTGATGCGGCCAAAGTAGAGGATCAGGAAGGTGAGGAAGACGGCCACCATGTAGAAGATGACGTCCCGGAGGAAGGGCCTGGAGGCCGCTGCGAAGGGCTTCACCAGGGCGATGCCACCAGCCACCACTGTGGTCACGAAGATGCCGGCGCCTGCCAACGCAACGCAGCCCATCAGCAGGGTCCCGTGCCCCTCACCCCTTTGGCCAGCACAGCGCTCACCAAAGACGGCCCCAACCGCTAGCCCAGCCGTGCGTGGGTCGGAGAATGCCACCACAGCACTGAAGACGTCCGGGGCCCCGTTGCCAAAGGCCAGGAAGGTGACACCATGGAGAGCAGGCGTCAAGGAGCATCCCACCACGTCGGGTCCCCATCACATCCCCCATCATTGCCCCGCGCCCCCATCCGCAGGAGGCCAAGGATACTGCCACGTTGTGGGACAGCTTCAGGGTGGTGGAGATGGCCGACAGGTTGGGGCAGAAGCTGGAAGAGCACAGAGTGGGGTGATGGGGGCACAGGGCCACAGCGCCAGACCATTCTTCACTCCACGCGGCCCCGGGACAACTCACAACTTCTCTGCCGTCACGCCGAGGATGACGAAGAGGTAGAGGAGCCAAAGCACCTGCGGGCAGAGAGCTGCCGCGTCGCCCGTGGCCGAGCATCCTCCAGCCGGGGCCGCCCGCCCACCTCCCCCGGTTCCCGCGCTCACGTAGAGGCCGACGGGCAGCGGGAGCAGCGCGGCGGGGAAGGCGCAGAACGCTCCGCCGAGGTAGTCGAGGAAACCGTCGTCCAGGCGGCAGTCCGGGGTGCCGCGCACGAAGCGGCACCGCTCGGAGCTGTTGCGCTTCCGCACCTCCCGGCACTGCGGGAAGAGCCGCGTGTCCCACACGCGTCCCTAGCGGGCGGACGGCGCTCACCCCCGGGGTCGCGGCCGCTTCCGCCCCTGCCTCGCTTTCCCCCTCCGTCCCACGTCCGTGGGGCGGCGGCGGAGGCCGACGCAAGGGCAGGCAGGACCCGTCACCCCGCCGCCTCGCGTCCCCACTCACGTCCACGCCCCGGTCGTGTCCCGCGCCGTCACCCCGGGTCCCCGCGTCCAGAGCCGCCGGCGGCCCCGAGCGCTGGGACCCGCCGTGCTCCGCCAGCGCCCCGGCCACGCTCAGCGCCCCGGCCACGCGCAGCGCCCACAGCGGCCCCATCGCGTCCCACGGCTCGGAGACAGCTCAGTCTTCGGGGGTCGGATGCTGGGGGCTATTGCTCGCGAGGGGCGGGAGCCATGGCCGGGGGGAGAGACGAGGACAGGAGCAGGAGTAGAAATACGAACGGAAAAAGGGGATAGAAATAGGAATAAAAACGAGAGAGGAAAATGGAAATGCAAAACAGGAATAGGGTTAAAAATAGAGCTAAAAACACAAACAGAAATAGGAATTAAAAGAGGCCACGGGCTGCGGCTTGGTTACCAGCCCCGGCGCTGCACCGAGCCGCCACGTCCCCGCTCTGCTCCCGCGGGAGGAGAAAAGCGGGGCTGAGCGCGGCACGGAGCACCGCGGGAGGAACCCAAATCCAGGGGACGGCGGCAACCCGACGAAAGGCGAGGACGAAGTCCTGCTAAGGCCAGGGCTGCCGGGGCTACCCGGGCACCCTCCCGCCCTGCCTCGCCGAGTCACGCAGCCCCGCCGCCGTGCACGGGCAGCTGATTTCCACCCTGCCTTAAAGGGGCCGCCACTCTCCGCTCTTAAAGCGACAGCGCCTCTTTGTAGCACAGGAAGAAGGGGACCGGGGGGGTCCACACTGTAGAGCCCCCGCCGCCCGGCACTCTCAGGGCACCGCGTTCGGCGTGGCCGTGGGTGCGGGGCCGTAGGTCGGCCTGGTGGTGTGACGCCGCCGACACGAGTGTACCAGGTCCCGGTGGGCACCCGCGGGGGGTCGGGGTGAGACAGGGCGGGTGCCGCAGGGCCGGGCCGAGGGAGCCGCATGCTCCCCGCGGGTGGGGGTGCTCCGAGCCCGCTGCCCCCGCTTGGCGCCTCCTGGGGACTTTGCCCGCCCGCAGAGGGGGGGGAGCGGTAAACAGCCGCGATTGCGTAAGGCCGGGGCTGCCGCCGCGCTCCCGCGTCACCCGCGCTCCCGTGTCACGCACTGCGCACAACTCACGGCGGGAGTGGGCAGCCACGGCCAGGAGGGGCCACGGGGCTGCCACCTGCCACCTGCCGGGCACGGTGTGGCCGGGGTCGGGACGCTGACGGTCGCGTCCGCCCTGCATGGGGCTGGGAGGGAGAGTTTGTGGCCACGGGGGGTCAGCAGGAAGAGGGAGGAGGAAGCGTGTAGGGTGTGGCATGTCGGAGGACCGGGGCGTACACAAGGGAACGGATACCTGCAGGGCAATGGGCGGCCGGAAGAGACCCGGGCACCCGGGCACGGCGGGGCGCGGCTCGTTTCGGACCCCGCCCGCCTCCTCTCGGCACGCCCCCGCCCCAGGCGCGGCTCCGCCCCTCCCGCGATGGCGGCGGTGCGGGCGCTCTTGGCGGCGGCCGTGGTGGCCGCGTGGGTGCTGGGGGTCGCGTCCGGCCCGATCCCTCCGCCCCGTAGCGCCTCCGTGCTGCTGGAGCCCGGCTCGGGCCGGCTCCGCGTGCTGCCTGGCCGCCAGCCCGCCGCCGTCGCTTGGGCCGAGCTCACCGACCACATCCAGGCCGTCGGGTAAGGGCCCGGGGCTGTGCGGGGCCGTGCGGGGCAGCGCAGGGCCGCCCGGGCGCTTCCCGCTCTGAGCGGTGCCCCACGCTGCAGGTGGGCGTTCCTCGAGGTGTCCGCCAACGCGTCCTTCAACGACAGCCTGCAGGCTTACGCCGCGGGGCTGGCCGAGGCCGCCGTCACCGAGCAGGTGCGGGGCGCGGGTGCGGGGCGCGGGCGCGGGGCAGTGCAGGTGGCAGTGGGTGCCAGCGCCGTGTCCGCAGCTCATCTACATGCACTGGATGAACACGGCCGTGGGCTACTGCGGGCCCTTCCGCTACGAGACGCAGTACTGCCGCCGGCTGCGGGGATACCTGGAGGCCAACCTGGCCTGGATGGAGGAGCAGATGGGCTCCGGCCGCGACCGTGCCTACTGGCACCAGGTGAGGCCGTCCGGGCCGGGGCCCCGCAGCCCTCGGGAGTCGGCCCCACACCGCGAGGCCCGAGAGTAACGTCGGTCCCCGTCCCGCCTCCCCGTCTCCCCCCAGGTGCGACTGGCGCTGCTGCAGCTGCAGGGCTTGGAGGACAGCTACCGCGGGCGCGTGGCCCTCCCCGCCGGCCGCCTCTCCCTCTCACCCTTCGGCTTCCTGTAAGGAAGGGTCCGTCCCCGGGCTGGGCACACCGAGCCCCCCCCCACCCCGGGAGTGGCGCTCAGTGCAGGTTGCCCCGGCCTGACGCCCCACTGCCCGCAGCCTGTTGCAGTTGGGGGGGGACCTGGAGGACCTAGAGGCAGCCTTCAACCGCTCTGCCCCGCGGCGCCCGCTGGGCTCCGGTTCGTGCTCAGCACTGCTCAAGCTGCTGCCAGGCCGCCGGGACCTGCTGGTGGCCCACGACACCTGGGCGCCCTACCAGTCCATGCTGCGCCTCATCAAGAAGTACACGCTGCCGTTCCGTGCTGAACCCAGTGGTGCGTGTGGGGCCAGGCGCTGCTCTGTGCTCCCGCCTGCTGCCTGACCTGCTCTGCTCTCCCAGGCACCGCCCGCGTCCCGGGCAGCATCCAGGTGTTCTCCTCCTACCCCGGCACCATCTTCTCCGGAGATGACTTCTACATCCTGAGCAGCGGGCTGGTAAGTGCTGCTTGCAGCCCTGCGCCCCCCACCGGCCCCACTCAGTCCTCCTGTCCCCACAGGTTGCACTGGAGACCACCATCGGGAACAGCAACGAGGCACGCTGGCAGTACCTGCGGCCTCAGGGCAGCGTCCTGGAGTGGCTGCGGAACATCGTGGCCAACCGGCTGGCCCGCAGCGGTGCTGAGTGGGCCGGCATCTTCCAGCGCTTCAACAGTGGCACGTGAGCAGGGTCAGGGCTGGGGGAGAAACGTCCCCTCCTCAGGGCGGCCACCAAAGGAGGTCACCGTGCCTTCCTGCAGGTACAACAACCAGTGGATGCTGGTGGACTACAAGGCATTCTCTCCGGGGCGTGCTGCCCTGCAGCAGGGCCTGCTGACGGTGCTGGAGCAGATCCCGTGAGTGCCTCTTGCCCCCCAGTGCCCGGCCCGCAGGCTGCCCAGTGGGCGAGGTGGGCTTCCTTTGCTGGTGGTGGCCTTTCTGCCAAGGTGTGACAGCAGCAGGGCTGCTGCTTACGTCTCTCCTGCGTGCGGGTGATGGCTCCTGGCCCCCTGCTTGAGACCCCCAGGTGGGTTTTCCCTCATCCGTGCTGTGCTTTGCCTTCTGCTCTGACTGCTGCCATCCTCCCGCCACAGGGGTTTGGTGATGGTGGCTGATAAGACAGAGCTGCTGTACCAGCAGGGGTACTGGGCCAGCTACAATGTGCCGTAAGCTTCATCCAGCCTCACCTTTCTGCCCAGCCGTATGGTCCTATGCTAAGGGCAGGCAAGGCTGACTGTCCCTACCCTGCCATCCAGGTATTTTGAGGAGATCTTCAATGCCAGCGGGAACCTGGAGCTGGTGCAGAAGTATGGTGACTGGTTCACCTATGACAAGAACCCGCGCGCCCAGATCTTTCGCAGGAACCAGACTCAGGTCCGTGATGTGGACTCCATGGTCCGTCTAATGAGGTGGGTTCTGGCCCCAGGGATTTTCCAGCCCTTGTGTCAGATCTTCACCGCAGTTGTCGTGTTACCTCCTGCACCCGGTCTCTCTCCCTGCTGCCCGGCAGGTCCAACAACTACCTGCAGGACCCGCTGTCACAGTGCCGGGGCTGCGACCCGCCCCACAATGCTGAGAACGCTATCTCCGCCCGCTCTGACCTCAACCCAGCCAACGGCACCTACCCCTTCGCCGCCCTGCGCCAGCGCTGCCACGGCGGCACTGACACCAAGGTGGGCACAGCCCCGGGCCCTGCCATGCTGTCACTTCCTGGCACTCACATCTCCACGTTACCCCCTCCGCCAGGTCACCTCCTTTGGCATGGCCCGCACCTTCGGGCTGGTGGCTGCCAGCGGGCCGACATGGGATGATGTGCCGCCCTTCCGCTGGAGCGCATCGCCGTGCAGCCACCTGCTGCGCATGGGCCACCCTGACCTCTGGAGGTTCCCTCCTGTCAAAGTCCGATGGGACTGAGCCGGACCTCCCCACACCTTTCCCTGTTTCTGCAGGATGGGGGGCTGCAGGGAACCGCCCCCCGTGTTTTTCTCCCCGTGCTTCTCTCACCATTTGCTGCTCCTGTGCCCCATCCGTGCCACCGTGGCTGGGGTCGGTCAGTGGGCTCTGATCCCAGTCCCAAAACCAAGCACGGAAGGAAGGCCTCCCACAGGGCTCCTCATTCTGGGAGGCTGTTCCTGGAAGACGGGTTCCAGGAGGTGGGGCTGGCGCTGGGACAGCTGCATGGCAGGGAGGGGTGAATGGCCGGGGTTGGTGTTAACAAATAAAACGCTCTGTGTGCAATGGAGATGCTGGTGACTGCACTTCATACTCTTCCAACATTCTGCGGTGCATGCTGTGGTACCCCGTTCAGGGATGTTGTTCTGGTGTGCTTCCCTCTCTGCTGGGTGCTGCTCCAGGAGCACAAGCAGTGCCTGCAGTGCAGTGCTGGGACACAGCAGGTCGGGGTTCTTGGCCTCTGCTCAGACTGCTCAGCGATGCCTCCCCTGGTTCCTGGCAGCAGCAGCATGCACAGCTGGAACAGGCAAGCAGTGAAGGAGGGGGGGCACTGCCTGCCCCAGGACAGAGTGACCATTCTTGTCCCTTTTGTTTCCCTTCCTCAGCCACCTGTGTGCCCCCCCCAGCCCCAAAACCTCCAGCGCAAAATCCTCTTACTGCAGCTCCCTTGATCCGCTCCATGTGTGTGGCTCGTTAGGAATAACGAGGTAATTACTGGGGGATTAATGAGCTGACATTAGACAGTGCTTTGAAGGTACGAGGTTCCCACCGGGTCCAGGCTGGCTGATGTCCCACGGCCTCGGACCTGGCTGTGCCCCTGTCATTCCTGGCACACACCAGCATTTGTCACCTCCGGAACAGCACATCCCTGTCCTGCCAGGACCCATCCTGCTCCTCCCTGCCTAGGGCAGAGCCAGCTCTGAGTGTGTTGGTGTGGGGGGTGCCTCAACTGGAGGTTGATGGGAAGAGGCTGTCCCAGGGCAGAGCAGGGCTGTTGGCCCCACAGCAGTGCAGCCCCGCCAGGAGCCCCTCCCCCAGCACTTGCTGTGACCGGGACACACTGTGCTAATTTCAGTGCCAACGAGCCATGCTACAGCTGCCTGGAAGGGCTGACTGCCGTCCCGGGCCAATAGAGCAAAGTCCTCAAATATGCTGACAAAGGACCCAAGGACGCAACCACAGCCCCTCCGACGTCACTTTGCCCTCCTCGGTCCCCCAGCGTCGTTCTGGGACGTGCAGCAAGCCCCGCACCAGCTCTCACGTAGCATCCTGCAGTAATGGCAGCCCAATGCAGGGGGGGCGAGAAGACTTTCCACATCGTGTCCCCGCTCCTGGAGAGCCTGCCCCTGTCCCGGGCAGCAGGGACCCAGGTCTACATGAAGCTGGAGAACGTGCAGCCCACTGGCTCCTTCAAGATCCGGGGCGTCGGGCGCCTCTGCCAGGAGGTGGGTGTGCTACATGGCTGTGTGGCCTCGGGACACTGTGGATTCCTATGGCCACGTCCTTCCTCTGTCTCCTTCCCTCTCCACAGGTTGCCAGGAAGGGCTGCCGGCACTTTGTTTGCTCCTCAGGTAATTGGGACCTGCGTGGGGCTCGAGGGTTCTATGGGATGGAAGTGCTAGGGAACACCCCTGTGCTCCCGGCCCCTTGTCCTTGTGCCTTCCCACTGGGTTTTGAGGCTGATCCAGATCGGGTGTCCCTTCTCCCCCCTAGTAAAGTTCGTCCTGTAGGTCTGGGATGAGCTGGGTATGGGGGGCGATGGAACTGCTCAACCCACTACTTTTCGCAGGGGGGAATGCTGGCATGGCTGCAGCATATGCGGCCAGGAAGCTGGGGCTGCCGATCACTGTGGTGGTGCCCAGCAGCACCAGCCCCAGCACTGTGCGCAGGCTGGAGGAGCTGGGGGCAACGGTGGAGACCTATGGGAAGGTAGGGCACCCATGCCCCAAACTGTGGCTGGAGGAGATCGCAGCCCTCTGTGAGGCTGTGGATGTGTGCAGACCCAGTGTCCCTGTCCCAAAATGCGTCACCCACATGCCACTTGGATTTCCACTGTCCTCATGGCAGCAAGGGAGGGGCAATGGGGATGGCGCACTGGAGCTGGCGGCAGCCTCACTGAGCGCCCACTGCCTCCCAGGTGTGGGATGAAGCCAACCAGAGAGCCCTAGAGCTGGCGCAGAATGAGGGCTGGGCGAGCATCCACCCCTTTGACCACCCCTTGCTGTGGTGAGTGCTACTTGCCCCTGTGCTCTGGACAGGACACAGGCAGCCACCCACTGTCTCTATCCCGCAGGCAGGGCCATGCCAGCCTGGTCCTGGAGCTGAAGGATGTGCTGGATGCAAAACCTGACGCCATCGTGCTGGCGGTGGGAGGTGGAGGGCTGCTGGCTGGCGTGGTGTCTGGGCTGCAGCAGGTGGGATGGCTTGATGTCCCCATCATTGCCGCGGAGACCTGGGGGGCCCACAGCTTCCACATGGCACTGAAGGCTGAGCACCTCGTTACCCTGCCTGACATCACCAGGTGGGTGCTGGTGTCAGCATGGGGGCACCTCCATCAGCACAGGGGTCCCCAGTCTGATGGGACATAGAAAGTGCAGGGAGCTTCGCCTCTGGTGCATGTCACAAGTTGGCAGGTCTCAGCCAATGCTCTAGTGAAGCACCAAGGGGACAAAGGATCCCAGGGCTACTCTGACTCATTCTCCAGTGTGGCCAAGTGCCTGGGGGCCAAGACTGTGTCAGCGCGGGCGCTGCAGTGTGCCCAGGAGATCCAGGTCATTTCAGAGGTGGTGGAGGATGCCGAGGCCGTGCGCGCTGTGGAAAGGTTCCTGGGTGAGCAGGGCACGGGAACAGGGACTTGCAGAGGGGTGTGATGGGGACAGGCACTCAGCATGTCTCCATCCCTGCAGACGACGAGCGGATGCTGGTGCAGCCAGCTTGTGGTGCAGCACTGGCCCTGCTCTACTCGGGGCGACTGCAGCAGCTGCAGCGTGAGGGACGCCTGGGGACCCCGATGGGCCGCGTGGTGCTGGTGGTCTGCGGCGGCAGCAGCATGACGGCTGCGCTGCTGCGGGACCTGAAGAACCAGCTGGGCCTGGAGTGACCCTTGTGCCACTGCACGGCCACCCCGTGGCCCCCTGTGCTGCAGTGATGGCTGCTGGACGTGCCCCGCGCCCATCACTGTGCAGCATGGGGAAACTGAGGCATGGCGGCGTTCCTCCCTCTGCCCTGGGGACGGCCGCGTCCCTTGAGCTGCTGTGGCTGGCACAGACCACGGTTCCCCACTCCAGTTAGTGAATGCTCCCTCTGACTGACTACTTTGCTATCGTCTCAATGTGTTATTATTCTAATGATTATTAATTTTTACAATCTTCTGTTCCTGCTGCACTGTCTGCAGCCAGGTGGCTCCTTGGCAGGGCTGTAGGGCCTTGCTCTTGCTGGCGCTCCCAGCTCTGACTGGTGCCCAGTTAACACCACTGCTCCAACTCGCTTCAGTTGATCTATTTCACTCCAGTGTCCATTCTGCCCTTTCCTGCCACAAAACTCCTCTCAGTCTCCTCCTGCCCCTCCAGAGAGTTAACAAGGCTCCCCTTGCCCAGCCGCCTCCCAGGAGCCTCCTCCTCCCCATCTTTTTTTTTCCCTTTTCCCCAATAAATCCCCTCAGCCTGGCCAGCCCACACCATGCTTCCCAGAGGACCCACCCCATAAATCAAATACCCACCGCTCCACTGTGGGCAATATCTTATGTAAAAATGTGTTTCTAGGGAGTGCTGGAGGCTGGAGAGTCTTATTACAAGGCACACATTAATTATAAGGAGTCAGACCAACCTCCTCCCACAGTTTTTTATCCTGGGTCCAGAACCAGATTACTTTCCAGCTTCTGCACCCCGACCTTCTCACATGGAGCCCCTACTTCATGCCAACCTCCCCCCTGCAGCCTGGGATGGGTGCTGTGGGTTGGTGCACCCTGCAACCAGCAGGACAGTAGTAACACAGTGTTGGTAACAATAGCAGCCAGCGCGTGCCCTTGTGCTCTGTTTTGCAGCCCTCCTAATGACAGTGGTAGGGGGGTCTGCTGGCCCTCAAACCGCCCATACGCATCCTATTGCTCTGGGGTCCCAGCGGGTCTGTGCCTCAGTTTCCCTCATGCTGAGTCCTTCGGGTGCCCCCCGCTTGGCTGCGGCCCCTCATTATCACTCATCATGGCACAGGAAGGATAAATTCCTCCGCTTGGCTGAACAGGGAAAATACGCAGCGAGGTGGCTGCCTGTCATCCATCACCAGCTCTTGGCGGCACCACCACGCCAGGACTTAAAATTCAGGTCAGAGAGAGGGGCTCTTGGAAGCCAGCGAGGGAAGGTAATTTATTCTGTTTATACCTTTTTACTACAAGACAAGGCGGGGGGTGGGGGGGATACACTCTTGCCTTGATTTTGCATTTTAAATATTAGCTGGGCGCCGCTCATCGCTCAAACCCCACAATGAAAGGGACCAGGTGCTGGAGCAGGTAACTAAAATGATTTTTATTCACATTGAACAACACGAGCTGGTCACACTGACAGCCTCTGCAAGAGGCAGTGGGGACAGGAAACCCACGCTCAGAACACAACTTTTTTTCTTCCTTTTCCATTCTCTTTTTCCCTTCCCCCCCCACCCTGCTCTATCCTCTCTCCTTCCACTCACCGCCGCCCTTTCCCAGCCTCCAAAATAGAAAAAAACTCAGAGCTTCCAATGACTAAAAGTACAATAAATAATCAGTAAACACAAAAACATACTTTATTTGTTTCTCCTTTATACAAAATAAAGAAACTAGAAGCAAAAACTATAATACATCCTCAGACCGCGGGGCCGGGGGGGCTCGGCCCTCCTGCGCTGCCGCACTGCTCGGGTGTTCTCTCCGTTTTTCTCTCTGTTTCTGTTTGCTTTTCCCATTTCTGCCTCTTCCCGGGTTTCCCAAGCTCCGCACACCCCTCCCCCCGCCCCCCTGCTCATCCATCACCAAAATTCCAGTACAAAATCACCTCCTCCTCGGGGATGAAGCAGGATCAACGGGAAAAGGGCCCGGGAGGGGGCTTAGGGAGCGTCCTGCTGTCCCCCGTTACCCCCACTGTAATACTCGGATGAACGGAGGCTGAAGAAGGGGATAATTAAAATGGGTGCTGATCAGCGAGCGAAGATCCCTGCGGCAGCCCCCGCACCGGTGGGACCCGCGTCCTGCAGAGTTCAGCTTTGGTCCGAGAGCGGCGGTTCCGACGCGGCGGGGGGAGCTCCGGGCCGGGCGCGTTTCGCCCCCCTCTCCCCCACTCATAACAGCACGGGGATGCGGAGCGGTGCGGGCGGGCGGGAAGGGAGCGCGGTGTCCCCGCGGGGAGGGGGGGGGGGGGGGGGGGGGGGCGCGGTGGGAGGATGCGGTCGGACGTCGGAGGGCGGCCGCGGCGTCGGGGGGGCCGATATCCGTCGACGGGGCCGCGGAGAGCCGTGCCCCGGGGCTGAGGGGCGGGGGAGTCCTCCCCTTCGGCCCTACCACACCGCTGCCTCACTCAGCTCCGGGTTGGGGTGCGCGAGGGCCCCGCTGTAGCCGCTATTGCTGGACATGGAGAAGGGCGGACTGGGCCCCCCGCTGAAGACCTCCCCCGGGATGGGGTGCAGCGAGCCCGTCATCCCCGGCTCGGGGCTGGGGGTGTCGGGGTGCGAGATCATATCCGTGTACCTTTGGTTTTCTGAGGAGTGGTGTCCGCTTAGGGGGGGCTCCAGGGGTCCCAGGGGCGTGGAGCCGGGTCCTGAGTTCTGAAGGTAGCTGGGGTCGGCCGGGGACTGGGCCTGGGAGGGGGGCCCATGGGGGAAAAAGTCATAGTTGCCTCCCGGCCCGTAGTAGTCACCTTGGTAATCTGCAAAGGTGGGGAAAGGTTGGAGCCGGTCCCCGAGCCACCACCCCGAGCGCCTGCGGGAAGTAGAGCTGCACCCCCACGCAGGGACGGGCGTGCCTCCCCCTCCCCCCTCCAGAATACCCTCCTGGGGAGCTCGGTGCTGCTGGAACGAACGTGGGACTAAGCAGGGAGAAAAACGGGCACCTCTGTACTTATGGCTGCAGTGCTGACGGAATGGAAAGGGGGGGAAGTGGAGAACAGGAGGGGCTGGGGGCAGCCCCAGGGGGAGAGGGTAGGCATAATTTCGTTCTTAGTTACAATATACCTGCACATATATGTACATGCACGTATGCATTTATAAATATAGATAAAAGTTATATACATATCTAATAAGAAGATATACGTAAAGGAGACACATAAATAAAGGTGAGTTATAGGAGACATATAAAAATAAAATATACTTACTATACTATACTTACTTATAGGAGGAAAAACACACATCATGCTTATATATATTAGCTACAGAGGGGTTCTGGCAGCAGTGGGGGCAGAGGGGAATTGGTGAGAGCTCTTTGCCCAAAAGCGGGATATACTGCCCCAAATGCCCTGGGGCTCCCTGTCCCATCCCGTCCTGTTAGGGTGGCGGTGACCTTCCCTAAGCTGCAGGCCCGGGGGATGGTAATTGGGACAAATGCAGCCTGAAAGGGGCGCAGAAGCCAGCAGCTGAGGCTTTGTTTCCAGGGTGAGGGGCCGCGCTGCTGCCACCTCCACCGCTGCCACCGCCCCGAGTCCGGGCGGCAGGGGAAAGGGAGAGTCGAGATGGAGAGGAACAAAGGCAGGGAAGGGAACGGGGGAAGAACGCGGTGGGACGACACGGAGACGGGACGAGGGGCCCAGCTCCCTCACCTCCGTAGTACGTGTAGGGCGTCGAGCCGAGCATCTCGGACTCGTCGAGGCGGCCGCCCAGGGGCCGCATCCTGCGCGGGCTGCGGAAGAAGGCGTGCCGGCGGGCGCCCAGCGCGCTCAGCTGCTTCATCCGGCGCTCCTTGGATCGGCGGTTCTGGAACCAGACCTGAGGCCGGGCCGGCATCAGCACTCGGGGCCGGGTTGCCGTGGGGACCCCAAATTCTCGGGGCCAGCCCTCCCCACTTAGGCCGGGGATAATGGGGGCGGGGATGGGATATCTCGCTGGAAGGGATTTCCCAGCTTGGGGTTGTTTTCACTCTACCCCCTGCTGGTAACACTCTGGGAGGCAAGGAAAGGGGTCATTAAAGCCCCGGCACCTCCCTGCGTGCCGTGGGGTGCGCCGTCCTCACAGCCTGCCTGTGCCCCGAAAGTTTTCTCCAATGGGGGAGAGGGATAAAGAAGGGGATAAATGGGAGGGTCACGGCAGGAGGCGGGGAGGGAGCTGGAAGCAAGCTGGCCGATGGGGACGGGAATAAAAGGGAAGGGTGGTGCAACAGGGAGCATTCCTGCCGCGGGGGCATTCTCTCTCCAAAGCACAGCTCTGCTGGCCTGTGGGTGGGGAGGGAGGAGGGATATGCGCTATTTCCCCCCACATCTGGGCACATCTGGAATGCGCACACGTCCCGCGGGTCCTGCTTCCCTCCATCGGGAGCTGGGCTTCCTGCAGCAGAGCCGGAGCGTCTTCCCCTATTAACGCCGCTAATAAATCCCATTAATCCCTACATTTCCTCAGGGATTTTCTTGCCGGGGGGGTTGGTTGGCAGCGCGGTAGGAAGGTACAGGGCTGCCTGCAGGGCACAGTGGCCTCTCCTTTTCTCCATCTCCTGTGCTCGCATCCAGGGCCCCATCCACATCCCCAGCCCTTCCCTGCTGCCAGCCCAAATTCTGCCATCCCGGGTCTGTGCGAGTCAGGTCGGTGACGTCATGGGCCGGCCCAGTGACATCATGGGGGGCGGTGGGATGGCTGTGGAGTGGCTGTACCTGGATAACCCTCATGTTGAGGCCGGTCTCCTGGGCCAGCTGCTCGCGGATGTGCCGGGTGGGCTTGGGGGTGGCTGCGAAAGCGGCTTTGAGGGTCTCCAACTGCTTGGCCTTAATGGTGGTGCGGGGCCCTCGCCGCTTGGTGCCCGAGTTCTGCTCCTCGTTCTCGTTGTTGGTGGTCTCCTTGTCCGAGGAGGTGGAGTTGTCCGTCTCCTTGGTGTCGTCCTGCATGGGGTCCTGGAGATCCGGGGACAAACTCCTGTCTGTACATGAGGACACTGTAAAGGAGACCCAGAGAGGGGGCAGGGGGGGGAGGGGGGTGGATGGCTTAGGAGAGAGATCGACCCCCCTCTCCACTGCCCTCCCCTTCCCACCGAGCCCAGATGCTTTTCAGGAGAGGGGAAGAGGTGCTGGGCAGCAGCAAGGGGTGCAGATGGCCGTTGCCCCCGAGGAACCCCGAAGCACCCCAAAGAACAATGAGCTCCGGTTGAGCATCTTACAGTTCGGCCCCTACATCTGAAAGGCAAACTCGGCGGCACCCCCCGCCCACTGCTGCACAGGGGCCGTGCAGCCAGGAGGGGGCTGGGGAGTGGGCCTCCCCACCGAGCACCCCGCAGCCTCTGGCGCTTCCCCTCTCCCCCCACGCCGCGCTTCTCACACCGGGAGCCTGGATGCGCCGCTGGGAGAAATGCAAGAATGTATGGGCTCGTGGGGGGTTCCGGTCACTGCCTTGAACCTGGCTCGCCTCCCCCAGCCGCCCCCCCGGACCCTGATGCCGGCATCACCCAGGCCAAGCTCTACTCGCCTCGCTCGCAGCAGCGGCCCCACTGACTCGCGTGGCAGGATCCGGCCCCGGGTGCTGAACGGAGAAAGAGCCCACGGCAGGGGGTGAGCACGGGCGGCCGGCACTGCTGGGCCAGCAGGAGGGGGCCTGATCCCGCGGTCCTGACGCAGAGACAGCTTCCAAGGAAGTCAAATGGGAGCTTTGCCTCTGGGTGAAAGGAGGCGAAGGATCAGGCCCTCGGCGCGGGGGGACCGGGCAGCCTCGCAGGGGGGGTCCCGGGATCGGAGGGTGCGTGGGAGGGCTCGGTGGAGCAGCCGCGGTCTCAACGCGTGCCTGCGTCCCGCTTGCACCCCAAACCCCCTCCCGGTCCACGGGGCGCTGTTGAAACCTCGGCACCGGCAGCGCCGGGAGCTGCACCGGGAGCGCAGCGCTGCCCGTGGGGAGCGGGCAGGACTCGGCCCGGTGCGGTTCGGTTCCCCGGGCTGTGCCGCGCATACCTGAGTTGAGGCTGCCTTCCTTCAAACTGGGAGAGTTCAAATAGTCCTCTTTGCAAACAAATTTGTTTTCGTCTATGATATACAGTTCCTCGCCCGTGGAGAGCTGCTTGTTGCAAACCATGCAGGTGAAACAGTTCAGGTGGAACACTTTGTTCCGGGCTTTCCGGACGAGGTCGCTGGGGGAGATGCCCTGGGAGCAGCCGGCGCATTTGGTGCCAAACCTCCTGGAAGGGAGAAAGGCGAGAGGTGAGAGCTGGGACGGGACCGCGCCGCTCCCCTCGCGTCTCCGAGGCCCCCATCCCCACCCCTTCCGAATCTCGGTTTTCGGGTTCCCAGAGAGATCCCACTGGGGCCGCCTCAAAAGGCGAGGATGTCTTTCTCCGCGCCCTCCGGGGAAGAATTTCAGTCTCCCCGCGCACCCAGCACATCGCTGCGGGACCGGGGGTTGGCAGCGGCCACGGAGCAGGGGGCAATTCGGGGTGCGGTGCGGGGCACCCCGTGCTCCACGTTGCTTTTTTCTCTTCTTGGAACCGCCGCTTTGCAGAGCTCCGGTTTCCCTTCTCCAGGAGATGCTTTTATTTTATTTTATTTTATTTTTTCCAGGGAAGGTGAAAATTCAGAAAACGAACTCCCCGAGGGGAAGACAAAAAAAAAAAAAAAAAAGACAAAACCTTTCACAGCGGCTGCCAGGACCGGGGGGGCACCTAGGCTCTCCTTTTCCCTCTTGGCCGCGGCACAACTTCAGCCCCCCGCACTGCTGCCCGTGACGTTGATGTAGTGAAGGCATTATAAGTCGTAAGTCATTTTCCCCTACCCATGCTGGCCCCTAATTTCCTTCTCGGCACCTTATCGCAGTCATTAGGGGCGTTTAAGGTGCGGCGCAGCGTGGGGGCCCCCGGCTGGAGTGCTGCACGAGGAGCGGCGTTTAGGTGGGGAAAGGCCGCTGTGACGGTCGAGAGGGGAAAAACGACCCCAACCCTGAGGCCTCCGGGCCTGCTGCGAGGGGGGGGCGGCGGCAGAGCGGGTCACGGGCCCGGCTGCTTTTGGAGACAAGGTCACCCGGGCGGGGGGGCGAACAGCTTCGCTCGGGATGCGGCGCAGCCCCGGGGCGCCACGGGGCCGGGACCGCGCCGGAGAGACGCGGCGAAGACCCACGGAATAGATGGATGAAGATTGGAGGGGTGCCCCCAGGTGCCCCCCCTTCTTTCCCCTAAGATCCCAGAAGGAGCCCCAGAGTTCTGCTACCCCGCCGAGCTGGGAGCAGCGGTTCCGCAGCACCTGGAAGGGCTTGTGATTGCTGGGGGCTCACTCACCTGAAAAAGTCATTCTTGCAGTAGAGTTTTCCTTCCCTGGAGAAGCATTTCTCGGTCAGGTTGCATTTGCACTCGCAGCACTGGACGCATTTGATGTGCCATGCCCTGTCCAAGACATTCAGCAGGAAGCGGTCCAAAATCGGCCTCTCGCAGCCCGCACAATGCACCATCATCACCGCGCCGGGATGGAAACGCGCAGACGAAAGGAATCAGCCCCGCGCCGGCACACGACGGGGTCTCAAAAATTCGGACGTCAGGAAGAAAAATGCTATTTAAAAAAAAATAAAAAAAATAAAAAAATCCCCAAACCCACAACCAACCAAACAAAAAAAATAATAGTAACAATAATTAAAAAAAAAAAAGAATAAAAATTATAAAAAAATAATAAGAATTTAAAAAAAAATCAGAAAAAAAATCAGGGAGGGGGAGCGGAGTCGCTGTCAAGTTCTTCCCCCTCTTCTCTCCGGAGCCTCGGTAGGAAAAAAGCGGTGCCCCGAGCGAGAGAAGCCAGAGCCCCCCCGCGGAAGCCCCCCGAGTCCCTGCAGAGCGGGCGGGGAGCGGCGGGCGCGCTGCGTGTGGGTGCGGGAGGGGTGCATGAACGCCCCCGCAGCGGCCGGCGGCCCCGGTGCCTCGCTGTGCTCCGCCGCCGCGCCGCCACTCTCATGCTGTCCCCATCGCCAGCTTTGTCCCCCGCCTTAGTAATTCGCGCATCCTTATTCAGATTTGGTGACGTGGGGGCCCGCGTCGGGCGGGCGGCGGCCAATGGCAGCGCGGTGGCCATGGCAACCTCTTAATTTATAGCATATCTAAATTGGCTCCAGCCTTGTGCTTGGCACAGAGGGAAAAAAACAACGCTCCTCTATTGTTGAGGGTGGCTTGTACCTGCGCCGCCAAGTGAGTACGCACCTGGCCTGGGGTGCCGGGGGGGCTCTGCTCAGCCTTTCTCTCTCTCTCTTTAATTCTCTCTTTGATGGGGATGTTCGTTCCGGGGGTCCCGAGCGGGGACGGGGCGGCCGTCACCTGTTCTGTCACTGTTCGCACCACTCCCGCAGCTGTTCCCCTCTCAGCCCGCTCTGTGCCCGGGGTGGGCGGTGAAAGCACGAAGGGGGTGAGGGTGGGGGGGGAGGAGGAACCCGGGGGTGGGGACAGAGGAGACGAAAAGTTACGCGGCTCCGCGCAGTGCCGTGCCCCCCCCGCCGGCCTTTGTCGCGCAGCCGTGTCCCCTCCGGGCCGCTCCGTCGGGAGAGGGGCTGACACTGAGCGGGAGGGGGGGAGGGCGAGGAGAAGGAGGGGGATGCCGCAGCCGGGGGTCGCCGCACTTCTCCGCTGTTTGTCCTCTTCAGTTTCAGGTGCGGCGGAGCTGCGAGAACCGGCGGCGGCGAGGGACGCCGGGACACCGCGCTTCGGCCCTGGGGTGGCCCTCGCGTTCCTCCCTTCCCCGCAGCCGCCCCTCTACATCCGTCCTCGCTCGTTCTCCGCACTGGGGAGGAAGGAGCAGAACGGCCGGGTTGAAAGAATCTCAGTAACGGCCAAAAAAGAAACCCCAAAACCGCAGGATAAGAGCATCGCCGGGCAGGGGAAGGAGGATCGGTGAGTCTGGGGAGAGAGAACCGAAGAGAAGAAATGCGGAGACCGCCAACAGAACAAATGAAAATAGAGGAGGAGAGAAAAGAAAAGAAAAAGCAAAAGGGAAAATAAAACGAAAAATACAGAAGCAAACCAAACGAAAAACAGAACAACAGCAGAGGGAAACAGAAGAAAAAAAAAGAAGAAAAAAAAAAAAAAAGAGAGGGAGAGAAAGAGGAGGAAATAAAAAGCAAATAAACGAGGGCTAACAAAAAAGAAAAACGAAAATAAACGAAAAAGGAGGGGAAAATAAAGAAAAAATGAAGATAAAAGAAAAAGAAGAGAAATAAATGAAGATGCAAAGGAAGATGGGGGAAAAGAACGAAAAAAAAAAGGAAAATAAAAATTATGAGAGAAGAACGGAATGGAGAAGCAAACAGGGAAAACAACAGAAGAATGGAAGAGAAAAGAGGAAGAAATTAAAAGAAAGGGATAAGAGAAAGAACGGAAAATAAAGAAAACGAAAAAGGGAAAGCCAGGAAAGAAGCTCCCGCGAAAGCGAGCGAGAAGAGGAAGGAAATGAAAGAAAACAAAGAGAGGAGGAAATTCAGAAAGCAACAACTGGAAAAGAAAGAAATAGGAAGGAAAAGGGAAACGGAGCGAAGAGCAGGAGCCGCTGGGCCCCCGGGCCGTCTGCCGCAGCGCCTCCGCCAAAGTTTGACCTCGGTCCGCTCCGCTCCGCGGCGCTTCGTGCTGCGGGAAGCGGGGGTGCGGGGCCAAACCCCGGAGCCGGCGGCATCTCGGCGCAGCCCCGACCCCGCAACTCCCGGCGTCAGCGCGGCCGGGCCGGGACCCAACGAGCCGTTCGCCGTTTGCGTGCGTGCCTGCGGCCGTGTGCGCACACAGCCACGCACCCCGATGCGCGCACACCTCCGGGCGAGGGCAGCGTGCGGGCGGCGGAGCCGCTTTTCACGCTCGATTTTATTTCCACGGCGGCTCCCGGTGCGCCCCGTCAGCGCCGTGCGGGGCTCCGCTTTGCGGTACCGACCCTGGGACCCCCCCCGTATCCGCCGTGCGGGCGGGGCCGCGGGTGCGAAGCGCTGCTCTCCCCGCCGCTGGGCTCGGCCCCCCGTTTCGTTGGAAAGCCAAAAAATAAATAAATGCAACGGGGAGGGGAGAACAAGAACGCAGCCCGGTGGCCCCCCAGCCCGCTCCCGCCAGAGCATTCCTTATGGTAACAGCTGGTGATTCAGGCGGCGGAATATCGCCTGTATGTAACTAATAAACCTATTGTGTTTTAACAGGGCAACACGTGCAGGAGCGGCGTCGCTTATACAAGATGTTGATGGAATTTACTACATTAAAAAAATCTCCTTTCAAGAATAAAGTGTATCAACTTACAGCACAACAAGCGACAGAGGGATGAGTGAAACAGACAAAAGACAAACAAGATAATAATCTGTTTCCAATCAGTTAAGCCCTGTAGAATTTGTAATACGCGGTTTGCATATTCCCCCTGTGTTTTGTAATTAATTATCTATCTGTTAGGATGCTCCGCCGCCGACTTTGTTGATATTTCCAACTAGTTTTTTGTGGAGCCGCCGGGGAGCGGCGGAGCAGCGCGGACGGCGGGGCCGGGAGCCGAACCCGATCCGCGGCCGTCCGCGGGGCTGTGCGGGGCTGTGCGGGGCTCCCGCCGCTCGCCCCCTCTCCACATCCCCACCCGGCAAAAGCGGGACAGTGCGATTTTAACATTAAACAAACCCAGCAAGCATCTCCTCGTCGGGCCATAGGCGTTTCTGAGTGACTGCGTTACAAATTGTAAATTTAAATAGCTCACAGGATTCATTACCTCCCGCGTCTGATTTCACCCAGCCGTGAAAAATTGTCCTGGTGTACCACTGAGAAAGGGTTTGCTGCAAAGAGCCCCGGTCTAATCACCAGCTTTCTCTCTCCAACAAAAGTGTAATTATTTTGTTTTGGGTGTAAATATAACCCACCGTACAAAAAAAAAGAAAAAAGAAAAAGAAAAGAAAAGAAAAAAAAGAGATAAACCTCCAGCAGCGTCTGAATGCATTACGGAGACGTTTAAAAAGATCCGTCCTAAATTAACACCAAGGTTAAAGGGGGGAAGGCAGCTGGGACGTGGAAATTTCCACGTGCTGCGGGTGGCGGAGGTGCGGGCGCGGAGGGCGCGGAGAGGGTGCGCTCCCACCGCCCGGCTCCGCGCACAAAGAGCCGCGCAACCCCGCTCAGCGGCGCAACAATCCCCCACCTCCACCAGGTCCCCCCTCTTTTCCCATCTCGGTCCTGGGAAGCGGGGCCCCCCGCCCGCCCCGGGGCTGTTTTGTTAAAAGGTGGAGAGGGGGTGGGGTAGGGACAGAAAACAAACAACCAAACAACCCCCCCTCCCCGCCCCCTCCCCCCAAACCGCGATTCAAACGACGGATCGGGGGATTTATTTATTTATTTGTTTTTTACCCCCGCTTTTCTGTTTTTTAACGAATTGATTGTTTCCTTCCCTCCGAGCTCCAGCCAGGGCTGTCGGAGGAAGGGCAGGCAAAAACGAAATCCGGCGTCAAGGTGAGGCCCCGGAAAGGCGAAAGGCTCTGCGATTAGGTTCGCTCGGTGCCGTTTAAGGGGGCGGGGGGGCAGGTGGGAAAGAGGAAAAAAAGAAAGAAAGAAAGGAAAAAAAAAGAACAAAAAAAGCAAAAAAAAAGCAAGCAAGCAAGGAAAGAAAACCCCAAACCCACAAAAGCAGGAGAGGGGAAGCCGCGCTGCTGCGGGATGGCGCGGATCCCCGGTGCCGGCAGCCCCGACCCGATCCGCCATGGGGCAGCCCCAGCCCTGCCGTGCTGTGCCCCCGCCCCGGCCCCGCCGCTGCACCCCATTGCCCCGTCCGCAGCTCCGGGTGCGGCACGGATTTCTCTGGTGTTTTATCGTTTGCTTCCCCCTTCCCTTCTCAGTGCAGTTTAATCGGTTGGTTTTATTTTTTTATATATATATATAATATTATATACCTTTTTTTTTTTTTTTTTTTTTTCCTTCTCCCGCGGATGGCAGTAATTGGAGAAGCTTTAATTGTTCCCCCCCCGAGCCCCTCCTAGATCCTGCGCGATCTCAGGGCCCCGTTCCCGTCTCTGCTCTCCCCGGCTCTGGCCGCTTTCCCTCTCGCTGCCCCCGCACCCCGGCTCTGCCGCTCCCTGCGGTGCCGCCGTCGGCTCGGACAAAGCCGGGCTGAGCCACGCGTCTCGCAATAAACGAAGTGGAGGCTGCCAAGCCCGCAGCATCGGAAACTTATTTACTTGGGGGTTGTGAAGACCTCGCTCCAAATTTCCTCGGGCGATCCCCGGCCCGCTCCAGCCTCCCGTCGATGTGACCGCCCCCCCGGAGGGGCTGCTCGGGCCGTTCCCACCCGCTCCCCCGCCGCCTTTCCCGCTAATGAGCGTGTGTGTTGACACGGCGAGGCGATGCCCCCGTTTGCCTTTGTTTAGGAGGTGTGAAAGAGGGAATCTGCATAAGAAAAGCCGGCGGCAACCGCGGAGCTCCGAATAGCAGCGGCGGGACGGAGCGAGCCGGTGCGTGGGGATTGCGCCCCGTCGGGCAAAGCCCCTGGAGCTGGGCGGTGGCGGGGGACAGATCTGGACCTGAAGCTCGCCTCGGTGTCGGCAAGCCCGAGCAGGAAAGGATCTCGCCGTGGGTCCCCTCCCCGTGTTGCCGTCGGGGGTCGAGGCTGATCCGGCTTTGAGGTCGTGGGGTGGGGGGGATCTGGAGTTCACCCCAGAGGAGGAGGGGAAGAGCCGGAGGGATGGCGGGGCTGGGTCTCACCAAGCCCAGATGTGGATCGTCCCTCGCATCGGGGCTGATGAGGAGGAGGCACGCGTGGAGCGTGTTGGGCGCGCCCTGAAGCCACATACCGTGGCGGACAGCGGAGCAGACAGGGACTGAAGGGGTGGTGGGAGCATCTCCTGCGAGGGGAGGGGGGGGGGGTAGAATTGGGCATTTGGGAAGATTGCTGGCGGGGAGCGAGGGCGCCCGTATTTCACGTCCCTGGTCTGGGAAGGAATACGAAGTTTTGCTCCGCGGCGGGTCTGGCGCCGTCCTTCGGAACGAGCCTCGGGCGGGGAAACCCCGGCGGTCACGGGCGGCCCCGAGCCGGGCGGGGTCCGAGGTGGCCCGGCACCGCGCTGCCCCGCGCCGTGCGTGCGCCCCGGAGCTGTCCGGGGTGCTGAAGGGAGCGGCACGGGCGGCCCGGCCCTCGCCCGCGCCTCACACAGCGGGCGCCAGGCATCGCGCACAGCCCGCTGTTTCCCCCCGGCCCCCCTCCTTTTATTTCGTTCCTTAGCTCTCTCACTCTTCCCCACTCTTCTGTTTTACTTCTCTCTCTCTCTCTTTTTTTTTTTTTTTCCCCCGTGTCTCAATTCCTTTTTTCTCTCTTTCCCCCCCCCCTTTTTTTCTTTTTTTTTTTCCCTTTTCCCTTTTCCCTTTTCCCTTTTCCCTTTTCCCTTTTCCCTTTTCTCTTTTCCCTCCTTCCTTCCTTCCTTCTTTCCTTCCTTCCTTCCTTCCTTCCTTCCTTCCTTCCTTCCTTCCTTCCTTCCTTCCTTCCTTCCTTCCTTCCTTCCTTCCTTCCTTCCTTCCTTCCTTCCTTCCTTCCTTCCTTCCTCTTCCTCTTCCTCTTCCTCTTCCTCTTCCTCTTCCTCTTCCTCTTCCTCTTCCTCTTCCTCTTCCTCTTCCTCTTCCTCTTCCTCTTCCTCTTCCTCTTCCTCTTCCTCTTCCTCTTCCTCTTCCTCTTCCTCTTCCTCTTCCTCTTCCTCTTCCTCTTCCTCTTCCTTCTTTTCTAGCACATCCATTTTTGTTTTCACTATTTCTCATTTTATCCTCTGATTTCACATTCAGTACAGATCTCTCTGTCTCCCTTTCCATTATCCCCTCCTTTCTCATCACACTCCCTCCTTGCACAGAAAGGTATGTTTGCCAGAAAGCATGGAAATTTCACAAACATGATAATATAATTAGAAGACATTCACTGGAGCCTCTCTGTCTCCCCAGTGCTGTGGAAGCACTAACAACTTCACTTCAATGCAAGCCAAGCTATGCTTCCTGGAAAAACAACCAGCTCCAGACACTGGATCCAGTATAGCTGCTGGCAGCAGCTCAGTGTGATGCTCTTATTCAGCTCAGTGGCTACGATTAAAGCTGGAAACCAAATTGCCATCTGTGGGGTGGGCAGGTAGAGCCCCTTCCCCCAGTATATGTGAAAAAAACTCATGAATGAAAAGACGTGAGTGTCATGGAAAAGTGATGTTCAGAATCATTCTGTCTCTTCTGCAGAGATACTCCTTCCCTTGCACACCCCTTGCGTTGTCTCCAGGATAGTGAGTAGGCTGGACCACCAACATGCTTGGGACATCACTGTCACCTGGGCACATGGTCACATTTCTTTCCACTCCTCTCTTCCCCTCTGCTCCATCCCCCATGAAAGAGGAACTATCTCCTCTCCACAAAAGCAGCCCACCTCAATGTGTTGCCACGTCGGTACCAGTGTACCAATGTGCCATGGGCCAGGGGAGAAGGAGAGCAGAGTCTCTGCAGGCTGGGGAAACAGTTGATCGGTTGCTTCCTATTTTTCTTTAAATGTTTCTCATATATATATATATATATATGTTTCTGGAGCAAGACAAAAGACTTCATGGGACAAGCAGGTTCAGCATTTCCATGGGAAGCAAGCTCTTCCAGCTGGCGTGGGCTGAGCTGCCCATGGAGGCCACTGAGCAGTGTGAGCAGAGTATGGCACTGGGCCTTAGAGATGCTCGGTGAGGCAGGGCACCTCAAGACACTCAGCAGGTGAGTCCCAACAAGGAATGGCTTCAAATTCTGCACTGCCTAGTGGTGACAAAACTCCCTCGTCCCCAGCACAGGCTGGTTCAATGGATTAGCAAAGGCAATAACCAGCATTCAAACAAGAGAGTTCGTTGGGTGGTGCTCTGCTTTATTTTTTTACTGTAAACAGATGATGTTTTGGACAGCTTCCCATACGGGCTTGACAAGTGGATTTGGGTAGGGAATACAGGCAGGGCTGATGCAGGCTTGCTTGTTATGAAAAGATGAAGTATCTCTATGGGTATATATAAATGTGATGGCAATGCACACATATGCATCCAGCGAAAACAATACAGGTCAGGCCAGGGTATCACAACCTTCCCTTGGCACTCCATGGCACTCTGCCTCTGCTCATGCATCCATGCATCCCCGTGTACTTATGCCCACATGTTCATGCACACAGCTCCTGGGTAGAGATGGCACAGGGCTGAGAAGGCTGAGAAGGCTGAGAATCTTCCTCTGTGCCCCAAACTCATGGCATCAATCAGAAGCTGTGTTCTCTCTGCGGTCTGAACTTGATTCTTCACCTGAAAGCCAATGGGGATGAGATCCAGCAGAGGGAGGTCAGGTCTTTGGCTTGCAGATGCTTTGGGCTGCAGCAGGTACTGTACAGACATTGCTGAGAGCAGACCTTGCTCTGGATCACAGTTTCTTTGCACTGGTGAGGAGAACAGCAGGGAACACAGAGCTGCATCTCACAGCTCTGTGGTCACTCCTCACACAGCATCTCTCTTTGTTTCCCACAAACCCTTTGAAAACCAGTCTTTGGCTGGCTGCAAGCTGTGGACAGCAGACCTGCAGTGGGCTGGGGACAAATTATGTGTGTTTTTTTTTCCTTCAGAAGCATAAGGGATAAACACAATAATTTCAAAGAGGCGATAGCTTCCCGCTGGAGAAGCCAACAGGGACCTGCTGCAAAGTCCTGGTACGGTGTGTCGCTGACACTGATTCAATCTGACACCTGGGTGTCTCCAAAGCCATCACATTGTGTGCTGCAAATGTATATTAACATTAGTATGCATTGGCACAATATGGATCCATTATTCCAAATGCTTATGAGAACTAGGTGCTGCATAGGAGCAGCTGCTGCTTTTTAAGCCTCAGAGCATCAATACATTCATAGATTTTAGGGCCAGAAGGGACCCTGCTGGTGGCGCAGCCTGACCTCCCGCAGAGCGCTAGCCGCAGAGCCTCACCCGCTGAACTCAGCCCGGTAATTCGGCCATCTCGGTGCCCTGCCTGGCACCTCCGCACTCAACACCACTGGCCTGGGCACCAAAGAAGTTTCTGCTGCCCTTGGTTTCATTATCCTCCTTGTAAGTCATCAAAGACGATTTTTTACTCCAAGGTTTGTCTTGTGTAAATCCAGCTTCCCAGCACCGAGTCCCCTGGTGTGTCCCCCCTTCTCCCATACTCCCTTCTGGTACGTGTGAGGAAAATGCTTTTCCACTTTTGCTGAAGTGGTGACTGCCTAGCAGAAAGGAAAAAAAAAAAAAAAAATCAGTGTCCTGGAATGTCCATCTTGAGGATTCCTGTGGGTGGGAATGGTGTCTGGGAGATGTTGGTGTTTGGGGTAATTCTAGACAGTGAGATACAGCAAACTGAAGTGTTTGTTTTGAGAAATCTGCATACATGCATTCTGCAGCAAAAAGGTGAGGCAGCAGAAGGGCTTTGTTTTGCATTACTTCTCCTGCTCTCGGGAAATGAAACAACAACAACAACAACAACAAAAAATTAAAGAGAAAGAAAAAAAAAATGCAAAGAAAATCCAGTAGATCAATGAAATAAGAAAGAACTGAAAGTTCTTTCACACACACAACAATTCTTCAGACACCTCTGGTGTGAATTCTAAAGACGGGTTGGGTGGCTGTGATTCTCATCCCCACATTGGTGGTAAATGGCCTGAGATCTGCTCCAGGGTTACCTTCATAGGGGTTTGTCCCTTTGGTCTCCGCTCAGTTCTGGGGAGAGCAGCACTGCCGTAGAGGAGGAGAGGCAGTGCCACCCCAAACCTGTATCTCAGCCTCGACACTGAGGTTCAGCGATCCTGGGACTGGAGGATGTGGGGCCCCCAGGGGTGCTGCAACTCCCCCAGCACAGGAACTGGAATGTTCGCCCCTCAGCTCCATTCCCCACATGAAACAGCTCCCAGGAGACCAACACAGAGCCAAACATGCACTCTCATCCTTGAGTGAAGGTGATAGCGGTAAGATTTAAAACAAGCCAAAGCAGCTGTCTTTCCTTGCAGGGAGTTATCTGTGCAGTTCCTAGCTGGAGGAGCTTAGTGAATTAAGAGGAAGCTGGACCAGCTAACAGGAGGGAAATTCCTGGTGGCATGGTGGAAGCATTGAGAGCACAGCTGGCTCGGGTGCCTTGCAGTGCCTGGGAGAGCATCCCAGGGAGCTGCTCCAGCCCTCGCCTGCTCTATGCTCAGCTGGGCACTGCTCTCCTCTGTAAGAGGTTTGTATTTCTCCTGCCAGGGGTTTCTCAGGGTCTGAGGAAGGAAGGACCATTGGTGCTGCTGGAAAGGATGCCCAAAGCACATCTCCTCCTATTCTAACTCGAGTGAATTGCCTCTTTCTTGGCTGCTAAGCTGGATCCCAGTTTGCCTTTTCTGTTCCACTGCTCGGCTAATGTCACAGCAGACATATCCCTCACCTCTCATAATCTCTGACAATGATGAGAGGAAATGAAAAAAGATTATTTAGTATCATTTTTTCCTTCTACTAGACGTTTCATGTAGGAAACACTTTCAAAGAAGAGGGATGAATCACACAGCCACAGAAATTAGAGATGGAAAAGACCTTTTAGGTCAGCCAGTCCATTTCCCTGTGAATGCAGAAAAGCTTCTGAGTGCAGTTAGATTTTCAAGGACTTTGTCCAGTTTAAAACAACTTTGGTGGAAAAAAGCTTCAACTTCAGTCCATTCCAAGCCAACTGTGTCTGACAGAGGGCTGCTTTTTGGCCAAGTGTGGTGTGAAGGCTCCAGAACTTGATGCCGGGAGAGGTGCAGACCTGCCATAGAACTGAATGCTGAGAAGATGCTGTGCAGCCAGGAGCACAAGGCAACAGGATGCCACCCTTGGCTCTGTGCTAAGGGTTACCCAGATCCTGCAGAGATCTGCTTCCCACAGGGAAGGGAGAGAATGGAAAAAGCAGGGAAGAGGGGAGGAGATAAACCCCAATGACATTAATGTTCAAAGATCCCTCCAGTGCTTTGCTGCTGAATGCAGCCTTTTGGCTGTATGAGCTTCCCCCTAGCAACTCTGTGAATCCTTACATTTACATTTATTTATTTACTTATCTGTTTATTTATTTATCATTACTGGGAGGCAGAGGGTCACTCAGCATGGTTAGCTACCCAAAAGGATCTTTCTATTTTACCAGGAGTGACAGCGGCACCCCTCGTCTGCACTGACCCCGTGCTGTTAGGGATGGAGCAGGCTTGCCATCACTCCTCTGGGCACTGAGCCTTAATCTCTGTCCCCAAACCCATCCCTGAGCAATACGGGGACAACCACGTTACAGAGACAGTGTCATAACGTGCCATCTCCTTCTCATAAGTGGTCACCTGCCAGCTTCAACTGGAGGTGTAATTACCATCCTTTAGGCCTGATCCATCTTATTCCCCTTGAAGTCGATGAGAAAACCTCCCAGACTCTGCTGGAAGCAGTATTAATGTCCCCCCATCTCTTTTGCCAGGATTTATCTCCTTCGGGGACAGGCGTCCGCCGGGAGAGGGAGGTCTGGAGGGAGCGGGTGCTGTGCGGAGCTGGACGAGGGAGAGAGAAAGCAGAGCAAACACAGGTCCATTAATCCGCAGTTAGTCTGCCTTTTTTGTTAGGAAGATGAACTTGATGAGTTAATTAAGCCACAGCCTGTAAAACCAGTTTATTTGCATAGCAAACTCCTGGGCCAGTGTGCTGTGAGCAGGCATAGACGTGCAGACAATTCCGGGGAAATTACAGCCTCATTAATATGCTAATCTGGTTGCAGGCCTGGAACGAGTTTTGGGTTTGCAATGCTTGGGTTGGGGGGGGTGGGGGGGGGGGAATCGGGAAGGGTGTTGCCTAGCAACCCTTCCCTCCAGGTATCCCTTCTCTTGCTTGCCCTTGATATCCCCCAAGGATGGTGAGGGATGGGGGGGCCTGCCGCTGTCACACGCCAGTGAGCAGCAAGCCAGCGCCCAGCACCACCTCCTGGCTGCACCCCACTCCCAAATCGGGATACAGAGATGCATTCTCTCCAACCCACCCTGCCCACCACTGTCCTGTTGTGCTCACTGTCCCCTCTTGCTGTCCCGTGAGCCTGGTGGTTCCTGCCTGCTCCAGGGTGGAAGCGTTAGGTGTGCAGGTGTCTGCAGCACCTCGGACCCTGGAGCAGATCCCCGGGCTGTGTCTTTTTCTGCAGTTTCCTCCTATGCCTTCAGCAATACGGTGTGACAGTGTGCACGACCTGTCACTGCTGCCAGGGTAAGGGACATGCCCTGTTGACCCTGTGTCCCCCAGTGCTGGGGCCCGCTGGCTGCCCCACGGAACTTCTGCTGCCCTATCAGCACATTTCCATGGGGCCTCTGCAAAACTAGGCCAGGGTTGGGCAGGAGATCGGGTCAGTTCCATCCCATCCCATGCCTCTGTCTTGAGTCCATTCTTGCAGTGAGTGTCAGCTGGATGTCACAGCGGCGCATGCTCAGCCCCCTGCTTCACCACTACTGTCCCAGACGTGGTGAACCAAGATCTCACTGCTGTGGGATTGAGATGCCCAAATGGCTCAGAGGGTTGGGCACTCTTTGCTTATCAAACCTGGCTCTTCAGATAGAGATGGCTCTGGGTGGATGGGTGGATGGCTCTCCTCTCCCAGCATGCTCTGCCTAGGGCAGATTAGGACCAGCCACCTCTACTCATTCCCTAGCTTGCTCTGAAGGGTTAACCATCATGCCACCCAAAAAGTTGTTGCAGCAGAAGCAGCCAGAGGAGGCTGATGTAGTCCTTGGAACAGCAAGATCACTTCTGGGGACTCTGGTGTGAGACAGAAGCTGCTGCCTTCCTAATGGAGAGTGCCAGACTCTAGGACTATCCACCCGTTAGCGTTCATAAGCTCAAATATTTATTGTTCATATTACCCCCAAAATGTGCTAAAAAGATGAAAAAAAGAATTAATGTGCCAGATCTTGCATCCACCTTTTATCTTATTATAGTGCTAAAGCAGTATTAACATTTACAGTATATGAGCTCTGCTTTGCTTGTGCCTGAGGCCAGGGGGTTTAAGCCAGCACTGGAGTTAATAGTGAGTGCTGGTTAGAAAAAGCTCATTATGTAATAAAGTTGGAATTTCACTTGGGCTGCAGCCATGGGCTCCTTCCAATCGAGATGCCATGCTGCTCTCTCAGTGCACTTCAGCCTGATGCTTGCTCTAGCTCTCTCTCACTCATCCTCGAACAAAACCAGCATGGGGAAAATTGTTTTTCTTCCTGGTACTGGTGAATTGAAGAGCACTGTGTAGGTAATTGGTTCAGATGCTGACCAAGGAGCCTCGTCCCATCCCAATGCTGAGTCGCCACGTGGCCAAATGCTCGCAGGCACTGGTCAATCTGTCGTGCAGGAGATGTCATGTCAGCTTCCTGGAGATCTCTTCTGTTGCCTGAGCATATCGATTCAGCCTCCACACGTATGATGTGCTTCAAGTTGGGATTATGAACATCTCCTCTCTCCTGCTGCGATGAGAAGGAGGAAAGCTCCATTCCCTCCCCGAGGCACCAGACTCTTCTGGCTTCAGCGCTGGTTGTGTGGTGGCGGTGGGGGGCTGGTGTGTTCCAGTTTGATGGGAATTCCTCCAGGTTCTTCCTCCAGTCTGTGACTCCACAGTGACATGCAGTGGTTAGTGCCATCCAAATGGACAGGGTACCTCAGACAATTCTGGGGCTACCAAAAGTCACCTTTCCCGGAGCTGCCACAGACAACAAGTTCTCTGCGGTTCCAAAAGCTTCAATGTCCACCTGAGATCCAGTACCTTTATTCATACCAGATAGCACCTCTTCATTTTGCACGGATGCTGAGCAAACGCCATGCCCATGTAGTAACAAAGCCCCCATCTGGTGCACCCATACCATTGAACAGAGGCAGCTGCTGGTCTCTGTGTGCACTGAAAAGCCTTAAAGGCCCTGACTAGCCTCACCTCAACCTGCACCAACACCCTCTGCCCACACTGGGAACTTGTGTTGAAGCTCAGATCAGAGCCTTTCACTTTCTGAGCTTTGCTCTGGGTACATCTATTTCAGCCTTGCCTACCCCTGCCCATAGATCCTCTTGGTGAGGGCACCAGCACACTTCTGGCCATGGTGTTGGGCCTGTCATGTCGTTGGAGCTTGTTGGTCCCTGGGCTGTGCTGCTGGATGTGACCCTGACTTGCATTTCCAGATGCAAATCTGCCTCATTACTGCTGGCTTGGAGGTGGTGGGATGGATCCTGTGATGCCCCTGGGCCCTGCTGTATGGTGGCACAATGGGCAGCGCTGTGTGGATCCTTTGCCAGGCAGAGCCCTTTGCTGATGTGAACGTGACTTTGGCAAATCTCAGTTTATCTTTGCTGTATCTAAGGCTTGACTGACTTTCTTTTAAGCATGAAGAATATTACAGCTGTGGCTGCTTTTACAATTCAGTCCTCCTATTATGTTCCCATGCATGGGGTAGATATTTAAGTGATCCTACTGAGGAAGACTCTGTAGAGAAGAAAAGGCTTTATGCTTTAGGAAATCAAATATTGCATCTAGCTTTCCTCAACCCCAATGTATGCAACTTTGCAGCAACAAGCTGGGGATAGTGAGTGGCCAGCAGCACGAGTGACACCTTCACAGCACTCTGAACTGAAGAACAAGATTTCCAGAGTGTTTGCCATCACATTTTTTAGCAGAGATCTGGTTTTATGCTGTGGGAAGGCAGTGGGGCAGTGCCTGCATGCTTGGAGAGCCTACTAATCCTGGGCAGAGTTCTCACCACATCTCCTAGCTTGGTGTCTGACCGTTTCAGTCTCAGATTTTTGGACTCTTTCCCCTGTGGCTATTTGTTAGCAGAGCCACACAGACTATGAAAATAGAGCTGAGCCCTATTTGAAATTCAGAGGGCACTGTCAGCCCATGTCACTGCCAGAGAATAAATAAATGCCTCCTCTGAACAAGTCAGGAATGATGTGTCGCTGGGCTCATTCAAGGTCATACCCATAAACATGCGAGAGAGGCAGGAAGCAAACATGAACGGGACTGAATCTCAGCCCTCATTCTCCTGCAGGACAGAAATCCCCACAGCTGCAGGAGTGCCATGCACACAAAGGACAGAGCCTGGGGAAGCACTGGAGCAGCCCATGAGCCTTTGCTCGTGGTTGAATAAGGGTGTTTCAGAAGGGCTGGCTGTGCCAGTTGGTTTCAAGGAGGTCTGATGTTGCAGCATGCTGTGCATCATCCAGTATGTGGGCTGGTGGGACTTTTCCATAAGGGTGCTGGATCCTACTCCCAAGGGTACCTTAGGTCTCAGTGTGACCGGAGGATTTCCCAGCATCTGTGTTTGGTGAGGCAGGTGAAGACCAGGCTACTTCGTGGATGTCCAGGTGCTTGGCTGCAAACCAGCAGCTCACCCTCCTTCTGGTAGCTTTGCAGAACTGTGCATTTCTCCTTCCCTCCGTTGTGTTGGGTGCCATGGTCCTTTCCTCCAATCCCTGTGCTAAACCTGTGGGGAAAAGCAAACAAAGAGGGAGAATCCAACCAAGAAAATATCCTCATCCTGGCAAGAGCCCTCTAGGGCTCTGGGTAGTGCTCAGACCTCAGGTCCAGGGCTGCTCAGCTCTGACTCTTCATGGTACTTCTCACCCTTTGACAAATCCTGGCATTTATGAAGTTATTATACCTTATTATGAATTGGATTTTAATCTATTGTAAATAGTCCAACCATTATAGTGTCATAAGAAGCAATTAGCCCCCCTGCTTGCTTATATGCATGAGGGGAAAGCTTTAATATCATGGAGCCATGCGGGCTTGATGGGGCTTCAGCCTCCGTGCGTTCAGAAGGCTGTGCTCTTGGGGTGTTAACCTGCTCGTGTCTGCTGCATCCAGTGCCTGCAAGTGTCTCCTCTGTGTCCTGAGGAGGTCTCCAAAGGCAGAGACTCCCCGGCTGACAGCAGCCTGGGATCGCTCTCTTTGGGTGTGCTCTGCCACACAGCTGGAAATCTTCTGGAGGATGGATGATAAATTGTGGTTTCTTTGCATTGCCCTTAACCCAGTCACAAAGGGGATTATCATCTGTGGGGGGGAGAGGTGCCTGGAATCCAGTGCCTGCCTTTCCTCAGGGTGATTATTTCCAGTCTTGGCAAACCTTTTCTCTTTTGCGGTGTGGAGGAAATTCATTATCTGGAGCTAGCGTCTCTGTGGGTTATAAATGAGCCTACCTTCTCTGTGCCCGTGTTGTGGAGCTGGGGGGACTGGGTGCTCGTCACAGCTGTCCCCGCTGGGTGTTGTTCATGATGAATAACATCTCCTGGTTAATGGGGAGTCAGTGTTCCTCCAGCAGAAAGGAAGGGGTGGTATCCTCAACTCTGGTCGTGACTGGTGCACAGTGGGAGCTTTGGTCATTGTTTTAGGGGAGCACTGAGGTGGCTCTGCCTGGTGATGTGCCTGCAGATGATCAGTGTGCATGGAGCAGAGCTGGGGGTGGGAAACTGTGCTGCAGCTGCCCACTGTGACAGAGGCATGGTGTGTGGTGGACATAAGTGTTCAGTGCTGTCCCCAGGCCTACTGCTGAGACTGGCACCCAACTTCATTCCACATCCAGCAGGAATTTGTCTGGGAAAAGGTTTTCCAACCTCCTCCGAGGATGGCCCATGCTATGTCTTTCCTTTCTCCTTGCCGTTGAGGTCCCATTTTTGGGATTTCCTCGCTCCCGGGGGCACTCCTGCAGAAATTTCCACACAGGGGTTTGCCCCAGGAATATAACCTCCCCCCTAATCCTTTCTTTGCCACATGAAAGGAGCTGGCTGCCTGTTAATTGCGTGAACCTTCTCATGGGCAATTGAGCTGGCTGTGTGTGCGTGCATTCATGCTGCCTGCGAGTTCTCGTCTGATTCATGCTCACAGGTGACTGAAAAGAAGCCAAATTTTTGCAGCAAAACACGGCACTGCTGGCTGTGTCCACCTGCATGCAGGCAGCATCCTTTCTGCCAATGCCCATTTTTGCCCCTGCCGCTGTTTTCATATCGTGCGACGACACGTCCCCATTGCTGAAATGCTGCATCTCTGGACACACCTCTGCCTGTGAGCTCCCCTCTTTGTGTCTGGTTGCATTTATTGGTGAATTAGAATACAACAATCCTTGGGGATGTGAGCAGTGTTCCTCTCTTTCCCCACCACCTTCCTTTGCTTATCTGCTGAGATCAGGGCCAAGCAGCCCAGGTGGGTGAGGCAAGTCCAGGCAAAAGCTTAAAGCAATGCCAGCATCTCCACTTTACACATGGAGGGGGCTGGGGAGAGGGGAGAGAGAAGCAGCTTGTAATTACAGAGTAAGAGGCGACGATAAAATGATAATGGGAGAGTTCTGACCCAGCCGAGCCAGTTCTGTGAAGCTGTGAAATAAATTTAGCAAAAGAGTGAGGGCACAGGGGCTCTCGGGCTGGGTTACAGCTGAAATACTGTTTCACAAACAAGATGTAAATTGGATTGCAAACATCTAATTAACCTCTTTGCTTATTTTTGTTGGAAAGGTGACAGATCCCAGCCAAAGCTGGCACTACTGCTTGGTCTCACTGCGTGACAGAGGATCTGGAGAAGAGGGGAGGAAAATGTTGGTGTGCTCCTTGCTGGGAGGCACTGAAGAGAACAGACCTTCAGGCTCAGCTGTCCAGGATGGAAGCTGTGTGCAATGTCTGTCCTTGCTGCAAGGAAAGGCGTTGCTGCGGTCCCCTCTGAGGTTCTTTGTTCCTCACATGGAGCTCTCAGCCTGCAGGGGCTGTCCTGTGCCCCCCAGCTGTGTGCCCTGAGCCAGGGTTGCCTCTTCCAAATCAGACCAGACTCATTGCAGAGCAGAAGCAGAGCAGGAAAAGGGCCTTCTGTGCTGCTCCCTGTGCTCCAAGGTTTGCTGTTTATCTTCCTCGAGGGCAATTGTTCCACATGGCTTTCAGAAGCGTAACATCGTGACCCCCCCCCCCATACTCTCGCTGCCTCCTACCTCCCCCTCACCCCAACCTCTTCTCTTTTTCACCCCATATTCCCCCAGGGGCTTCCAGCCAGTGCAAATGGTCCCTTGCAGCAATGATGAAGATGGATGTCTGATTGATTCTCTCTCCTCTGTGCAACCCCCCTCTCCAGCCCCCTCTTTCCCTCTCCCCTCCCTGCCTCCCCCCTCTTTCCATGCCCTTCTTGGCAGAAAATTAAAAGGCTATTTGTTAAAGGGTGAAAGCCCTCAGGTGCAGCCCCCGGCTGGACAATTTGTCTCCATGAAAAGGATGCTATTATGAGAGCGGCTGGATCCAGGAGGAGGGGGAGAATTTGCCAGGAGAGACAGGAGCAGCAGGGAGGGGGGTAGGAGGCAACTCAGAGGGACAATACGGTGGTGGAGCTTATTGCTGGGGCTGGATGCCACTCAGTGGGGACAGCCATGTGCCAGAGAGAGCAAGGTCAGTGGTGATCAGAAGTGCCCCCCTATCAATGCTCCTCCAGCAGTGGCTCCGCAAACCCTCAAGTCAAAGGAGATGGAGGGTTGGGCATAGCGAGGGCTGCCAGGAAACTGTGCTGAGCTTGGTCAGCCCTTCAGGTCTCCATCTACTTCTCTGGAGCCTCTTCTTATCCAGTGAATGTATCAGGCAAGCAGAGCTATTCATCTCAGCGTGTATTTGTCCAGTTCACCCCCACTCTCTGTCCTTCTCCTGCCTCTATCATCAAGCACCCATTATCCATCCTCTTGATTTGCCTCTGATGGTAGGTTTTAATATGAGCACACATCTGAAGACCTGCAATCCTTAACCAATGAGGAAGACCCCCAAGAAGCTGCTGGAGACTCCAGCCCTTCCTTCTCAGAAAACAGATCTTCACAAATTAGAACTGTCCAATGAAATACCACTACTATGAGGAAGCTACTGTGGGAGTGAGATGTGCTCAGAGGTTGGCTCCAAACTGGGAGATGCTGAACATCACTGAGATGGGAGAGCCAAGGGCAGGATTGAGACCCTTGGCTCACTGTTGACCCCCGCCATCAGCAAAGAAGAAAAATGAGGGAAGCAAATGGGCACTTGCCTTGGCAACAAGAAAAGTACTTGTGGCGCTCTGGTCTGGGGGAAAAGTGACTTTGCTGGAGCATTTCACGGAATCAATTGCAGAATCACAAAACTGTAGGAGTTGGAAGGGGCCACAAGAGCTTGTTTTATCCAACAGACCCGCTAAAGCAGGTTTTTTACAGTAATGCACTCTGGGTGCCACCTTACAGCTGCTGGATGGGAAGCTGATGGTGAAGCTGGTGAGATTCCAGTCCTCCACCTCATCATGAAGCTGGTCAGGAAACAAATAGTGGAGTTTTGGTTTTCAGCCACACAAAGTGGGACCTGATGGGAGGGGCCCTCTGCAGAGGTTCTTGCTGAAGGTCAGTTGGTGAGCCTCCAAGAAACAGGACAGAGCTCTGGGTACCAAGGCATGGAAAGCATGCAAGAATGGGAGTAATGGGATGTGGAGGGAGGATGCAGGTCCTATCAAGGTTGTCTATAGGGGTGGGCACTGTGCCTTGTCCAAATGCCCTACTTACACCTCTCTGATTTGATCAGGCAGTGTTCCTCTCTGGAGGCTTGTTCTCTGACTTTCTTGAGCCTCAGGTGTAGACAGGGCTCAAAAAGTGTCTTTGAGTTACCTGCATGTTGCTCACCTATGGAGTACAGCCCTGTAGCACCTCTGATTTGGTTCATTTAGAGTGCAATTCTGATGATGAAGGCAGGAATGTAGAGGAGAAGGAGGAGAGAACAGGGTGGCCAATTGCTGACCTACTTCTCCAGGAGCTGATGAACACCTACTCATTTCCCTGCCATGCAATGGCTGCGGTGCTCCAGACAGAAATGTTGCTTTCTTCCTGCGGGCATGCTCTCCCAGCAGCTCCTAAGCCCAGCTAAAATAGATCACGCTGCAAGATTTTAATGATTCAGCATTTCTGCTGCTGATGATTTACTGACTGATGCTCAACTTTTTATCAGCAGAAGAACTGCTTGGCCATCAGGATCTGCAGGTGGCTGTGAAGTGAGTTAAATAATAATATTTTTGGGATGCAAAGATGGATTGGTTGGATGCAGCTGCACAGCCATCCAGGCGGTGAAGTAAAGGCCAAGATAGGAGCTAAAATAAGGAGTCTCCACTTGCTTCTGCAGCCTGCCAACACTAACACAGGCTTAACCTACACACGTGCTCATTTTCTGTTAATTTATTTTAAGTTTCTCCTTGCCAGAATCACCTGTTTGATTGAGGGATGCAAGTGATGTGTCGATCACATATGAGGTTTGTACGATGGGCAACCGCATCCTTACACAAGTGGTGCAGAGCAAAACCATTCCAGAGGGATGTGCAGAGGAGCACGTCACCATCCCCAGGTGATGATGAGGATGATGCTGAGCCTGGAGAACTTGAAAGCAGCAGGAGATGCTGGTGGGGGAGGAACAGATATGTTGAGAAGAGGCTTTGCAGAGGGGCTGTGAGCAGCAGGAAGACACAGGAGCAGAGGGGGACAGCCTGAACGAACCAGGCACAGCTGGAGCTGCAACTCCCCCTCTGACCTGGCCCAGGTGAGCTGAGCTCAAATGGGGGACAAAATGAGGAAAAAAACCAAGAGAATAAATGTCCAAGTCTGAATGGAAAGGCTCTCTGGAGATGGAAATCTTAGAGCTGCTCTGTGATGATGACTGAAAACTTCGAGAAATATGAAGTGGAAACCAATGAAGTGCAGTGAGCATGCTGGAAGTGGAGCCTAATTGAGAGACAAAACGGGGAGCAGATAGGTGGCCCTGCTCAGCACTCTGGGGGCTTTGGGGCATCCTGTGTCACAGCCCTTCCCATGCCCTTACTTGCTGGCTCATCTCACTTTCCTCTGGGCCTTCAAGGCTCTGCTGCAGCAGCAAAGTCCAGTGGGGTGCAGATGCCCCACTTCCTTTGCTCTCAGGACTAGATTTGAGGGTGAGGCTTGGGGACAGAAGATCCCACTGTCTGATCACGGTCTGCTCCTCCTGCTGTGGCTGTGGGGAAGCCTAATGAATTAACGCTGATTAAGTGCTTTCAGGTAATCAGATAAACGTGTCATAAAAGTGTTTTGCAGTGATATGGTGTCCTTGTAGTGAGGAGAAAGTGATGATTCCAAATAAAATGCCCATATTAAGCCACGGTAAAGTGCAAGTGTGCCTTCAGACCTGAGGTGAGCTCTGCATTAGGGGCAAAAATGCGTTACAGCCCTGGCCAGGCTCACACCTCTCCTTCCACAGGGCCTCCTCTTGACCCAGCCCTCCTCTCCTGGAGCCTTCCTGTGGTGACCAAGATTAATTGCCTCCCGCTCAACCCTTTGGGCTTCCCCCATCTGATAATGTGTGAATGAGGCTGACAGGCTCTCGCAGCTTTCCATCCTGCCTCCCAACACCACCAAGCTCCAGCAGGACCGTGGCATCCCCAGCCCCCTTCCCAGGCTCATCCCTCAACCTGCAGTACCTCTGGAGGGGAATGCCACAGGGCTACTCCTGCTGGGACAAGAGAAATCAGCCCCCAAACCTGAATCTGCTAACACAGATTCACTCCCGAGCACACTGCAAGCCTTGATGTGCGAGGCTGCCTTTGTCCAGGGACACTGCAGCTGGGAGACATCTAATGGTGATTAGAAGGGACACCAGCCTCCCTGTGCTCAGCTGAAAGCCTGTGCTCCCAGGTTGCTCGCTGGAAATTGGCTGCAAATTCAGGCAGCTGGTGCCAAGCTCCTGTGCCTGCCCAGCCTCTCAAGCAGCTTTCTTTCTTGTTTTCTTCCAACAGTGTCTCCTGGCAGGCATGCAGGTGGTGACATCTTGGGCTCTTACCCCATGCTCCTTCCCCAGTTCTGGCGCCTTTTGCATTTCTTCCCAGGGAGATTATTTCCATTGGCTTTTTCCCTCCACATCAACAGGGGTTTTCTTTTTCTTCTTTCTCATCAAAGTGAATGAACTTGTTGCACCCCAAAGTTAAAAGCATCAAGATGAAGTGGTGCAACTTCTCCTGCGTGCTACCAGTTAGACGCATCTTTTTAGTTAAGCTGGCTTTCCATATTTGACAAGATTTTGTGTTTTTGAGGTGAATTTCTCAATCATTCTGTGAAAACATTCTGAAGAATGGTCTTCAAAAAATAATCAATCAGATTTTCTTCCAAGCTGGAGTCCACTTAACTTTTTGTCTGAAGGACTGGACAGCATCCCAGAGGAATTGCTGTTCATCCTGACAATGAGGTGAGCCCTTGTGGCTGCAGAAGAAGAAGGCAACTTCAGTCAGGTTTGCACAGGGAAGGGGAAGGATGGTGATCCTAAAGTTCCCTTTGACTTCATCTCCCTACGAGCTGATGGCAATTGACACTCTATGGGATCAATTGACCTCCAATGGTTGAGCTCACATGGTGTTCCCATCCATCCTTCCCTGTGTGTTCCCTGCCCTAGCAGCCCTGTGGGACAAGAAGAGCTGCCAAAGAGAAGGGAAGAATGCTCTTGAGGTCTCCCCAGACCCTATAAAGCTCAAGATTCCTTTCTTTTTGTGTCACCAGTGGAGGAAAACTTGTGATGCCCATTGGTGTGTATCCAGCAGTGTTGGGTGTGCTCAGGGAAATTGAGATGGGGAAATACAGAGCCATTCCTGCAGCAGCCTAGCTGTGCCTTGGGCTGGGGCTTCTCTGCTCACAGGTTGGGGCCGTGTCTGTGCTGCCTTTGTCCTGGCCCCGCGTTTCATCTCTTGCCGGCATACGTGGGCTGGGAAGCACGGCGTGGGGTCATGTTTGTTGTGTTTCCAAGAAGCCCCTCCAGAAAAAACATCCTTGAAACACAGAGGTTTCCCTTCTGCTGGCATACAAATGAACCCCAAACAGAGCCCACTTCAAAGCTGCCGCTAATGAGCTGCTCCCTGTCCCAGTGTGACGAGGGCCCTAACGAAGCTTCAGGATTACAAAGGCACCAGCTTTGCTTTTTGAGCTTGCTCAGCGGAAAAAAAGAGAAGGAAGAGGGGGCAGGGAGCAGGATGCCAGCACAGGAGGGGCTGATACTTTTCTTCATGCCCCCCATCCCCTATCCTCTCCTGAAGTACCGAGAGTGCCAATCCCAATTTGACCCAAAGCCCCCAAGCACAGAGGTGTGGGTCTGTGGGTTTGGCCCTGGCACACTGGGGGCTGCAAATACCGGCCTTAATCCCCAGCACGCATCAGCCAGCTACAACACGCTGGCCCCAAAAGCCTGTGGCAGGTGCAGGAATCAGCTATGACAAAACAAGGGCAGCAGCAAACAAGGGCTGGCTGCAAATCCCACAGGAAACTCCAGAAAGGGAATGGACTCATGGGTTTTCCTCCTCATTTTGAGCAGGGAACAAACAAAAATAATTTGTCTGTGCAAAACTTTGCTTCTATTGCTTTTTCCCTACCACAGAAGATGCTTCCTTCTTTCCTGAGATTTCTGGAGATTTTTTGGTTTTGCTCACAAATATGTTGTTTTTCTACTTTCATTTTGTCCACAGTATTTTTGGCTGCCTGAGATAGCATTTTCTGCCACAAAAATGTGAAACAAAGCTAAAAACTACACAACCAGACTCCGTGTCTCCTCGTGTCGCATGGAAGTTCTGCCACCCGGCAAGCAGGGGACATTTTCCTTGGGGCCAGATACCCCCAGTGCACCCAGAGCTGCTTCAGCCCCCAGATCACAGGGTGATCCTGTGCCCATGGTTGGTGTGTGCTGAGCCAGTGTGCAGATCCAGTTGGGATGCGCTGCTGAGGCTGCCCTATTCCTCCAAACTCAGCCTTCCCAGAGCAAAACTCCTTCCCCAAGCGCAGCACCCCCTTCCTCCCCAGTATAAATAAATAACCTGCAGTCTCAACTCATTCCCACTCCAGAGGGCTGCATGGTGATGGATATACCCAGCCAGGCATTGTTCCAGCACGAGGTAATAACAAATCTTCGATTGCTGGCTGCTAATGCTGCTGACACCCGGCTGTGTTCAGAGCGGCTGCGCACAGGCAGTGGGCGATGGATGGAGTGCCAGCCCTGTGGCCGAGATGCCAATACTGCTGATCCGCCCTGACATTGATTCCCACCCCTTCTTCTGTATTTTTTCCCTCTTGGTCAGGGAACACGTAAGTATGCGTGGCTGGCCCCATGTGACTGAGCTGCAGATTGTCACTTGGGAGCCCTCAAAAAGGGCATTCTGGGCAGGAGCACAGTGCACTTTTTCCATCCACAGGGAGCCCTGAGCATCACTCCACACCTGCAGCCCCATGTCCTCCTGGGCATGGGATGGGGATTTGGATTTGGATGGGGATTTTCTTTGCCATTTTCATCCATTTGCAAAGTCCCCCATGAGCTGGTCCTGCACCAGGACACATCCTGGCTTCTCCTGCACGGAGCCGGCCTTGAGGCACATCCTAGCTTGGATCACTGCTGGCAGCAGCGTGGTGGCCCTGCAGCTGCTGTCTGCATGCCTCCCTGGAAATGGGATGCCAGGGCTGGAGTGAGCTTGTGCCCCATTGCATCCATCCCTGCTGAACCCGGAACAAATTCAGCCACTGCCTCTGGTTAAAAACAAGACAGCGAGCAGCCTCTCCCGCCCCACTGCTGAGGGAGGAACAAAACCTGCAGTAAGGCCCTCGAGCGGGTAATCTCTCCTTCAGATGTGTCCCAGCATCTCTCCGCCATGCGTGGCCCGGCAGCCACCACTTGAATTAGCACCAAAGGATTATGGGAGCCACAGTCATTAATCTAGGTGACAAACAGGACTCTGAAGGAATATTTGCACCCCGAAATTGAAAAGATTAGGCCATATTTGTCAAGGATTGGTAGGCTTTATCGCCTCCAGAGCAGATGCTGTTAAATATTCATGAGCTGCATAAGTGGGAGAAGACCTCGCTAGGCCTGATGACTTTCAGAGAGAGGAGGGAAGGGGGGGACGAGGATGGGGGGGTAGGGGGGGGAAGGCATCGGCATGCGGTGCTGGTGTGGGGCTGCCCCAAGGAGCCCGTGCTGCTGTGCTGGTGCTGCAGGACCAGCGGCCACTGCTCTGCCACAGCCATGGCCCTGCTCCTGCCCTCAGCTGTACAAGGGCTCTGGTTTGGAGATGGCCCCCTCTGTGTCCCCCTGATAAGTCCTGAAGAGCACATCCCTGTTTTCTGCCTCCACAGAGACCCCCGGCTCAGGGCATGGGACACATAGCAGTGCCCGTGGGGTGGAGCGGGGTGTGGGCAGTGGGTGGGGAGGTGGGGATGTGGGTTTGGGAGTGGGGAGGTGGGGATGAGAGCAGCCTGAGGAAGGGAGGCATGGGAATGAGGGGAGAGAGAGAAGATGTACTCAGAGAGGGATGCTCAGGGAAAGAAAAATGGAGCAGAAGGAAAGAGAATAAATAGGAAAAATGTTCACTGACATGTTCTCATCCTCCCAGCCTTTTGTTCCCCTCACGTTTAAGGACAGCTTCCACGAGGGCTGTGAGACCACTTAGATCCCCGCCTGGGTTTCCGGGCGGATTGGGCTGCCTGTGGCATACGGAGTGACCTCGCCAAGCGCTCACGCTCAGTGCTCTTGCTCAAAACACCTGACACCGGCTGAGGTTTTCCAGGATGCAGCTCTGGAAATCTGGGGTTTCAGGCTTTGCCAAATGGGACCCTCAAGTCCTTTTCTGCAGGGCTGCTCTCAAAGAAATCTTCCCCTGGTTTGAATAAATACCTGGGATTGCTCTGACCTGATGCAGCACCCTGCACTTGGCCTTATTGAACTATTGCACATAGCAGGGGGGTTGAAACTAGCTGATCATTGTGGTCCCTTTCAGCTCAGGCCATTCTATGATTCTATGATTCTGTGATGTGGGGAAGCCCCACAGCTCTTCCCTTCCTGTGTTTTGGCAGGAGGATGGTGCTGTGCAGGGGCTGAGGTCTCCCTGCCCTCCTCAAGTTCCTCCCTCTATCTCCCACATGCATGCAGTTGGTTTAGAGCCAATTTGAACCAAAACTCTAAATCTCAAAGAGCCAGGGAGAATTTTCAGCACACCAGAAGCCTTGATTTTCAGCCAGCTGTTTCCCCTAGTGTCATTCAACTGATAAAGGGAAAAGCCAGGGCTGGCATTAGGAAAAGCACCTCGTAAGCTGCAAAACCAGCAGAAAAAGCCTCCATTGCCAGGCTTGTGGGGCGACAGACACTTAATTTAGTGCAGTCTAGGGATTTTTTTTTCCAGTGTTAGTGGAAAATTCCGATTCAACAAAACCACAATTCTTTGAAAGAACAGGTTAGTCCCAACAACTTTTTTACTCCATTTAAAGAAAACCCCACCAATAACAGTGAGTCAGATGACATTTTGTGCCCCATCTCTTCCAAAAAGGAAAACAATTTGCTGCTCGCCCAAACTGCAGGAAGCGTGCAGCTACTTATGGTGAAAACAGATGACATCTACAGAACCGTTGGAAGCCATTTCTGCGGCCCCACAGAGAAGTTCAGACATATCAGAAGGGAGCAGGTTTGCCCATCCTGCACGTGGGTGCTGAGCCCCACCCCAGTGCAGCAGTTCCCCCACTGGGAATGGGTGAAACGAAAAAAGGGAAGTGTGGTGATGCTGCACCACCTGCTCCCCCAAACCCTCCTCTGCATTGTAACCTTCAGAAGGGCTCCAGGTTCTGGCTCAGGAGGTTCCTGGCCCTTCTTCCTCCTGCCCACACTCCCCAGACTCCCCCAGCCTCAGCACGATTTAATGTCTTACAGATCTGTCCCTATTTGACAAACAGGTGATTTTGCTAATGAGGAATAAATGAGATTCACAGGATGAGAGAAAGGGAACAGCAGCTGTCGTGAGTGCAGGATGTGCTGGCTTTATTAAAATAATATATGGCCACATGCTTAGTATTAGGACTCGCAGTTTGAGAACTCCCATCTCATCCCTCCCCACTCCTTCCACCTCCAATCCCCCCACCCCTCTCTTGGTCCTCAGCCCCTTCCCTGGAACATGTTTCAATCAGCAAATTACTGGCTGGAGAGCCCTGGCCCTCCCAGGCCATGCATACAAAATAGGGCTGGGCAGGGGAGGCAGAAGGGTGTGCACATGTGTATGTGTGTTCACATGTGTGTGTGCACGTTTGTGTGTGTGTGTGTGTACGCATGTGCGTGTGTGAGAAATCTCCTATTTATGAAAACCTCTCCTGATGTTCTTAATTCAGATTTCCATTATTTTTCTAGATGGGTTTCCCTGAGCTTCCCCTCCCAGTACCTGGGGAAGTGGTGCAGGACAGCCTTCGTGTTACCCAAAGCACAGTGGGGCAGATATCATTTTTCTACATGTTTCCAGGATTGGGGTTTTGATTATCCCTTTTCTGGCAGCATTCTGTGCAGCTGGGTGGAAGGTACCTACTTAGCTGGCAGGAGCACCTAGCAGCTTTTGCTAAAGCCAAGCACATTCTGCAAGGGGCACTTCTGTGCTGGAGCAGCAGGAGAGGAAGGAGCAGTCCTTCAGTAGCATTTCTACTATTCCAGAGACCCAAGATTAAAGAAGAGATGCACTGGTAAAAATAGATAAACAAATGAATAGTCCTCCAACACACTGCCCATCATTCATACTATTGTTTGAGCTGGAAGGGACACATAAAGGCCATCCAGTTCAATCTGCCATGAGCAGAGACACCCACAGCTCCATCAGGTGCACAGAGCCCCATCCAGCCTGAGTTTCTGTGACGGGACACCACCACCTCCCTGGACAACCCATGTCAGTGCCTCCCCACCCTTAGCATAAAGAACTCCCCACCTGCATCTCCCCTCTTTTAGTTTGAAACCATTTCTCCTCGTGCTGTCGCCACAGACCCTCCTGAAGAGTCTGACCCCTTCCTTCTCAAAGCACGTGGTGTCACCCCTTGACCGCTTGCTCAGGGTGGCAGCGAGCAGCTTGGGCTGAGCAAACGAGGCTCTGCAAATGATGTACTCACTGAGTGACAGGAGAGTCGCCGTTTAACAATTTGCTGGGCAAATATTATGTGACCATTTCTAGAGCCTCCTGAAGAGGACAAATATAACCTCCCCATGCACTGTGAATAATTCATTTGGTGAAAGTAGGTGGAGATTCACCCGATGAATGATTGACGGGCAGGTGGAGGGGTGGCACCACCGGTTTGCCATGGGTCAGTGCTCCACGAGTGGGGACAGGGCAGGGCCTGGCAGCAGGGATGGCTCCATCTCCCTGGGTTGTACATCTCTGGGGGATTAAGCTCCCGTATGAATGCTTCTCCCCTGTCCGAGGGGGGAAGAGGGGAAGCATCTGAGTCTCTGCATGCAGGCTGGAGGAGGGGACGTGGAGTTAGGAGGCATTCCTGCCCCACACGGTGTGGGCTGTGGAACAAAAAGCCGGAGCTGCATGGGAGGCATCCCCTGCTGAGGCCCCGGGGCTGGTGCCTGCCCCTATTGAGGGGCTGAGGCATGCATGGCTCCAGGTGTTCCCAAATCCCCCCCCCCCCCCCCCCCCCCACAGAGTCCAGCCCACAGCCCATGGCTGGCCCTCTCTGGCTGTGGCACCTCTCATCCCCTCCTCCCAACCAGTTCCCCTCCAGAAGGCTGGGGGTTGGATGTGGGGGTGCAATGCTTGGGGGGTCATCCTATGCCTCAGTTTCCCCAAGAGGTCCCAAGTGCAGTGCCTTCTACTCAACAGCTTTGTCTCTGGCTAAAGAGAGCTTGGGGGAATGACCCAGAAAGCCAGGAGCAGCCTCTCACTCCTCTGTGTGGGTCAGGAAGTCAACGTTGTCAGGTACCAGAAAACAATTACAGAAAGATCATTGCAAAGGGGAGCTTCTTAATTTTTTTTTTATTTATTTTTATTTTATTTTATTTTATTTTATTTTTTAATTCAGAACTTGGAGAAATTTGGTAGCAGTGACTTGAAATCCTGAACCCACACAGAAGTGATGTTCAGAATGAGCCTTGTTTCAGCCCTCTGCCCTGAGGGTCACTGCACCTCTTACTGCTCCATTCCATCGTCATTCCACCCAGTGATTAAACGTGGTATTATCTTATTTATTTTGGCTTGCCTCCTTGCCAGTCCCCTGCTGTAAATTAAATGATTGCCGAGTTAGATTAGCAGAAAGCATATGTGGAAATTACCTTTTAATTTCTTAATTACATTGCACTCACCTGCAGCTCAACCTGCCAGGGTAAGGAGAGTGTGAAGTTAATTTCCATTGATATATTATCTGCATTCTTATAAATTAGGATCCTATTAGAGAGGAAGCATACCAAGAACTCATTGTTCCCAGCCAGGCTGTGGGATGTGGATGGGATCAGGGCTGATTTACAGGCACTGGGCTCCCTTCAGCTCTATGGGAAGAGAATGCCCACTCACACTGTAGAGACAGTGAGCTTTCTGAGCCTTGTAATGTTGGCAGGGTTGGTGAAGAAGAGCCCCAGGACCAACAATAATAAACATTTCAACAACATCAATAAACATTTTCAGTCCCATACAGGAGAAAGACCATTCATTTGTGAACTGTGTGGAAATTCTTACAGCTTCTCTCAGCTTCTTGTTTTGATAAGAGGGATATCAGCAAACTTTGACTAAGTCACAGGACTTTGGTCAAGGCTAGAAAAACAGTAGGCAGGTGGCATCTTCCAGTCCCTGGAGCAAATTGATTGGTAAGTCTGAGTTCTCCCACCATTTCCCTTCCTACTGGGCTGTTTAAGATGAGAATTAAGCCTAAATCTGGCCTCTCAAAAAGCCTCCCAGATCCCTTGGCCCCTTGCACATGCTAATGAGGCTCAGAAGCACCAGCGAGCCATGGGGTGACGCTACAGGGCACTGAGGAGGGATCCAGTGATGCTCTTCAGCATGCACTTTTCTTGTAGGGATGTGGCATCACCGGGCTGTTGGGATGTTGAACTTGTACGGACACAAGGAGACACAAATGTGGCAAGCTGATGTGCTGCACCTCCAGTTCTGCTTTGTTTTGCGAGACAACAGATATGTTCTGTTCTCTTCTGGAAACTTTATTTCTTTTCCTTAGTTGTCAATGGCTTTCTGCAGTCTGTAATATTTTCATATTCCCTGAGCAGCCTGTGTCAGAGGAACTGGAGACAGCAAATGGATTCCCTGTCATAATCCCTCTCCTGCTGTGAAGAGGAGGTAGTGAGAGGTTTGGCAGGAAGACCTGTTCACATAGCACTCACAGACATACAGATGTTGAAACCATTTTGTGTAGAATTTGTGTCCCAACCTAGCAAAGCCAGGGTGGCAGAGTGAGAAGGTAAGTGAGGGATCCCTGTTTGGAGGAGTCCAGGAGCCGACTGGAAGCAGCTCAGCCTAAACCCAGCATTGAACTTGCTGTGGGCAGGTTCCCTTTGCACCTGAAATAGCCGACAGTTATGAGTCATTGCCCTGCTGCAAGGGGCTGAAAATGCCTCTTCTCATCTGCCCATTATGCTGCTCATGCACCTCAGCACTTTTCAAAGTGGGATTGAATATGAATGGATTTCAGAGCACCGTTCCTCTGTTTCTATATTAAACTCTTTCAACCACACCTGAAAATCATCAGGAGGTGGAACAGTTCAGTTGAAAAACAAGAAGATTTAATTAATATATAAAATGCCCTATAAAATCCCAAGCTAAGATGGAAGGTGCCAGACTTTCGCCTTCTGCTCAGAGCCTCACCTCACTTGACCATGCCGCAGTCATTTAAATCTCCTCGTTCCCCACGCAGAGGTCATATCACCTATTAATCACACTGAAGAGCCCCTCAATTATCTGAAACCATGATTACCCCAACCCATTCCACATCCCCTGTGACATTTGGATAACTGAGGTTCTTCTGTATTATTATTATTTTTCAATTGTGGTAATTATTGTACATTAAACCATTAGCATTCATTACTCCTACAGTGTGTAATTAGAACAATGGTGGATGGATTACTACCGACTCTAATGAAGTTTTTATAATTGTAATTTATGGCCGTCAAATTACCTTTCTTAAAAATGAAGCCTAATATTAGCCTCTTAAGTTATGGGGAGGGGGTGGTAATTACTTCTAATTGATGGTTCTTGTTTGCACCGCATACGGAGTGACGCTGATCCAACCTCACCTCGTTCTTCACCTAAGGATAGGGGAAGCATCATCACGCACCTCGCCAGCCCGGAAGCAGTGGCAGCGACGGAGTTGCAGAGCCATGCTTGGGTCACTCCTGGCTTGGCGTAGCTGGGAGATGGAGGCAGCTGAAGGGCAGGCCGGCGGTTCCTGGGACAGAAACTGGGAGAGCCCGGAAGGTTCGGGCTGCGCCTCTCGGCACGGCGGGGGCACGGCGGGGCGGGCGCCGCAGCGGGGCGGGCGGTGGCGCTGTCCGCGGTGCTGAACGCGGCTCCGGGCCCGGGGCGGCCTGACGTTGGTTTCTCTGCCTCCGCCGTTCCAGCTGAAAGGAATGCGTGTAATGCCGCTTTATTATTATTATTTATAGCGGTGGTGGTTGTGAGTAAAAAATAGTCCGTGCCTTTGCTTTCTCGGCAGGGATCTGAGTTTTGCTTTAATTGCCTCTGTTTGAGTCAATTCAGGCTCAATTATGCTCGTTCTTCAGGTGTAATTGAGATGTTTATGCCTATCTGTCTGAGGTAGACGCAATTATCCCCCGGAGCACTGTAGATCAGAGAGGCTGAGGACAGTGACTAGATCACCTTCCTAATGGTTGGCCCTAGGTGGGCTCATGAGAGGATTCCCACAGTCAACTCCTTTCTTGTTGCTGGGGCATGCTAGGGCTAAATCTGAGCAGGGAGGTCCCTAGGCAAGTTAGGAAGCTACAGGTGTTGGCACCTTTTTGGAGTACAAAGCCCTGCCGGAGGGTCATGCTAATGCATCCTGAGATGTGCCCAGTTCTGGAAAAGATCAATAGAAGAGCCCTTGCCACCAGAAGGACTAGAGCTTTAGGCTCTGTGGCACACACACACAAGCAGGAATTGGTTTTTAATCATCTGGTTATGGACAACGGTTCACCTTTGAATTTCATCCCTGAAAAGCCACTGTGTATTGGACAAAGGCCATCGGATAATAAATATGAGTGAGCTGTTACACTTGAAACAATTGAGTAAGGAAACTCAGCCAAAGTGGAGGAACTCCTGTGGGACATGATGTCAAACTGCCAAGCTTAATGCCCATCTCCCACCATGACATCCTTGAGATGTAGGCATGGGTCTCCTGCTTAGCTGCAGCAGGAAATATTTATTGAAACACTTGAGGAACAGGTGAATTTTAATTCTTGAGAAAACCCCATCAGTAGTACTAAGGTGACATTCTTTTCTTCTTTGAACTAGCAATAGAAAGAAAGCAGTTCCTTCCTTCCTTCCTTCCTTCCTTCCTTCTTCCTTCCTTCCTTCCTTCCTTCCTTCCTTCCTTCCTTCTTCCTTCCTTCCTTCCTTCCTTCCTTCCTTCCTTCCTTCCTTCCTTCCTTCCTTCCTTCCTTCCTTCCTTCCTTCCTTCCTTCCTTCCTTCCTTCCTTCCTTCCTTCCTTCCTTCCTTCCTTCCTTCCTTCCTTCCTTCCTTCCTTCCTTCCTTCCTTCCTTCCTTCCTTTCTTTCTCTCTTTCTTTCTCTCTTTCTTTCTCTCTTTCTTTCTTTCTTTCTCTTTCTTTCTTTCTTTCTTTCTTCTCTTTCTTTCTTTCTTCTTTCTTCTTTTCTTTCTTTCTTTCTTTCTTTCTTCTTCTTTCTTTCTTTTCTTTCTTCTTTCTTTCTTTCTTTCTTTCTTTCTTCTTTCTTTCTTTCTTTCTTTCTTTCTTTCTTTCTTTCTTTCTTCTTTCTTTCTTCTTTCTTTCTTTCTTTCTTTTTCTTCCTTTCTTCCTTTCTTCCTTTCTTCCTTTCTTCTCTTTTCCTTTCTTCCTTTCTTCCTTTCTTTCTTCCTTTCTTCCTTTCTTTCCTTTCTTTCTCTCTCTCTCTCTCTTTCTTTCCTTTTTTTTTTTTTTTTTTTTTGTTCTTTTCTTCCCCTTTCCTCTGTTGGACATTCCATTGCCATTTTCCAACATTGCTGGGATCTGAAACCAGGCTCATCAACAGGAAATGGCTGATTCTGAGATTTCTGCTTCAGTTTCTTGGATACATGGTCATAATTAGAGAACTAGCCAGTGGCTGTATTTTTCAGAGGTTTAAAAAAATAAAGCATTTCTCAATTTTCAGCTGACCTCCAAGAGGTTCACTTTTCTCCCTTGAAAGTAGTACAAACCCAACACTTACATCTTGGTCTTTTAACAAGATGCTAGTTGCTTCTCATCTTCAGCTCTTGCAAAAAAAAAAAAAAAAAAAGGAAAAATATGGAGTGGAGAAGCACTGCTGAAAAGTGTCACTGATGAGTAGTGGTTCTTTTGTGAAGGGTAGTTGAGGTTTTTCTAACAAGCCAATTTTCCATTTAAAAAAAAAAAAAAAAAAAAAAAAAAAGAGCTTTCAAACCCATGCAGAAGTTTTAAAACTAAGGACTACACTTGGAGGTCTCAGCATGCAGTTCTTGGGTGTGAAACACCTTCCTCTTCCAGAGTAGAGTGCTGGTGATGGAGCTTGAGCTGGCCTTTCCCTTCTCCCAGAGCTGGCGTTCTCCATCACCCAGCTTTGGAGCACATGCAGAAAAAACATGAGAACTGATTAACCCGTGAGTACTGGTGCAGGGGAAAGTGCCAGTGCTTTGTTTCCATGTGGACCATCCGTGCTGGGGCTGTACCACTTCATCCCGAGGACACGGTCTGATGGAAGGAGCGTCATGCTGCTGCTTCCCTCTGACTTCAGTAGTAATTTTGTCGACCTTGTTCAGGGATGCACTTGGCCAGGGCTCATGGTTCACTTGGACACGGCACATAGTTCCCACCCTATTCCCACCTGCATCCACCTAGGTCTCACCAAAGGGCCTTTCTTGTCCACTCAAGTAGTCCAGCTTGAAATATTCCTCTTTCCTTGTCCATGGAGCACCCTTCCATCCTAGATGTAGGGCAGAGTCCCCTCCTCGTGCCATGCCCCCCCGTGTGAGCAGCTCACTGCTCAGAGCTGCTGGCACAGGCCTGGTGCTGCGCTGATTAGATCGCTGTCACCAGGGAACGGAAGGTTAATTGCCATTCTCTTTGTGTGCCGCTCGGAGAGGAGACCAATTTCAGCTCAGTAGCAACAAAGTGTTGCCTGCTTGCTTTGCTGGGGGCAGGGGAAAGCAAACCAAAGGGGAGGGGGGGGCTGGACAAGCGGGCAGGATTGTGCATGGACTTTGAGCATAGCTGTGTCTTGTCTGGTCTAGCAAAAGAGAAGTGCTTAACAAGTATTAAGAGACACAAATAATTCTCCTTTTCTCCTCTCACCCATTCTTTTCTCTCTTTCTCTTTGCTTGTAAATCCTGCTTATCGCATCTGAATAGCAGAATGGTTTCACACCGGACCTTTAATCTGGCCCAGAGCAGCCCCAGAGGGGCAAAGTGGCTGAGGATTACCTTTTATTTTATTTGATTTTTCTTAGCTTTCTTCCACTCCTCCCCTCCCTCGTGGGTTTTTTATTTTTCCAGTTTTTTTTCCCCCCTCTGCATTTGTTCTTGAAGGAGTGAGGAGCAAAGGCTTAAGGGGGGGAAGGGGAAAAAAGAAGTGTGTAGGGGGTGTTACAAACTTAAGGGGATCTGGATCTATTCAGAGGGACTTGTCCATAGCCTTGCTGCTTTTGTTCGCCTGCCATTCTTTAGCTGATTTCTTCACTTCAGTAAAAGCGCTTTAATTCCCTTGTAGATACCGAGAATCCCTCCTTCTCCTGCTCTCCCCTCCTTCTCCTTCTGCAGCCATGCGCACCCTCTTTCTCTTTCTCAGACTCTTTATCCAGTGTCCTCCTTGCCACCAACAAAGCCCAGGAATGGCAAAGTTTTCTTTCAGAGGAATGAAAGAGATGGAAAGAGCAGGAGGAGATGGGGAGCGGTGCATTTGTGTGTGCACGTGCATCATTATGTGTGTTACCTGCCCCAGCTACAGGTTTTCATCTCCCCCTGACATTGTGGATGTGGTTTTTGATCCCAGAAAGATTTATGCATGGCCTATTCAGCTCCAAGTGTAAGGGACGTGGCAGTAGGTCCCTTCAGGAGAAAAGCTGGGGGTGCTGAGGGGTATAACACCCAGTGCTCCAGTCAAGGGCTCTAGGAAGGGTCTTCCCATGTTCACTTGAGTCACCAGAACCAAACCAGGAGGCTGAGGGCCCGTCCGGAGACCTGGGTTTGGCATAACAAGGCTGGTCTCAGGATCAAAAGACGATTGTCCCCATCAGGCACTGGGAGCAGCTCATGTCTTCCTGCTCTTTTAATTTTATAATTGAATATTGAGGATTTCAAAAGGCAGTGAGGATTTTGGCAGATGTCCTTGCTCAAGCCAAAGGTTCAGTTACTATAAATCAAGAACAGAGAAGAAATTAAATTTGCTGAGGGGTGTTCCGTGGCTCAGCCCACAGCCATGAAATGAGTTTTATCCACAGGAAACCTTTGGGTTTGGTCTGTAGGATCTCCCCAGCTATTCTCTGGGGTACAGGAAGGGAGCTGTGTGGGATTTCAGATGGTGAGCTGCGGCTGCTGAGACACGAGGAGAAATCTGCCAGCACTGGTCCAGCTGCAGAAGGTGGTAACTCCTCCCTCTCCTTCAATCCCACCTTTTGGGTTCACTGTAAACCAGCCCCGTGCCATCCTGCAATGCTAAATGCATTACACTGAACCACAGCCCTCTTCAATGGGAGGAGATCCTCTGTGCCCTTTTAGCATTTACCACCACCACAGTACTTTGAGCTGCACGGACTACACCTAGCAAGCACGTGAGCTGAAAGCCAGATGCCAGAGCTCAATTGAAGAGCTCTGTGGGCTGGGAAAGACAGTCCTGATGCCACAAGGTCACCCCAGTCAGTAAGTTCAGATTTTTGTGGGATCCCAGAACTTGCCATGAGCTCAGGGTCCTGCTAACACTCATTTATCCCCACGAGAGACCTTGTATCTGCAGAACACAATATTCACATGTCCATCGCTCCACAGCCTACAAAGCACTCACTGAGCTCCATCTGCAAAGAAAGACATCTTCATTAGCACCCCAAACCTTAACTGGGGTGTGCAACAAGCAGAGATCAGGACAAGGCCAGGTGTCCTGCACTAGAGTGTCTCCTGGGGGTCTGCGAGGTTATTGCAGTTGATACTTGATGGAAGAGGACTAAAGCCAACTCATCGGGAGGGAATCATGAATGTGCAGAGATAAGCCTCATCAGAGCCCGGCAGGCACTAATTGGCCTTAATTACTCTGTTGAGCCTCACCTGGGGTCCACCCATCTCCACCCAAAGCTCAACACTGCTGCCCCTCTCTGGCCCTTTAGTGTAAGCAGCTTGTATCCAGCCTTATTTCATGCCCTTACTGGTCAGGGACCCCCTGGGCCTGGTTCAGGCCCTTAACCCTGCCTGGGGCTGTTGCAGGGGTTTGGTGGGCACCTTCTCTGCTGGGCAGGCTCTGTGTGCATAGGCATGTGCTCCTGTGTAGAGCAAGTCAGGGGACCGAGGGCTCTTTGCATCAGCCCTCGTTCCCACATTCCCACATTGGACATCATTAGCCCCCCTCCCATGCAGTGTGGGACAGAAGCCGAGGCATTTCCTGTAGTAACTAATTAGATCCAGCTCCCAACAACAACACGCACCAGAGCAAAGCAAGGCACTGGGCAGGACAAGGTAATGAGCCTGTTCCCCTCCCCAACAATTCCTCCTGCTAATCCCAGACAAAGACCCAAAGGTCAGAACGAGCTGCTGTGCGGTGTAAATCAGCACTGCTCCACGTGCTGCAGCAGAGCTCTGTTGATTTACAGCAGCTGAAGATTTCTCATCACCTGTAATTTATGTCTTGAGGAGCACTAATTTTTTGCATTTTGCTTTCTAATCCCTTCCCCCTGGGGTGCTGTGGGAATACCAGGGCAGTGCTAGTGCTGTCAGATGTGGGTATGGGGCTGCTGTTGCTCTTAGAAAATGCTGAATTTCTCCTGCAGCCGCTGTGGTGACACTGGATTAAGTTGCAGGCCGAACACACAAGCATTTTAATAATGAATGATGCATGCATTGTCAGTGATGAGTAATTCACACAGCACCGTGTGTAACACTGCTGCTGTTTAAGCACCTGGCCTTCAAAGGGTGAATGAACATTAAGGCTGCTCCATAAAAGCCAATCCAGCAGTTCCAGAGGGGAATGCTTTATGAACAGAGTGGCAACCTGGACATAAGCATTTTTGCAGTAGTTTGCCAGAGATTACAGATTTGCAGTTGAGTGACATGGAGCATCAACATGTGGGAAGATAGCAGAATTCCTCAGCTAGGGTTTCCAGAGGAGACGTATCAGGACCTGCTTAGAAGTCAGAAAGGGCTGAGTTCACAGCTCCTGTCTTCAGTCCTGTCCATTGAGCCAAAGCCATTGAATGTCACCAGCAGAAGCTCAGATGGCTGGCAAAGTTGTGCTCCAGGTCTGGTGCTGCTTCCATACCATAAAGGTGCAGGTTTGCGCCCAAAGAATAAACAAAATCTCATCAAGGAGTTTGTGACTGCAGAAGATCGTACTTGTGCATGTAGGCTTTAAAGACCAGACAGCATGAAGGAGCCGAGAGAAAGGTTTAGCAGCTCCCAGTGAGCTGGATGTTGATGAATTCTGGACAGCAGGTGTGATCCAGCCTATTCTGGTGCTTTCATCAGTTTCTCTCCAGAGAGTTGAAGCTCCACCATCTCTATTGATAGCTGCAGTACCGTGAGATGAGATTTGTCTCAGCTTATGGCTGGATGTGGGTCTGCCACTCCAACCTCAGCACGGACCCCTCCAATTGCGGATGCGAGTGCTGCATGACATGGCACCCCCTGCTTTACCTCCTGACTACTTCCAGGTGAATTCCTCACCCTGGGGCTGCAGCCAGGAGAGAGTTTGAGATCAGCACCAGAAACCCAGGAGCCATGTGAGACCCAAAAGCATTCTGCGTTGGCTTGCAAGAAGTACTCCTACTCTGCAGCACCAAGTCCAAACTTCTCTGCAATGACACCTAACCCTGGCAGGATACCCAGTGCTCTGCAGTGCCCTCAGTGTCTTTGCTCTCCAGAGTGCGGCTCAAGCAAGATAGAAAATAAACAATACTGAAGATGAATGTAGGTTTCAGATAAAATTTCTTTCCCCTCCCCCCCCCCCCTTGGTTTCTATGGTGCAGACAGGCTGATGAAACTAAACTATGCTTCTGTCACATTTTCTCTCCTCTTGGGAATCTCACCCCTCCTTGTCTTGGAATGAACCATCCTGCCTCTTTGGAGCACAAACTCAGGAACGCTTGGGAGGAACAGAGGAGGGAGAGGAGGAGAAGGAGATGTTTGCTAGCAAATAAAGGACTGTGTGCTTAAACACTCTTCCTCTGCCTATCCCCACCCAGCAGCGTTTGCTCAGCAAACACTGCTAATTCACCAGCTTTCCAACGTTTGATTCAGTCTGCAAAAGCAAACCTTGCCTCCCATGTCCTCAGCGGGCTCCTCTCCCTCCCCTCCTACCAAGACGTGCTGCTTGGCACCAGCCCAGCTCACCTCCCCGACACCTGGATGTGCACTGGTTGGGGTGCACGTGTCTGGTAGGGTGCAGAAGCACCCCTTGCAGCAAAGTCCTCCTGCTGCTGGTGGCTGCCAGCCCTCAAATGTGGGGAAAATCTGGCCCAGAGTGCTCTGCTGGGATGCCACCCCTGCCTGAGCAGCAGGCACAAGCAAGCTGGTGAAGTGTGAGCACAGTCCCTGTGCAGCTTTGGTCCTTAGCCAGGTTGTGAGGAAGTAGAAGGGGGAAAGCTGGCATGGGACAGAGGTAGTGATTTGTTTTCCTTTCAGAGATAGGCAAGAGATTTTACAGGAGCTATGGGAGCTGCAGTCCTGCCTGCAGGAAGCAAGACAGCACCTCATTTGCTTGTGAATGGCTCCTTTTAACCAGCTGCTCTCCCAGGGACAGGGCTGAGCCTACATTTCCTTTGGCTGCAGCAGTGAGAAGCACTTCTCTTGCTTGAGAAACCCCCATGTTCATCCAGAAAGTCTTGCACAGGAAAGTCGTTATCTACTGAGGAATCACTACAGGATGCAATGAGGTGACATGGAGAGATCAAAATCTCACTCACATGCCAAACACTCAGATGCCAAAATATCTCAGCGGCTCTAAAATGTTGCGTTTGAGTCAGAGGAAGGCATTCTCTTTATTCTGGGAGCGCATTGAGAATACACTGTGGAAATTGTCATTCATTTCTGCCTGTGGCTTAGACAGGAGCTTGGGAAGAGTTTCCAAGACAGGTTTTGTATTCATGCTGACTAGCACTCCTTAGGTGAGCAGATGTTCTTGGCTACCTGGGTCTGGGTGTGCTTCGATGGACACCCCGAGGGGACAGTCAGCATGTTCTTGCTAGGTAGCTCACCACCAGTTGCTCTCCCGTGTTTCTCCTGCTCGCACCTGAAACCAGTGCTGCAAACATGCCCACACTTTGTCCTTTTGCACAGCGCTCTCATCCAAATAAACCTTGGCTTGTGCAGGCAGCCCCTGTGAGCCCCTTGCATGGCTCAGCCCTATAGCAAGGGTAGGAATGCTCTGAGCCTGTGGGTTTCTTGCCTGAAATGAAACTGTTTGAGCCTCAGAGTGATGTGGGCAAACAGAGGTAAGCCCACAACCCCTGGGGTCTGTCACAGGGAGGGAGTTCTCCTGCAGGCTTTTTGTGCCATTGGGAGACATCATTGCCTGGCACTGCTTTTGGCAGAGAGGATGTGCAGCCGGGTAAGGAGTGAAGTGGGAGTCTGGAGCAATCAGATCTGTAGGGAAGAGGCAAAGCATGTTCTATCTTAGCATTAGGCAATATGACCCAGAACCTCAAACTCAGGGTAGGCTTTGATCACTTGTATTGAGTTTGCTTTGTATCCTGGCTTTTGTTGCAGCTGTTGTGAGAACAGCAGTCTCTTTGTCCCAGCAGGACATGGTGCTGTGGGCACCCAGGTGTCCCTCACCCCTCGGGATGCAGGCCCATGGGTGCTGATGTTCTCAGCACTCTGGAGGGAGAATACATGCTCAGAAAAGCAATGCTCTGCGCCTGCCTATCTGCATGGGAAGCATCCTCCTGTCACTTCACACTAGCCCTGGAGCTCTGGCGGTGACATATGCTCCCTCCTCGCCTGCCTTTCATCACAGGTCCTCGCAGGAGGCCCATTAAACACTTAGCTGACCTTGGACCTCTGCCCGCGCCAGCTGCCCGTGGGAGCAGGCAGGCACGCGTGAGCTGTGCCATGCACACCAGAGCTGTCACCAATGATGTACTGCGGCCCCAGGGTGGGTGACAGTGACACTGGGGCCTGGCTGGGGAGTGGGGCTGGCACAGCGGTGCCACAGGGCTGCGGCTGGCTGCTCCCATCCCTGCTGGCCCTGAGCTGTGCCCCTCTGGGTTCAACCCTGGGTCTTAATTTTCCAGCCGAGTGCACTTGCTGCTGGCCAGGCAGGGAGGGGGATGCAGGCTGCAGGGAGCAGAGCTGGTGCTGCGGCTGCAGGAAGATACAGGGAAGGAGTAGGTGTGCTGGGCTGCCCCCTCCTCATGCTGTCCTGGTGGGACCAAGCCTGCTGTGCAGGCATGGCACCATCTCACTCTATGGTGGCCAAGACGGCATCCCTTGGAATGTGGCATTAAGCCCTTGTCACTTCAGTTCTTGATGCTACACCCTAAATCTGAGACCCACCCATCTTCCTCAGCCTTGCAGCTTAGCCAGCGTTATCTCAAAACCCAGAAAGGCTACAGATTTTCCACAACATCTTATGAAATATCCTCCCAGGTCTTAAAGGACCCTGGTGGCCTCGTCATCACCTCTGGGGTCCTCTCCCAGCCCAGCTCAGAGGGCCCTCTAGCCTTTCCCAGGGCTGCTCCAGCACACTTCTATCTTGAGGCAGTAGTACGAAACACTGGATTTCAGGCTACTTTGTGGGAGGGGGCAGCAAGTGAGAGCTGTCTCTGGAAGTCTCTGCAGACAGCTGGAAGAGAATGATCCATGTAAAAAGATGAGGGTGGGGAGTCCTGGAGGATGCTTCAGTGGCACCAGCAGCAGCAGCAGGCAACGGTAAGCTGCAGAGGTGCCTCCCCCTTTTCTCCAAGCTGTATTTGGGAAGAGCCTTAGGGAAATGGTATTAAGCCACTGCTGTAGCAGCCCACTCATCATGTCCTCAGGCCCAGAGGAAAGTAATCTCCACCATCCCTGTTTCTCTCAGGTCGCCTCTGGGAGTGATGATGTTCCTCTGGGACCTGCTGTGGTGTGCAGTGAGCTGCCAAAAGGAGACACTGCTGCTCTGCATCACAGGCAGAGGATAGAGAGTGTGCCTATCTGGGGGAATCAGCTGGTGGCTCAGGGAACCTCTCTCAAGGAGAGAGAAGACTTCATTCCAAACTCTCAGGAAGCATTTCCCATACAGAAGAGCTGCAGACAGCTGTTAAAACGAGAGCAGTATGCCCACAGCAAGCCCATCTTCTTGCCCTGAGACAGATCACTTGAAGATTGGGCACCCAAACCTGCACTTTCCTACCCAGCCCAGCATGCAGCAACTTCCAGGGAGGCTCTTACAACACAGTCCCCAGGCTGAGGATGTCCCCAGGACTCTGACTTTTATCACCCACCAGGAACTGGAGGCCAAGGTCTGCAGCTGTGATGGGTGTCTGCACCCGGAGTGCAGCCAGGCCATGAATTTCAGGCACAGAGTTTGATTTTGAATGCTTTTGTGAGTGATGCGAGGCGGTTCAAAGGATGCTTAGCTGCAGCAGGCAGCTTGCACTGCTTGTACCATATCTCTGTTGGACTCGGCAGGACTTGTGCAGGCAAAACTGAGGATCTGAACGTGTGTGCCTTTGAAATCTTCACTTTGAGACTGAGTTTGACATAGTAAGGAACAAAAAAGGGTCTGAAGCTGCTCAGGGGCAGGCAAACAGCAAGAAGTGATGGAGAAACCTTGGTGCCTTGGCTCTGAAATAAATGCTCCAAGAGGTGCTGGCCTGAGGACTGCTCGATATTTCTCTGCTTAGCCATGAAAGCCAATCCCCTTTTGCTTTGTTTGGCTTGAAAAAGAACCTCCCCTCGGGGCTTTGGGGTTTTGTCTTCATTCCTCCTGTAGAATATCTTGTGATGGAAAACGCTTTACAACCAGATGTGTACATGCTGCAGATGGGAGATGCTAGTGGAGATGTGGGGTGAGCAGGTCCCACCATGCAGGAACTGATGCAGGGACCCTAATGCCTTGATGCAGTGATGGAGCACTTTGCTGACTCTGCCTGGGTCTCTGGTGCATGCCACCCTGCAGAAGGAGTCCTTCACCCCCCCCCCCCCCCCCCATTATTATTTCCCCCACTCTTTAAATTCATCTTCCTCAGCCATCCGGGGCTGTCCCTGCTGGAAAATTACTCTCACAAAAGCTCCCTCAGCAGTAATTACCTAAATGGGGGGAAGGGAGGGGAGACCCATTTAGAATCCACTTCATTGCAGGATTAGCTAATTAATTAACGGTTTCACTGACAACTCGAAGGGGAAGAGTGTGTTAAATAGGAAGGCTCCGGAGCTTGATTTATGCGATGTGACACCCACGGTCTCACTGCCACATTGCCATCCTGCCTGCCTTGTGCAGGGAGGTCTCACTCGCTGGTGACGCTAGGAGGCTGGGGGGTACCATGTGGTGGTGGGCACAAACGGGGGCAATTAGCCAGCAGATAAGGCTGGATTGGGGTGGGGTTGCAGTCACTGAAGAGGCAGGACTGCCCATCTGCCATGGGATGGTCATGCAGAAGAGAGGACTAGAGTGGCCCCATCCCCACATGGCCAATTGGGGCTGGGGGCCATGGGCTGCCTGGGGCAATGCTGGCAGTGCCGTCCTGCACTCTCCCCACTGCCCAGGGTACTATCCAGCCATGGCTGGAGTGAGTTTGCTGGGTTTCAGGAAGGAGAGGGCTGCCCAGTGCACAAATCCAGGCCTTTTGGGTCTTTTCTGCCCACTGTCGAAATCTGGTAACTACTGCCTGCTGTCCCTTTCCTGCACTGACATCTTGAGGGACAAACAGCTGTGTATTTGGATGGGAAAAGTAAATCTTGAGAGTTTCCAGCTGGATTTGTTCATTTGAGGCAAAGGCCAAGATGTGCACTGAAAAAACAAGTTTTTTAGGGTTAATTTGCATTTGTTTGTTTGCATTCTGCAAGGGCTGTAATTCCCCTTGGAGGGAACAAAACTGCCAAGTTTCACACCTTCCCTGGAGGTGAAAATTTCTCACTTGGTAGCAAACCCACAGATTGGTTTGGGGAGAAGGAGGGGGAGAGCAGCGGACCTGGCTTTCATTGCACTGTCACCTGAAGTGCTGGGAGCAAGGGGAAATGCTGATGAATAATGACACCAAAGCTGCCCACCCTTCCTGCAAAACTTGGGGGTGAGGTAGCACATTAAGAGCAGCTGTCACAGCGCTCAGCTATGGGATGGGCATGAGGAGCATCATGGGCTGGAGCTCATCCCAGCATTCAGCTTGCTGCTGTTGGGATGGGAGGATGCTCCAGTGAGAGGATGTTCTGGATGGAAGATTCTTCAGTGGGATGTTGCTCTGTTGGAAGGATGCTCTGGGTGGAGGATGCTGTGGCAGAAGGATACTCCTTCAACTAAAACCTCTCCCCACTGACTTTGCCGATTGTTTCAGCCACTTGAATGGCAGAGGCAGGGAGTGGGTTAAATCTAAATAAGTGTTAAATCCCAAGTAAATAAACAAAAGCTGCTCTGGGGTGGGGCTGGGCTGCGCCTGTGTCTGGCAGGCCTGTTCTCCCCCTGCCATGTCCCCCCCAGCACTTGGATGGCTTTTTTTGATGGCTTCTAAATAGAGGCGCCCGATCGCATCTGGAAGCAAAATGAAACAGATTTCATTTTTCACACGCGGCACAATGGCTGCACTGACAAAAGAGGAAGGCAGCCCATTGTCCCGCTCTGCATCTTCACATCCTACCTCTGTCCCCCGAATTAACCCCTTTCACCTCGGCCATTGTGGCGACAGCACTTCGGAGATGCCGAACAAAGGCGGAAGAAAGCCCTCTCCATGTACGGGAGGGGGGGGGGGGGAGGGAGAGGGAGGGGGCAGTGGGCTGGTGTCCCTCTTCTCGTGTCTGACTGTGGCTGTCCTCAGCCATCAGCCGCTCCCCAGACAGGAGCCTGCCCGTTGGGGATGTCGTGCCACTGTGTGTCCCTGGCTGTGGGGAGACCCACAGGTGTGGTGACCCCAATAACCGCTTTGTCCTTGCGCAGGTTCAGGGCGTTTTTTGGTTCTTCCGTACCGTTTTAGTATTTTTACTGACTGTGATGATTTGGCTTACTGCATTTAGATCCCAGTCATGAAAAACCCCACAGAAAAGGGGGAAAAAAGAGGAAAGTGCGCTTGATCAAAGCTTGTGTACATTTGGAGTTTATTTTCCCCCAAGCATTGTGCCTTCTGAGCTCAGAGCACATAGATATTTACTCCGGTGAGAAAGCAATCACCAGTGCCTGGTTTTCTGACATTTCACCATGCCCCCACTACCTCCAGAGCTGGTGGACAATTGGGGGCATCTCGCCCTCTCCTTGGAACCTTGTTTTGAGGAGGCTGCCACGGTTTTTCTCTTCTGATCATTCCATTTGCATGCTCACATTTATCTGACAACCTGCTCCATTCAACGATGACACCGCTGAGATGAACCCTTTGATAATTTCCTCCGCTGCAATCGATGCGCTCTCATGCAAAGGCTGTGTGCAGCTGCAGTGGTATTTTTAGATGGAAAATCACACCTGGAGCTTCATTTTTCCCAGCTTGGTCTCCCCAGTTCGTTGAGGTCAGCTGCCCATGGGGCTGTGCATCCACTTGCTGCCACCCTAGGCACACCCCATCTGTTCCCATTGCCCACCATTTGTAGATGTTGTGTTGAAGGATCAAGCCGGGCAGATGTTTGGGGGATGCAGCCACTGGGCTTTCCCTGTGGCCAATTCCCCTGATGCCAAGTCTCCGCATGTCCTATGGGGAGGGCAGGGGCCTGTCCCCAGTGGTACCCATCCCCATTCCTTTGCTGCTATGTTCCCAGATGCAGCTTCCCTTTAAATACCAAGGGACTGCTCTCACCCAGGCCTGCAGTAGGTTAGATAAGAGAACACAAACCACAATGCTTGCCCTTTTTTTTTTTTTTTTTTTTAATCTTTCCTTTTTATTATCTCCTTATGGCTTTAGAATTATCTTCACAGACACTACATGAATTTAGTCAGGGCAGGTAAGGTCGCACACAGACACAGTTGCTCATATTTATGTATATTCACCAGGCAGAGGAGATAAATGGGAAAACAGACTGGGAGTGGGGTGGAGTGGATGCCACCCTGGGGCAAGACAGGGATGGGCAGTAAGGAAAGGGCAGCACCTGGGCAATGCCATGACTGCTGCTGCCTGTGATGGGATGGTGAGCAGGGCTTGCTGCATGGCTGTTGGGAAGCCTGGGGCCTGGTCAAGCCCTAGCTTCTGCATTTTTAAGGCCTTCAATGTTGGGCTCATAAGGCTAGGTCAAGCTCACCGTTAGGTCAAGCTGTGAGAGGTCACTTAAGACACCAGAAAGTTAGAGGAGGTGGCTCTCAGCCCTGGTCCTTGCCACAGAAGTGCTGCGTTGAGTATCAGATCAGGGTTCTAAGCTCTAGGTGAGACCTTGTTGTGATGAGGTAGAGATGGCCCTGTCATGGATGTGACCATGGAGGTGATCGCAACGTGGATGGAGATGAACACATCACAAAGGTGACCAGGCCATGGGCAGATGGAGGTGACCACATCATGGCAAACTGGCCACTGTGTGGCCTCATGTTGGCTAAGGCTGGGAAGCAGATCACAGCAGAAGGAAGAACAGCCATAAGCTGCAGTATAAGGACCGGCTCTGCCTATATGTGAGCACAGAGCGGGAGCTGGTGCAGCAAGCACTGATCTGCCGAACCTGGCAGATCCACTCAGGGAGAAGCTGGGTGGGCAATGAGACCCCAGAGAACAACCTCCCTGAGGACATGGGGATGATAAATGATAAATGGGGACCTGCTGCGGCAGCCAGCTGGGATGGGCACCCCAAAAGATGCACATCAAGATAGAGACACTGAGCCCATGTGGACAAGGTTTGGGCTGGTGAGCTGTGACAGAAGGGCTAATGCTAATGGCAGGAAGTTTTCTATGCAGCTGGATACTGTAGCGCAGAATGCTGTTATTTCAAGGAAAATGTATAATGCACCTAAAGAAATTGTACAGAAATTGCAAACAAAGCATGCTCAGAAGGATATAAAATACCACTTACAAGGGCACCCACTGATTATAACTTGATTTAAAACCAGTTAATTCACTAAATAACAAATGCAGATTTACCAGAGGTGTCAGGACTAAAAGCATGCCTAACAATGCATTTCTTTAATAACTGTTTGCTCCCAATGTCAAGGCATGGTATCTGGAAAATACAAGCAGCAAAATAAGGGCTTTGAATTTTTTTTTTAATTTTTTATCCCCTAAGGCCTGGTATGTCTGGAGAGGGAGTAAATCAAGAAAGGGATGTTAGAAATCGTAACAATCCAACCAATGTGAGGCTGTTCTTCCCCTTACCCAAGAAGAAAACAGGAGAGCCTGATGTGAGCGGGACACAGAACACGCCGAGAGCGCTGGATGAAGCCTTCATCGGTGGACATTAGCCAAGAAAAACTGACACAGAAATGACACTGAAGTTTGCAGATAGTGAGTAATTAATATTGGATTGAGTTTTGCCAAGGAACACAGGAGGCGAGGAATACTCCTCTAGTTGAGGTGTCTGGATGGATGTTGGGAAGTCAAACGAGAGCAGAGCTGGGCTGGTTCACACTCCTGGTATTTGAAGGGTGTTGGGCTCTTCCCGGGATTGCCCAGCTCCCATGCTCAGTGCCATGGGGTACAGTACCAGCTCCAGGGAGGAAGATGAGGGCAGATCCCACCTTCTGTCCACCTGTAGCTTATAGGAAACAGTGAAAGACCAAGATGACCTTGCTCAGGAGGACCTCAGCTTTGTCTGCTGCGAAGCTTTGTGGTGTTTCACATCTACATGTCTAAACAAAATCCATATAAGCAAGCACCCCCCATGACCACCGCTAGCTCCTCTGCACCACTATTTACCACCTTGCTGGCACCAAGTATCCATTATTATATGAAGTTCCTGAACCTGACAAGGAGAGCAGAGTGCTGACTGAACCTGCTGATGATTCCACTCAGGAGAGGGTTGAAGAGCCCCCAGTACTCATCCCCAAGGTCCCTACTGCCTTCTGCTCTATGCCCAGCCTGTCCCAGCACAGCTGAGGGAATTCAGGTAGATCGCCTTCTACTCCCTCTTGTTTTGATCTTTTCAAACAAACTCCATTTGTATCCCCATGCTAGTGCTGATGAGCTGCCCCTGGCCTGCATAATCCTGCCCCGAGTCTTGCGTTGTTGCTCCCGGGGCTTCAGACAGGGCAATTTTAAACAACTCCTCAAATTTCCCAAGCACTTGCTATGTAAGCTGATGTTAACAAGGATGTCAGGCTCCGCAAGAACAGCCACAAGTCCCTGTTAATAGGTAGTGCTTAGTTTTCCTGTGATTCAGGAACCATCAGCCTGGGTCAGAGCTACCTCTGCTTTTCTCATCTGAAGGGGTCTGCGCTGTGCTGTGCCAGGAAGAATACCATGTATAAATACATTTCGTAGCCTTTGAAAAGCCTATGGCTGCTTGCTTACACCACAAAATGCTCTGTGTGCAGAGCTCAGGTCACCCCAAGTCTCGGAAAATGACGCTCTGGGAAAAGCAGCACATGTACAAGCTTTGTTCCCACATCCCCTCTCTGCAGAGTGTGGTGTTAACACGAAACCCAGCAGCTGGGTGAATGCATCCTGCAAACCTTCTGTGCAAACATTGGAGTGGGAAATGGTGGTTTGGAGACAAGGACGGAGCTGAGCTTCTGGACTGGGGGATGGGCGGGCACTGCTCTGGGGCTGCAGGGCAGGGCATCCTGCTGGGGGCATTTCGAGGGTGGGATGAGAGGGAGCCCACTCTCCTTTCCACTCTTTGTGACGCACATCCCTGGGAAGCTGTTATATGCCCAAACCCTGCAGCTGACAAAGAGCCCCCAGCTCAACCCTGCGTCCAGCTCCAACAGAGGTCTTTGCTGAGCTCCTCTCCCCTGTTCCCCCTTAGCCTCCCCCAGCACTGTCGCCCAGCCTTATCTTCTGTTGTCTTCTTGTGGAAGAAGAGATAAAAGTAATTCTTATGGATGCTTCTCCAGCGAAGGCTTGCCTCCTTCCCCCCTCGCCTCCCCCAGCATCTCCCTGCTCCGTCCAGATAAAGGGTGAGGACCAAGCACATGTCATTTTCTTTGTGCAAAATCAATATTCAGCAAAGTTTATCTGTCCGACATAGCAGGAAGCGCTAATTTCATCCGCGTCAATTACTTTGATGAACGCTCATACTGTTCAGGGTGCGAGAACAAGATAAAAGAATTACTGAAATAAAAAGCATACACCCGCCTGCACGGTCCCCTCCCCTCTGGCCCCCGCCCTGAAGCCCTGCGGGGCTGTGGGGCTGGGCTGCCCGCGCAGCAGGCTGGATGGTGATGGGGCGGATGAGACTGCTTTGGGTTTAAAAGGTGGAGATTTGGGATGGGGACACGGCAGGACCACCCCCTGCAATCAAGCACAGGTAGGCACAGAGGTGCAGCCGTGGGGATGTGTGCACACGGCACATGTTTTCCTGTGGTATTTGTTCTGTCCATGCAAAGCGATGCCTGGGGAATAAGGAGAAGAGCTGCTCCTGCCCCAAACCGCTGGTTTCTAACTGTGATTGTAGCCGCTGCAGCTGAAATTGTGCGGAACACTTTTATGGCATTACGGCTGCAGAACGGAATAAGCAGATCTCAGGGCCCAAGACTTTAATTAACCAGCGAGGTTTTGATTTTCCAGTGAGGCTGAATGCACAGCCACACTGTCACATGGGTAGAGTGGCCCAAAGCCTGCTCTGGGCTGCATCTCCAGCCCCATTACCGAGGCCTCAGCACTGGGGCAGCAAAAGGGACTGAGCCCTGGTCCCTGCCATGCTCGATCCTTGTAGCACAGAGTATTGTCTGTCAGCTTGTAGAAACTCATCCTTTTAATACTGGGCTTCATCTGTCCTCCACAGCAATCCATGCCCTTTGGTCCCCAGTGGGAATGGTTCCCCCCGCACATCCCTGGCAGGAGTGGCGACAAATGGCCCATGGAGTATCTCTGATGCTGCCCATCAGAGGCGATCTGTCAGCCCTTGTAGGCTGCCTGCCGCTCCCCTCCCACTGCAGTGGTCAAGGGAGACATCTGGGCTGCTGCCCCCCCGGTGACAGTAGCTGGCACAGGGTGGGGGATGTTGACCCTCAGATCACCCCAATCTGGAAAGCCTTCATAGCCTGAACTGAGGCACACAGGGAGATCCCAAATGCTGGGTCAGATGGGGACGGCCCACCTGGTGGTGAACAGGCTGGACCCTGCCCTACCTGGCAGCAGAGGAATATGTGGCTTAAGCAAAACCTGCACACGTGCAGGGGCCGCCAGCGCATGCTGGAGTGATTTCCACGGCTCAGTTCGGCAGCAGGAATTTGTTAAGTCACGGCAATTTGCCAACTCTGCGTGGTGTGATCAAGAGGCTGTCCCCATTTCTCTGCTGGCTGCGTGCATCCCTGCTGCACCAGGCTCCCGAGTACCACACTGGCACCAGGTATCTCCAGCAGCAGGACTGCCCTTCACACGCCCCATGAGGCATCTCCAGCACAGCTCGGGGTTACATCCCCCTGGCTCGGTCCTACAGAGCTGCACGGCGATGCCCAGCTACTGTGTGTGCCATGGTGTGTGCATGACTCTAGCTACCAGCCCTCCTGCTCCAGGGAGGATGCCCTATGGACACCTGAAATGGGGACGTTTGGGTGCAACTCGAACTCACCACTACTCCGAAATGGGGCAGTGCAGGTGGCTGCGGCATATTATGGGCTGGCAGGGCCCCCACAAACTCAGCTGGTGGAGGGGCTCCCCTCTGCTTCCGTGCTGCCGTGCCTCTCTCTACATGGCTACAGGGGGAGCCATGACATCGAGCTATGCGGTGTGCTCAGCGCCCGCTGCTGCTGCTGCGCTCTGTGGGGATCCACAGCTGCTCAGGGGTCCCCATGTCACCATGTGGGGGGGGCACAGCCCAGACTGGGGACAGATCCTGCCCTGCTGGGTCTCTGCTCGGCATCCCCCACTTCCGTCCTCCGTCCTCCGCTTGGAGACAGAGAAACAAAAGGGGAATGGAACCACGGGAGGTGCATGAACCTCAAATCCATCACAAGCAGTGCACATACTGCAGGGCTTGCCAAAAAGTCAACCAGATGCACAGCACGAGATGAAGCCTTGAAAACTGCCCAGTGGAGGAAGATTTAATCTGGGGATAATTTTGCTTGTTTTTTTTTTTGTTTTGTTTTGTTTTGTTTGTTTGTCTGTTTTTTTCTTATCCCCTTAAGTTAGACTTTATTAGCAGCACTTTGGGGGTTTTCTTGAATGAGTGTCTCATTAGCAGAAGTTTGGGAAGAACCATGGTTTGTCACTTTGATTTGAGAGAAGCAGAACTGAGTCTGGGGGACGGGGGGGGGTGCAAGGCAGAGCGTGGCCCCCAGTGCTTCTCAGAGCTGTGCAGAACCTCCAGGCAGCCGTGAGACATGAGGCTGTAGTTCATGTGCATGTGGATGGGATTGAGGCTTTGGGGTCTCTGTGTGTCCTCCCCAGGAGGGCAGGATCTGGCCCCATCCCCCCAGCCCCGCTGCCACCCGCTCTCCCGCAGAACACAAAGCAAGGCCCTGGATTATCTTCATTTCCATATGGAGAGCGATGTAAGCCCGTTCAATGCATGGCCGGTCATTTTGTTCACAACTTTGCAGCGAGCAGGAGCAAAACCCACTGGGGACATTAACTATTCATCTCATCTCACCTTGTGTGTGCATGCATAGATCAGGCAGAACAGCCCAGGGAAAACAGAACCCGCTGCCTCCCTCTCTGCACTCCTTTGTACTTCAGCCGTGGGCTGCACACCACCCACGGGTGCCGTTCTGGGGTCACACATCAGCACAGGGGCTCATTTCCCTTCGAGGGGTCGTGCATTGTAAGCATCCTCCCATCCCCCAGCACAGCAGGGCTGCCTCCTGACCCAGGCCTGATCCCCCCTCACCCCGAGTCCCAGGCTGCTCCATTCCTGTCCCCAAAGTGCGCTCGCAGATGTCACCTCTCCCGCTGACCTGCAGCCCCCTCTGCTGTCCACGGCCCCATAAGGCCTGGGGGTCTCAAAGCACCCGCTCATTGCCCCACTCCAGTAGCTCATGCCTGTGGCTGTGTCCCCTCTGTCCCCATCTCCTGGGACTCCCTGCGTCCTTTCCAGCCAACATCGAGCAGTGACAGTGGCCTTTTGGGCATCCTCCCTAGTGCAAGACCAACACAACAAAGGGATGAAGAGCCGAGAAAACTCAACCCCAGTCTCCCATTCAATTTCCCTCTTGCCAGGGCCGGGGACGTGGTCCTAGTGCTCACTGCGGGGCTGAGGTTGCAGCCTGGATGTTGCACAGGGCACTCACTGACAGGATGAGGAGCTGTGATGGTCCTGTGCCACCAAATTTTACATTGGGCACTCAGACCTCATTAACAGCAGTGAGAATTGTGTGTGAGTGGGGGGCCATCTCTGAGTCATTCTCCCCTGCTCATATATTCAGCTATGGCCTCATACACTAAGCTCTCCCTGCCACTGGACCCCAAGCATCATCCCCGCTGCCTTCTGAGCAGGAGGAAAGGCCAGCGCTGCATCCCCAATTCCTCGGGCTCCCAGAGGTTCCTCCAACACCAGAGCACAGGTACAAGGTAAACCAGTGCCCTGCTACCCCACTGTACCACCAGCAGCTTCGCCCCCCAGTGCCCCCAGCACTCCCCATCCCCTATAGCCCCTCACCCCTTGTAGATCTCTGACAGCAGCCCCCTGCTGCAGAGCAGCCTCCAGGAGCAGATGGAGGCAGGATGGAGCCTGCCGGAGATGCTGACCACATCTGCTCCTGCCTTGTCCAGGGAGCAGCGATGCACTGTGCCGAGCAAGAATGTTTTTTTTCTTTTTTTTTTCCCTTCTTCTTCTTCTTTTTTTTTTTTTTTTTTCTTTTTCCCATCCCTTTCCCCATTCCCCCTTCCGTGCCGCTCTCCTGTGGTGTCAATGCGGCATGGGTGATAGGACACGGTGATAGATCTGCCTCGGACACACTCCACAATAGCTCTCAGACAGTCTATTAGTCAGCAATTGTCTGCCAGGCAGCCTGGCCGGGCCCGTGTGCCGCAGCTGATAATGGCAAAGAACAAAGATGGCAGCTGCTTTGTGGGGGAACAGATTTGTGGCAAATCGAGATAAAATAAAGAGGAAGGAGAAAAGAGTGTATGGGAAAAAATGCGGAGAAAAAGGGGGCAAGTTGGGAAGGGGCTGGGAGTGTGAGGCGGCTGTCAGCTTGCAGAGCACTGCGCAGGAAGGAAAGCAGCGTGGGGGAAACAGGCTGGCGAAATGAAAAACATTATTTCCAGGCTCCTGGAGCCATGGGTGCAGATAAACAGAGACACCGTGGCTATGAGGTGCAGGGCTGGGGAGGGCAGTGTATCACAGTGTGTCCACACACCACACAGCCAGCATGGCCCCTGGGCCCCGACAGCCTTTCCCCTTCTTTGGGCACCCAGGGGCTCACACTGACTGGCCCAGCTGCAGGGTAATCATGGTGCATTAACATCATGCCCTACAGGGGTACATTGCACATCCCAACCTGCCCCTCTACACTGGCATGGGGCAAAGGAAATGGGGCCCTAGTGGGTTGTAGGACATGGCTCCAGCAGTGTGAGAGCAAAGGTTGGGCTGGCAGAGAGTCTGAGGTGTTGATGTGCACATATAGGTGTGCATGGATAGGTTTGAACACAATAGTTTGCACGCAAGGGTTTGCACACAATGGTTTGCATGTGAGGATTTGCACACATGGTTTGTGTTCAACGGTTTGCATACAATAATTTTCGTGCAAGCATTTGCACATTTGGGTTTGAATGCAAGAATTTGCATGCGAGAATTTGCACACAATGGATTGCAAACAAGGGTTCACATGCAAGGGTTTGCACGCGTGGGTTTGCATGCAGGAATTTCCACTCATTCACTTACACGGACAAGTTTGCACTCCCACATCTGCCAGCCCAACCTCACCAGGACACTGCAGCCCCCTGCAGCCCTCACAGCTCTTTGAGGCCATCACCCACCTCCTGCTCAGCTGACAGGGCTGTGAGCGAGGTCCCTGCAGAGGATGCTCCACGCTGACACGCTGCACCTGATGTGCAAAGAGAGCTCTGTTCCCACCTAGCCAGTGCTCTATGCAAAATTAAAATTTAGTAAATTAATAACCAGTGAGAGGGGTAATTGGCCATTTTGTGACACATCAGGGCACTGCCAAGTGTTCAGTGCTTCGAAGCAGCAGCACTGTGCCTGCAGGCAGGTGGAAGCTGGCAGGGCTGGGGTTGCAGGGTGGGGTCACCTGGCATTGGGGTGCCCCTGTGCAGGGGTTGGGCTGGCGTGGGGCTGGGGAACAATCCCATCAGTGGGGTGGGTCCTCTGTGGATGAGGAGCATCCCTTGCTTTACGGGATAGGAAGCGTCCTTCCTGTTTCTGCTGTGGGAGCATCCTTTGATTTGTGGGCTGGGACCATCCTCAGCTTTGTGGGCTGGGGAGCACCCCCTGGCAGGGCTGCAGGCAGGTTCAAGTGCAGCACAGCAGATAACCTTTGGTGAGCCCACGGGAGCAGGAAATCCCGCAGGAGCAGCGCTACTGAGAGCTGACTGCCTAATCTCCTTATCGCTGCCGGCCTCAGCCTCGGGGCTGCTTATCACTGCGGATAACGGGGAGGGACACAGCGCTGCCCCCACCCCAGCACACAGCCCCATAATCAGCCGGTGCAGGTTCTCTTTTATCCCTCTCTACAAATCCCCGGCCCCTTCATGCCTGAGCAGCACCAGGATGCTCTTATCGCCCACACCTGCAGGGAACGGGGCCTGGGGGCTGCTGTGCCCCATCAGTGCCCTCATCAGCAGGCCTGACCGCTGGGGGCAGCTCAGCCCCACGCATGGCCCTCTCTTGGCGCCGCTTTGCTTCCATCCCAGGTCCATCTCTGTTTCTCTGCTTTGTGCCTCCCTTCTCAAACAAACACTTCCCCTCCCATCCCCATTCCTACCCCCTGTATTTCCCTCTCCATTTTCCCACCTTTTGTCATTTTGCCTCTTCCCCTTCCCCGGCCCTGTCCCCACTTCCCTCCTTTCCCCCATCCTTCTCCCTTCTCTGTCTCCGTTTGCTCTTTGTCAGGTTGTTCTCCATCCCTCAGCCTGCCTCTAATTTCTGATTAATATGTTCTTAGCCAAGGAAAAGAGAGAGAGGGAGAAGGAGAGAGAGAGAAAAGAAGGAATCTTCTAAATAAATCATTTAGTCATGTGAGGAGCTAATCTCCAAGTGACGGCCTGTGTTTATCTAGTTTTTAGCAGTGCATGTTAAATAGTGATATGGGACTAATTTTTTTTTTCCGCTGGAGCTGCTGTGAAGGGATTTTTAACTTCATTTCCCAGAAAGAAAAATGGTGAAAGCAGAGATAAGGCCCCTGAGCAGCTCTGCCCCTGAACTGTTAGCCAGTGCAATTAAACACCAGGCGGCAGAAGGGGTAGTGGAGCAGGGGCTGCCAATTACAGAGCCGGCCCCATGCAGGGCACGGCGCTGCCCTGGCCCCCAGCTGCCCCACGCCCTGGTTCTCTGGCTGGAGATGTGATTTTCCCCAGTGGCAAAGCTGTGCTGAATTTCAAGATCTCCTTGTTCCCTCAAAGTAGCAAGGATTTATTGTTTCCAACAAACGCGCTATTCCCTAAGTACATTCCACCTTATTTCTTAACTTCTGGTGAATGATAAAACCTCCTGAGAGCTCTCTGGAATCTCTCATGGGCTCATGCTTCGGCTCATTTTCAGAAGCAGAGCCATTCCCATTTGGTCTCTTCGCTCTTCTTCCAGCAAACTCCCACTCCTGCTTTTGCACTGGTGTCGCACAAACCCTTCCTGTACTCCTACAGTACAGGAGGGATGAGAAGGTAAACGGTGCAGAGGGGATTGCAATCCACCACCGAAGCTCAGCCTCCTTGCAGCAGCTTTTCCAGGGGTTCTCCAGCCCTAGAAACACGGATAGCTGTGGAGAAACATTCAAAGCCCTCATCTGACCCCGTAGGCAGGATTTTTCCAGGAAGAGCCCTGGGATCCTCCCAGACTAAGGGATCCCAATTGGGCAGAGGCGGGTGATTCCCACTAAGCCTCAGCAATTAAGCCCTGAGCATTAAAATCCCAGTAATGAGGGGCTAGGTTGAGGGGAGGCAGAGTGGTAATTTAAATGATGGCCGGCTCAAATATGGAACATCTAAATGTTATCTGGGAGAGATTTATATGTTCTCAGGCCTACCTCACTCATTTATTTTGTTAACTGGCTCTGCTGGCTCAGCCCTGCACTGCCGTGGGGCGACACAGACAAGAGGGGTGCAGGTGTGCTCTTCCCCTGCCTCATGCACATCCTTCCCCTGCTTTCCCCAAAGGGTGTGGGGGTGCTGAGCTGAGCTCTGCAGCCTGAACTGGGGCAGAGCAGTGGGTCTGCAGGTAGCGCCCACCCGCAAATCCCTCCTTGCCCATCGCACTGGCTGTGCTGCCTTTGTCTGCAGTGAGCAGCTTCCCACCAGCATGCCTGGTTTTGGAGATGGGGAGGGGGTGGGGAGTGGGGGAGAGGGAATCAATGAAAAAAAGGCGTATTTCTCCCATTTCCTGCTCTTCCACCGCGGGGGTGAAGCAAAAACTGCACAGGGCTGTGCAGAGGGGAAGCTTGAACCCTGTGCCCCCCCTGGGAGAAAGCAGCCCCTAAAATAAACCCATTTGGCAGGGCAATAACAGTGTCCCGTCAAAATCCTCCAGCCCTGGGTGCTGTGGAACAGGAACCCCTCCCCACGGCCACCCCCGGTCCCACCGTCCCCTGCCTGCTTCCCACAGCAGTGTCCCTCAGGCAGGCGGCCAGGAACAGCTGTCAGGGAGCTGGGATCTAATGGCTGCCTGGAGAGCAGTTAGTGGATAATTAATATTTGCAGCACAGAGCTGTGATTGCTCTACATCTTCCTCCTGACAGCAGCGTGAAGATGCTGGTGTTGGCGAGATGGGAGCGAAGAGCCAAGGCAGTGGAGACGGGGCTGCCCTAGATCCTTGAGCATCTCCTGTGTATGAGGAGGAAGGCAGTAGGCACACATGCAGCACATGCAGCAGTGGGCTGGGAGATCCTGATGGGATGGGAGATGCAGGCTTTCTGCCTGGGACATCCTTCCCAGAGGCTGTGGGGCTGCAAGCACACTGCATGGGTGCTCAGCGAGGGGCCTGGCTGAGCTGGGAGCACTCTGGGCTCTGTTGGGCACAGTTTTATGTCCATGGCTATGAGAGCGCTCCTCCTTTTCATTCTGCTGTGTTTGTTTTGTTTTCGCTTTTTGCAGATAAGGCATTAGATAAAAATAAATAAGTAGGAAAGTGCCAACAACTTCCTTTGCAAATAGAATAAAATGAAAGCAAGCCAGCTGGATCACACACAGGTGGACAGCACTGGGATTCTCTGTGCACTGAAATGCTCATGAAAAGCATAGGGAATTGTGCACCGGAGAAGCCCCCTCTGTAGCCCAGACCCTGCACAAAGCTCCTATTGCAGTCCCACGGCGGGGGTTGGGGAACAGCTGGAGTAGGCTGGTCTGCAGAGCAAACCTTAGAGCAGCCCCTTTGGGTTGGTTTTTAATCGAGAAGAAAGATGCTGGCGCTGAGTGAGCATGGAGCAGCGACACGGCTGCCTGCATTTCAGGGGCAGCCCCTGAAAGTGGAGCCCCAGTGCTACCAGAACTGAGGAGGGGATGTGGAGAGCATACACAGGAGCCCTGCAAGAAGTCCAGAAGAAAGGAGGAGAAATAAAAGGCCCCATGCAGCCGGGGGGGATTTTCTTATCCTTTTTGCTTTTCTTGGTGTTTTTTTTTTTTTTTTTTTTTTTTTTTTTTTTTTTTTTTGGAAAGGAGCAAATTCAGCTGTCTCTGGCTGCGAGCATGTTTGCTGCAGCTCGCGGCATGCAGCTAATTCCCCAAACTGTTTAATTTAACAGCCTCTGAACATGCAGACATCACACTGGAACTTGGCATCTTGCAGAGTGGCCTGGGGATGGAGCCAAGAAAGGAAAAGCATAAACCCTGCCCTTGGGCACTGCGAGTCTGTGGGGGCAGCAGCAGCGTCCATCTCCATCCATCCCCATCCCATCCATCCCCACCACATCCATCCCCATCCCATCCCTCTCACAATGCTGGCAGAGTTCTGGTGCCCACCATGCACTATAGACCAGGAAGGTGATGTTGCCCCATGGCACGTTGCAAGCACCCAGGTTACTGCAGGATGGGTGTCTCTGAGCCTCAGTTTCCCTAACTGTATGGCATAGCCACATTGCTTCTTTGAGCACACTGAGGTGGATAAAAATATTAATATTACCATTCAGCCATCTGGAGCACACGTTTGGGGATGCAGGACAGTGCAGTGACTGCTGATCCAAGCAGTGTTCCAGCTCCTGCAGGAGGTGGCAGGAGAAGTCACAGGAGGCTAGGGACACGAGGGTTTGGGGACACAAGAGGTTGGTGACACAGGAGGTTGATGACACAAGAAACTGGGGACACAACGGCATGGGGGCACTTGAGGTTTGGACAAATGAGGTTGGCGACATACGTGGTTAGGGACACAAGGGGTGGGATGATAAGAGGTTGAGGACACATGAGGTTGGGAACACAAGGAGTTGGGAACACTAGGGGTTGGGGACACATGGGGTTGGTGACACAAGACGTTGGAGACACCAGGAGCTTGGTGGCATAAGAGGTTATGGACGCAAAGGGTAGGGGAAAGGTTGGGGACGTAAGAGGCTGGGGACACAGTGGCCAGGCTGGCTTTGATTACAGCACCTGATACAGGACATGGGTCCCCAAATGTCGCCTCAGCCGAGGGACTGTGACCCAGCACGGCCCCACCAAGTGGAAAATCAGGGCTGCTTGTGCCACGGTTCCCCAGATTAAGAATCCCATCTGAGGGGCGGCACCGCCCCGCGAGGAGCCCGCTCCGGCTGCAGCTTGATCCGCCGCCTCTGGAATTATCCCACTGCAGCCCCCCGAGTGCCTGGGCTCGCACACGCGGGAGTTCACACCTCCAGAACAGAGCCTTATCTCTGCGCTCTGTGCAGGACAAGGCTGTTTTACTCCTCCCTCCATAACCCTCTTAGACTTAATCCCGTCTTTAATGCCGCTTGGAAGGGGGCTTTGAACGGCTGTGCAGCCTAACCGGCTCTGACCTCTCCGGCTGCTCTCTCATGCCCATTTGGAGAACTCCCGACTTTCAAAGAGATAACAGAAGCCCGGTAAATCCTCGCTGGGGAGCTAAAGCGATTGTCACACTTAGGGAAGTTTACTCGGAAAGCAAACTTAGAGCAGATTCCTGGCCCCATTCTGGGGGGGTTTGGATGCTCAGCGTCTGGCCCCACAGAGCTCAACATGGGGTGTGGCAAGTGGCTTTGGGGCAATGAAAGGAAGGGAGGTCAGGCTTTGTTAATAAGGGCTTCGGATAGAGCGGTGAAGGGGACGAGAACATGAGGATGTGTGCTCTTCCCCCGCACTTGGTGCACGAGCATGCCTGGTGGGATGCGGGAGTGGTGCCCAGCACCGCAATGCAGTGACTCACAGATCCCCCTCAAAACAGCAGAGCTCCAGAATGCCCCACTGCTGGCGCCCTGCTGCTCCCACACACTCCTAGCTGCTTCCCACCCCAGGCACCAGATGTCCCCACCCCCAGGTTTGGCTCCTTCCCGCATACAGCCCATGGCTGCACCCGGTGGGTGCCGGCAGCCCCAGGAACCGACACCGTTCCGTTCCGCTTCAGATTAATCAAACCCACCGCCCCTATATTAATACTGTGGTGGGAATTAAAATCATGCAACGCATTAAGGATGTAATTTAAAATTAATAACTCATAATTATTTATCATGGCGTATCAGCGGGGCCATGAATTTTCTCCTCTTCCCCAGTGTTCATTTCCTTCCCTTCCCTCCTTCTTGCACCTCTAATAGCTGCCGGGCCATTATGAATATCTGTGAGTGATTTTGGGAGACGCTGAGCTTCGGATATAACGTGCTCCATTTTTTATTTATTTTTTTTAGATCTTTTCAGGGCAGATGGGAGGAGAAAGCCTTTGCTGTGGTCAGTCTCCGAAGACAAAGCGGATGCTGCTGGCACGCCTGAATGACAGCACAGGTTTGCTGATGGCTTTGTGTGGGAGCATCGTTTGGGTTTGCACCTACAAGTGCTTGGCTATGGCAGCGGGGCATCCCGTAGAAAGGCCAAAAAGCAGCAGAGAAATGCAGGGAAGGAGGAGACAGCATGCGCAGTGCGACTGTGCTCTGCCAGCGGCGCTGCTGAGAGCATGGACATCCATATCAGAGCCAGCAGCTGGGGACAACTCACAGGAGGGGAAAAAATGGAGCCAAGGATGGCGCTGTCTCTTTAAAAATAAATAAATAGATAAAGACTAAAAAAAAAAAAAAAAGAAGAAGAAAAAATGCAATAAGTATATGCAAATGTGTTGAGCCGAACATCGCTGTCTGTAAAACAGATGAGAGAGAAAGTGCTTGAAGCTAGAGAGGAATGAGGCAGCCAGTGCTGACCCCGGGGTTAATAATTTTTACTTCTCCATCTCATTCCCTCCATAAAAAAGGATACGAGGGGGGAGGGAGGGGATGGGAGCTGCAGCCCCGGGCACAGCACTGCAGGTCGAGGGGATGCAGGGCCCTCCCAGAGTGGAAGCACCCAGTGCAAGAACCACATTATTTTGCCTCTGCAACAGCTGCTGCGTCCCACGTGTGTTATCTCCTCATTTCACAGCAGATGATGGTAGAGGCAAAATGTTCCGACATCCCTCCAAACATCACCATCTCTCCCAAATGCTAATGAGATTGGAGTTTTGATTGACTCTAGTCCATGTTTTTCTGGACAGAACACTCACCCAACCCGCTCGGGATTCCCACCAGCGTCACTCCCAGCGCTGCGTGCTTCTCCCTGCATGTGGGACCCACACCCTGCTGGCTTCACCATGTGGATGCAAATGTTGCTGAAAATTACCCAAACGGTGAGGTTAATGCCTCCAAATGCATCACCAGCTGCAAGGGAGGAGGGGAAGAGCTTCCTGACTTTATTCAGGACAAGCGAGGATGGATTTGAGCTGCAGCCTGGGAAGAGTGAGAGCAGGTGGGGAAAACCCAATGTCTTGGGGCAGGAGCACTGGGCACGCTGCAGGGAAGGAGCAGGGATGGCAGTGAGCTGCAGGAACTGTCTTTCGGCTAGGGAATACCTCATGCTGGGGTGGATCCCCAGTGCCTGAACCACCCAAAGCAGCAGGCTGGGAGCCCTCGCATGAAAATGATGTTTGGCTGTCACTGGGATGTTACCCTGCCATGGCCTCCTGGCTGGCCCTGCCAGCCCCAACCCTGACCTGCCTGCATAGGAAAGCATCCCGTTGAAACCCCAGGAATTCAGCACTGCCCTCCACATGCAAACCTGCAACGCTCCTCTGCAAACCTGCGTCTCCCTGTATCCCTCCTTCTATCCCTCCCATACAAATCTGCATCCTTTCCTGCATCCCTTCCTGCATCTCTTCTCTGCAAACCAGCATTTCTCCTTCTCTCCCTCACATGCAAACCTTTATATTTTCTAGCATCCCTTCCATACAAACCTGCATTTTTCCTGTGCGAGCTTGAATCCCTCCCTGCTTCTTTCCCTGTATTTTTGCTGTACAAGCCCACATGCCTTCCTGCATCCCTCCTATGCAAATCTCCATCCTATCCATGCAATCCTGCATCCCTGCCTCCATTCCTTCCAGTATTCCTCCTGTGCAATCCTGCATCCCTGCCTTAGCACACATGCTAACCTGTGTGCTCCCCCCAAAGCAGCCCCCCACTCCCAAACCATCACCCTGCCCCACCCATTACCCCATGCCCAGCGATGCTCAGGGCTGTACCAAGGAAGCACCACCTCTACCCCCACACACGGGTGCTAAATGGAAGCGGCAGATCGATCCCGAGTGTGCCAAACTGACACGGAGGCTCATTAGGGGTTAGTTTTTATCCTCCTGCTCCCTGGCAGCCTTCACATTATCCCATAAAATTTATTTACTATTTCATGAATACATAAGCAGCAGGCAAACGCTGGCTTTTTATATATTTACACTGTATATATTTCACGGGAGAGTTATGTGTGTCTCTGAGGCAGAGTGGAGGGAGTGAGAAGGGAGCAGAGCAGAAGGAGAAAGCAGCTGTGAGGGACGGAGGGAGGAGAGGTGCGGGGCAACAGAGTTTGCCCTGCGGTGCGGAGCTGCCCAGCCCCACTGCCCCCTGCTGCCTCCCACTACCATCCTATTGCCACTCCACTGCCATCTCATTGTCCCCTGCTGCCATCCCACTACCCCTCACTGCCACCCCACTGCCACCCTCACTGTCCCCTACTGCCTCCCACTGCCACCCCACTGCCATTGCACTGCCATTTCACTCCACTGCCACCCCACTGCCCCACACTGCCACCCTATTGCCACCCCATTGCCACCACTGCCACCCCACTGACTGCCACTGCTACCCCCCTTCCTCTCACTGCCTTCCACTGCCATTCCACTGCACACCACTGTCACCCTTCTGTCCCTCACTGCCGACCCACTGCCATCCCATGGCCCCCATGGCCACCCCGTCACCCCACATTGCCATCCCACTGCTGCCTGCTGCCCCCCACTGCCCGAGTGGGGCTGGAGCACTTCAGCCGCCGGCTGCACTTCCCCCTCCCCCTTCCCCCTGCCTGCTCCAGCTCCAGCGCTCTCTGCATTGTGGCTGCATTCAGGTCTCATGGCTGGGAAATCCATCGCGATGTTGGGGTAAAAGAGGGGAAACGGAGCAGTGGCAGGCGGCACAAGGCTGTGGGTTGGCAGCATTATGTATCTCCATCGGACTTCATGCGGGGGTTTCTGTCGGCCCTGCATCCCGCAGAAGATGGCCTCTTGGCTTCCGCAAGCTCTGTGCCCAGCTCTCTCCTCATTCTTTGAATTTGGCAGAAGTTGGGTTGCCGGGCTCAGAGGGAGACAGAGGGACGGGAGAAGGGCTGACACCTTCCCTAGGAACCTGAGCAAAGATTCCCCCTTCCTGAGCGAATGCAAGAAAAAAAGCCTGATGGTGTTCATTTTAAGCATTCAGCCACTTGTAGCCTGATGCTATTAGAGAAAATAAACAGACAAGAGCCACTCAAGCAGTGCATGAAGCGGGGAACAGGTATAAAACAAGCATGGGATGACAGGAGGAGGCACGGGGCACTGGAAGGGAAGGCTGCACAGCCACACCCCAACCCCATGTCACCCCGCTGGGTTCCGTCCATCCCTGTGGTACAGGAAAGAAGAGGGGTCAGGGCCCACACCATGATCCCTGGCCTCCAGGTTGGTTTTATACCAGATTCTCTGAGGACGTCAGTGCTTGGTCCCAACCATACGCCACCAGCACAAGGCATGGGAATCAGTACAAGCCCGGCAGTGTCCCCAGATGTGACACCCGGCTGTCCCTGCTGTCCCTGTCTGGTGAGGTTCAGACCTAATTGCTCTGTTAACACAAGGCAATGCAACAGAGACAAGGGAAAACAAAAACCAAAGATGTGAGGTCTTGGAGGGTGGATTCCTCATGTCGCTGCTGGGGTTAAGCACAGAGCCATGCAAAAACAAGGGTGTTGGAGGGGAAAGGGAGAGGCACCAGAGCAGAAGAGCTCCTCAAGCCCATCCGGCAGCATTTCCCCACTGCTTCCCACTCCATCCGTCGCTCCTTCACCTCCATCAGGAGCAGAACAAAAGGCATAGCGGTCTCTCCTTCCCACCATCACTGCAGGCTGGCAGCCTCTGGATGCAGGCTGTGGTCTTTGGTGCCTCAGACTGAAAGTGTGAGGCCTGGGGAAAGCCACTGACACGGCGGTGCGGAGGACCCGCAGCATCCCAACACTGCGGAGCTGCTGTGTGACACTGCCATGGCCACTGGCAGCTGTCACCACTGGCCCTGTTTTCATACCAGTGCGAGAGGCAGCAGCTCCCTCTGCTAAAGTCAAGAGCTCTATGTGAAAAAGAAGCTGCTGGCTTCTTCAGCTGCCCACACCATTATTTTCCCCTTGAAGACGGAACGATTGAAATACTCTGATTCCCTTCATCCCATGTAGCAGCAGGGCAAGCTGCAAGTGCCTGCCAAGGGAGAACGGGTGAGCACTGAGCACTGCAGAGCCTGAGCATCCTTCCCCCCATCGCAAAACACCGGAACCAGGCTCCAGACCTGTGCCTCCATCCTGCACGTCTCAGTGCTGGCGTGCAGCGGAGCGGGACCCCACAGCAGCTCCTGCTTCCCAACCCAAATCAATGCAGCGCTAATTTAAAAAGCAACACATTCCCAAGCCCCTTCTCTGGCGTGCTCAAACTGGCACAGTGCAGCCCCAGCAAATGCAGAGCCCTCTGCTGCTGGCAGCCTCAGCAACCGGCACCCCAATGTGGTGTGCAGGGAGCTAGGGGGCACTTTGCCTGGGCAGTGCCTGCCGATGGCAAGCCTGGTCTTGTACAGGGTTTGCACTTTGCAGCACGTGCCAATTAACAGCATGCCACCATCAGCACCGCAGCTGGGTCCCCGGAGCTGACAACCGCATCCCCTGCCTCCATGGCATTCCCTGCGTCCTCTACATCCACCGCATCCACAGCATCCACAGCCCACTCAGAGATGTTCTGTGGGCACCATGAGTGGAACAAGCTCACACCTTGCATGATGTCCACCTTCCAAACTGCACTTCATCTGCAGAACCTGCACTTGGTTACAAGGCAAAGAGACTCAAGCTGCCCAGGTTCTCCCTGGTCCCGGTCCATCCCCACGTGTTTATAAGGTTATATCTGGTCTGTATACACACCACGGGAGAGCAGAGGTTTTCCAGAGATGCAAAGCCACCATCAGAACTCGTGGTTTGCATTCAGGACGCAGCACTTCCCTTGGTTAAATCCTAGCACACATCAAAGGGTGTCTGTCATTCAGTTTACAGAGTGATCGCAACCAGGAAAGAAAAGTGGGAGCTGGAATATTCATGACCAAAGCCATATGGTTGAAGCAGTCAAGAAAGGTTTTTTGAATACATTCAAACAATTACTACATGTGAGAATGTTGCAATTCCCTCACTGCTAGTCCACAAACAGAGAGAAGCTAAATTCATTAGATTAATATTTGTGGAGACTTATTAGTTTAGCTCTAATTTCATGATCAGATGGCATTTTCTGGAAGTTGAGAAGTAAGCCCCGAAGGCTCCCCTGGACCCAAACCATAGCATGAAGGAGCTACTGTCTAATTCTGCAGGAAGAAACTGTGCAGAGCTTCTGCTTTTCCTTTGGCACGGCTCCCCCAGCCAGGGGGGCAGGGAGCAGACCCCTCAGACTCGTGTTGGGCTTAACCCATCTCCCATGAGGGTCAGCACTGCTGCCAACAGCAGCCAAGACCCCGTGCCGGCCCCGTTCCCAGGGCACGAAGGCATCTTTCTCCCCTTCCTCCTTCTCCTCCTCTTTCTCCTCCTCCTCCTCCCTGCAGCACACACATGCCGCGCTCACCCGGCCTCGTGGCGGGGGGGTGGGAGGCAACCTGACCCCCGCGGGTCCCTCGCTGACAAAAGGCCTATCTTCTCTCCGCCTAAATGATTTAAATTCTAATCAAACATCATTTATGGTACATCTCGGAGCCGTCTCCCGGGAACTGCTCCCACGTGAGCCGTTGCCAGGGCAACCAGGGGGTCTCATTTCAGAAATGTCAGATTGCATTATTGTCTTCACACTTCTCTGATAACCTGGTGGCTCTCCCTCTCCCGCCGCCGTCCCCGCAGCTCGCGCCAGCCTTCCCCCTCCTCGCCTGCCGTCCCTGGAGAACACCTCCTCCCCCTGCCCACCCCGCCAGCACCGCGTCTCTGTCGGAAGGGGAGATGCTCCCGTAGCCACCCTGCTGCATCACCGATCGGCATGGTGGCGCCAGGGCTGCGCGGGGACGCGCCGTGCTCCCTAAAACGCGGGCAGAGAGCAACAGGGGGATGTGCTGAGCACCACGGGGTTGTGCCGAGGTACTGCGACTGCCCAAGTGGGCCCCGCTCCCAGCAGCCTTCCCAAGACTCCCCTCCACTGCAGTCACCTGCTGCACACCCCACAGATTGGCCGTGCTGCACCACGTTCTCCCACCAGTGCAGCTTCCAGCCAGACTACAGAGCCCAGCTCATCCCTCTGACTTTGTAATTGTCTTCTAAAATGACATATGAGAGGTGTTTAATCACTATCTACACATTAGAGAGTCTAGGAGGAGCCCCTAGCCTTCTCCACAGTGCCACGGGGATGCAGGTTAAAGCAGCTGGACATCAGCAAAACAGCAGACAGCTCTCATTAAGGTCACAACCAAGATGAGCCAAGCACTCACCTGAGACAGCCGAAACAGCCACCCAAAGCAGGGAGAATGCTCACTAGAAAGGACATGGGTATTCTGTGCAGCAAGAGCTGGATATGCAGCAAGTGCTTCTGTCACAGCCAAGGCATATTGTTGCTTCTTGGTGCACCTAATTGAGCCCAGGAGCCACGTCACCTCTCCTCAAGAGGATCCTACAGAAGCTTCAGATTCCCTGTGCTGCCACTCCGCTTGGGGGAACTGCCAGCTGCTTGCTTTCATGCTGGCACACAGTGAGTTTCATCTGCACCCACACTGAGCTCCCGGCCTGCATCTCTCCAAGGCCAATCACTGACCCCTTCATTTCTCCATTATGACCTTTTAAAAACCCTCTTGAACATTTCCAGGAAGAAGGACGGTGGCCTCTATCACATCAGGTCCCCTGGGACAGGCTCAGTGTGGGACATGTGGCTGTGCTGTCACCTTGATTGAAGAGCCAAAGATACGGCCACCTCCCCTGCTCTGCTCCATGGGATCCCTGCACCCCAATGTCTTCCACCTCTACCCCATTCACTCACATCTAAACCTCTTCTGCCCTCCTGCTCAGCTCAAGAGGGTTTGGCCAAACAGCCGAAATTTCCATTTCCCCTCCCATTCCCTTGTATCCCACCTAAAGAATGGCATCTGGGAAGGTGACAAGGGATGGCCCTGGTGAGTCGGGCTGGTGATGGTGCTGTTCTTGTGTACTCATGCGCTGTCCTGCATCAACCCGTCCGTCCGTCCATCCATCTATCCATCCTTCTGTTGGTCCCTTCATTCATCTGTTCATCCACCCATCCATCCATCCATCCATCCATCCATCCATCCATCCATCCATCCATCCATCCATCCATCCACCCACTCATCCACCCACCCACTCATCCACCCACCCACCCATCCACCCACCCACCCACCCATCCACCCACCCACCCATCCATCCATCCATCCACCCACCCACCCATCCATCCATCCATCCATCCATCCATCCATCCATCCATCCATCCATCCATCCGTTTGTCCCCCCATCCACTCTCCATCTGCCGAGTGTGCCGGCTACCTGACAAACTCCTAATGAACTCCAATGCTGCCTCTTCCCAAAGAATTAACCAGCCTTGGCCCAGGCAGTTAATATTTAACTGAATAAGAGCCATAAATATGGAAAATGGGACTTTTAATTAAATAAGCAGCTTTTAAAAGGGCCCTTGGGCCGAAGAAGCTTTTGTTTAAATATGATTGATTTGACATTTCCTTACCCTCCCGTTTTTTCTCTCCCTCCCTTTCCCTTTTGGTGCATGGATGGGGAGAAGAGCTGCTCAGCCCCACCATGGCTACCCCAATGGCCTTCATGGAGGACAGGGCAAGACCAGCAGGGCACAAGGGCATGTTGGGCAGTGATCAGGAGGGGCTTATAGGGGCCCAGGCCCTCCTCAGCCACTGCTTCTTCCGAGCCCTCAATCATCTCGAAGGTGCTGCGCTGTTTCAATCCCATTTCCTCTCATCTGAATTTTTAAGGCCTGAATTACAGCAGAACACTCCCCAGGGGGGAGCACACGGTCGTCCCTTTTCCTCTTGTTTCCTTTTTAGGCATTATCACCGCAGCCCCCCAGGTTCATTATTTTCATGAACACTCTTCTCTGCAGGGGGCTGCAGCCACACGTTTGTGTATGGAGAGTCCCCTGCAGGCAGCTGGGAGGGGAAAATGAGGCAAAGAGCAGGGGAGACTGAGGCAAGGAGCAGGAGTCCAGTGCCTATCCAGCCCGGAGGCTTCAGCCCTCAGACTCCAGTGACTTCCTGCACAACCTGGGCTCCCTGCGCTTGGCTCGGCCACAGTGGGTTCCGGTTTCATCTCCAGAAATGACTTGGGGGAAGGAAAGCATTCGCGGGGCCTTGACTTGTTGCTTCAGTGGCACCTCACATGCAGTACTGTGAAATGGGAAAAAAAGAGTGTGCGCGATCACAGAGCAGAGCTGGCTGTGCTTCACTCAGGGGTCCCTGGACCAGGGACTGCTGGCCACACACACAGCTGCGTGGGACCCAGCGCGCTGCACTGCTGCCGTGGAGTGGGATGATTCTGACGTCTGACATGATTCTTCCTAAGTAATTCCTAAGAAACATTTATGCTTTCCTCATGAGGGCACCATGCCACTGCTGTCAGTGGAGATGAGGGGTGCTGGAACATCCGACCCTACGCTGCAGCCAGAACTCCTGGCCAGACTGATGCAGCGCTGAATGGCATCGAGATCACTTCAGTGGCTTGGGGCTCTGATGGGACGACATGAGACACACAGCAGACACAGACCTGAAGAGACGCACAGGCACCGTGCACGGCACCCCAGGCACTGAGGTGCTGCAGGGATCTTTTTTTTTTTAAGGTATGAGGTTCTCAAAAAGAAAAAAAAAAAAAAAGGCCCCGTGTTTGCAGCCAACACGTGTAATCTGTTCAGCCCTTGTCAGACAAAACAGTTTTGCCATAAGACAGCGATTCCCAGAGGGGAAAGGGGCGAAGTGAAAATACTTTATCAGCTGCGTACATATGTAACGTGGTAGCCTGGCTGCAAAGCAAAGCCTCTTTCCTTTTGAAAGCCAGGCAGGGGCGGGAGGCAGCTGCCTGCGAGAGGGGACAGAAGTGACACAGGCAGAGCCGAAAGCACCACGGCCCCCACCCCGCTCCCTTATCACCCTTATCCACCCATCAGGACAGAATAACCCCATGAATTCAGAAATACATCCAAGCAAACCTTGAGATTTCGTAAAGCTCTTATTAAAAATATACGCGTGGCTTTTAATGTATACAAATGATTGTTTACTTCAGACATGAAGAGCAATCTGCCAGACTGCTTGGGGTGGCGAGGACTCCCACCTCAGTGCTGGAGTCTGAGCGCTGTGCTCCTGCCCCGGTGCTGTGGATGGAGGGGGGTCCTGGGGCAGCAGCGCAGCTCTGTGCTCCAGGGATGGACTGTGGGTACACAACAGGTGAGTGTTCACTGAGAATCCATCAGTTCTTCATCCATCAGCCCTAGGGAAAAAGAATAAAGGCAATGCCATGAAGCAGTCACCAGTCACTGCTGTACAGTTTGCAGGAGGTGGAGGGGCTGGAGGATCTGAGGTGCAGCCCTGGGCCCTGCAGTGCTAGGGCAGAGGGGTGATGGAGAGGGAAGGGAAAGGATGAGAGTGGGTGGGTGAAGGGGAATGGCAGGAGCATGTGTGTGTGTGTGTGTGCCCATCTGGGCGATGCATCACATTGAGATTGTCCCACATTAAAAATTCACCAGCCAGAGAATTTTCAAGGGATTTGTAGTAATTAGATGACAAAATGCTGGCAAATCTCAGGCTTGCCAAAGATGTTACTCAGGGGTCAAAGACTCGACACTTTTGGCTGGGTAATTTGTAAGTGTCAATCACACTCAGCCGTCAGAGGGAGAGCAGAGATCTGAGGGCTGCATCCTAACGAAGCCACAGCTCTGCCTCCCGCCTGCAGGGCCGGGCACAGCACTGCCAGTGCTGACTGTGGGGTTTGGGAAGGGCATGCCCACTCCTGTGTCCCAGCGCCCAGCTCCAGGCAGGAGGAGCCGCCCTGGCTCGCTGCCTCCAGCATCCATCCTGACTTCATCCCCATGCACCAATTTCTCCGCTTTCCTCCTTTTCTTTTTTTTTTTTTGGTGGGTTCCTTCATTTTCAGCACCTTCCACCCCACAAAGCCCCTTGCAGGTTTTCCCCCTTTCCTCCTCTTGCATCCTGCATGCACCCGGATGCTCGCGAGCTGCTCCTTGAACACCTGCAGGCTCCGTGCCAGGCGGAAGGCAAAGCTTCTATGCCTGCTGCCAGGTCCTGCAGCCCTCAGGACAGCCCCAGTGTGCAGTGAGTGGCAGCAGTCACAGGCAACGACCCATCCCACAGGCCTGACATCCAGCCTCAACCCACAGCCCTGCAACGGTGGAATGTGTGATGGGAAGGTGCCGGCCCCAGGCAGGGTGCAGGGTGCTGCTGCTGCCCCTCTGCCCCACGGACCCCCTGGCAGAGCTGTGCTCCGGCTCCCATCGCTTTGCATATTTCTCCAATTCAGGTCACATCGTGCACATATGCCTCAGCCAACATTTGTTGATATTCTCTCTGCCTCTCTTCCCAGCTCCAGTTTGGGGTGAAAGCCTCCCTTATTAGCCAATTTGGATACCCATTTACTGTGAATTACTGAGCCTGATTATTATTCATGAATGGATAAGTCTGAAATCTCAAGCCCTGCCATGCGATTTCTCCCCCTCTCAGATGCATACATTTCGGGAAGCAGGAGGCAGCGCGCCCGTGTCACGCGGTGCTCTGGGGCACAGAGCCGGGCAGGGCTGCTGGCTGTGCGCAGTACATGCAGAGCTGAGGAGCTCGTGCCCCCAGCCCAGCACAGCTGCAGCCAGCACCCAGAGCTGCCCCACAGCTCCGAATGCTGCCGTTACACCTGCTGTCATTTTGGGGTGCGTTGTGCGGAATCCTCCGCGTGCAACGGAGAAATCGGGTCCTTGCCTGCAGAGTGGGAATTAACTCCAACTGTTCTCCAGAGCTGCGATCAGCACTTCCATAATTAATGTATGGGTGCAGAGCTGTGTACATACACAGCCCCCCCACCCGCACACATCAAACAGATTTCCCCGATACCAAATTGCCTGAAAAATTAACCAGTGTCGAACTGCTCAACGAGATAAGTATCATTAAGGGAAAAAGAAAACCTTCATTATGTTTGAAGGTATGGAAAAAAAACCCTGTGAATGTTTTCCAGTCCATATCCAGACAGGGAAATAACATGTTTTAAAACATATCAAAGGGTTAAATTAATTTTCATTAAAATTTAAATTTGGAAGGCTCCCTCTCTCCTCTCCTCCCTCCTCCCCCCTTTGAACATTTGACTGGCAACCATTTCATATTTCAATCTCGGCAGAACAAATTGAATTAGATGTTGAAACCAAACTCTGCTCTGTTCTCTAAAGCCTACATGCTCAGCTTGTGCTAATCCTTTTCGCCGCCGCTGCAGACCTCAGAGATGCGCAGCAAGAACCCTGCCCTGCCGCAAAAGACAATGAAGGGAGGGAAAAACACAAAAAAAGAAAAAGAAAACCAACACGGGAAAATCCAACCCAAACTTGTAGCCCTGTGAGGCTCTGCTGAAAGTGAGTGCTGGGGGCAGTGTGGGCAGGGCCCCGCTCAGTCCTGGCTGCGCTGCGGTGCCAGTGCCTCCCTCTCGCTGAGCATCCTTGTCCAACCCTTCTGTTTTACCTAGCACTTCATATATACATTATTACCCTGCAGCACTCTTCCCATGGATCTGCGCTGGTTTTCATCTTTTCTTGCAGTGCCACGTGCTCCCATCCCTCCCCACCTTTCACTGTCACTTCCCCAGAGATGTCTCTTTCCCCCAGGCTGAACTGATGGCAGCCCCCTGACACACAGGGCTCTGCTGCCCACCCTGCTCCCCTGCTGTCACCCTCCCACCCTCCCAGCCCCGCCAGGATTGTCACTCATCAATGCTGGGCAAAAAAAGCCTAAACAACAACAAAAAAACCCGGATTCCAGAACTCTGCACTGAACTCATCTCTACTTCAACTGACAGCTGCTTTGATAGTGCTGCTCCATCATGTGCCTCAGTTTATCCACCTGTACAGTGGGCACAAATACCTGTCTCGGGGCAAGGCTGAGGCCTGGGCACCGTGCTGGGGTTGCAGCAAAAGGCAGGCATTAGTATCCCACAACCTGTGAATGAGTCCGGGGGTCAGTCCCAGTGCCTGCAATGCCGGCTCCTGGGGGCAGAGAGGTGCAGTGTGTGGCACCAGGAAGAAGCAGCAGAGCTGGGAGTACTGGCTCTAGGAGCAGAGCTGGGGAGGTTTGCAGACACTGTCTGTGGGCAATGGCACAACTGCATCCAGGAGCTGGGGCGGGCTGTGTCCAAACAGCTGGGGCTGCCTGGCTCTGGACACTGCAGCTCCATCCCTTCTCCAGTTGCGTGCTGTAGAGCTGCTGACCACTGGATGCATCCTTCAGCTGAGCAGCTCCAGGGGAACAAATGCTAACTCAAGGCCATGCACACACGGCAACACGCTGCATGAAGTGGGAAGCAATGTAACCCTGCTGGGATTGTTCCTGTCTTTATGGGGGAGAGGAAGGAAGCATGCACTGAGCATGGCTCTGAGCCACCCATGTCCCTGCCACATGTCCCCAGGAGCTGTCCCCCCCACAACAGCAGCATATCCTGCAGGGCCACCTCTGCCATACCTACCTCACCATGCTGCACACTGGTTAGAGGGCCTCATCTTTGTTGCTCTCCTCCTCTTCTAGCTGCTCCAGGATCTCACCCAACACCTCTGATCGCTTCTTCTTGTTTGGGGAATCTGTAGAGGCACAGGTGAGAGAAAAATGAAGGTGAGGGTCACAAAGGGGTACGTGCACCACATGCAGCCCAGTCCTGCCCCACCAACCCCTTGGGCACCACTGGGGAGCTGTCTCCCCACCCACAGCACCTTTACTCCAAGGCTCTGCTGGAAGCCACGTGCCCACCTCCAGCCAACACACAGCAATGCCAACCCTTAAATGCAGTTCACCCATCCCACGTCCAAGAGAGGCTGCAGCAGCTGTCCGGACAGCAGGCCGGTCCCTTGGGGCCGGGCCCCAGTCCTAGTGGAGTTCAGATGATGCTGCAGGCCTGCAGTGCTGGATCTGCCCGCCCCATGCTGGGTGCACGGCAGTGCCACGTCCCCCGCCAGGCGCAGAGTGCCCTCCGCAGAAGTTGCCCCCCCCACTCCCTGCCAGCGGCTGCAGAGCACATGGAGAACAGCTGTTTGAATCCTGCCTCAGACATCAAAAGCCTCGCCGGGTTTCTCAAACAAACATACCATAGGACTGAAGAAAAGGTGTAAAATAAATAAATGGAACAAGCTGTGCGTTTTCTTTTAGTATTACAGCTGCTGCGGGAGATAAACAACAAGTAAATGTCACAAAACATCAATACAGAAGAAATTAACCTGACAAAAGCTCACATCCCCCTCCTCTGCCTCCCCCAGCTTGGAACAGTTTTGCATTTCTGGAGTTCCCACCTAACGATTTTATTTTTCAATTAATTCCTTGTCAGAGTGCCAGGGCCCGCCTGCTCCTGGGGGTTGTGGGAAGGGGTGCGGCTGCCACCCCAGGCCCCATGCACAGCTCTGCCCCACTAGGGCTCTTACGGACACAAAACAGGATGGCTGAGGCCAGAGGAAGGCCCTAACCCAGCTCCTGCTGCCTGCTGTCCAGAGCTGAGGTGAGGCGGCACCAAGCGTGATCCCAGAGCCCCACATCCACTGCACACAAATCTTGGGCACGGGGACATCCTGACCCTGCAGCCCCTCAGAGCACACTGCAACTTGTGCAGGCACCTACACCCCACGCACAATCACCCACACCACGGACACCCACGCCATGCCATGTGCCACCAGGCATCCCACGGCCACCTAACAGGGAGGCGAAAGAGGAATAAAGGAATGACATAATATAAAAGGAGCAGGGTGCAAGTGGATCGATCGGATGTCCGTTCTGCTTCAGGCTGGTTAGGGTTTTCCACTAACGATCCCATTTACTTCCTTTAAACAGCAACCAAAGCCGGGGGCGGGCCGGCAGGGATTACGGCGGGATTACACTGTGGCGGGGCTGCGGATGCCATGCTAATCCTGCGGGGTTTACTCTCTGGCTACGGCATGTGTTTGCATTAGTTACAGAGGCGCTCTCAGAAAAAAAGAAAAAAAAAAGAAAGAAAGAAGAAAAGAGGAAGAAAGACAATACAAAGGGAGCCAGAACCACGGGGAAGCAGCAGCCCCCAGCTTGGGGCTGCAGCCTGGGGGAGGGAGCAAGCCGGGGCTCAGCCCCTGCCCTCCTCTCTCTGCCCTCTCCTACCCAAACAAGGGCCGGACCCCAGCCCCACGGCTCCCACTGCTTCACCCCCAGCAGAAGCCAGCCCTTCCCCTTCCTGTGCTCAGCACAGCATTTCCCATCTGTCAGTTAATTCTCTGATCGATGGCGAGGAGCAGGACGAGCGCCCGGCGCAGCTGGCGCTCGCGTTAGCGCTGGCAGGAGGCCGGCGGCCCGCTGGCACGGTGCTCCAACACAGGTCGATGGCAGTGGGGAGGATGGGAGCGGGACGTGGTGCGGCCGCATTGCCTGCGGTGGGCATGGAGGGAAAGGGATAAAACCGAAGGAGGTGGACGGATGGATGGATGGACGGATGCATGGATGGACAGATGTGTGGGATTGGACACTGACAGTACGTGAACTGGGGATGCTCATAAACGCACACACACAGTTCTGAGTGGGACTGCAGAGCACCAGGTGCTGTGCAGTGAGGGAAGGGGCCCTGCTCCATCCTACTGTGGCTGTTGGATCTTTGGAAATGATGGCTCAGATATGACCTGACTGCTATGACCAATGCCTATGACAAGAGACGAGACTTGAGGTTCAGAGCTCTCCAACCTAACAAACAAGACCTGAGGAGTCAAATTTGTGTAAGCAGTGTCCAGAAGTAAGGTGCATGACTGCAGCAGAGGGGAGGTGGAGCTGGAATGGGGAATGCTCCATCTCCTGCAGCATCAGGGCTCAGGGAAGTGCTTCTGTGTTAAGACCAAATTGACACTGCCTCAGAGCTGCTAAGGGGCAAGCAGCTCTTAACTATGCCATGGAGCTGTGCTGCACAGAGCCTGGCCCGGGCTGTGCCACAAGCTGCGCCACTCGAAGCCTGGCCATGGGCTGTTTCCATGAGCTGTGCCACTTGGAGCTGAGCCACTTGGAGCCTGGCCACGGGCTGTGCCTTGGAGCAGTGCTGCCCAGAGCCTGGCCGTGGGCTGTGCCATGAGCTGTGCCATGGAGCAGTGCTGCCCAGAGCCTGGCCATGAGCTCTGCCATGAGCTGTGCCATGAGCTGTGCTGCCTGGAGTCTGGCTCCACACCGCTGCTGGGAGCTACATTCCAGAGGGTGCATCCATCTCTAGGCAGTGCCTGTCCTCCCTGCTTCCCACGCATGCCTGCAGCTGTTATACATGGCAGACATCAATGGGCTCCTTTAGGTCTTCTCAGTGCCATGCTGGTGCTCAGCCCATGTCCACCCCACTGCACATCTAGCTCCCACCCACCTCTTCCCCCTCATCTACAGCCTCCAGTACTGGGAACAGTGCTTTGCCCATCCCCACGGTGCTGTGCCACCCCTGGTGACAGGCAGGTGTGTGGCAGAGGTAAGGGATGCTGCTGGGGATTCAGGAGGAGAGCATCGATCTCCAGCTCAGTCCTCCAGCCCAGGGGAGCCCTTCCTACATAAATATTTGCCAAGCCAAGCGTTTGTGCTGTCAGTGGCTGTCAATAGCAGCCTGCAGCGCTGCTATCTACTGAGCTGTCACTCTCGGGCACCTGATCCAAACAGCACTCTCTGGATCCCACCCGATGGTCACATTATTTCTTCTTTGTAACCGAGCTTCTCTGTGCCTCCATCACCCTCCCAGTGCCCATCCCTACCCACACTCCTCTGCTGGGAGGTTTTCTGTGTAGCACAGTGCCAAAAGGGCTGCTCACCCCTTGCTGTTCCCACCTCTGCAGCACTGCAGGGTGCTGGCACAGCGGAGCCTGCAGCTGGCACAGAGAGCCCTGGTGCTGCCAGTGCAGTGGGTAGCTGGCACATATGCCTGGCTGTGTCAGATAAAGCAGCCAGCCTGCTGCCCTCTGCTCGACCTGCACAGAGCTGCATGCTCTGCTCCCTGAGTGCAGCAGTTTTCCAGCAGCGTGCCCCCTTCTCCTGGGTGGGGAAGGGCCGGTGCAGTGTGGCTGTGTGCCAGTGGGTCGGTGCCAGCTGGGTGTGCCAGCAGCCAGGAGGATGCTTTACCGTGGAAGTGGTCAGCCGTCCTCCTCCTCAGGGCCTCCACCGTCTCCTCTGTGTCTGCCCACTCCAGGACCAGCCTGCGGCCATACAAGTGCGTGCTGTGGCACAGGGCATTGAATGCTTTCTGAAGATCAAAGTGAAAAAAAAAAAAGGAGAAAATAAGAAGTAAGGAAAAACAAAGATGTCCCTCCCTCCGCCCTGAATCTAAAGGGGAGAGAACACCCTGCTCTGAGCACTTTGCTCTGACAGGGCAGGATTCGTCTCCATCAGCACCTCTGGCCTGATCATTTACCTTCCACACATCTGCAAAGAGAAATCACCACCCACTATCCCCGTAGGCTGCAGCAGGAGCTCCTCACAGCTGCTCAGCTCTGGGTGCAGCCCTGGGGCCAGGAGCGCTGCTGCCCGGTGAGGTGGGGGATGGTGCAGGGCGTCAGGTCACACCTGGTCCCTGCTGGCACTGCAGCAGCACGTGCCCTTGAGAAGGGAAAGGAAGATGCAACTAACTGCCTGGTGCACCTGGGAACCCTCCCATTCCATGCTGGCACAGCAAAGCACAACCCAACATCAGCAGAGGTTGCTCTGAGTCCATCAGTGGGACGAGTCTCAGCCTGTGCCAGGAAGTCTGCCTTCCCCTTGCCTTCCCCATGCTTTCTCCCTGACTTCCCTTTGTCTTCACCATCAGCCATACAGCAGCTATCTCTTGCTGACACTGAAGCTGGCAAGCTGGCCAGCACAGTTGTGCAGTATATGGCTAGGCATGGGACAAAGCAAAGAATCCAGCACGCTCTTTAAAAACCCTCAGCCAGGATTAGGATTACGTAAATTCATAAAGTCTGTAAACTCACTCTAGGCACAGCAGACAGAAACACACCCCTCTGTTCGAGCTCCGCAGAGATGCGGCGCTGAGGGACATGGATAGTGGGCACAGTGGGGATGCGTTGGGGTTGGACTTGTCATCTTAGAGGTCTTTTCCAACCTTAACAATTCAGTGGTTCTGACTCTCCATCACTCCCAAAACTCCCATTCAATCCAGAAGAGAGGAACACATCTCCCATTCCCTGCACCCTGCTGGCATATCAGTGCTCTCCATCTCTCCACCCTGCCACCCCCACAGACCCACACAGGCCTCATTTCTGGGCGGTTGTGCTTCTGTATGAGGCTGCAGCCTTCTGCAGCTACAGCTGCCTTTATTTGCAGCTGCTGTTGTTTTAAAGGCCCATTTCCACTCAGAATGGGATCCAATTAGCAGAGCAATGTGTTGGCTTAAATAAACACTCAGGGGGAGCAGCAGTGGGGAGCTGTGATGGCTGTTTGCATTGGCACAAAGAGCCATTGCCATCGCCTGGCAAACAACGGCAGCGCTCACCATTGGCTCTCATTTGTTCGTTTTGACTTCTGGATTGCTCATGAGCTGCAGCACCAGGCAGAGGAGGCTGTAGGACAGGGCATAGGTGCATAAAGCATCCTCTGGACCCATGATGCAGAGGGCTGCTGTGTGATGGAGGAACCTGCTGGTGGGACATGGGAGGTGCACAGCTCCTGCCCAGCCCCAGTGCTCCAGCACATGGGAGAAGCAAAGCACCCAGTACTGCGGGGCTCCCCAGGCTGGGGCTGCAGAGGAGGAGCCGTGCGCTTCAGATGGAAAACACCAAATGTCATTTCCTTTGGGAACCACTGAAAATAAACAAGTTGCATTTGCTGCTTTGAGTGGGATCCATACTACCTCAGGGAAAAGAGAGGATACACTGATGATTCAAGAAACAAAGGGGTGGAGGGCAGTAAAGCTTCCCCCATGCATCCAAAGGCCCAACGTCTTCCTGCAAGAAGGGGAAATGTGCTGCTGCTGCTGTTGCACGAAAAAAAAAAAGAAAAAGAAAAAAAAACAGGGAGGAGAAAGATACATTTGAACAGGAAAAGTGCAAAGGGAAGACGAGCAGACGGGCTATGGGCACGGGATGCTGCTGGGGGCTGCACCCGCTGTGGCTGAGCACTGTGCTGCGCTGGACAGCTGGGCTGGGCGCTGAGGCCACCCCTGTGTGCTCTGTTAATTTGAGGACAGGGCTGCTCTGTCTGCAGCCCCCTGCCTTGCTCCGTAAAACACTCAAGCTGAAGAGCCTCAGGCTGTCGGCATTGGAGGGACAGAGGGCCGCCACCACTGGGAGACTGATACGTTTCTCTTCCTCACAAGAAACACTCCCACCCGACGATGCTTGAGGCACTGCCAGCTGCGCACAGGATTTTTCCTTCCATGTGTGCACATTTCTAAAGGGCTGGCTGTCTTTCCCAAAAGGGCAATTTCTATTTGGAGACCAGATGTATTTTTATATTGACTAGGGAGAAAAGTGGAAACTTGGCTCCCAGTTAATAGTTTAAAAATAAAAACAATCCCACAACAATTCTGCATGGGGAACTTCAGGAAACGTAGCCCATGGTTAACGCTTCCGTACCCAGAGTTGACACTGCACGCATGGTGCCCACCTGGTGCACACCAGGACCACCCCACAACCCCAGGGACAGCGGCAGGAAGCAAACTTCATGGGCTCAGCCCCAGGACTGCAGTGGGAGCCCACGCCTCTGTCCCAGCTTTGGAGAACCTCTGCAGGTGCTCTGTCGTGGCTCAGAGAAAGACAAACGGGGAGGTCACAGGTTTTAAATGCCCAACAAAGCCACCGTAACTGTTCTATTATAAAAGCATCATGTTTTATAGGACGCTTATAAGTGATTTCCAAATTACCACTCTTAGGGGAAAAAAAAAGTCATTGATCGCCTGCAGCCATTCAGCTCAGAGATCTCCAGGCCCACTCCCCTCCTCTCTCATTTCACTTAGCAATAAACTCTCAGCCAATTATGGCTGTGTTTACAATATTCAGGATCCTATTCATCAATACATAGCACATCCTTTTCCAGACGGCCAATGGAGTGTACTTGATGTGCCACTTGTGAGACAATTAAATCCCTAAAAGAGAAGAGGTTGAAAAAAGAAAAAAAAAAAAAAAAAAAAAAAAAAAAAAAAGAAGGAAGGAAGAAAAGCTGCTTTGCTGGAAAAGAGAAGGAACCCTTGGAGTGATCTTTCTCAGGGCTCAAGCTCCAGGGCTGTCCCTGCGTTGTGGGACCAGGGGAGTGTTGGTCCTTGCTAGATGCTGGCAGCAGGAGCACCTGGAGCAGGGCACCTCTCTCCTGCACCCAGATTCTCCTGAAAGAGCTGCTGACAGAGGCTCCTGTATGAGCAGAAGTGTACCAAACAGAGTCCAGTCCTGGAGGAACGCAGCCTGGAAGGGAGCATGGCGCTGAGTCAAAGGAGGTTTGAATGTGGATCAATACAGGACTAACACAGAAACCCCATGTGCTGTGCTACAGGGGAGGTCATGCTGGAACAGATGATCTAATAGTCCCTTGTGATCTTGGATCAATGGATCCTGTCTAAAAATATAAACACAGGCTATGCCTGCTCCCTGCTCCTCCCTCTATCACCTCTGCTCATGGTCTTGAAAACTGGGACTGGTTTCAGGCAGTAACACCACAGTGATAACCCCTGGCCCACACCCACAGCCGCTCCTCCTCCAGATCCCACACCTCGCCAGCAGCAGGGACACCCAAACAGCACCTTCACAACAACTTGCACCCACTGCACCCACACAAAACAAAGCTGCCCAGCACAGCCTGCAGTCCTGGTAGTGCTACCTGCTGGCTGGAAGCATTGCCCAGCACACCAGGTGCTGCCCTGCCCTCCTGCAAATACTGGTGCTAGTAGGAGCAAACCCTCCCCAAGGCTGACTCTCTTTCTCACGAGTGCTGGAGGACAGGGGTTGGAACATGGCTGCTGTCACACTACTCTCTGAGCAGGTACTTGCTCAGAACTCAGTCCCAACCAGCACTGCTCAGGTTCCCAGGACGTTCTCCTGCAAGTTTCTCCAAGAAGCACTTTGAAAAGAGTGATACTGCGATGGAATTTCTTCTCCTTCCAGGAATCACCGGTTAGCCAGCTCAAGCAGGACCACATGGGACCATTTGTTTTCTGGAGTGAAGCCCATGCCATGTCCCAGAGCCAGCTGTCCCCAGGAGCCCTGGGTGTCAGCTCCATAACAGCGCACATCTGACTGTCCAGTGGCTGTTAGCACTACTCTGTAAGCCATTCCTCCCGCAGGCAGAGGCTTGCAGGTCTGAAGCATGGCGCTGCAAGGCACAGCTGTCCCAGCAGCCATTCCTGGCCTTCCCCACAGCCACAGAGAAGATCCATTCAGAAGCCACCTCCGTAGGGTACTCAGTGCTGACCTCAGAGGGGGGTGACAGTATGCCAGTGTTCTGAATGCAGAGACAAAGCACACCTGGGGGCTGCCCACTTTTGGGGTTTGGCTCCATCACGGCTCTGTGGTGAGTCCAACAGCATGTCAGACCTGGGGTAAGTCCCAGCAAGCAGCTCCCGAGTCCCCCTGGTCCAAGAAAGGGCTAGGAAGGGAGTGAGGCTCACCTTGGCATCCTGCTTGGTGAGGAAATCCACGAAGCCGAAGCCGCGGTGTGAGCCCGTTCCTGCCATCTTCTTGGGCAGCCGGACCGTCTTCAGCTCCCCAAAGGTGCTGTGAACAAGAGGGGGAGAAGTGAGGATGCCAAGACTGATAGGAAGGCCATGTTTATCCCACACCATGGCACTTCCAGCTACAGGCAGCCCTGAGGCTGAGCAATCCATGCTCGGAGGCCACCCACTTCCTGCAAGGGAAAGCACCCCCAGAGCATCCTGTAACAGCTGGAAGCTCCGCTGGATCCCAAAGGCCATTCATTTGTCCTGCCGACACCTTCACAGAGCAAACACCTCCCTTAGTGTACTTTCTGTACCTCCCCTCCTTTGAGGAGATGTGCAGAAAGCAGGGCCCTCAGGTACGGCAAGGTACGGGCACCCTGCAGCCCCCACCCCAGTCCTAGGAGCATGACTCCAGCACAGCTCACTGCGTGCCACCCCTGAGAATCCAGGATAACGCCCGTGTTCTGCCTGTGTCCAAGCTCCTGCTTCCCCTCCCCTCGCTTCCATTTATCAAACACATATGCACAAACTGCAACCAATAAATATTTAATGCAGACCGGGTCGGACTGGATGTGTTATTTTATTTGAAAACCTACACACACACGCGCACATACAAAAGGAGCCCAGGATGCAGCAGTGCCAGAGAGCACCTGGGAATAAACACAGTAAAGGCCGTAAATGCTCTCATGAAATGATATAAGCTAAATCTGGGAGTTAACCCTGCGCTCTGGCAGCATGACCAGGCATCCATCCGCCCAATTTCCTGAGGCAACGCGCTGTGTAAATGCACCATGATGAAGCCTCAAAATGAATCTGCACGCCTCCTCCTCGGGGCTGCCTGAGCTCTCCCTCCCTCATGCCCCCTTCGGGCCACTGCCACGCAAACAAACAAACAACCCCCCCTGGGGGACGCGTGACCTCGGCTGCAGGGCTGTGCGTGGGGCACAGAGCTCTGTGTCTCTGCGGGTGCTTGGTACCCTGGGAAGGGGGCACAAGGGTGCCCAACAAGAGGGCTCCCAGCCTAAAGAATCCAGAACTGAGCCCTTACCTGATGCACTACAGGAGCCCCAGTGCATTATCTGTGGGAAATGAGATGTGTGGCATGGGGGAACAGAATGTTGGCTGAAGTGCTACAGCATTGCTCTGTGCACCAAAGCACCAAGCACCTCTCTTGGTCACTGCATCGAGAGCTGATGCACAGCACAGGGAACAAGAGAACCGCACGGTGACTGGCAGCAGGGTGGCTACGGGGGGCACAGGGCAGTTGTGGCGATGTAGAACAGCAGAGGGAAAAAGTTAGCTGCAAAGAAAGCCGGAGTGGGGTCCAAACTTGGAGCAGCATGTCTGTGGGATCAGGTGGCAGTGGGGCGGCCGTGGGGCAGCTGATCCAGGACAGCAGCACCCAGAGCAGCACTGCAATGCTCAGCAGGGCAGTGGGGGACAGGGCTGGCCCTGCTAGGCTGAGAAGCAAAACACTCCCCTGCTGTGGTGCTAATTAGAAACCACAACACAGCAATTACCATCCCAGGAGCTGTGAATGAAGTGGAGAGCCCAGGCCTTTAATGTTTTCCTCTCCAGTGCCAGGCAGAGGCTCACACCTCTCTTTTCCAATTATTTCCTCCAGATTTGGGGAGGATGGGGGAGAGAAGCAGAGGCAGGGGAACTGATTGCTTCCTATAGAGCAAGGCTCCTTGCACTGGGCCATCTGCAAAGTCCCTGGGAGCGGTGCTGGCAGTGGGGATGGGGACATGGCTTGTCCCCACTGGGTGACAAGAAGGAAGGAAGCAGATAGCATACAAGGAGGTAACCTGCAGCTCTCTGATGGGAGCACCAGACAGAGCAAAGTCCTGGCTGAGGCTGTGACCAGCTGTAGGATAACCACTGAAGGTGCAGACTCCCACTTGGTGACAGCACACTGTGTGTTGGGCTGTGCTCATTTTCTGGAGGTGTTTGTGCATTCTCCATCTGCACGGCCACACATGGAGGATGGGCTCAGGGGCTGCTGGGGGTGTTCTGCAGGAACCTTCTTCCTCCTTGTGCAAAACAAACTGTTCTTATGTCCTCAGATACATACTCATGTCCCACAGCATTGGATGGTCCTAAATCAGGAAAAAAAACCCAATGGCAATGATGGCATGGGAAGCTGGTTGGGGATGCATGACACAGGTCCAGGATGGAGCTTCGGTAGAGCTCCCACTCACTGCAATGGCTCTGGAAGGGGACACAGGGCCCAAGCAAGATGAGAACTTCCCCCTTGCAGAGCCATGTCCCTACAGTGCACCTCTGCTTAAACTCATTCCTTCGATGCACAACAGTCACTGTTGCTTTTTTTCCCCCTCTCCTTTCACCCTCAAACAGGACCTTCCCTCCCCCAGTACATTATGTCCACGCCCTCCTCTGCTTCTGCGCTGACGTGCTGATTACAGGGGAGAAAGGAATAAAAGGAAAAAAAGAATGTTCCTTCCTGTTCCCCCACCCTGGAAGCAGGGCCCTGCCAGGGGCTGTGCCGGGCGAGCTGCTGGCCCACCATGTGGGAGTTAATGAGATCCGCACGGACGGCCCTCCCGCCCCCCGCTGCAGGATTGGGCTGACTCCACTTGGGCTAATCCCATTACAAGAAAATAACGTGGATAATTCAAGCTAATGAAATCGTTACAAGAATGCGGACAGCCAGGGGTGGACATTCAGAGCCAATTTAACACTCCTCGGTGCTGTTATCCTCAGCACAGGAAATATCTGAAAGCAGGAAGGGAAAGGAAGGGAGAAAAAAAGCCCTCCTCTCTTGTTAGCTCAAATCCTGTTAGGGAGTTCAGGAATTAATCTGCCACCTATCTCCCCCATTACCGTTATCACCAGCACCATCAGCGCCGTCTCCTTGGTAACCCAGCAGCTGGGGAGGGGAGACACATGGGGCACGGGGGGCACCTGCAGAGGGGCACAGCAGCTCCAGGGCACAGCAGCCACCAACAGCCGGAGCCCTCCGTGCCTGCAGCCAGTGGCAGCTGTACCCGTCCTGCAGCAGGGCCGTGGCAATGCCCCATGCCACCACAGACTGCTCCGGCGCGGTGCTGCCTGCATGGCTCCAGCCTTGGGCTGCACGAACACTCAGTCCTGGGGAGCTCTGGGACACTGCTTGTGAGGCAACGGAGGGGTTGAAGGACACATCAGGCTTCTCCAGGAGGCAGGTGCTGGAGCCAGCCTTTCCGCGGGGAACACCACTTGACTCACTCTGATGGAAGAAGCTCACCAGCAGCACTTCCAAAGCCTCTGCAGTCGAGATGGCCACCCTGGCAGCCTTGGAAAGCCAACCCCTGCCCGCTGCTTGAGCTGATGGCTGCTGCTTACCAGCCTCACACAGACACACAAAGCCTGTCAGCCAGTGGAGGCAGTTGGGATTAAGAAAAGAAATGGTGCAACACGACGTGAGCATTCAAGGCCCTGTACACAGCATGCAGGGCACAAAGGCAGCTGCAAGAACACCTCGGCAGCACAGGGGCATGGGCAGGTGCTGACAGCCAGGCCACGCAGAGCAGCGTGCCCATACCCAGGACACAGATCCAATATGAGAGGATAGGGTCCACAAGCACCACGCTGTTGTAGCACAGGAGGGGATGCTCTGGGCCCTGCAGGAGGCTGTTCCCTTCCTGTGCCATACACAGAGGGGTTCCGTATGTTTGTGCTATGCAGCACCAGCAGCATCCACCCCTGACCTAGGCCTTATTATCATTGAGCTCACAGGAAAGCACCGCCAACCCCGTTCCTACCCCCAGACAAGACTGGGACAAGAAGCTCTGTTGCATTTCTTGGGTGCTCTCTGGTGAGCATGCCTAATTACATCCAGACGGTGCTTTTGGCACACCTGCTGCAGCAACTGTTTATCTTGCTGACAACTAAAAGAGCATCATTTGCAAAGTTTGCTAGGAAAGAAAGCCAATTAGCACGTCGCCGGCCAGGCACAATGATCCCCATGCTCCATCTTTGCCCAGCATGCATGAGCCCGTCGTGCTCACTCCCTCCTTCTGCTTTGGATCCTGCAGCTGGGAGCACACGGAGGAAACCGAAAAGCAAAGTGGAGGGCTGTGCAGAGGTGGCACAGCAGACAGCCTGCTGTCACCTGGCTGACCCTGTAGGATACACACAATGCCCACAAGGCAGAGCTGTGCTGAACGGGGAGCCCAAAAGCCAGCGGCTGTGGTGCCCTGGGATGAATGTTCTCTGCCCCTCTGCACTCCTATTACGGGGCTGCTGCCTCCTGCTTTCCTCCCTGCAGCAGCTCAGTGCTCACATGGGACCCCCCCAAGGCTCCGTGGGACCCTGAGGCTCCTGCGAAGGGCTCTCAGGCTCTGCTCTGGGATTCTCAGCAGCCCCAGGGCTTCCCTTCCACCCAGGACACACACAACAGGAATATGGGGGCTGTTTCCTCCTCGCCTCAACTGCTTGCTTAAAAATGTAGCAAAACATTTTACCCCTTCTCGATTTATTTTCTTTAACGTTGCTTATGAGGGACCTTATCAAAAGCTTTCTGAAATTCCAAGTAAATTAGTCATTAGGCAGGTTTTCAGAGCAGTAATTAGGCCACTCTGTGCCCCTGATGTATTATTTACCTGAGAAGATATACATAATTAGGTCTCTTCTTTATAACTGGTATTACACGCACTAAATTCTACTCCAGTCTATCGTGTAATTACGCAATTAGGCTGCATGCTAAACAGAAAGAAACCAATTCTGAAAACCAAGCAAAAAGAGGGACAAGAACAGCCCGGTAATTATTATTTTTTAAATCCTCCATCAGCAGCACAGTGGCAGGTTTTAAAATTTTAATATCCCTCCACTTAAGTCATTTTTAAACAGGTGCTAGCACCGGGTTTGGTGTCGTAATGCTGTCACGTTTAATCCCGCTCCATGGGCTCAGCACGGTGCTGGGATGCGGCTCCTTACCGGGCTCTGCCTCACGTCAGGGCTGGAGGCACTTCTCCTCCTCTCTTTGGCGAGACCAAAGAGAAGTGCCCAGGGCTCACCGAGCATGCTCACACCCCCTAAGTGGACACCTGGGAACTATCTGCAATTATTTTCGTGCTTAAAGATTCACTACTCAAAGCGTGAATGGATGTCCTTCTGTACCTCTCCATCCCAGTGCTCGGGATGGCAAAGGGAAGGCACAGTGCTGGCTTTGGCACGGCACCAGCTGAGCAGCACTGCAGGCACCAGAGAACCAGGCTGACACCCTTACATCCCAAACCCAAGGAACTGGAATCTGCGGATGGACTTCACACCCACACCGCTCTGCAGAGCTCCTGAGCCATGCAGTTGCATGGGCTGGGGAGTGGTGGTGCCCGCACCCACCTCCCGCATGTTGGGATTTCAAAGCAACCCACAGCCCAAACAGCACCAAGATTGGGGATCCATCTCTTTGTGGTTCTTTTGAAAATCCTGATCATAGCGCGGCTACGGTCAAAAATAAGTTATGCTAAAAATAGTGCCTGCAGGAGGGCCTGGTACAAATCTCCTTTGCTCTGTGCTCCTTATGAGTCAGCTGATTTCAAAGAGAGAAGAGGAATTCATGCAACTGGCAAAGCACTGAACATGAGAAGAGATGCAGCCATGCCCTGAAGCCCCAGAAGGGACACACAGGGCACCCTGCGTGGAAAACAGCAATGCTGCAGGACGCTGGCTGCAACCTTGTACTTACAGGCCGAAACCAGCACAGACCCGACTGTACAACCTCCTGCACCGAGCTGGAGAACAAATATAGATGCGAGGAGGTATTTATAGGCAGAGAGCTATTTTAACATAGCTCTTCTTTAAAGAGAATCCTTATTTAAGCCGTGTCCCTGTAAAGCTGCAGGATGACTTCGAAAAACACCCAGATTAATTATTTTCATCATGAAGAAAGAGAAGCATGTAGGGAAGATCAAATGCATGCAAATGCATTCAGAACGCGGAAGCCTGAGTGAAGCACTTGTATTCTGGTGCCTCAATACTGCAAGGATGGTGAGATCTGAGCACAGCACAGTGCACACAGCTCTCACAGCCGCATCCAAGCTCCTCAGACCAGGAGGAGACAAAGGACGTGGAGCTGAGCACAGCTCAGCAGCAGCATCGCCACCAGTTGTCAGGTTGCACGCAGCTGGATGTGCTGCAGAAGCACTGCAAGCACAGAAATATTTCTGGATGTTCTGCGTGTTCCCTCAGCTTGCTTTGCAACAACCGAGAGAGAGCAGCAGAGCCCTGGGTAGAAAGCAACCACCCCAATGCTGCACCACTGGGACAGCACTCCATGCTGACACGGCTGCAGGCTCAGGGGCAGCCCGTGTGTGCCACGCACAACCCAGCAGTGCTGCTTCCTCCTGCCTTGAACCTGTGCTCCAGCACCAGGCACAAAGTGGGCACCCTTAAGTGCTCCTGCTTCCAGACGGTGATGCCCCCCACGTGTCAAATCCACGGGGCAGGTGAGGGGCTGAATGCAAAGGGCTTCTGCTGGGGATACAGGGTGTGCTCTCCTCCCTTTATCTGCTCCATCTGCAGCACAGAGCAGTGCTGGCAAGCAGGAGCTCCCTGTTACAGGAGGAGAAGCTGAAGCATCCCCTCACAGCACCATACACCTTGGCTCTGCTGGCTGCTGCATGCAGTGCTCTTGCTGAGGAGAGCTGGGAGCTCCCTATGAGCTGCTGGGGGGAGAGCAGAGCAGGAGCACCAGCAGGGCTGGGGCTGACAAAAGGCCACAGCTGTGTGCCAGTAGTGCGCTGCAGGGCATACCTCAAAGGATGGCATCTACAGGGAGAGGGACCTCAAAAGGAGATGGGAAAGCAAGAGTGAGATGCTTAAGGGAAGATTATAAAACACGAAATAACGCCGGACTCATTGCCACTCAGCTGGTTAATGGTATCAGAGAACTGGCAATGAGCAGCACTGCATGCTGGCAGCAGCGGTCTGCACACCATTTTCCATCCACCACCATAGCTCTGTGTTACTGGTAGGAATCCAGCAGCCCTGCACCCTCTTCAGCCTCAAGAAGTGATGCGGGCAGATGGAGAGCCCTGTTTCCTCAAGAAAATGGCTCGTGAGAGCGAGCAGGTCCTGCAGGTTGCAGGATAGCCAGCATCAGCTCCCACCTAAGGGTGGGCAGAGCCATCCTTCTGAGCCTGCTGCACACAGGGGAATCGAGGTGCTGTGACCTGGGAGGGCCATGTGCCACAAGGAGCACAGCCATGGGAGGGTGATGGGAGGCAAGGAGGAGATAGCCTGATCCTTTTAGTCTAAACCCTCCCCACCCTGCCCCCCCCCCCCCCCAAAAAAAAAAAAGAAATAGAATATCCTGAAGTGAAGGAGGTGATGTAGGCAGTACAGAGGTGGCAGGAGAGCTGGGCTGCGGTGGTGTGCAGTGACAGCAGAAGCCGCTCCCCTCCCTCCTGCTGCAGCATACCTCATTTCATGGGGTTCTTGCACAAGCAGTGGGGTGGAAAACGATCAGCAGGAGCGGGCGGCTGGAGAAGCTCAGCAGGCCCCTGGGCCTCACAGGCAGTGGGAGCCCAGCCCTGCTGAGGGGGCACGGCCATGGGTACAGGGGCTGCAGCTCTCCTCACAAGCATCCCCATGGCAGGCGGAGATGAGCACACCCCCCTTCCTGGATGCTGACGGGAAAGACAGCGCAGTCCTGCGTGACAGTGAAATTAATATGATTTTGGGGGAAGCTGGCAGTGAGTAATGAGCATCTGAAATACCTCAGCTCTGTACCCCCCTCCCTTGCCCCCGAACTCATTTAACCCTTTGGCTGCTGGCACAGCCATGTGGTGAAAGGGAAAGAGGACAAGAAGTCAGACCCAAACTGGAGAGAAGCACAGAGGGAGCAGCAGTCTGTCCACCACTGAGCACGCAGAAAGCAGAGCATCTTCCTAGGACCAGCTCCCCACGCCCTTAACAAAACCTTGGTCTGAAAACAGGCACCGAGTAAGGGGCAGTACGTGAGCTGCCGGATGCCTTACAGGAGTCTGTCCCCAGCACCCTGCTCCCGGGAGGATGAGCCACAGGAGCTGCCCACACTCACTTGGATCAGGCTGTCACATTTCAGATCTCTCTGCCTCATGCCTGGAAGCACTCAGCTGGTTCAGGTACTGCTGAGGGAGGAGCAAAGGCAGGCGAGAAGGCAGATGGCAGCGGGCTCTGCCTTGGCTTGGTTTCATCAGGAAAAGCAGCGTGCAGGCAGGAGTGCAGACAAATGCTCATAGTGCCATGGGCAGCAGAAGCCAACAGAAGTGCTTGGGCACAGGGAGAGCAGGGCAGGGCCTGCCCAGAGCAGTAAGAGCCCAGCTCCAGGGCTGGAAACCCACAGGAGATGGGGAGGAAGAAACACCGCAATGGGCAGCAATGTAAACAGACATGCAAATAAAGGACACAATGTCATCATGAGCTGGAAACTGTGATTCACTGGGGGCTCGTTCAAGGCCTTCTTGTGAAGCGAGACAGAAAAATACTCACACATATGCTAGCAAAAGACATGGAAGGTGGCTGGGTCAACATCAAGCTAAGAAATGACACAGAGCAGAATTTTAAAATCAAGAAAACAATCACCTTGATTGCTCCATGTCCTAAAAGCTGAGATACAAGCTCAGAAGTTGGGCCAGCATCACTGCAACTTCCTGCATCTCGCAAATCCGCTGCCGGCCCCAGAGGGATGACCAACGGGCAACGCAGCTACAGTGTGAGGTCTTACTTCTTTGTTGTACATGTTTTCACTTCCTTATATACAAACATGCATATAAGCTTCTGAGTAGTTCAGACAAAAGAAGACTTTATAATACTAACAGTAAGAGCGGGTTACTCAGAAACCCTGGCTGCTATCTCCTCTATGGGCTGCATTGCTCGTTTCCTACTGAGCAAGAAAACAACACGTGTGCACGCACCTGTGCCAGTCCTCAATGGCACAGAAAAACTGCAAAAGCCCCAGAGCAGAATACCACAGTCCATCTGACACACGTGTGACACGCAGCCCCTTTGCCAGCTTTCCTCACCTCCACAGCCCCTCTACGCTGATGACCACAAATGAACGCAGCTCGATGAGAAGCACTGCTGCAGGGGAGCAGCCCGACACTGCCCTGCATGGCACTGGGCAACAGGACTGAGCAGGACAGGCGGCCAGAGCTCCTTGTGGCTCAGGGACCTGCGGGTGTGGAGCACATTGAGCATGGGAGAGGGGAAAAAAAATTAAAATCCAGTGCTGAAATGAATATTCAAGGCAGGGAAAGGGATATACTGAAAAATCTTCCTTCTGCTCTTGGGAAGATCCACCTTTTAAAGCAGCCCTGCCAACATAACACAGAGTTAAACATTTCCTTATCTATGTTAAACACCTTTTTGATTCAAACTGAAAAACAGCACCGAAAACCTATTTCACTCTCCTGCACCCCATGGCTTGTTTTGGATAGTCAAATTAAAGCAGCCGGTTACGTATCTACTCTCTGAATAGCAGCCCAGTACTGCTGCGTTTGGTTTTCCAACACAGAAGAAGGACCAAAAATATATACACATATATATTAATTTATGCTTTCTGAGATAGCGCCAGAAATAAAGCAGCCCCACAGATCCCAGCAGCTCTCAGCACACAGATCTGCACGGCTGTGCCCAGAGCCCTGCATGGGAGCAGGACACCATGGGGCAGGATTCTCAGCCAGGAAGGAGGCAGTCATCACTCAAGCTAATCCCTAACTGCACCTAAGATGCACCGTTTCCAGATGCCGTCCAATCTCACCTGCAGAAGGTGCCTGCATGGCAAGGGCTGAGAGGGGCTGAGCTGCAGTGGGAGCATCTAGGCTGAAAGCATTGACCTCAGAGCAGCTTTGTGCAGCCCCAGTAGCCCTACACAGACACCCTAAGGTGCCAGCAACGAGCACACCTCACATCCTAAGAGCGAGCTGCAATCTTGTATTAAAGAAGTGCCATCATCTGCTAGCATCACTGGATGCCCCTGCAATTACACCCCCTGAGGATGGGGCCCCTGCTTCTCCAGGCACGCAGCCCCACAGCACTCCAGGCCCAGGTCTGCAGCACTCAGGTTACAGGAAACCGTCTTTGGAATTGAATCAGCAGCACGTGGGTTTTTTCCCCATAAGATCAGCAAAATAGGGCAGAAGCTCTGTTGGCACATAATCCAGGGTACCATGGGGGCACCAGGGCACACACATGCACCTATGACTGCTCTGCGGTCCTCAAAGGTTGACTGCTTATTTAAACTGCTTACTTCTTTCCTCGAGGACACAACCCACCGATTCCACCGAACTCCAGTAGGAACGCACAGGCCTCACCACAGCTGTCAGCAATCACGCTTGCAGTCAAGTCCCACCTCTTGCTCCTCAGCTGCTCCTGCCTGGTCCCATCTGAGAGCACCTCTTGCATGTTTCCTGCTCCTTGTCCCAGCCCCCAGCAGCCAGACAGGACAGGGAGGTGTCCAGCACTGGCCCCATGACTACAGGCACTGTGGAGTAGCTGGAGCTCAGCTGCTCAGACACCTCCAGGCCTTGCCACAGCAGCATCCCTTCAAGCATCTCATACACTGATCTCTTTTCAGTAGTAGGGTTCGCTTCTGCAATGCACCTAATGCCCAGTACACAAAGGTAGTGAGGATGAGCCTTTTTCCCCAGTGCTGTAAGGGTTGTCAATCTGAGGGCACCAAGGGACTCCCCTGCCCACCAGGTCATGGCAGGGACCACGAGGCTCTACTTGGACAGAAGCAGCCTGAGAAACAGCTCTGCATTTGCTGCAGGGGCAGCAGGAGCTGCTGGCTTCCAACCAGCAACCAACCCCGGATGGGACAGGAGGAGTTTCACTTTGGCTTTGTTACTCCAACACTGTCCCCTCCTCCTCAGTGCACAAGTCCCTCAGACTGGCTGTAGCTGCAAGCTGACTGTTGGACCACCTTGATACAGTGGCCTAGAAATGCAGCTCAGCCTGCTCACATACACAGCCCAGGCAAGCAGGGCACAACCCAGCAGCTTCCAGGAGCCCTTCTTACAAATGGGAGATGAATTCCCCTAGTCCTGCCCCAGCAGTGGGGTCCAGCCCACTCAGCGCCTGCACAGCTAGCAATCCCACCTCTGCTCCTCAAATCACTGAGATGGAAATAGAAGCAACTAGGAGGAAGAGCAATGGATTTTGAAACCTTTCTAGTACAACGTCTAGGGCTTTGAAAGCAAAATATCACACAGAATGAGCTGACATTGGACAGCTCAGAGAGTGATGTTTGCAGCGCCATGCATCCCAGGGGCATTTCCACTGTGCATCCTAATTAATACTGCCCAGCAGTTGCTTAATAAACTCACAAGTTTATGAAGGCACTCTTATTTTTCTTTTCTTCCCTCCTCTGCCTTTCAGTAGCAAAGATTTCCACAGCTTCAACAGGGCAATGTTACTCATTACTCCAGGAAGGAGAAATTGTCTGCAGCCATGTAGGCTCCATTACTGGGAGAAAGGTGTGAACAGCAAGAGTGTCTGGCAGACAGACTCATTATACCACCGTATCCTTCATAATGGGAAATGAAAAGCCCATTCTGATAACTACACTTTATTATAATAGGTCAGAAGAAGTGAAAGGCATCATCTTATAAAATTAACTTCATAAAGACTGCCTTTAAAAAAAAAAATCTCTGCCAGTTTATCCATTGCACCTCTCTTCAGAGATGTTCCTTCTCCTAGCAGAGCTCTCACTCTGATGCCCCATCCCACCACTGCTCTCACTTCTGCCCTCTGTTAGGGGGACGAGATCGGCTTCCTCCTCATCGGGCTCAGGCACTTGTTTTGCCAGATGCATCAACTGCCACATATTTGTTAGGATGGAGAAAATCAGAACTGCCCTGACACCTCACCTCAAGCAGTGCTCAGGATTTTTGGGTGCCCAATTGGCAGAGGAGGGCTGGAAGCAGAGGTCATGGCAATTTTAGGATCCTTCTCCATACTTTCAGGTGTACTTTGCAAGGAAATTAAAAGGAAACAGTGCCAGCCTCAAAACATGCAGCTTAAGATGCAGTTCCTTTGGTGGCAAAAGCAGCAAGAATGTCCAACTCTAGGCAAGCTCTCTGCCTCCATCTGTATCTCAGGTAGTATTCAATTGGGCAGAGATCTGAAAGACAACTCTTTCCAAATCTAACCACGTCCTTTTTGGCTAAAATAAAACCTGTGTCTCTTTGAAATGTCATGGGCCAGCTGCAAATCAGCCATGTCTTTGATATCCATGAAAGTTGGTGCAGATGGGGGGAAGGAGGATGGCAGAGCATGCCGTGAAACAAACAGTTAATTGAAACATCCAATGAAGGTTGTATGGATCTAATGTGATAGATTTTAAAGGAGACTAATTTTCAGAAATTGCCAGAGCTCCAATCTGTGAAAATGTGGCCTTTTACAGATCTCCAATTCAGCCTGCCACATCTTGAGTTCCTTTTGGAAAAAAAAAAAAAAGTCACACCATAAAAGCCCCCCAATTTGGTAGCAAAAATTAGCAGTCTTCATGGGATATCAGAGTCTTTGTCTCTCTCCCCTAACTATGGCTCTTGGGGAAGAACGAAGGACCGTTTGTCTTTTGTTATTTTTCCAGGTAGTGAAGATAACAGTAGAATCTAATAAAGAACAAAAATGGGGAAAAAACACACCCACAAAAGCTAGATCTTCACACCTAGCCCAAAAGCCGCCCCTATAATTGAAAAGCATTTCTCCCGCTGGAGAAAATAACATCCATCAGATCTCACAAAACCAGCCCCGATGGATGGCAGAGGGCAGCACACGGGGATGGGAGGGCAGAGCTCTGCAGCAGCACTGCGAGGCACAGCCGCGCCGCCCCAGCAGGATGGGCAGCACAGCCCTGCTCACAGCCGCAGCCGGAGGAAGGCAGCAGCCGCATCCATTGTCAGCCGCTGTAAGAATGAGAGCGGCAGCGCTGGGCAGGTCTAAGCGTTCAAGCCACAGATCCTTAATCAATGACACTAAAAAGCATAACGACAAGTGGGGTAGCAGTGCCAGCTCAGGAAATCCCGAGCGGTGTACAGAAGCCTTCGCGATTGCTATTGAAAACACCCAGCTCCCTTGCTTTGCTGCTTCAGCGCCATTAACACCCGCCCATCAGAGATGTAGAAATGAAGAGAGCTTCTTGAAAAAAGCTCAAAACATGTAAATATTTGTTTGCGGGGTAAAAACAAATGCATTTTCTCCTGCCAAAGCAATTGAGAAAAGGAGAAAAAAAAAAAAAAGAAAAAAAAAAAAAAAAAAAAAAAAGCACAGAAGGGAGCAGGGTGAGAGACATCAGCTGCAGGGCTTTGGAGCACGTGAAACAATAGCTAGTCCTGCAGGCTCACCGGCTCGGCTCTGCGCCGGGGCTGTGCCCTGGCTCTGTCCCTGTGTCCCCAGGCTGGCGGTGCCATGCACAGCCCCGGCTGCTCTCCTGGGCAGGCTAAGAGTGCCCCCTGCAGCCCTGCTGGCCGAGCCGCCTCTGCCGCCCAACCATTGTCTGCGATTTCAAGCCAGTGACAAAAATCAGACGGGTTCCTAAATACAGAAACGCAAGAAGCTCCAGAGCGCAGGCATCTGATGTCAGAGCCATCTCAGAGCACGAAGCACTTGACAGTGCTCAGCTGTGCTCGGTTTCAGCCTCTCAGCAGGCCAGGAGGGCTGGCTGGGCATGGGGAGGATTATGGATTCCCCCCAGCCATCCGCTGCTGTTTTCAGGACCAAACTCCCATCTCCACAGAGCCCAGGTAAACAAAATGGATGTTCGCGCATCATCCTGGAGTGCTGGCAGCAGTGTGCTGCTGGAGGCTGTGCGCTCCTTGCCGTGTGAATCACAGCCTCTCCCCAGTCCCAGGTGTCAGACAAGGCAGGACAAGAATAAAACACAAAGCAAAGCCCTCATTCTCTGCTGGACTCGTGTGTTCTCTTGATACTCACAAGTCTCCCCACTCCATGAACATAGCTCAGCACCCAAAAAGGCAAATAGGTTCCAGGCTTTTGTTTGCTCTGGTGCTATGAGAGATATGGCTGCAACCACAGAGGCTGAATTCTGAATGAGCAGTGCCTAACATGCTCCCTCAGCATGCTGCCCTGAAGCCCCAGGCTTTTTTGGGCTTTGTTTGGACTGGGGCTCCCAGGGCAATGCTGAAACAAAAGCATCCAGGCTACACCTGCACAGCACGAAAATCCCTTTGCTCTTCTACATGAATCCTTACATCATGCTTTTCCTGAACACGTCTGGGCTGAATCATGGTGTGCTTAAAACCCACTTAAAACCAAAGACCCCACTCCAAAACAGCATTGCAGCATACAGCTTTTGTCACCACCGTGGCTTTCCTCTACCCTACAAGAACACAGGCTGTAGCAGCACAGACCTACTGTCCGTATCCACTGCTCTTAACACTGTCAGGGCAGGAGAGCATCACAGCTCATAGAGGGGTATATAGAGAAAGGAGCTTCCCCTGCTCCCAGCAAAGCCTTGTGGCTCTGTGCACAGCCTGATAACTTTTTCAAAGGGTTAAAGTGGAACAGCACAGCCCTGACCCGGCAGAACACTGCCTGCTGCTGAGACAAACACCAACTCCACGGTAAAGCCTCCTCCTGATTCAGGACTTCACATCTTGCAGATGGATGCTGTCGCCCTCGGTCTTGCTGACAGCAAAATGGATGGACGGAGCTGGACAACAATTCTCCCAGATTCCTCCAGTAAGCCAGCAGCACAGCAGGGAGCATGGCCTGGGCCCACCGCTCGGATTCTTACCCTGGCAGCAGCAGATGACATAAGCTGCACTTTACAAAGCTGCAACTCTTTTCTGGGATACACTAAAGGCTTATTGTATCCTTGTATGCACAACTGGGCTGAGGATAGGAAGAGAAGAGAGCAGGCTAAGATTCTGAAACCCCTATTCATCGCTCAGGTACTTCTCGCTGGAGGGACTCTGGCAAGCTGCATACCTCGCATCCCTGCAGCCACAAGGGATGCACAGCAGCAAGCACATGAGGTACACACCCAGGTGCAGCAAAGGCAGAGCCAGATTTATGTGCTCCCTGCAGGCTGGGAAGGAGCTACAGCATTGTGTGTGCAGGGCAGATGGAGGAAGGAGCCAGCCCGAGCTGATACCTCTCACACCAGCTGTTTGCAGTGACTCTTGGTGCTCCTCCCAGCCAGGTGTGCCAAGCAGCAGGAATGCTGCCGCAAGCCTTACAAACAAGAGGGAAAAAAAATATCCAAGGCTGTGTCATCTGTTGGATAGGGGGAGATGTCCATCCTCCGTGCATGCCTACTGCAGAGTGATGGGCCACCCAGCTGCGGCAGACCAGAGCACTTGAGTCAAAACTCTGGCATATGTCATCTGTCTCGCAGACAGCATCTCACAGCAGAAAAACCTGCTACATCAGTTCTGCTTACAAGTTCACCTGCTCCCACAAAGAAGTCAAAATTCATCACTACAATCCATCAGCAAGGTCCTGCATTAAAACCTTGCTGGCTCCTGAGCAGGGCATTGCCCAGACCTGACAGAGAATGCTTTCCTACCTGAAGAGCTCCCTGACCTCCCTGACGGTGGCCTGGAATGGGATGTTTCGGACTAGGATCTTGGAAGTCTTCTGCTTCTTGACCGTCTGCTTCTTTCGGGAGGACTTTGCAGCAGGCCTGTCAGGTGAACAGACAGGGCAGGTAAGGGGCACTGCAGAGCAACACGCCCAGGGCACGTTGTCTGTTTCAATGCCAGCCATCAGAAGTAGCCAGCTAGCTCACAATGGCATCCCTGCCGGTCTCACACTGGTGACAATGGATATTTCATTAGCTGCATAGAGAAGGAATGAATGCAAGTAATTTAAATCCCAAATTTAAAATCAGAGCTTCTGGCTTGCTGAGTGCAGCCACAACGGAGCTCAGGCAGCAGGCTTGTACTCACATCTGCCACCAACTTTTCTTCCGACTCCAAACATTGTCTATTCAGTACCAGGTGATGAACCATTTGCATGTATTCAAACAAGTAATCTAATGCAAGCGACTGTTCATTCTTTTTCCTACTGACTTAGAGAACAGTAAACAAAACTAAAATATATTGGTAAATTATTTTGCTCAGGTTGTGTTGCATTTGAATAAGATAAAAATTTACCTAATATAAAAAAAAAAACAAAACAGCAGCTTAGAGTAAAGCATTCTACATTACAGACTGGATTTTAAAACCCAGAATGGGTATGAATGCTTTATTAAAAAAAAAAGCCACAAAATGCAAAGTGCAGATAGTGAACTGTCAGCCTTCTGGGCCCCAGGTACCAGATTTGCAAAGGAATTATGCCATGTAAGAGACACCTCTTCTCACAGCATTTCCAAAGTGTCTACAAGACAGTTTTTAGGGTGCCAGTAATCACTTTCAAACACTTGGTGTATTTTTTTTTAACCTCATAGGTACAGATCATCAAAATCCCAGTAGATATGAGACACAGATTTCAACAGTAAAGCTATAAACCTGAGTCAGTCACCTCTTTATGTGACATCAGGAAATGTAACTCCACAGAAAGGTCTGCCTCTTAGGCTCCCCACCAGAAGAACCTTAGGCATTTTTCAGAGAAGCCTTTTCCTTAAACATGAAACAAGTATCGCGTGCCTGGTTCTCATCTTGGACCCACTTTTGGCACCCCATCAGTGTATGCTGCTTAAGGTTTCACTTGGAAGTCAGTCTCTTAGTAAGCAAGCACCTTCACATCTGCTTTTTTTTTCTCTCCTCTTTTTTCCTTCTTCCTTTCCAAGTACTGACTAAGGTGACTCCATGCAACGTGCAACAAAGGCTGATGTGTCAGACAGCCAAAGCACTACTGGCCACAAATCCTTATGAAGCACAGATACTAGCTTAGAAATGAAGAACCTACCAAGATTTATCACAGACTAAATGTAACCATGCTACAGAAGGAAGACAGCTTTACCTGACAGCTCTCTCAGAGATTTTGACTTCCAGCTTATGGCCATCTACAATGCAGCCCTAAAAGTTAAAATGAAAACAAAAAAATATGAGTCACAACAGCATTCAAGCTTCCAGGATACAAGCATAGCATTTCACAGAATCACAGAGTAGTCAGGGTTGGAAGGCACTTCAAGGATCATGAATCTCCAACCCCCTGCCACATGCAGGGCCACCAACCTCCCCATTTAATATTAGACCAGGCTGCCCAGGGCCCCATCCAACCTGGCCTTGAACACCTCCAGGGACGGGGCATCCACAGCCTCTCTGGGCAGCTGTTCCAGCACAATCTTCACATTTCACATCTTTATTCTTTCCCATACATTCCTCCCCTTCTCCTCACTAAAGTTCTTCCCTATTCATACAAGGTAAGGTTCTGATATGAAGCTGGAGACAGTCTGTCTAACTGAGGAATCAGCCAGCACCCTCGTGTCTGCCCACTGGCCTCAGCGCTGGCACTAACCTGGCAAAGGCAAGTCACTTCCCTGCCCTGGGCTACTGGTTCTTCTCCTGGACTGCAAACTCTTCAAGGCAGGGAGCACCTCACTGCTTGTTCTGGAATGAGCCAAGGATGACTCACTTGCTGTCAGTAGCCAAGACGGAAAGTCTTCTGTCTCCTGCTACCCACACATTAAAGCACAGAAAACAAGCAGCCTCTTGCCTAATCAGTCCATAAACAGCACAGGACATGCAAAGGCTTTATGCTGGGAACCTGGAGCCCTGCCGCCCACTCCCTCTGCAAAACCTCCACTGTCCTGCTTACTCTTATACTCCAGGATTCTATGTTCAAATCAATGCAGAACGCCCATCTATCTCAGGACTACACAGCTGTGCAATGCAAAATCACCACCTGTTGAAGGTGAGACCCATGGATTGCAGTCATGGAGCAAACAGCCATTATACACAGAGCAATTCTTCCAGGTCTATATAGAAAAGGAGTGTTCCTGCTGTCTAGCCTGCATCAGCAGGTAATGTGGACCAAGACACTAGCATGTTGTTCTAGCAGCAGCAGAAATGACTTATTTCCTTGAAGAGCATCCAAGCCCTAGTCCCTGAAGCACTGGTAGAGTCACAGAAGATGAAACTGAACCCCACAACACCAAATACTAAGCTACACTTATTCTGTGGGGGTCTCTTATTCTTGGGTCTCTGTCACTGGTGCAAAGTAAACCTTGCAGAATAAACTTGTTGAATTTTAATAATTCCACATTTTCTGCCATCTCTGCATAGGATCAGTGCTAGTAAAACATTCTTATGTACAAGCTATTTCCCCTTGCACAGAACGGCTTGAGCGAGGAGGGAGCTTACGCATCTAGCTCCAACTCCTCTGCTGTGGTCAGGAACACCTCCCACCAGATCAGGCTGCTGAGGCCCTATCCAACCTGACCTTGGGCACCCCAGGGATGAGGCTTCCACAGCATCTCTGGGCAATCTGTTCCAGTGACTCAGCACTCTCTGAGTAAAGAATTCTTCCTAATATATTATCTAGATCCTTTTTCTTTATTTTAAAAGTTATTACCTCTTGTCTTATCATGACATTCCTCGATAAAGTGTCCCACTCCTGCTTTCATGTAGGTTTCCTCCAGGTGTTGGTATGAAATACCCTTCTAAGTACTGGTAGGAAGAGGGTACATACCCCTCTTCCTCAACTAGATTTTGAACCTCACAGTTTATCTACATCACTGCTCACTATCTCTGGAAATAAACCTGGCCTCAGCTTACCTGGAGCCGTCGCAATGCTTTCTGAGCACTCTCTGGCTTCTTGTACTCCACAAATCCGAAGCCCATGGAAAGCAAAGTGCCTATAAGAAGATAAAGGAAAACTGTTATGATAGCAGGAAACAAGGATACTAAAAAGTAAACATAAAAACAAAGTGCTGTTGCATACTAACTACTAACACTGCCACAGCATTACATGGATTCCACCATTAACTGCAGTGCCCAGCGGGATCCAGGGACAACTGTGAGCACAAAAATTCTCTGAATCTCTGACTGCTAAAACTGGGGGGCGAGCAAAAACTAATACACTGAAGAAGGGGCCAGTCTGTCCTTGTCCTGACTGTCATATTCCTCATTAACACTCCTTACCAGCTTGCATGGAACAAAATACTGCTCTAGAATGGATGCTCAGTTTGAGGAGCTTGTTTTGATGCTGCTATCAGAGATGGCACTGTATGCCAAACTGATTTTGAGCTTTGTGAGATTTCAGCACAGCCTCCATAAATTAAACAATAACTGTATGTCCTATAGAACTACCGCTGTTTGTAGTCAGGGTGACTGATCCTATTATAGATACACAAGCCTCTGCTTATACACAGGACATTTCCCTAATGTACGAAACAAGACCTTCACTGGGGAAATTTGTACACAGCCCAGACATAAGTGTGACTTTTGCTGTGGGAAAGAAATACGCAGGTTGCAGTCTGGTCCCCAGATGAGGCTTTTCTAATCTGCAACCCATTCAGAAATTGGTTTTGGTTAACAGACAGCAAATAGGCACTTAATGACCACTGCTGGGAACCAAGCATTTGAGATCTGTTTAAAGGCAAACTGTCATGTGCTAGTAATGGGATGATTTCCCACTACAACAAAACAAAAGCCCAACATTTGAGAGACAGAACATCTGTGAGGCAGGCAAAAAACAGAATATGCTTCTGTGAACCTGGAAAGGCAGTTGCAATTTCCAGGCCCATAAATAAAGCTAGGAGAGGAAAGGAAAAATCCACAAGCAAAAACACATCACCAAATTTCTAACTTCTGAACTTGAGAGGCAGCAGGATCCTGAGGTCACCCTGCAGCAACAGAAACCAATAGTGCTGGTAGGCGGGATGAGCTCAGACCAGATTCAAACGCTGCTGTCTAGTCAAGAGCATGCCACACACGTCAGCAGCACTGAAGAACGGACTTTATTCTTTTTCTTTCAGTAAATCGGAGTTTTTAAGCATCCCATGCAAAAGGATGCCTAGGGAGTTATTCCCCAAGGCAAAATCCCACAGAGCTGTGCAATCCCTAGCCTAAAATCTGGAAAGATGCAGCCCATCCAGCTTGCCTTATGCAATCCCTTTCCTGTCCAACCCCATGGGAGGTAGGCAGAGATCCTGCTGGGATCAGCGCAGGCAGCAAACAATGCCTGCTCAGCGCAGTACTCAGCCAGTAGAAGTTGAAGACTGTGGCTGCTGTTGTGGATAAAGTGTTGTGCACATGTTCAATCATTTAAGTGCACTGGTCCCTTTCAACTTGCATCCTGCTCTGTGATCCTGAAGGAGTTGGCTTCTCTGTCCTGATCTCAAGAAAAGGCCACATCTCCACAAATTCCACAATTCAGCTTAACCTTCTAGACTGAACTCCCGTGTGTTTTTGGCTGCTGTTTTCAGCCATTTCAACAGGCACACTTCTAGAAACACTGAAGACCTCATCAATGCAAAAATAACAAATGCTCATCCAGATGAATGCTAACGCAATGCCACACCTGAGCCCTCAGCAACCAGCTGCGGGAAGGAATTGAACAGTAACATCTAGAGTACCTGCTTTGTCTTTCTTCTTGGATACTGTGCAGCTCTTCACAGCTCCCACTTTGGAGAACGTCTGCAAGGAATTCAGACACCCTTTGTCAGAGGCTTATAACTCAGTTTGAGTGACAGTGTAGCACTCTTTCAGAGCCAGAGGCACATGCTTGCAAGCCTACCTCCCCGCCAGGCACACCTGACAAGCAGGCAGCACAGCTGCTTTTTCTCTTACAAGATTATTTCTGCACAAATACACAGACAGACTTGTAAATAAATCAACACAGATGGTCCCAGAAATCCTTCACCACTCCTCAGAAACCACTGAGCTCTGTGGTTGTTGTGGGGGACCACAGCAGATCACAAGCTGTCTGCACCCAGGCAGGGACCCAACTGCAGGTAACTCTTGTGATCCTCGTAAGAAAACAGCTCCTTCCAGAGTTGTAAGAGAGGTGCTGCAGGGCAGCATGGGCTGTTCTACTGTGGCACAACATTTGTATGATTCCCTTGTACAACTGCAACTGGAATGTAGGAAAGAAAAAAGAAAAAAAGAAGTCCTGGTCCTTCTCTGAGTATTTAACGTTTGTCCCCACAGCCAGCAGGACCAGATCTATACTAGAACCTCCATCCCAAGGTGGAGCAGCACAGGTCCAGGATGGACTGACATCCCACCACCATTCTTGGACCATGAAATACGGCATGTCACGAGGCTACAGAAAGTGGCAAAGGTGAGAACTTGCAACTGTTTTTTCCCAGCCTCACTATTAATATTCCATGTGGTTTTAGAAACGCTACAATCTCCCCCAAGTGCTTTGCTGAGGTAAAGCAGCACAGACAGCTCCATACTGGCACAAAATCTAAGCACATGTCAGTGAAATAATCACTTATGGCCATAGCATGCCGTGCAGTATTACAGATGCACAAGTGCTGATCCCAAGGAGAAGAATGGGAAACAAAGAGTCTTAAAAGATTTCCTACTCCCTCCACCTGTCCCAAGGTAGAATTCAAATCCATCAAAACTGTTTTAGATACGTTTGTCTAATAGAAGCCTAAAACTCAAGAGTGGAGGCTTCCTGCCCCAGTACTCCCAGTGCTCCCTCATGTACCATTAGGGCCACGCCACCGACAATTTAACTCCTTTCAACACCATCGTTAACACATCAGAGGTGGAGGACACCTTTCTCCCTGCACTCTGCAACACAGGTGAGCCCTTTCTTCAAGCCCATGCAATGAGTAGGGGCCTTCCAGCAACAAGGCGCCCAGTGTGGTCTCAACCTGCTCCTATCCATCACAGCAGCCCTGCCTATACTAAGCAAAACCCAGACTCCACTCCTTGCTTATGGCTTACCTCCTTCAGTGTGTCTTCTGTGGTGGTAAAGTTGAGGTTCTTGATAAACAAGGTACAACCTGGAATGGTCTCTTCCTCATCTTCCTCTTCATCTTCTTCCTCATCCTGTGCTGATGTTTCCCCTGAACCCTTTACAGTTGTGTCACCATCTGATACAAAAAGAGAAAACTCAATCCGTAAGACACAACAAAGCCAAATCTGGGTGAGCTTGCCCCCTGCCCCAGCTGACAGTCACTGCTTCAGCAAGATCAGACCACTCCTCTACTGGGTGAACAGAGACTGAGGCTGACTCAGCACGCACATGTGAACAGGTCCCTGTAGAAACAAAATCCTTTGAACGCAGAAACTCCATAAGCCTGCTGCTTGGCCCTTAAACACCCCACATCAATCCTCGCCAGACACCTACTGAGCTAGGCAAGGAGCCCTGGACTTGCTTAAGTACAATTCTGCAGTGATCTAACACCTCATCTCTTGATAATACATACCTACAGGGTGTGAAACCACAACTTCCGCATCAGCACACGAAGGCCGTTGTTAGACACACTAGCTGTCATCCACTGGCTTTCCAACTTCTTCCCTTCCTAGACAACTTGTTTTCCATACCAGCTTCAGCCCCTAACAGCACAGCTGATGCTGTGCTCAAGGGGACCAAGCTAAGCGTCTCCCTCTGGCATTACCACCATCCCCTCGATGACTTTTCTAGGCTTAGTGCTCGCTCATTTGGTATGAGAGAACCTGCATGGAGCCAGGGGTGCTTAGACACTTCCCAGCTCTACCTCCATAGCCAACAACAACCCCACAGGGCTCCATCCAGTTGCCTTCCCTACTGCTGGCACCACACAGCCCAAGCCTTCCCAGTCAGGTGGTCAAACCCTCCTTGCCCCAACCCGCAGCATGTTTGCCAACACAGCATGGAAAAAACTCATTGCCTTTGAAGATAAGTCATTTGAAGAAAGGGAGGGAAGAGATTTAGTGAGACAGGGTAGGAGAAAAAGGTGCCTCCATCTGTAGCTGGCACAATAAGAGGCCACGTGCAGCCGCCCAAAGCCCTTTTGTGAATGAGGTGATGAGTTTATTGCACATCCCCTTCCTCTCCCCTTTCCTAGATGCAGAGCTCCAGAGGCTGGCAGAAAAGACCATTATCAGCCCTGAGCAGCCTTCCAGGAGCTCCTGTGCTTAAAGCCCTTTATCTTGAGGTGAGGGTCTCGGTTACAGGGAGATAAAGCAGCTCCCCCAGTTCCCTTGGGCTCCAGCCATCCCCTGTGACCCACGTGCAGAACAGCAGCCCACGAAGAGGCTTTTCATTAGCTTTTCTCCCCCCTCCCAAAACCTCAGTCCTGAAATAGCTTCCAACGAGACAAACCTATTTAAAGCCAACCTTTTTTCTTTTTTCTTTTTTTTTTTTTTCAAGTCTTGAAAGGTTTTAAATATACAGGCGAGAATTAATGTTTACAGGATGGGGAAAATGAGAGTTTACCAGTGGAGAGAAGGCTCTGCCCTTGCAGCAGTGGAAAATCATCCAGACAAAGCACACAGCAGGAATTGATGCAAGAGAAACAGAGAAAGAAGAGTAGAGACTCATAGCCTGCCACTGGCAAGTCAGCTGCCAGATCCTCCATTGCTGTGCAAGTCAGTTGCTCAGGTGCTCTTGCACAAGGAGGTGTCCTTGCAGAGCACGAGACCACATGCACTCTGGGGTTAGGGCTGGCCTACAGAGTAACTACAGCTCTCAGTGGCTGCTGCCAAGAGCAAAATGGACCAAAAGTTTCCTGCCCTTGCCCAGAGCATCAGCTCCAATCCAAATTGGATTGGTGTACAGTGGGCAGTACCGCACTCCACATCTCATCCAACAGGCAAGGAGTGAGACAGGACTAAGGCCAGAACTTGAGTGGCAACATCAGCAACCACACTGCCCAGTGAGGTGACCCTAAGAACCATGTACAGAATGCCATGAGGCTGGTTCTGTTCCAGTTACAGAATAGCTTACATTAGTGTATAGGAGCTGCTGATTAACAGCTTGAATCACTGGTTGAGCACCTGGAGAAAAGACTGGGTCAGCCCTGAAAGCACAGGTGCAGGCAATTCAGCTGTGTGACTGGAAGGGGGGGGAGCCTGGCTGCACCTCTCGTAGACCTCATTTAAGGGCTGACTGCCACTGGGGAAGGGTCTCTAGTAAGAGATCCTTTGTGGAGTCTTTCTACAAGCCTAGATCTTCAGAGGCAGGTAAGCACCCTTCTTTTTGTAACACCTTGCATTTGTTGCCATTACAGTTGAAAAGGACCTTAAAGCTCATCCAGTTGCAACTGTCCTGCTTTGGGCTGGTTGTCACCCATCAAACCGTGCTGCCCAAGGCCCCAGCCTGGTCCTGAATGCCTCCAGGGTACACACACAGCTTCCCTGAGCAACCTGTTCCAGTGCATCAAAAAGTTCAGGAATGTCAGCATTGCTACTTTACATGGAAAAGAGCATGGAAACAAAGGCAGATTCCTCTGATACAGTTAAAGCTCTTACCAGGTATCAGCCTTTCTTTTCCCTCCTTCTCCACAGCTTCTATGTTTTTTTTCTGAAGGGCTGGGCTGGAGAAGACACCCATTGGAGCCCATTCCAGATACAACGGCACAGAGTGAAACTGTGGAGAGAACACAGGAGAAATGTGAAGAGCAAAAGTTGAAGCCTGAAGAAAAGTCTGCTCTCAGCTCCATTTTCCCCTCAAACACCCTGTTATGGACAAGAGAAGAAAAGCTATGCAGCATCTTTGTTTGGTTCAACCATCTTTCACTGGAGAAGTGAGTCAGTATCCAAATTCATAGAGGACAAGCCTATGGAAACCAGAGGACAAGGAACAAGGAAGGCCACCGCTAGGTGGTACCAACTCTACTATAGCAAAAGGCATCAGAAACCCTCTCCCAGGCCACAGAGGGTTTTTGGACGCTTGTCACAGCACACTCTTCCAGCTTTTTTTTTTTTTTTTTTTTTTTTTTAATGGAAATGGTTTGAAATTGAGGGAGGAAAGATTGAGGTTGGATGTCAGGGGGAAGTTCTTTACTATGAGAGTGGTGAGGTGCTGGAACAGCTGCCCAGAGAGGCTGTGGATGCCCCGTCCATCCCTGGAGGTGTTCAAGGCCAGGTTGGATGGGGCCCTGGGCAGCCTGGGCTGGTATCAAATGTGCAGGTTCGTGGCCCTGCATGTGGCAGGGGGTTGGAAATTCATGATCCTTGAGGTCCCTTCCAACATTGGCCATTCTGTGATTCTGTGAATGCTGTTAGCTCACTTTCCCTTGAAAACCATCTTTATCTCAATTTTAGCATGCACTCTTTTCAGGAGCTTCACAATTAGCCAACATCCTGCAGGCAGCTGCATACCCTCTGGCTACACTCACCTTGGAGTAGGCCAGCTTAGTGAATGCTTGCTTGGCCTCGGTTGGTTCCAGGAACTCCACAATGGCTGTGATGCCTCCAGCTGGGAGTAGCACCCGGCCCAGGCTGCCATGTTTGCCAAAGACAGCCTCCAGCTCTGCTGTGCTTGTGGTGGCTGGGAGGTTCTTCACCAGGATCACAGTTTTACTTCGCTCACCAGCAGCCTGACATGTTCAGTGGGAGAAGAGGAGAAGGAGGACTTAGGACTTCAGAACGCAAAAACCGATCTCTTACTAACTGAAGATTTCATTTTCAATACAGTGTGCTCTCTCATGCCATGTCAGGCCCTTCCAGGATCCAAAAGTGACAACCACCACTTAGCAAAGGCTTTCTGTTGAGAAGATGCATGCCCCAGCACAAACCTCATTATACAAATTCTCACACACACAGATTTCAGTTCCAGCTGCATCCTGCTACAGACACAGGACTTCATCTCTGCTACTAACATGTTGTCACACTATCGCATGTACTTCAACTATCCCAAGCACGACTTCATCTTTAAGAGTTCAGAACAACTCAGAACTGTTTTAACAGTTCAATCCTGCACGATGAAGATTTTTAATTAAAAATCTTAAAAAGAGCATAGGATGTCAGGACTGGGCAGAAGAACCAGGCTCACTCTGCAGCCTCATGGCAGGCATCTCACCTGACTGAAGGAATCCAGGCTAACTCCATTTTCAATGAGGAACCGTCGGATTTCCTGGACCAGCTCGGTTTCTCCCAGAGCAACCCTCACTGCCACGCTATCTTTACTCTCCTGCAGGCAAGAATAACAGTCAACAACGTGGTAAGTGTTCAAAACAGAAGCAAAGGGGCCTGGTCCAGGAATTTGCTGAGCACTTATTCCTGCTGCTCTTAGAAGAGCACAGAAATTGAAGACAAAATGGTTCAGTTCCTCTGAAGCTGCTGGGAGTTTTGCTGTTAGAGCTAGAGAACTTCTCAAGGAAAGTGAAGTGATTCTAAATTTTAGTCTGTGAATTCCCATCAATTTTTAGTCACATGCAAATACAAACCTCAGGCACAGAAAAGCCTAACTAGGAGGGAAAGAGCAGAGATAGGAGTGTCATTTTGAGTTCTAGTTTCAAAGACTGTCACCTACAGACAGGCTACAGGACCACTGACCTTTCAGTCAGTGTGGAGCTTATGACTGCGCAGCAGCTCTTGCTGTGCAAAATGACCAGGCGGGTGTTAGCCATGAGCAAAGAGGTCAGAAAATGGTCTCCCACCCCATTTGATCAGTACCCCAACTCACATGATCCAGCACTTGGCTTTTGGAAGCATTGTATTTCTGAGCAATTGCATCAGCCACAGCATTTGTCCCCACGAACAACGTATTCCAATTGTGAGAGCTGGAAAGAGAAAGAGGTTCAAATCTTGTAGTTTTTTCTTCCACTGACATCTCTCTGCTCAATGGTCCTGGAAAAGAAGAGCTTTCAAGGCCACCACTAGTAACAAGGATAAGATGGGGGGAAATAACAGTAGAACATCCTTATAAAATGGACAGGATGAGAGAGACATGACTGGTGAGCAAACAAAGGCAGCAATGCTGGCACCTTAGCTCTTCTTCCCTAGCATGTGAGTGGCCACAGCTATGCAGTTATAACTGGAAACTGGCTCAGAGGAACATGTGTTTTTTCATATGGTTTTCTAAAAGCAAAATCCTGCGCAAGGAAAGTTGCAATCCTTGCCTGTAAGGTCTGAAAATACTACCAACTTTCAAACCAGTCTGTTAGAAAGATAACTCCTGAACATTTCAGAATACAGGTGACCGAGTGGATGAGAAAGGTGTAACTGATTTGTAGCCACTACTCTGAAGAGTTACAGCATGAGATCAGTTTTATTAGACACCAGAGAAATTCACACACAAAGCCAAAGAAAACCACATTTCTTTCCATATATGTTCAGTATGTTCAGTACTTGCTGAACTACTAGAGCTACTTGGAAAGAGGAATTAAGTAGGTAAGAGGTAAACGAAACAGAAAGCTGCATAACAAATTCTCTACTGACTTTGGTAATCTATACAGGCCCTACAAAGATGCGTTCTGGCCATCTGGTAATTTGGCAGGTTGTGTTGTCTTACCCTGCCACAAGACACCTCCGTACCTGGCACTGCTGGCTTTGTCCTTGGCCTGCTTCTGCTTTTTGTAGGAGGAAGATTCTTCTGCATCAATATCTTCAATTTTTTCCTTTTTGACTGTGGAGGGTAAAAGATGCATCATTCTGCCCTAGAAGAAAAGACAAGATTCAGAATCACAGAACTGCAGTGGTTGGAAAGAATTTCTAGAGATCTTTGAGCCCAACCTCTCTGTTAAAGCAGGTTCCCTATAGTAGGTCATACAGGTAAGTGTCCAGATAGGTCTTGAATATCTCCAAAGAGGAAGACTCCACAACCTCTCTGGGCAGCCTGCCCCAATGCTCTGCCACCCTCACTGTAAAGAAGTTCTTCTTTGTGTGAAAATTCCTATGATTCAGTTTTTGGTCTTTGCTCCACGTCTTATCGCTACACACCACTGAAGAGTCTGCCCTCATCCAACTGACACCTGCACTTCAGATATTTATAAACACTGATCTGAAGCTCTGAAATAATTCACAGAAGTTCATGAACTAAGCAGAGGAAAGAAATTTTCAGACATTTCTCTTAGGCAAGTGAACTAGGTGAAAGTAAACCTTCCTTCTTAGAGAAGGCATACTGCAGGTGAGAATAACCATACAAAGCATGACAGACTCAGACCTCAGTATCTGTGAAACTGTTCAAACCAGGCTGCTCTGCCAGAGGCAGTCGTGTTCCTAGACAGTAAAGCAGAATTTAGCCCTTAGCACCTAGGGGAATTCTGCTCAGCAACACCTAGGAGCAAACACCTGTGTGCTTCACTAATAACCACCTTTACCAGGTAGGCTGATGGCATGTGAGACTCAAGTCACTGTACCTGGAACACCTGCCCATCCATTTCTGCATAGGCCTTCACTGCGTGTTCAGGAATCATGTAGGTGATGAAAGCAAATCCTTTGGGTTTCTTTGTCAATCTGTCAATAGGGAAATGGATCTCTGAGAGAGGCCCTGCAAGAGAAAAAGCCTTTCAGGGAGCGATCACTTACACGGCCATCACACTCGCCAGCAGCATTCTGAACAGGCATCCCTTGGTCACGGCTAGGAAAGGAGCCAGAGAGAGAAGAGCAGGTCTGAACATTGCAGGAAGGTGTGTGATGAGCCATGAGTCTGGGTGCGGAGCCACTAGCTGCAGACCAACAAGGAGGGCCCAGCAGTAGCACCCAAAGTCCAGATATGCTGTAGCACACATGACTTCAACTGTGGGATTGGAGATATGAAGAATGAGGGCAGATGCACACACAGCACACCTGAGCTAAGTGGTACAGCATCAGTTTCAATACCAAGCAGCCACATGCTGTCACACCAGGCACTGAAGATGATTTGAGTCTGTCTGTGTCTGAGAGGTGTGAGGTGCAGATTCATACGTGCATTCCCACCCAGCAAACCTCTGCTTGCAAGGAGACAAAGCACTGCAAGTCCCAGCACTACAGCAAGTACGTACCATACTTGGAAAAGATCTTCTCCAAGTCCTCCTCAGTGCTAGTAAAAGGAAGATTTCTGACAAAGAGTCTCCCCGATTCAGACAAGTCTTCCTCTTCCTCATCATCCCTCTTCATTCGTTGCCAAGGCTGGCCAGGAGTTTTTGCTGTAACAGTTTCTTTTGGGGTATTCTCACATCGGGACACCTCAATGTATCGCCCACCTAGTCAACAAACATACACAGGCACATTAGATGCTTCCTGAGGCCATGAGCTATCAATATCAATGTGTTAAGAGTCTAGGCTTACAACAGTGAGAAAAGCAATCACAATTCAAAAGAACTGAGTAGAATTCTGTCAGATTAAATAAAAGAAAGACAGTTTCAAGAGATTAGCAGAACATCTGCTAGTCATCTTTAGACTCCTTTCCCTTCAGACAGCTTCAATCCTTCTGATTCCATCAACCTCTTCCACAGGCTTCTAAGTCTATGTTCCAATCCTACATGGGATTTTTGCCAAGTATGAGCAGCTTCACTAAGGACTTCAGTAAGAATGGGTTTCAAATGCAGGCTTGGAGAATCATTTGTAAAAATCCCTGCACTATCCCAACTTGATTTTTACAGTATCATTTTTTACCAAAAGCAAGATACACATCAGGCACATGACAAATATCAAGAGCCAAAGAGTAACAAACATAGGTCAGCCACTCCGAGCTGCTCCTGATGGCACTTACATGGCAACTGGTTATCCCACAACAGCTGTGCAGAGGAAACCTCCCCCACCATTTGCATGGAAGAAACTGAAGCAATGGGAGATTCTTTCACATGGAGCACTTTAACACCTGAGCACTCTGTCACTGACATCAGAACAAGAAGGAACAAACAGCACTTACCTATGTATTCTTTTTTCCGCTTCAAGGCCCTTTGCACTTCTGCCTCACCCTTCAAATCAACAAAGATATAACCTTGGAGGAAGAAAAGGTTCAGCTGAGCATCATGCAGGGAAACACAGTCACTAATGGGCTAATTAAGGGTGAATCAGATTTTTAAAACATAGATTCCTACAGATAAGGCATTCAGCTCCCATTAAATTTTCAATCCAGAGTGAAAATGGCTGTGGCAGACTGGAAGGCTGCCTCTTAATAGCTCATTCTCTATGTATAAACTGAACAAGCCTGTCTTAACAGCTGAAGTAGGCTTTCCACAGGCACCTTCCAGAGCAAAGAAACGGTGCATCTGCTTCTAGGCTATGAAAGGAAAGCATATAACTAAGTTCCCTGCCAGCTCTAAGGACCTGCACCTTCTGATGGGTACTTCCAGTACCACAGCCAGTCAGGAGAGCACCTTGGCTAAAGGTAGATCTGCAGCAGCAGCTTTTCCCAGAGGAAGGGGCCTTTCCTTGGCGTGGTTGGGGAAGTTTAGGAAAACTTCAAAGACAAAAGAAAACCAAAGAAAAGGCTCCCGCTACTGTAATGCTGCTGCATTACCCTAAGGGAGTACAGCCAACATTACTCTGTCCACAGCATCCCATGGCTAGCAACTAGGGCAGGTGAGCTGCAAAGTCACAGAAAGGTCAGTAAGAAACGGGACACAAGCCAGTAATGTGGAACTACAGATGGAAAGAACAAAGGTGTGACTGAGAGGTCATCTGACTCACACAGCCAACCCTCTTCCACAAATACACATTACCTGTATTTTTCCCCTGGGCATTTTTTCCTATCCTGATTGCCACTGGCTTCAGAGGTGACAAGAATTCTCGAATCTTTTGCTGCAGGAAGAATAAGAATTGTTTAAATGAGTTGTTGGATACAGAAAGCTGTCATCAGACAACCTTTTCTGAAAGAAGTACCATAAAAACACCACATGTAATATAGGTAGCTCACTCCAAAAGTAAAAGTATTTATTTCCATGAAATCTACAACAGATACAAAGAGTGTAATATTATCTGATAGAGGCAGTTCTCAGCTACAAAAAACTGTTTTTCAACATAGCCACTACCATTAGCTCTGTATTTTCACCAGCAGTGAACAGGAGCCTGGATGCTGCACTCATAAAAATCTGCACCTGAGGAGGTAACCCAGAGTCACTGTCACACTGAAACAAAGCACCCCCCCCTCACTGTGCTCACATCCACTGTTTGATCTCCATCAATGTTCAGCAAGCATTGATGGATGTAAACGAGTGAAATTTTTTTTACAAGGAGAAACTCCATTCCTCATCTTTGCTTCATATGCACTTCCACGTCAGATACCATTTTGTCAGTTCTCCTCTGCCGCCATCTGTTGCACAGCAACAAAATGTAAAGGAATATTGGTGGGAAAGGCCAACTCCTACTGCCATACCAACATCCACTTCTGATGTCATGGGCCAACATTAAAAAAAAAAACCAACAAAAAAACACAACAGGAGGCATTACTTTTGGAGCAGTATCTGTACAAGTAAAAAAGCTTCCCCAGATGCCCATAAAATCCTCAGCACAGTTCAACCAAGTGAAGACAGGGCCTCTGCAAAGACCTTGCTGAGTTACAAGCTGGGAATTCTCAGCTCGGGAGCCAAGCTTACCTCAGTGATATTCAAAGGGGCACCACGTAGTTTCACTGTGTGTGGTGTGCTTGCTTCTGCTGAACTGACTTGGTGCTTCTGCTGCACAGAAGACTGGAAAAAAAGAAGCTGACTGAGAAACTGTAGAAGTCATGACACAACCAGGTGATTTTGAATAGCAAGCAGGAGGCTGAAGAGTGGAGGAGGAAAAACAATTCCATCAGCCTGGGCAGGAGGACTTAGATAAGGGTGCAAAGCCTGACTGGGATGGTCAAATGCAGATGCTAAAAACAAGCTCTGCAAAGTATTCCCTGCAGACATATGTAAGAAGAGAGAAAAGCCTATGAAAGGGGCACTAATACTACCCCTTAGGAAGTTCTGTTTTCCAGAAAAAGAAATTTAACTAGCATTGAGAGGAGATCTGACAAATCCATTTTTTAAATGGGTCCAACCCGGTAAGCCAAAAAAGCTGGTGCCTAGGGGTCTCCCAGACTTCAAGTTTTCAATTACATCCCTGGAGTAACCAACAAACACTATCCCATGAAGCTCCTGCCTTAAGCGTGACAAAAGTGTAATTCATTTCTACCTCTAGTGTGGATCCTTTTTTCTTCTTCTCTGCTGGTGTCTCTTGCTCTGCTTCTTGGGGTTTTGACTTCCTCCTTTTATCTGTGTGGGTGCCAATATTTTCTGTAATGCCTGAATCCTCCTCATTCTTGCTTTCCTCTTCCTCTTCCTCACTATCTGTTTCTTCCTCTGTACTGGATGAAGAGCAGGAGGAGGAATCCCTCACTACTTTAGATTTCAGGTAATCCATATCTGAGAGGTCTTCTCTCGTAGCTGCCTTCTTCTCCTGTTGTTTCTTTGCTGTCAGAAAGGAGAGACCAAAGAAGTTTTATCTACAGATACTGCTGCTCTCTCCCCTGCCAAGTTAAAGCTGAGAACAGGCACAATCACTGTGACCTTCTACTCTACACTTTCCACCTAAAAAGAAGTCTAGAAAACAGTAGAGCGATTTTAAACCAGCACTTCTACACTAACATGCCTGGATTCCTGCTTTCTTTCTTTTAAGCAACAATTCACGTATAATACAAATTGGAGAGGGCTGCCCTGCTCGTTTTCCTAGGCTTTGAATTAATGACCCAGGAGAAAGCACAAATGCCATCCCCTTAATACCAGAAAGAGTGTTTCCCAAATTTCTCCGTACTTGGGAAGGCATCTGCACTTCCACAGTGCACACGAGTTATGTGTTGGAGAAACTACCCTTCTGATTACACTCACTGTTTGTAAGCAGGACACTGAATCAAATTCCATCAGCATGTTTGGTCTCCCATTCACCAAGACAAAGCCAAGCAAAGGGTGATAGTCCATTTTAGTACCTCTGGTTTCCTCCTCATCTCTAAAGGATTCACTCCCATCCTTCTCCTCCTCACTCAGATCCTCAGACTCATCTGAATCAAAGTTCAGATAATCAGCCACTAGCTTTGATTTTTCCTTCTTGGGCTCCTCCACCAAAGTGTCATTAGCCCAAGTGGCCACCTGAGACCGTTTCTGGTGGACCACCAAGAATTCCTGGAATGTTTTATCTTCTTCCAGCTGTTGAAAAACAAACCAAGCAAAAGACAAAAACAAAAACGTGAAGACAAACAAAACTGAACTAGTGGCATGTTAAAATTCAAAGAAACTCATTTCCAGTACCATAAAAAAGAACAATTCATAGAGAGCAGTCCATTGTACACTCACAAGGTGAGCACTTAGTCACTAACATCTTCTCAGTCTTTCAGCCCTAGTCCTTCTTGTTAATGTTTAGAAAACACTTTAAAGAAAACAAGAAGATATTAAAGAAGGAAAAAAGCATGCAAACTAAACATGACACAACTTGCATGTGATATAACTGTTGAAAGATCTGTCCTGGATAGAGTGCTTATTCATGGAGAAGTATTTAACGATTAAAAAAAAGATAAAAATTAATATATATACATACACACACACACACACACACAGATCAGTCCTCAGTGTTCAGTGTTAAAACTGTGATTTGTTACCGTGGAATTGGACTGCAATGCAGTTCTTCAAATCACACATCTTGCTAAATTTGTAACAGTACAGAAAAGGGCTATTCATCTCTTAATACAAGTTATCAACAATGTAGGCATTGGAACTGAAACTCTACTCACCTCCTTAAAGTTTTCTGATGGATTTTTCTTCTTTTTATCCTAGGAAGAGAAGCCATTTTTAGAAAGCCTTATTAGAAGCAGAGCCAGTGATACTTCTCAGGTAACCTAACGATAGAGGTTAAATAGGTAAATTTCCTAAGGCAGAAAATGCCAGAATCAGTACTCCAACATCAGCTGTCCCCTTTTCCACACGCCAGGCTACTCTTCTCTCTGCCAAGTCACTGACACGTGTCAGATCTTCAAGGAAAAAAGCAAGACTTACTTTCTTTGTGCTTGCAGGAGCTGCAATTGTCACAGGTTTCTCAGGCTGTTTTTCCAAGGCAGGGACTTTCTGAGAGTGCTTACTCCATGCTTTGGGCTTTGAAGGGTCACCAAAAGACTTGCAAAACTCAACCTGAGAAGAAAAAAAATCAAGTTTTTAATCAAATTCACCTTCAGCAGTCTTGTTCTGAAACTGCAGGATGCATTTAATCAAGAATCTTATAATCCAGACAGAACGGACGGTGTAGGTTAAGGATGTTCTTTCTAGAAGTACACAGCTTCATACTTACTCAAAATGGGAGTTTGTTATGCTCAATTACAGAGAATTAAATCAGCTCTCCTGCTTATCATGAATGAAAATTCCTGTCTAGTACACTAAGACGAATCACTTTAAATGAAAGAAAAAACAAGCTCAAGTTCAAAAGTTCAGATTATTACAGCTCAAAACCTGACATTTGCTCCAACCAATACTGAAATCACTGCTAGTGCACAGAAGACAGCCCATTTGTACCAAGTACCTGACTGAAACAGCAGCAAGGAGTCTGGGCATCAGGCTTTGCTGTTTTCATAGAACTGTATCATAAGATGGCCTGAGTTGAAAAGTATCATCGAGTTTCAACCCCCCCCGATGTGGGCAGGGTTGCCAGCTGCTAGACCAGGCTGCCCAGAGCCACATCCAGCCTGGCCTTGGATGCCTCCAGGGATGGAGTTTTGCTGCAAAGGACTCAGTCTTCAGACTTTTCTGGCCCTTAGGTATTCATCTGTAAGACCATCAAATCCCCCAGTGACTAAGTTTCTTAAGAATCAAAAGAAGGTATTTTTATATGTCAACTCACAGTGACTCTGGAGGTGTCTATGAAACTTCTGTTGAAATGGCTCAGTGCTGCTTGAGCTTCATCTTCAGACTTGTAGCCAATGAAGCCAAATTTCCGGAACTTGCCATCCTTGGTGAATTTCAAGCAACAATCAGTCAGTGTGCCAAAGGCTGCAAACAGCTTCCGAAAGCGATCTTCCTTCATCTGGAGAAGGGAAGAAGAAACGGAAGGCAGGTCAGCAACATAACTATAGCGATCTTTTACAGATAAGTCTAAAGCAAAACGTTTACTAACACAGAGGATTTCTGAAGAAATCTCTCTATGTTGTGGCAAGGCTGATAAGAAATGCATGTCAGCTATGAAAGTTTGTCCTCTTCCTCACAAATTCCTTACATGTATGCTTCTATGCCTACAAAACCTCCATAGCTAAAGGCTGCACCCGGGTGTTGGGATGCCCTCAGTGGAGCATCCAGTCCACCCACAAATAACTTTCAGTATCCCTAGGGGGGAGCAGAACCATTCACACCTCTCCTGCCTCCTTGGGAACACGGGGAGGATAGGGAGCCACAAACCGCCCCTCTCCTCCACCTCAGAAAGCTGCCGGATGTGCCCTGGGTGCAGAGGCATAGGCTGGAAGGCAGCTGCAGGGTTCCTCCTGACCCCACAGAACCCGAATCGTTCCTCATACAGAGCCCTCCACCCCCATGGCAGCTCCTCTCTCCTCCATAAGGCCCCGGGGCACCTCCACAACTCATAACCACCAACGGCCATCTCTCGCGGAAAACACCCGCTCCCCCAGAACCTCCACCTGCTCTTCGCCCCTTCCCCAGGCCTCTCCGTGAGGCACCTCTCCTCCCCCGGCCCTTTCTCGTCCGTGCAGCCATCAGATTCATCTCTCTTCCTGGGCCCCGAACGCTGTCACACAAAGGTCGCAGGCAGACTCACCCCGTTGGGAAGGTTCTTCACGATGAGCCGAGACATGTCGGCTCTGAGAGCAGCCCGACAGAACACGGCACTAGGCCCAACCTGCCTCAGAGTCGCGCACGCCGCCCCTGGGCGCCGCCATCTTCCCGCTGCATCACGTGAGCACGGAGAGGCAGCGCGCAGGCGCGACGAGGCGGGGCCTGGCGGCGGGCCTTAGCAACAGGCCCTAGCAACGGGCCTTAGCAACGGGGTGGAACAGGGGAATGGCTCCTCTCGCTTCCAGCCGCGCAGCCCCGCTCTGCCTCGTCCAGAGGGCTTCGTCTGCAGGAGGAGGCTCAATTCCTGCGCAGCTCCAGCCCTGCCCGCAGGAAGAAGTGCGGGTGGTGGTGGTGGTGGTGCTGGGCTTGCTGCTGGGCCCGGTGCTCTTCTGCTTCCCCATCCCCTGAACCCAGGCAGTGTATGGCAGAAGGGCCCTATTGCATCCCACCAGGACTAGAGAGCAGGTGTGTATATGGGGAGCGCAGCATAAACCCTGGTGAGCATGAAGGGAAACACCTGCATTTCCAGGGATGAAGAACTGGAGGGGTGGACAAGCTTAGTGCACAGGAGAAAGGAGAGAGCGAGATGGATGTCTGGAGCAGGATGGCTGTCTGCTGCTCTGCTCTATGGGACAGCACGCACCACGAAGCCTTCCTCCTGTAGCCTGGGACAAGATGTGCCTGCTCCTATCGCCCTGCTCCTCGCAGGGGTCGCACGAGATGGCAGCGCAGGGCCTGCTCCTCCTGCCCTCTGCTGCTGTCCTTGCCAGGCTGTCAGCCTGTCACTGGGACACAGGCTGGCACTGACAGGGCCCTACGTACCATCACTGACACATCCAGACCGTGCCCTTGTCACTCCTGTCCTTGCTGGGATGTCTGTCCCCTTCTATCCCTCCCCATCTTCTTCTCACCTGCTGCTTGTGGCCGCCGGCGGGTGCGGCTCCAGCACACTGTGTCCAGGACAGCTCTGTCCTTGTCCTCCTAAGCAGGCATTGCTGGGACAGAGCTGCCACCAGGCAGTGATCAGCTGATCTGTGCCATGCAGGACATCTCCTGCCCCAGCTTTACCTGGAGCTGCAGTTTCTCCCAACAGCTCCTCCTGTGATGGGGGTTGCTCTTTCCCAGCATCCTTCTGCTGTGTCTGTGCCCCCTCCAAAGGGGCTCAAGTCACAAAAAGCCAGCTCCAGGTGACACCAGGGACATGTCCTCCACATAGCTGAGCTCTGGGCTGCCTCAGTACCCATGGGGAAACATAGCTTTTGCCAGCACCACAGGAATGTACATTTTTGCTAACCCTCCTCCTTTAGCAATAACGTATTTTAGCTTCAATGAGGTGATCTAGCTACAGAAGCACAAGATTTAAAAACACTGACTTTGTAGTTAATTTCCTTTGCTCATTTTACCCCCAAGAATGCCTTTGGATCCAGTTTTTATGTTTGCAAGTGTGAGAACTAGAACAACTTTTATTTTTGAAGGTTTTTAGCTCTGGCAAAACCTGGGACTTCTGGGGCATCAGAAATAGGTGGCTATATCAGCAAGGAAAGAGCCTGCCATGCAAGCCCCAAGGCAGGCTTATTTCTGAAGGGAGGCTGCAGCCCCAGGCAGGTGGGAGGGAACCTGAGGCCCTAGCTTGAGAAGGGTCAAAGGAGGCTTTTGTAAAGCTGCTCGTAGTGCTTGAACATCTGTCCTGAAGGCCATCTTTAGCCCTTTTGCTGCTGGCACATGGTGTGGGTAGGGAACAGGCTGGGTGTTGCATAGCACTGGGTGCAGGACAAACAGCTCAACCCCCAAACTGCACCAGAGCAGCCTCAGAAACAGACTGAATGCATCCTGTTTTTCATTCTCAAATGATCCCATGCTCATGCCTGGGGAGGTTGCATTCAGACAAATTCAAGAGGGTACCCAGTGGGCAACGCACCCAGCAAAAGTGATGTGCCATCAACCTACAGCCTGGGTGTCCACAGATAGAGGAGCAGGGCTACTCTCTGGTCACTGCCAATAGCTCTGTGTAGGGCTGTCACGCTAGTGGCAGGGTGCAGGCACTGCCTGTCCCCTCACCCCTTAATCCAAGATCCCCTTGTGGCTGGCAGGAGGTGACGAGTGCTTTGTCCAAGCCCACCGCCAACAGCAGAAGATGCGGTCCTGCACGGCTCCAGCCGAGCTGTCACAATGTGTTTGGCGAACGGCTCATCAGCAGGACGGACAGGGAATTGCACAGCACCAAAGAGCAGGGGTCACCTTGCTGTAAAACACTGCTATGGGCTGCCTGCAGCCAAGAAGCTGAACTTTGGGAAGCAGGGCTGGAGGAGAGAAAGGAAGAAGCTGCTGCAGGTCCTGTCCATCCCTCGATACAAGAAGGGGTCAGATGCAAAGCCTACCACAGTTTTGGAGAGATGCTTCTTTTTGTCATGTGTCCGAAAGGGCACCAGAGGTTTGCCCCAGGTCACCTACAGCTTGCCCACCCTGCCTGCTGCCAGTCTTGCCTGAGAAGGACAAGCACAGCTGAGGGCAGCCCTTCATGCCTGTCTGAGCAGGGGCACTACGTACGCAGCAAGTGCAGGGCAGGTGAGGGTTGCTGGAGCCGGGGTCACCCTCAATGGACCAACAGCAGTATGCTGTTAGGAATTCTAGGGTGCCTGACCCTGTTCAGGGGTGCTGAGCATGCCTGCAGCCCTGCAGGACAGCAGGTAATGGAGGCACTCAGCTTCCCTGGCAGTATTCCACTCCCTCCCTTTTCTTCTAGATGTGGGTAATGAGCAAAATTCAGCCTCAGGGTGTTCCCACAGTGGGCTGTGAGCTGGCTGAGGACCTTTTTCACCTAATTTAATTAATCCACAGGTACTAGCAAGGACAAAGATGAGCATGACCAAGCAACAGTCACCAGTTCGTTTTGCTGCAAAGACACTCTGTGCGTGCAGAGAACATTTCAGGAACAGCTTTGCTGGAAATGCTTCCCTAAGTTTGATTTTGCTGCAGTCAGCTCCAGACTGCAGGAGACTTTGATCTTTCAGAGCAGAGATGGCTGGAACCACCTCATACGAGCAAATTGATCCTACTTGATCCTAGAGGAAGGACATCAAGATCTTGGAAGTGTGGTGCCCGATGAATCCATCTCCCTCATGCTGCACAAGAAGATGGAGCCCGTGGGAAGAGCAGAACATGCTGCCTTGCTGAAGGGCGTCACCTAGAGTGGGTAAATCCTCTGCTACATGGAGAGGATGTTTTCCTGCTTGCTGATTAGTGCAGCATCATCATGGGCAGAATTCACCTTTCACCCAGACAAATTGTCACCTGGCCTGCAATTGTGTCCTGTGGTCCTGGTTTCTGTACTTCCTCTCTGCAACTTTGAAGCAGAATATGTCTTTCCAGAGTCTGAAAGCTAAATTGTAACAAGTAGACAGGAGAGGATGGATAAGGACAGGAGAGCTTGTAGTGAGCTCAGAGGAGCCCCGGCACCAGCCAGGATTGCCATGGGGCAATCGGACATAGAGATTCAGACTTACAGGACTCCAGCAACATATCAACCAAGCAAAGGTCAACTTACGGTCCTCCAGAGAGACTGTAGGGGACCTTGGCATTGTGCAAACAAACTTCTTTAAGGCTAAGGGATCAGCTTTAAGGCTAAGATCGCTTGGCAGCACTCCTGAACCCACCAAGCCACGGGACATGTTGGCCGCGTCCTGCTGGCCATGCAGCTGCTCCTGATCCAAGCAATTACTGCCGTCTAGCAATGACAGCATTTCCTTCAGGTGGCAGATAAGGTCCAGCCCCCTTCCTGGAATGCCCCAAGCCAGACATCAGCGTCTCTCCTGACCCACGAAGGCTTACCGGCATCCTTCTGGTGGGTACATATGGGACACTCTATGAGGGGAAGGGTTCCGCCTGCTGCTGTCCCTTGCCCGCTCTCTCCTCCATCCATCACCATCTCCACCTCCTTCGGTTTCCTTCGTGTTTCTGTACTTTCAATTGTGTACAAAGGGGCTCAGGGGAGGGTCCAGGCAACAGCTGCCTTTGATCAGTGCAACATGTGGGAGATGGAGCACTTCAGGAATGCCGACTCCTGATCAAAGGTGGGAAGTCAGTGACAGCCTGGACCCTGCAAGAGCCCATCCCTGCTAATCCCCAGCAGGGAGCTGGAGGTAGGACTAGCAACCCATACAGTCCATCTGCCTGCCCATCAGAATGGACAAGCTGATGTGTCAAAAGGGATGGGAGGCCAAGCTGGAGAGTGGCCTCCAAAATTCATTGTTGGCACCTGAACCCAACCGTGCCTTTTGGCAGCAGAAATACTGCACACAGCTGGTTGCTCCAATGGAGAGGTGACACAGAGGGAAAATGGGACAGCAATGCCCCAACATGTCACCTATATAAAGATGAGGCTGGATTAAAAGGTGGCTTCTAGAGGAAGAGAAGAATTGATCATCCTTCTTGAGGGGTGAACAGAGGTCACTGGAGAAGTTAACAGCCAGCCTCCCTTTCAGAGAGGAAACCCCACAGTTGAGTGAGTCTGCATGCAGTCCCCCAAGACATTCCCACCTCTCCTTCTGCCCCAGATGTTCTTATCTGCTGTCTGTTTCCCTGATAACCCCAGGCATGAAGCTGGGAAACCTTTCTGCATGGAGCAGGTTGGCCCAGCAAGGCAGAGTGTGAAGACCCACTGCCCGCAGTGTTTGGCCCCTCCAATGGGAAGGACGCTTCTTCCAGCCTCAGCACCACCCAGCAAAGAGCAAAAGAATCCCTTGATGCCCACAGCACCCTGCACCTTTCCCTGCCCCATCTCTATTTGCACATTTCTTGGACAAGACTCCTCTGTCATGTCGAAAAGGGAAGCTTTTAGAAAGAGCTGATAAGGGCAATTCCCCTGGGACCTCCCTGGGCAGGGTCATGGGTCGCTTCCTAGCAGTGCTTGTCCTGATAACGAGTCAGTGAAGGCTGTGGTTGTGGAGACAGCATTTATCAGTAAACCCTGGGAACATCAAGACATAAAGGTGTCTTCTCATTTGCCAGACTGGGGAGGTGGAGCAGGGACAAGCCTTGGTGCAAGGATGGAGGTCTCGGGGTGTGGGAGCCAATGGGCCAGAACAGAGAAAAGCTGTGGGAGGGAACATGGGAGAGGAAGAACAGTGTGAATGGATGGGCAGTGCAAGGGATACATTTCCCACTTGCTTCTGGAGCGGTGATGCTCTGCACCATGATGGGGTTGCCATGGCAAGCAGGGAAATGAGTAGCGCCCAGAGCAGGATAGGCAGCCAGGGAGAGGTTGTACATGGGAGCCAAGCCCTGTACAAGTCCCGTCGCCCAAAGACTACCCACCAAACACCTGCCAGAATAGCCCAAAGGCCACAGAGTGCTTTTTCCCCCCAGCTCCTCATCCCATCCAGGCAAATCATAGCCAGACTCTGGGCACAGAGGGACGAATGATTCGGGAGAGCAGAGGAAGGAACAGCCCAGCACACTGCTGGAGAAAGGGAGAAAAGAGCATGGGGTGTGTGGCACAGCCTGTCACTGCTCGGGATGCTCTGGGTGACAGGCCACCACTGACACATCAGCACTGCTGACACACTGGCAGGCAGCATGGCAAGGGCAGGGCACAGTGAAGGATGGGGCCGCTCTGCTAGGACTTAACCCCCTCCTCAGCCTCTCCTCCACCGTACATATCTCGCAAACACCTTTCTCTATCGGAGACACTTAACAGGGCTAATATTGAAAGCACCTGCCTCCCTTGGCTGGGAGTCAAAGGCCCCAGTGCCGGATCCTATATTCACCCAGCACAATTATCCCCGACCAAATGCCGCCTTGCAAGAATGTAGGGCACCCTCTCTGCTCACCTGCCCTAAACCGGAGCACAGTGCAATTAAAATAAGCAATGACAGATGGTTTATTAGCAGCTACAGAGCTAAGGGCCAACACTTCACCTTCCAGCACGGAGATCTCCAAAGCTGCTCCACTGCAGCTCCATTGCATCCCAGGGTCTTCCTCTCAGCCAATGCACAGCCCTCCTTAGCAGCACCTCCTTGGGGTCGGTGCACCAATAGCAAGCATTTCCATAGACTTGCAGCAGTCAGCCAACCTCATGAAAGCCAAAGTGCATCCAGTGCTCTCATGCTTATTTTTACAAGGAAATCCTGTAATTTCAGCTGTGGGTGAGCCCTGTATTCTTGGCCAGGGTGGTTCGATCAGCACTGCACCTCTCTGTGCTTTACAGGAGCAGGTAGGTCTCCTTCAGGAACAGGAGTTCCAGTCTTGGTGCAGCAGAACTTGGCCTGAAAACACACAAATCTGAGATGCTAAAGAAAGGAAAAGCCTCAGGAAACTGACAGAAGGTTTTCACACTAAATATAGAACCATTTAGGGGGCACTGCATGCTTGCCTCCCCAGCCCAACCCCTCTCTGACAGCTTTTGCCCTCTTGGGCTTTGCAGAGATGTAAAATCTCACATTTCTGCCATGGCTTTTATTCTTCCTCATGCCACACTTACCACTCACATTGTGTGCATCCCAACCACTCCTTGCAAGCAAAAAGTTGGTTCAACTCTGTGATACAGAGCAAACCAGAAATCATCTCCCATGCCTTCCACCAGCTTGCAGTGAACAACTGCAAGTCCTCCTTAGAGGGCTTTCCCAGGCCCCCACATCTGGGAGCAGTTTTGCATTCTCTGCACTTATTTGTCCACTTCTTTCACACCACAGAGGAACACTGGGAAATGATGCTGAACTGGACCAGGATGCTGCAGTCCTGCCCAGGAGAAGAACTGAGTGCTGGCCATTAGGTTTGCAAAGACCAGATTAAACTGCATTAGATCTCAATGCTCTGAAAATCCCTCTGCATTCCCAAGGGCGTGCATGGGCATCCCTGTGCTGCAGCATAATATCTGAGACAGTCACCCCACTCATAAAGGAGAGGACAGGATGGATCTTGCAGCACTAGCTCAGCCTCAAGTGCTGCAGTCACTTCCCCAGGCTCCATCCAAACTGTTCCAGCACCAGCCCCAGGGTTTATGTACAGCACAGCCTTCCTGCCTGCTGGGAGCAGGGTGTTGGTTCTCCTTGCAGTATAGCAAGTGGTTTGGCGATGGGAAAAAGCTGTTGCAGCCCTCATTTGGCACTAGGGATCAGCAGACTGTGTAGAGCCCCACTCCATCCCCAGCTGCTAACACAAGGTAAGGAGCTCTGCATCAAGCCACAGGAGTGCAAAGCCTGCTTGAGCCCTGCACCATCCTGTGACGTACACCAGGTGGAACAGCATTACCAGTTTGGTGCAAGCAGCTCGATCCCAGCACATTGCTCTGGGTGTGTCTCTGCAAGGAAGCACCAGTGAGACTGGGGTCCCCCCAGGCAAACCCCCACCACAGCTGCAGGAAAGCCCTCTTCTCCCACAGGGACACCTCACGCCGTTTATTTTTCTGCTGGCAATGCTGGATGTTAGGAGCTGCCAGGCGAGGGGCTCTCCAAGCAAGGACTACAAAGAGGGCTGACACCTCTAATGAATTACAGTAATACCAGCTCGGGTGAACCCTGAAGTGCCTGTTTACACAATCACTGACCTCCCTTCACCCACGCTCTGGTCCAAGTCCCCCCTCCCTGCCTTGATGGATCACAGCTGAATGCAGGCAGAGCCCAGTGTTTATCATCTCCCAGCTCGGGAAGGGAAGAAATAACAGTATTTCCTGGCACGTCGGCCACCACCAGCGATAAAATGCCCACCCAACACTCACTCTGGGAAACACCCTCTCTGAGGAACTCTTTTGCAAACCCACTGCTTGAGAGGAGGGCCCCATGCATGCTGCTTTTGCAGATGGACTTTCCTCACGGATGCTTTCTGCACCAAACCTTGTCCATAATGTCAGTTCCCAGCCAAGGGATCGTGCCTGGCCTGATGACTTCATGCTTCTGCCTGGGCTCGAACACAGCAGACCCCAGTCCATTATCTATCTGTAAGCTTGTCGTGGTGGAGAACCATGAGAGCATCCATCCTGAGATCAGCCAGTTCCTGGGAAAACAGCAAGCTGGGATGTGGGGCTGAGACAACACATCCCAACTTCATCTTGTCCCAGCTCCAATCATCCAAGCGAGAGAACTGCAGTTAGACAAGGTGGGGAAGCAGTTTGATGGTTGCAAATGGCCAACAGAAAGGAAGGACAGGGGGATGCTCTGTCTCCCAGCTGCTCTCACGCCAGCCCTTACAGATCATTACAGCCATAGCATGAAGGGAAAGACTTTCATGTAGCCAAGCTTTCCTTCTTCGTTTACTCCGAGGGTAAAAACTTCAGTGCTGGCCCCCAGGGAAGGTGCTTCTCCATTTCTCTTCTCACCCCCCGACCTCCTCATTTTGTTGCAGAGTTATTTTTGGAAGTAAAAAGCTTTCTACTTTGCCCTTCTCTTGGCCCTCATCTTCCTGCCAGCCAAAGTGGCATTTTAAGCCTCCTGCCCACCCGACCAGAAAAATGGTGGCTGTGGCAGGGCAGAGTCAAACCTTTCCACCCACCGAGGAAGCCGGAGCCTTTTCGACTCATTAACCCACCAGCAGCTCAGCCACCCAGAGAGGGGCTCTCAGGGTTTGCTGTGGGTTGTATCTGACCTCACATGGATCCATGGGGAGGAGAGGAGAGTTGTGACCCCCAGGATGGGGATTCACCCTCATCTCCTCCCCTACAGTGCTCCAAAACCCATTTAACTAAAGTACTGTGGTATCTTACAGCTCCACCATACAGAAAATCCTAGCTGCACCTCAAGTCCTGCTTGCACTCAGAGCTAGATGAATTCAGGAGGTCTTATTCCAAAAAAGCTGTTGGGACTCAGAGACTTTGCGCCACTCCCAAAAAATGCACAATGCTAAGTTCACACTGGCCAAAGGTTTGAAACACCATCAGCAGGGAAGCAGCAGCACAAGATTTGCAGACTTGAGACTGAGCTGAACGAAAGGATGTCAGAGGTAGGAATCACCAGAAAGATGTGGTCCCAGCACTCCTCGCCTACTATGAGACCTGCTCTGCAGCTGGATGCACTGCCACACGGGGGTGTGCTGAGTGTTGCCATGGGCTGCTCCACGGCTGGGAGGAGGCAGGTCTCTTTCATTTGCAGGGCTGGAATGGTGGCAGGAGAGTGTCTCCAATGACTATAATTTATGAAAACCAGCAAGAAGAGCTCAAGACAAATGCTGAGCTCACTCAGCATCCTCCTCCTTACACCAGCAAGCATTCGGCACCCAGGCAGGTGGGTAGGGAATGCATGCATGGAGTTAGTTCTGCCTCAGCTGCTGGTGGTGGGCAGCAGTCTGGGGACATCCGGAGTTCTCTCCAAAGCAGTGTTTCACATTGTCTGCTAGAGAGCCACCTTCTTCCTCAAGGTTTCCAGCCCGTTTTGAATTCAGCTTCCATGGCACCCTGCAGCCATGAGCTTGGGTTTAACTACAGATCCTCGTGGTTTCACTTGAGTTGGACAAAGCCTTACTGAAGAGCATCACTGACATAGGTGCACCCTGCAAATCGTGGGTCTGGGAAAGCCTCAGATCCTGTGGTTTCTCCCTGCTCCAAGCAGCTCCTTCAGCCCTTCCCATTACCTCATCCTTACACCATGCACAACAGGTTTGAACGCCAGCCAGCAGGGAAACCTGGCAGCGATGCCCCGGCACACTTGTCTGCATCTCCAGGTGCTCTCCTCCGCAGGCTCTGGTCGGACCCGAAAAGGCCGAGCAGCCTCTGCTGTTGCAGCAGCATCGCTGCACAGCCCTGCCGAGGAGCCGCCACCACCAGATGTCACCCGCACCCTTCGCCCAAAGCCCCCCGTAGGGCTGAGCGTGAAATGGGCTGAGGGCAACGTGCCCTGGGCCCCCCAGCCTCTCTGGGGCACCTCAGCACCTCATCCTCCCGGAGCGTCAAAGGACACTAGACCGCATCCCCAGCTCGGCATCCGTTCGTCTCCATGGAAACCCTCTGCCTGCAGCATCCCCGATGAGCAGTGCCAGGCCAGGCTTGGTGCAGGTGCTCTCTGTCCCAGCCCTGTGTTCCCCCTCATGGAGTCAGCGGATTGTTCTTAAAGTCCTCGTACATCCAGAGTCCTGCAGCCCAGACTGCAAAGGGCTGAAAGAAGCCAGTCTGAAAGCTGGAAGGATAAGCTCTCAGGCTCAGGGGCACAATAGCAGGTTAGTGCAGGGAGATGTTCAGCTGAAATAGCACAAAGTCTGAGTAGTATCACCCTGACTTTGAACAATATATCCTATTTTTGTAAGTAAATTGGAAAGTTCTGTAAGCTATGGATCCGTTGAGATATTCTGCTCTAACAGATGTTCTGAGGTTCTTGTTCAGATTAAGTGAAATAAAAGAAATAAAGTTTTAAAAGAAAAGATTTATCCAAGCCAGATAAATGTCAGGACTGGCTGGGAATACAGAGAGGCACGCAGTTTTGACTCAGTGAGAAACTGATTTTTCTAAATCAATGTACAAGAGGGTCTGGAATGCCCACAGTACGCCTCTGTTGCCATGTCTGTATTTATTCCACCTACAAACATTGGTGAAAACTGTAAGCAGCATGAGCCCCAGCATTAGCACAAGCAAGCCTTAGGCATCTTCTACAGTGGGCCATTTGCCACCCCATCCCTGGCAGGGAGCAGACAACTATCCAGCAGGTCAAACCTGGGCTGTCAACCTCTGTAACCATCCCATGAAATCCTGGAGAAGGATGACCTTCCCAGAAGGGCATCCCATAATCCGTAAGAGACAAGGCCCAGCACTAAAACTGTACAGACCGGCAGCATTTTGTCCACTGCAGCAACAACCAACACTCTAGAAAAAAACAGCCCGGGTCTTTTCGTCCTTGACCTCCTCTGCAGCAGTACATTAGGCTCTCTGTGCAGGCGCTCTGCTGGAAGTGGGATGCTGCTGAGTTTATTACAGAAGCAGAGGGGTCGGCTCAGAAGGTCCCCAGGGCTCGGTCCCCTGCCGCTGTTTAGCTCAGGTTGCGTTGTTTAATGGACTGGTTTACAAAAAGCAAGTCTGTTGCGAGCCCCCACAGTGTCTTATAAAAGTCAGCACCAACGCTAATCCCCCAGCCTGGCTCCACAAACGGGTTATTGCTCGTAAAAGCCCTGCTCCATAGGGTGAGCCAGCGCTGCCCCCAGGTACGGGCAATAAAACCCCCGCCCTCCGTTCTCAAAGAATATTTGATATTTGTTGCTTTGGGGTGTCCAGAAAGGAAGAAAATTACTGGCCCATTACCCATTGCCCCTCGGCCCATTTTTCCATGTTTAAAACAATTGGCAGCGGGGTCAGCTTTAAACATTTGTTTTGCCTCAGATTATTTGCAACACCCCATAAACTTGGTGGCTTTTCACTCCCCCACTATGGGGATTTCTCCTATGTGTTTTTTCCATGCATCTCCAACATATGGGGCAATAAAAACCAAGCTCATAACTACTATCACAAAATATTCTGAGGGTAGGAAGGGGACCATGGAGAGAGGTGCAAGAGTTGGGTGGAAGTGACCTGACAGAGACCTGAAGGAAACTCATATTTCATAGAGCAGGAAATCGCAGGCTCAGCTTGGGCTGTGCCATCTGCCTGAACTCTTCATCACTCCTCAGGGCTGGGTAGGCACCAGGAGGCATTCAGCAGAGGCATAGCCAGAAGGGGTCAGGTTATCGGCTGAGAAAAGCACCCAAGGGCCACTCAGAGAATAAAAAGAATTCATCTGATTTGTTTGTTCCCTCTCTCCCCACAATTGCCAAAAAAGTTATAAGCAAGTGGCCACGATGCCCCATTCCCCAGGAGCATGCCCTGTGCCATCTGCCTGCAGACAGCTGTCCCTGTGCCCAAGCAACCCAGTCACCCCAAGACTCCGACAGGACTTACATTAAAGACAGGGAGAGAGGGCTGTGCAAAGCAGAGTGAGGTGGAACCGAGTGATGGAGAGTGGCAGAGGTAGGTTCACATCTTTCTGGCCTTCCTTTCAACACATTTTGGTTCACGAAATGGAAGAAAAACCAACACAGCTCACTGTACTTCTCTAGAACACAAATCACTCCAGCAGTGCAGTTCCAGTGTTTCCCAGCTTCTGCGCAGTCCTAACTTGTTCTTTCAGTAATGTCATCTCAGTGAAGGTCTTTGGAGTGACTCTTACAGTGGTTCCCCAAGCAGCCCTACAAGGGCTCTTAGGCAGAGAGCTCACTCCATCCACCCCAGTTCAGATGGATGCTCACAGGGAGCCTCTGCCCTGTCTCTCCCTTCCCCTCTGGCTCAGATTTTCAGCACAGAACCTGGAGTAGCCCCAAACAGCTGGGGAGGTCTCTGCAGGCTCCATGCAAAAAGCACAGCTCTGCAGAGGTTCTGCGCCAACCACTGGCACAACCAATGAGTTCAGGAGCTGCAGACAGAAGTTTTCAGGCAAGATTTTTTGTACAATGAGAAGACAGTGTGTTTCTCTGCTTGCTTTCCTCCTTGCACTGGGAAGACACTGGGAAGAGGGTGGCAAAACGCCACCATTCTCCCGGGAAAACCCACACTTACGTGGAGCTTCCCTCTTTGGTAATGCTCCACACACATACCCTGCAGGCAAGCAGCCCAAACCCAAAGTCCAAACAGACCTTGGAGCATAGCTGCATGTTTGGGAAGGCACAATGGACACGTCTGGACAGTAAGGAGAACATAGCTCCCTGTGCTCCACTCCCTGTGATGGCTGGAGCTGGGCAAGCAGAAGGCTGGAGTTTGTAACACGGTGTCCAGCTGTCATCACTGGCATTTGTCAAATGAAGTGACCACTCTCGGGACAGGTACTATTTCAAAAGTGGACATCACTTTTAAAAAGTGCTAATGTACAAGGCTGTCAGGTCCTGGCCTCAGGAGCAAGATTGCTCCTCTGATGTCTGGGGCGAGATAAGGCTGTGGCGCACTCGCACTGCAGGAGGGAACAGCCTGGGCTGTTCCTGCACATCACTCACAGCACACACCCGGTCCTGCAGCCGTGCTGCACCCACAGCCTCCTGCCCAAAGCTGGAGCACAGAGCCATTCAAGTCACCCTCCCATTGCAATTCATGTACACCCCATCCCCCAACAAGCCACCTACAGTGTGGAGCTTATTTCTAGAGGGCACTCACTGCTGCTCCTAACCTCAAGAGCTCTACCCACCAAGCTCTCCTTCACCCTTGGCATTCCAGAGCTTTCCCCCAAGCCCACCCTGTTCCTGAGGCTGGCAGAGGGGCCAGTGCTCTACCAGGTGCCACCAGGTGCAGCAGGTGCAGGAGCAGAGCATTGCCCGCAGCAGTTCTACATCAGCCCCCAGCTCACCTCCTTGAACACTAGAGGAGTTCTTTCACCCACTACTTCTACTGCAGGACCACCTGAAAACTGTTTATTCCAATTATTTTCTCCTTGTCGGTCTTGTTTTAAGGTAAAGGAGAAAAATAAAGATCCAAAAACCTGATCAGATCCAATTCTCCTTCTTGCTTTCTCTTCTGGAGACAGCCAAGCCCTCTCCTGAGCTTTGGACATTACCCACCTGGTTCTGCTCCAGGATTGTCCCGACTGGAACAGGAGCACTCTTCTTTAAGAGCTTTGAAACAGCTTCTGACAGAGTGACTCAGGGTAATCCTCTTGAGGACAGAGAAGGATTGACTGCTGCACCTTGGTCCCACAAATCACAGACTCGTAGAATGGCTTAGGTGGGAGGGGACCTAACAGATCACTGAGCTCCAACTCCCTTCCACAGGCAGGGCTCGACCACCAGATCAGGCTGCCCAGAGCTTCATCCACGAAGCAGGGCCCTCCCTCTGCACAGTGAACCAGCAGCACTCAGGGCAGAACACTTTTCTCCCCAAAACAAGTCAAAAAAGAGAACAGCACTTTCCCCCCCCATTCCCCAAACAAAATCAAATCTCCACGTACCTCACAGAAAACACACTCAGCGGTGCTTCTTGGAGTTAATTGGTATCCTGTTTTAACCACTGATTATTAGGTCGCTGAATAACATTAGCATAAGTAACGCCATTGATTCGTATCAGCAAAACTGGTCAAGCTTTCTTCAAGCAAACAATCTGTAAAGTATCATATTGCTCTTGAAAAAGCTTTTCAACTATGGACCAATACCAACAGTTTGTTATGCTGACACCATTTGGATGATTTTTTCTGTTTGTGGAAAACTGCAGCTTTTCCCCAAACTTTTTCCCAATCTGTACTAGCACACGATCAAGTATTGGCAAACCTGCCCACAGTGTGTCATGTGCAATAGATGTAACATCATAGAATCACTGAATGGCTTGGGTTGGAGCGAGAAGGTCATCAGTGTCTCCTCTAAACCAAGCCCTTCTTTGGTTTTATGATGCTGTATCTATTGCATATGGTGTACACCTTACAGTTGTTTTGCATAGACAAATGAAGAACAAAGAACCAAAGTAACACTACAGAAACACAGTGGGGACCTTCGTTACCATACAGTTGTTGATTGATGTCTTAAAACGATCATTTTAGGGAAAAATTCAGGGGTAAAAATATTCCTTCTTAAAACAGAACTTTTCATTAATGTTGAAATCTCCTATTTGTGGATGAAGAAATGCATCTATTTATTTCTAAAAGTAGTACAGGTGTTTATTCCTTATCCATAGAATCATAGAATCATGAAGGCTGGAAAAGACCTCTCAGACTCCCAAGTCCAACCCCATCCTACCTCTGCCATGCCTACTGACCGTGTCCCCGTGTGCCAAAAGTTCACTGCTCTTGAACAGCTCCAGAGATAGTGACTCCACAACTCCCTGCGCATCCTGTGCCAGTCCCCGACTGCTCTTTTGGAGAACCTTTTTCTAATATCCAACCGGAACCTCCCCTGGCATGACTTGAGGCCATTCCCTCTCATCCCAGCACATCATGAGCAGGGAAGTTTTTCTCGTGGCACAGGCCACCTCTTGCTTGAGGAGCTGCTGGCTGGAGGGAGCTTTGGTCCATCACAAAGGCTGCAGTAATCCTTTCCTAGTCATTCCCAGTGACTGGCAGTGCTCCTCTGCTAGTGCCCACTTCCAGAACTCTAGCTTTTTTTTTTTCTTTTTGGCTACACTGCAGGGAAATATCAGAGGCACCCATGTGGCCTCCCCTGGCTCCAAAGGGAGGCACTGGCTGTGGAAGAAACACCCAATTATTTAGCAGCTGTCAGACTTAAGCCCGGTAACCCCAGGCCAGGAAAGCTGCACTCCATGCATCCATCCCCTGGCAGAGGGCAGCCCAGCACAGCCGTGCTGCGTGCTGTGGGACAGCGGGTTGTGGGGAACACGGGGCACTGGGGTGTGTGCCCGACATGGCGCAGGGCTGAGGCAGTGCCCATCCATCAGCGACCATCAGGTGCCCCAAGCCCGGCTGGCCGCAGGATAAATCACACCGTGAGGGATGGGGGGAGGCAGGGGGTGCAAAGGCAGCGCGAGGGAGAGGAAAAACCAGATCAAAGGCAGAAATTCATCAGAGATAACGGAATTATTTATTTTTCCTGCTGCTAGCGGGGATTTTTTTCCCCCTTTGAGGCCCCCCAGGCCTTCTGGGCTCCTACGTCTCCAGGCAGTCTGTTCCTCTGCAGCGTCCCTGCACCCCGCCCGCCACAAAGCACCATGCTCACTCCATCACGCCGCCCCGCTCTGCGCAGCGAGACCTTTTGATCTCCATCTCTGCAGTGTTTATGTGTGACAGTGCAAGAAATGTATTTACAGTACCCAGGGCTCTGTTAGACACTGCCTGCCTGCATTTGAACATTAATATTGGGAGCAGGGGAGGGGGGGAGCCGCTCTCCTTTAATTCACCCATCATTTATTAAAATGTTTATTTGGAAATCTGCAGGCCCATTTATCTGGTTATTACTCAGAGCAGGATCAAATAATAACTCAGGTTCTGTGTGTCACACAAGACAAACCAAATCCACTCTCAATGGGGTCCCCGCGTGCCCTGTACCCACCCGCCGGGCGCAAGGCTGGGTGGGCTCTGGGACACGCAGTTCCATTTCTCATTTCCATCCATGGGCACAGGGCTAGAGGGCCAGCTGCTGCTAGCTGTGGCCCCAGAGCCCCTAGTGCCCATTGGCAGGGGGCTCACCTTAGGCTGCGCCCAGCTCTGGCTCACACTTGGGTTTTGAGCCACTCCGTCCATGCAGGAACAGTGGTTTGCTGGTGAGCTCAGAGTCACTCCAAAACTCCCATTCCCAGCTCCTGCGGGTGAAACAGCGCAGCACTGGGATATTCTGCAAGGAATCCATCTTTCTGGGGCTGAAAGTAAAGTAGTGGTCACCGAGCCTTGGTGGGCACCCACCATTTCCCTCCGGCATTCCCTTCCCTACCTTGCACTTTCCACTTTCTTTTGGGTTGCCCAACAGTGCCATGTGACGGATGATGAGGTTTGTCAAGGTGCTAATTTCAAGAACTCAGCAGCATTGGGGTTGCCTGTAGGACTGTGTGCAGATGCTGCTTAGTGCCTGTGGAGCTTTCTTCCCAGCAGCCAGCTGCTGACTAGGAAAACATTGTGACTACTTTCAGGCAACACCTGGCAGCAAGCAAGGTGCCTTCTGAGCAAAGAGGCTTCGGTGATGACATGGTGCCATGAAGGGGCCTGTTTCATATGGCCATAGTGTGCTGCAGACCCAGCAGAGCCCATCTGGCAGCACACAGGTGCAGGATGAAGCCAGAGGTGCAATGACACATTGAGCTTCAGGGACCTTAGGTGCCTGATGGAAGGAATAATTACAGAGAGTGACTGATAGAAGGGAAATCGAGGGGGCTGGGCTCTGTGCACTGCGCACCTCACACTGCTGCCTCATCGCCCCCTGAACCACAGTCTTTCTCCTGACTACAGCCATGAAATCCCAGCTCTCGAGTACATGACATAACAAAGTTCTTCCCATTAGCAGCTGTTTGCAAATCTCATTTTAAAAATGTATTGTGTTGCAAAGGTGTTGAGCAGGCATGACATCAAAGCCAGCTTGTTCAGAATCCCCAAATAAGTGCGTTGGAATGGGGAGTGATGGAACAAAGCACTGGGCCGGGAGCTAGAGCCATGTCTGTGCACTTGACCAGTGCTGCCCCATACATGAGCCCAGTGCGTGACCGTAGAATCATAGAATCAGCAAGGTTGGAAAAGACCTCTATGGTCATCCAGTCCAACCGTCCACTTATCACCAGCATTTCCCACTAGACCATGTCCTCAGTACAATACCGAAATGATGCCCCTGACTTGGCGGGTCCCAGTGCAGAGCTGGTGCTGGTGGGAAGTAGAGCACTCTCTGGTGCAGACACCTGGGATCCCCTCTGGGACCCACAAGAAACACCACCTGTCTCTACATCCAAACCAACAAGATAAAGCCTAAATAGAGCTGTTACAGCATCATCTCAGAGAATGTTGATTTAAAATTCTTGCCTCCAAGCAGGAGCAGCCCCACAGAAACAGCAGCACTACTTTGGTGCCCTCCTTAACAGGCTGAGCCTGGCATCCTGCACTGGGATCCCTGCTTCTATCCAGGCCATGTGGGGGTTGCCAGCCCAGCCCAGCCTGGGTCTGCAGAAAAGTGTGCTTGCTATTCAGCAAAAATGAGATTTCTGTTTTTCAAATCAACAGATTTTTCATTCTGAAGGTGGGCTTGCTTTAGCTACTTGTGCAGACGTGTGCTGAGAGAGAAAGAAGGGTCGGTTATAGGCGTTGTATGTAAGAGCAATGTTTTGACTGCATTACAAATGGTTCAAACGCCCTCCCCTTTACTGCCTCATGCTCCATAAAAGAGTTTGCATCTTGGCCTCCCAACTTTGTTGCAATCATTTTAACTCTTCCAACTGACACTTTCTGGGGAGCACCCATTCATTTTGCCACCCTCGCTCCTGAAATCCTGCAGTGATTTTAATCCTTCCTGCGATCAGCTCCCTGATAAGCACCCACATGGACCTCGCTGAATAAAATCAAATTAACAGCTTGAAGAGGCTCTCCTTCATTATTTTCTTTCACCTTTACTTTCAGTCCTAGCTCTGCAGGATCGGGTGAGTCACGGCTTTGCAATCTGCACTGGATGCCAGCTGAAAACAGAGGCTTCACACGATCACATTGACAGATGATGCGGAGGCGGCCCTGCTAGGCACAGACCCATCCATATTCTGAGTTAAAAGAAATATTACATTTTTAAGGGTAAAGAAACATATTTAAGAGATAAAGGAAAAGAAAAGTTTGCTGGTCATCAATTATAATAATAAAACGGATGGGGGGTGTGGAGGAGAAATCCACTTTGAAGATGTGCTAAAGCCCCTCATCTTCAAAGAGTCGGAGGAGAGGGCTGCCCTCACACCCCTCCAACAGGCGGCAGCCACGGTGCCATGGAAAACTGTCCCAGGATAAACTTTACCTGAGCCCAGCCAAGCCCTGCAGGCACCAGGAGAGCAGGAAAATGGGCAGGAGGGAGTGGAGGGGATGGATTGCAGGCTGGAGGTTAAGCCTTGAGGCCATTTTGCAGTCTGGAGATGACAGCCAAGGGGAGGAGCAGGGTAACTGGAGCAATATGGGCTCCAGCTCTGTGCATGGAGCACAGCGTGGTACAAAGCCCACAGCCCTGTCCTATGGCAGTAGTGTGGCTGTATCCCTACAGCTTATGCTTACTGCTCAGCAGGTCTGAGCTCCTGTGTCTGCACCGAGTTACCTGCAGAAGATGCAGCACATGGAAGCCATACACACGTCTCCTGCCTTTGTTAGTTTTGGAATTTGAATTCAGTTAGAAATACATTAAAGTTTATGCTTCAAGATTCGCTCTAAGCAAAGCATTCAGCCCCACTATGAAAGTTGCATCTATGAACGGGAATCTGTTGCATCTACGGGCTGCATTTCTTAGTTCACGTGTAATCATAGAAGCATAGAATGGCTTAGGTTGGAGGGGAACTTAAGATCACCTTGTTCCAGCCCCCCTACCATGGGCAAGGCTGCCAGCCATCAGATCATGCCCAGGGCACCATTCATCCTGGCCTTGAATATTTCCAGGGATGGGGCATTCACATCTTCTCTGGACAACCTTGTGGAAAAGACTTCTGTGCATTCCTTAACATGCCTTTCCACAAAGGCTCAGTTTGAGAATGCAAAGCTCAAAGGTCCCACAAAAAAAACCCAGGATGAACAATGACAAACCCGGGAATGCTGGGTTCTGCATATGGGCAGACGTGTCACAGCCCTTTGGAAGAAACCAAGCAGCGATGAAAGCAAAACGTTACTGCAGCACACCTCCACCTGCAGTTTCAATTTACTGGCTATCAAAGCTAAATCAAGAAGAAAGTAGGTGGATATCAATTGGTGATATGTTGGGATGCAGATGTTGGAGTCATTATAAGCATTGGAGTCCAAGCTGAGCCTAGAGGGTCTGGAGTTACAAGTTGAGCAGGTTATTGTGTGAACCTAAGAGTTGGTATTTTTCCTATTTTCTTTGCAAACAAACCTCCATAGCTGCTTTCTTGGACTTACTCCTTGCTCCTAGAGCTCCTCTGCTGAGACAGCCATTCTGCTGCACTGTCACAGACACATGGTCCCTTCAGGACCAGCTATCCCTGAAGGACTGGGCCATTTTGGCTGGAGAAGACCTTTCCATAAACCTGGCTGTTGAGTGACCTCAGCCTGCAGGTGGCAAGAGCCCAAGGTGCTCCACCCTGGCACGAGTACACACTGTCTTCTTTCCCTTTTCTGGTTTCATGTCATCCAGTGGCATAGTTGGACAAAAACAGTACAGAAATGAAAGATGGTTCCTGTTTATTTTCACCAAGCAGAAGGAAAATATAACTGAAATAATTCTCAGCGCAGCCCTGTGCTCACATGTGGATTGCGATGTGCAGTGAGGAGGACATAACTGCAAACACAGTTTCTATAATGTAGATCACAAACTCAGTGGTGCTCCATGCAGAGTGCTCAGAAGACACCTCATATCTCCTTCTACCCCTGTAACAAAGCCCTTTAGTGCCTCCCTGGCTGCTCTCAGCAGTGCTTCATGCACTGCACTGCATCTGGACTGTGCTCCACTGACCCCTCATCACACTTTTCCATGGAACCTTTTCCTCAATGAGAGGAAAACGAGCCAGATGCACTGTGAGCCAACCAGACCCACGTTACGTACTGTAGAAAGCCACATTCAGTCTGTATCTTGCACACCTGCACATCCAGATCGCAGAGCCTGCTTTACACATCAGAACCTAACTGAGGACATCGGAATATGTTGCCCAAGGAAGTTGTGGGTTCCCCATCCCTGGATGTGCTTGGGGCCAGGCTGGGCAGGGTCCTGGGCAGCCTGATCTTCTGGGGCACAACCAGCACACAGCAGGGGTGGAATTGGATGGTCTTGGAGATTCTTTCCAGCCTACACCATTTTGTGATTCTATGACATTAGAGCTAAGCTGCAAGGAAATCCAATGAAGACAGATGGTTGCTGGTTTGCCACAAGGCATGGTGGAATCTCAAAGCATCCATGAGAGGTGCAAATGACAGAAGCTGAGCGTGGAGCTGACTAGACTTTTACAAGTTTGGTTAGTTCACTTTACTTCTCACGCATAGAAGATGGAAGCTAACTCTGAGAAGCTGAGGAGTGCAGGTGCCTAGGCTTCCGGGAGAAGATCTCATCCCACCTTGGATCCCATGGCACCTTGTCTCAACCCTCATGCTCACTGGGCTCGTGCTGTGCCAGCCTCTCACCCTCTCAGCCCCTCAGAGGCTTTTAAAGGTTGTTTCCAATCTTGGAGACCACTCGTGTGGAGAGTTTATCACGATGTTCAACACCAAGATTTTTCTTCAGCTTACAAGCCAAAACTAACATAAACAGTGAGCTCCACATTCATTATTCTAATTCTGCCATAAAACATGCCAAAGCCAGTTCTGACTGAGGTTGTAACTGATTTACTGCCCTTTCAGCAGGCAGTGTCTAATGAGTTGGGTAAGCTCGCAGGGCAGATTTATGCCAGAGGAGCAGCTGGAGGGGAGCTCACCGTCAGCACAGGCTCTCCAGCCGGCCTCACCGTGCCCAGAGCAGTGCAAACACTACTGACCTCATGGAAAGGGACATTTCCAAGGTTCCCTATTGACCACCATGCTGAAGAGGCCACCTTACAAAACTTCTCTCATAGCACAGCAAAGAGATGTGGAAGAAGAATTTCGAGATTTTTAGAACATCCCCTTGCTAAGGCTGAAGATCACGCTCCAAGGTGGCAGTGAGCAAAGTGCAGCTCACTGCCAGTTCAAGCAAGACCCCACGAGTGGGGCATGAAGCTCTGGCATCCAGTGCTGGGAAGGGCACAGCAGCAGCCCCTGTGTGGTGGTTGTGGCACCAGCTCAGGTATTGTGCATTGGTAGGCAGGTCCAACTCATGATGCCTGGAGCAGCTGGAGCTCCTGAACACAGCTGCCCTAAGCCATTGCTTCTCCTGGATGCATGCTTCCTCTTTCTCTGATGGAGGAAGCTCTTTCCAGATTCAGCACAAACCACGCAGTCAGTCTCATCTGACCAAAACAACTCCACCACACGTTTTATCCAAAATTCCCAGGTACTCCAAAAGCCCCTTGCAAGCCCTGCAGGCAGGAGGGCAATGCCATGTGCAGCACATATCCCAGTCTGGTTTCCCTCCAGCTCTCCCCTCCAGAGCCCCTCTGAGGAATGGTGCTGGCGTTGGGTGCTCCTATCAAGGTTAATCCCCCTCACATGTAAGATGTGTGCCATTTTCTTTATTTTTCTATATCAGTTTGAAAAACTGTTTTCCAGGGAGGCTGGCTTCAGAAGGAGGAGGAGTTCAGCTCAAACCTTAACCCTTTGGTATCCCCACAGCTCTTCTTTTGGAGGAATCCTTGAGGAATTCATTTTTATTTTTTTTTTCCCTGAGGTGCTTCTAATTCTAACTGCAGCCCAGCTCATGCATCAAGACTCCTGAGCAGCCTTTGTAAAGCAACATATCATGCATGTAATCCATACAGCTGCTTTGCACAGACACCGATCAGCCATTGTGCTTGCTGGGCTGCAAAAAGCAAGGATGGAACAAGTCCCAAATCTCTACCCGTTGCAAATATCATTTCCACCTGAAAAGCAGAGGAGAAATGAACAGGCATTCTCTTCACCAGGGAGCTTCCAGGTCAGCACCAGCATGCACTGCAGACACCCAGATGGCTCCAGGCACTGACACACCTTCCTCTCGTTCCAGGGGCTGAGTACTTTGTCGGCATGGATGCTTCCATCTTCCCATCCAGCTCTTCCTTCCTCCTGCAGAACAGTCTGATTTACTGCTGGCTATGCAAATGAAGAAGCAGGAATTTGGGTCCTTCTGGGCCTTCAGGGCTGCAGAAACAGGATGGAAATCCTGGCGGAAGAGCCCTGTCTGGTCCCAGCACCTCCTCCTCAATGGAGGACGCAGGTTTCTCCAGCTGTCCCCAAGTTGTTTGGCAGGGTATGCAGAGAGAAGAAAAACAAAGCCTTACCAAGATGCAGATTTTCTTCTGGCTTGGCTAAAATGAGGCGTAAAACCAGTGTCAGGTTGGGAGTGAGGAACTCCTGTGGGTTTAGCTAGGGACCTGCGAGGGTTCTCCAGCATCTGAGCCAGCACACGTCTGTCATACAAGTGGGAGGAACATCCTGCAGCCTCCTCCTGTCCCTACATGCCATGCACTGTTGTTTTCCTGTGGCCACTTAGAGAAGATCACCCCTCATCAGCATGCCACGCATCCCCAGCTGACACCAAGCTCTTTCCCCATCCTCAGACGCCTTCAGTCTGCTCACATACCCATCCTTTCCTCCAGCAAAATCATTCGGGGAACATTTGTTATGCTGTCCCACTCTCTGTGCCTCAGCATCACACCACACCAGCAGCACGCTCAGCACTGTGCCAGCAGCTCAGCTGCAGCAAGCAGCACTCCCAGCAGCCCCATCCCACTCTATGCCCTGATATTTGTCCTCATGGCTGTAGGCAGAGGGAAAACAGTATTGCAGCACGTTCAGTAATCAGGTGACGTCCACATACAACCACCTCCCCCACCTTCCTCTAGGCACAAGGGCTGCGATTTAAATTACATGGAGGGGTAGGATTTAGTGGGCTGCTGGGAGCGGACTTGGCGTGCAGATCCCCAGCTCTGGAAGGGCTCTGTCCTTTGTGTATTGTGTTATGAGACAAAGGCGGAAGAAAACACCTGGAGCAGTGAGGCCGGGGTGGGGGAGAGAGATGTTGCCATGACTTCTTACAAGATTCAGGCCAGATTTATAGAGGTATTTGCAGATCTGCCACCGGGAGCTGCCTGCTGTGGCTGTGAGTAGCCAGCTGATGCATGGAAACATGCAGGGCTCACCCAGCATGGCCCCAAACACCCATCCTCAGGGTTCTGCATTCTGGCATCAAGCAGTCAGTCCCTACACCGCTCTGCATTGGCTGTGCACTTGCAGCTCGGACCACCTCTCCTCACGGGCACCGACAACACTGTGCTCAGGCACCTACAGGTATGGAGTGAGGTGTCTGCTGAGACAGAACTTCTCTGGTGGCTCCCACCAACCTCTCAATTTGCAAAACTCTTCCTCCACATCTTCACCAGCACTGCCCCTGCTGGCACCCTCCTGTAGTCAGGATACAAAAAGCTGGCCGGGATCTCAAAGCCAGCTTTGCTATGCCCGTGGGACAGCACAGGTCTCTACTGCAGCCGGGAAGATGGATGTAGCAGCCAAGGGAGGAAGATGAGAGTTGTGGGTAACACTCTGTGGAAATCCCCCGTGAAAAGAGGGCTGGGGGCTGAGGACGTACTTTGCACTTTGCTGCAGATCTGAATTGTGAAAGCAGAAATTTGGATGGCACCTTGAATTGGGCACAAAGGCAGCAGGGCAGGGTGCACCTCCGGCAGGGCCAGGGCAGCGCCGGCAGCAGGACAGGCACTGTGGGTCCTGCACCTGGAAGCTGGGGCGGGCGGGGAGCAGACTGACAGCGTGATTTAGGACCTGTCTGCAAAGCAAACAAAAGCAATTGAAAACTGCATCATCTAGGCAAACTTAGTAGGTTGTATTTTCACAAGTGAGGACTGATGGTAAGACCAGCTTAATCCCCCGGCGGACTTTCCACACCTCCGCACGCTGGCTGACAGGGCCAGCTGTTTTGTCTTGCAGCTGATTGCTGAAATAACATCGCTGGGCTCGTGCTGCAGGACGGGGTAGGCTGGGAGGGAGCAGCCAGCAAAGCAGGCAGCCGGTAGGAAAAGAAACGTGCTTGGCTGCCAAAGCTCTGCCCTGTTCTCCCCAAAACCTGGGCACCCCCTGGCCTTGGCAGGACTGCGCAGTGATGCCCCAAAGCGCACTGCCTGTGACAGCCCCTCCTGCACACAGACACTGAGCACCGGGGAAGCAAGGCTTAGCTGAGCAGCATGACGTACACGTGGACAAACCACCACCACCCAAGCCAACCTGAAGCTTTCCCATGATAATATTCCCATTTGCTTTTGGTTTGAACAAAACCACAGAGTTCTCTCGTCCTGATTTCCCAAAAAATTCCAAAAAAAGAGTGAAAATAGTACCTTTCTCAAACTAGAGCACCCTCTTATTCCCTTCCCAAACCATCACTGAAATTAAGAACACATCCTTTTTCAATGTCAAACCTATATACAAAGCAAGAAACCCCACATTTAAGCAGCTCAACACATCTGCATACACACCAGGCATGCAAGCAGCAAAGCTGCTATCACTGATACACACAAACTCATCAGCACGCAGTTTAACATCTGCCTGGTAGTCAAAGAACAAAAGGAAAGACCAGCGTGCTCCTACACCCCGTCCTTCCAAAGCCATAGGTTTCAACCTACAAGCTGCAGGACCGTTTACGTGCATGTATGGGTATGGATACATAATTAAATGAAGATGGGAGGTGGTTAACCTGGGATGTTTGAACATTTGGGGCTGACAGTCTAACAAGTTCCTGCCGGGTAAGAAGCCGAAGTCTGGCATCTGGGAGCTCAGGTATTTCTCCAGAATCAAAAGCAGCTGAAGTATCTCAGAAGCTGGGCTTTAATGACCAGGCTGAATGCAGAGTTATCTCCACTGGCTGCAGCCAGAGGAATCATAAGAGAGCGTTGCCACTGCTGGTTCATTTCCCTTTGTTATTGTCACTTTTTACTGACGGTTAGGTTAGCTAGGAGCGTACATTTCAACACGAATGTTTTTCACCTTTTTAAAACATGACATTAAAATGCAATCCACAAAAAATTCAGATGCTTTCTGCACAGAAAGATTTTCATTTGGGAATGAAAATTGGGAACATTTACTTATGTTTTTAAAACAGCCCCCATAATTCCAAAGAAAAAAGATCTCAGCACGCAGGCACACAGTTGAACGAGAGAACACCAGCAGCCACAAAAATCCAGACCCAGTCTCTGTGCTGGTCTCCTTCAGCACCAGCTTCTTGTTCCCAGTGCCTGGGCTCCTGAATGCATGCAGCTCTGCTCAATCCGTCACATAGCTCCCTTCTCTTCTGACAGGCTGACTGTGCGCTGAGCAGAGCTGTGCTGCAGAGTGCAGTGGTGCTGCTCCCCGTGCTGCCAGTAGTCCTGGCCCCGTACAGGGATGGGTGAGGCATGGGTACGTCCTTATCAATGCCATTAAATGTGCCTCATTCGAAAGCATAAAACTGCATTTATTTTCATCTTTTCATTTAAAAAATAAAACAAAGCGCAGACATTTTCTTCTGTGGTGGATATAGGGGGTTAGGGATTTTTGTCTGCTCCCATTTTCCCGGTGCCCTGATGCCACCATCATTATTTCCTGCAATTGAGTCCTGTTGCCACAACAGGGACAGTGTTAACTGTGTTCCTGAGCCCCCAGCAGCATTGCCTCCACCCACCACTCAGCATCCCCCCTCAAACGCAGCTTCACGCTGGCAACAGCAGCATGTGGAGCTCAACCCTGCAAGAGCATCATTGCATGAGATGGGGGAGTTTTGGGCTGAATTTATCCAGTGCCAGCTCAGTACCAGTGGCAGCAAGATCCTGGCTCATAAGACACCAGCCTTGCAGTTAAACTGTGTGAAAGGCATCCACGGTGGAACTGGAGCAAAGAAAATTATTCACCATTCACACAGCAGCTAGGAGATACTCTTGCACACACACACAAAAGACAACAAAATTCATTGCAGTCACTGCCAGCAGTCTGTTCAAACAGCTTTCACACCGCAAGGTCTGTGTTATGGGCTTTAGACTGCTATGGATGGCTCCTCACCATCCCTCACACCCCTGCAGCACCAGATATTTCGTGCCATGCCTGCAAATTGACTTTCTATTCACATCCCAGATGCCAGCCAAGCACACAGCTCACAGAGCCAGCACTGCGGCGTCCTGCTCTGCTCAGCAACCAGTGCTGCTGCTCAGAGGCTTCTGCCAGGACCCTTTGTTCAGGCTGTGGTCGCAGAGCATGGAAGATCTGAACACAGCACTTCAAATGAGGAGTTCACGCATGGCTAAAACCCCTTTAAAATGGGATTAAAAGTTCACCTTTTTGCCCCATATTGTTTTTGACATTTTTAATCAAACCTATCCTGAGAAAAACACAAGGACAGGTTTGGATCACTAGTTTTCCATAATAGGACTGGTGTGTCTTGGGGACCATTTGGTGGGTATTTCTGATTTTGGAATGGATGCAATATATAGAATAGATGCAATGGATAGAATAGAGATGTTGGAAAGAATACATGCAATAATACAGTAGAGGAATCTGATAGCATAGATGCAATAGGTGAATGTATAGGTACAATAGATGCATTAAATGGAATAAATGCAGCAGATATGATAGATGCATTGGATAGAGTAGTTGCAACCGATACAACAGATGCGTTGGATAGAGTAGATGCAACAGATACAACAGATGCATTAGATGGAATAAATGCAATTGATCCGATAGATGCATTGGACAGAATAGATGCATTAGGTGGAATAAATGCAATGGACACAATAGATGCAATAGATACAGTAGAGGCACTGGGTAGAATAGATAAAATAGGTATAATAGAAGCATTAGGTGGAATAATGCAATAGATAGAATAGATGCAATAGATGGAATTAGTGCACTGGGTAATTGCTATTGCTCCCGTGCAGGAGGGGAGCCGGGAAGGCTGCAGCAGCAGGAGGAGCCCTTTGATCCTGGGGCAGAGGGGCCGCAGGATGCGGCAGCGCACAGCCGGGCTCGGCAGCCAGCTCTCCTCGCCTAATTCCCTTCTGAAGTGCTGGAGCCACTGTCATGTCTCATTAAAAGAGGCCAATACCCTTGTTTTAATTTCTAACTGGAGCAAATGGGATAATAATATTAATCCCAGCAGGGGTTGGCAAGAGAAGGCACCTCCTCGCTTCAAATGTTTGGACAAAAAATTTGCTCTCATTAGGGCAGAAGGCCAGAAGATGTCTTTGTAGGAAAGGCGCACGATGGGGCTTCGCTGTGTTTGAAGTGCTCCTCGTCCCCTGTAATTGGGGCCAGGCAGGGACTTGTTGGGGACCAGAGAGAGACAAAAATGGAAAGGGAATCTCCAGGTCTCCTAGTGACAGATTTCCTTCCTGTAAACTCATATTTTGCTGCAAAATAGGACAGCTGGCTCCATGCACTTCCACGAAGTCAGGAGCAATGCAATGAGCAACCTGAGGCAGTGGGGGTAAAAGCAGGGCCAGATCCCTGCTGTCCTTCACACAGCACCCACAAAATGCAACTTGAATGTTCCTCCCAGCTCTACCATCCCTGGAAGGGAGCACCAAGAGGTAAGAGCTGCTGTGAAAGGAGCAAAGCAAGCAGGGATCAAAATGAAACATCAGGCAACAGAGAAAAGCAATCAGCACACACCTCTCCTCCACCAGGAAGCACACTGTCAGCCAAAGGGATGCAAGTTCAGCTCAGCCTTGGGGAAGGGGGGAAATTAAAAGAAAGTGTTCAATTAATTCCTCATTTATGGCCAAATTCTAGGTATATTGCTTCCCTTGCTTCCCAGATTGCCCACTGTCAGTATGTTTAGAAACAAGTTGGAATTTCCTCCTGTCGGAACAGATAAGGGCTTTCTGTGCAAGGTTGATTTCGTTTCTGTGCTATCATTAATGTCACATGAAACCCACAAAGCTGCTCAAAAGCCGTTGAGTCAGAAGTGAAGAATCTAAGCGCAGCGCTGAGTTCATGTACATTCCAACCCATTGCTGCTGTGACTGCATGGCTCAAAACTGCATCAAGTGCTTTGCACATTAGAAAGGGACAGTTACAAAATAAATAAATAATAAATAAATAATAAGATAAAAGCAAAAGCAGGAAATATGGATTCCTGGACCACGATCCCTACGAAGCAAGCAGGGCACTGGGCTCCTGTTAGCTCCTCCAAAGAGCGAAATGGGCGCTTTGGGAAGGCAGAACATCCCATTGTGCTGCCATACCCAGAACCGTGCCCTCAGCGAGCCCGTCTCACCAAACTATACCCAGGGTGTTTGTCCGAGGTCGAAGGACCTCGTGCACCAAGGTCAGAGCCCGAAGTGCACTGCTGTGATTGATTGCACGGAGCGGCAGTTGAGAGGCGACCGCAGACGGGTTCGGAGCTGAAGGTTACATTCATGACCGGCTTCAGGCTGACACTGGCTCATAAATGTCTTTCAGCAAGGGTTTGGTTATCAAGGTTCTGTCCTTCCAAGTGAGGAAATACACCAGTGTGAGCCTATGTTTGTCCTCAATAGAAATTTCAAAGAAAAATCAGTCAGATTTTTAACGTTTAGCTTCAATCAGGTTTTAACTCTTCTGCATACAGAGATAGAAGCTATGAATTCCAGTTAGTTGTACTGAGCACTGCAGAGGTAGTACCAGGCACTGTAAAAATAAAAAAGAAACACATGCTCCAGCTTTCAGAAATCTTGTCAACACCCCATCTGCTGCAGATCCATTGAAGGTAACTTGATGGGACAAACCTCAGCTGTGATGGGACAAATGACAATTGTCAGGTTATTTTGAGCAAGCTTCTCCAGACATCAAGATCAAGTAGAGCCTCAGGAGACGGGATACAACCTTTGCTCAACCCTGAGTCTTCTCCAGGCCGGTACTGTCCCCACTGCCATCTTCACAGCGCAGGATGGGAAAATCAAGCATCAAAGTGCACCCAACACAACGCTGTAGAGAGCACCCAACACAACGTTGCTGGTGCAGCAATTTGCTGGGGTAATCAACGTCACTGCAAAATGGGACTGGTCATTGCAACACACTGGAATACCAAGCCAAGGTGCAATAGGAGCCAGCTGCATGGACTCTGGTTTATTTGGGTACAGCCCAGCAAAGCTGTTGCACTGGAAGAACACACATCAAAAGTGGTTGGTAAACATTATTGATGGAGGTCTGCCTTCCAAAACCACATTTGGATAAAAGTCAGAACATTCTGCACAAAGTCGTTGATTTCTACTAAATTTTCATAGCCAGAGTGTCAAAGCTTTCACTGTGATTTTTCAAGGGCAGTGCTGGAATGTTTCTTTTCATTTTTGACATTGTTTCCTTGGAGCATTTTGTTTGAATGATTTTAAAATATTTGAAGTCATATTATTGCATGTTAAATGCAAGAAAACATTTTATGATCTTAAATTTAAAATATGTGTACAGATGCCCAAGCAAAATATTTTCTTATATTGAAATGTCAGATTTTTATATAAACTAATGGATTTTTTTTTTTTTTTCTTTTAAAAGTGTCGGGAAGCTTCCAAAGAGTTCCAAAAACCTTGTTTGCTTTTATCCAATTTTTACTGCATGAAAAATGCTGACTTCTAATTGCTTTTCAGAATGTGCAAACTTCCTTTTCAATTGTTTTCAGCTAAAAACTGCAGTTCTCAGTCAACTCTCAAGCTACTGGAACTTCTCAGAATATTTTTTCTCTCCTCCAAGGAAAAGAAGAAGGGAAAGACATTCATTTCCATCGTTGTTTTTGGGTAACCAATGACACAAAACACTGGGGCAGTTGATAGAAGAGATTTCGGTCTCTGATGACCCGAGAAAATGGAACCGGTGACAAACATTTATTTTTCTCACAAAAGCCAAAAGTGTGCAAGTGTGTTCACATGGAGCGCCAGGTACCCCTTGATACAAGGACTCGGGTTGGACAAAGATTTCCAGTCCTATACTGCAGAGGGTGGCCAAAGTTGGATCATCCCTAAATGCTGGATAATACCAAACATCAAAGACATTTTACTTTCTGGGATGGAAGTCAGCACAGCGTGGTCTTTGGTTAGCAAGGTTATTAGCTGGTGCTTTTTGTTGCTATGCATGAGAAATAAAAAAAAAAACAAAACACATCTTCTTTGTTCAGCTGGTTCCTCACATGTCTTCAAGGATGGAGATCCCACCATCTCCTTGGGTCCAGCAAAGAGTTATCCTCAGAATAAAAGCTGCTTTATGTGAAGCCAGTCATATCCTCCCACCTCAACTTGTACCCAATGCTTCTCATTCTCCTAACTCTAACTCAGAAAACCTCTTCCTTTCCTAACATGATCATATCCACAGTTTTCCTTCATGATTAATAGGTGAATTTTTTGTTTGGTTTTGTGGGTTTTTTGTTGGTTGGTTCATTCGTTTTTTTTTCAAATGTGAATGAGATCCTTGGCGCTGAAGACCACTGAGCACCTCACAGCACCATGCGCTGCATCTCTGCCTTGGGGCAGAGGATGGTCCCACAGCAGCATTGTGCTTTTAATCAGCTTTGGGCGCCCCTCTTTTTTCCCAGATGATGATCAGCCACCAAGCAAAACAAGGGACATAACCTGACGGCACAGTCACCCTTGGTCTGCCAACATAATTATTAAGTCACCTCACGTGATGAGCCTCCTCAGGGCACACCGTGAGGTTTTTTTTGGGAAGGGGCTGGTGTGCCTGCATTACTCACCCACTAGGAGAGCTACGATGCATTCCCTGATGGAGTTGCAAGTCAGCCTCTTTCTCCATTATTGGCTGTTAGCTTTACAACACAACCACGACAAGCTGCTTTGGAAAATGTTCCATTGACTTCATAACAGCAGCAGTTTGAGCTGGGAGGAAGCACTGCAGAAGAGCAATTCCCACTCTCAGCTGGGGCCCTGACTCTGCTTCCTGCTCACAGCTGGCCTGGATGCCTGGTGGGAGCTCTAACCCTTGCCCAGCAAGCACCGGCTTCACCACAATGCTTCTGGTTCTTGACATATCTCTGGTTCTGCAGGACAGTCCACCTAGAATCTTTGGAAATGGACATCCTAACACTACTGTGTGCATGTACATATATATACATATACATATACACAAATATAAGAAAGAGAGACAAGGGGCAGGACAGAGATGTCCCGCTGCTTTCAGGCTGCTGCCTAGCTGTTGTTCACAGTCTCCTCTGAAAAACATCAGACTAGTAACTGCATAAGGAGGCCAAGTCCCATGAGTGCTACGTTCAGCCTGGAGCCCCTCACTACAGGAAGGACACTGAGGCCCTGAAGTGTGTCCAGAGAAGGGCAACAAAGCTGTGAGGGGTCTGGAGCACAAGTGCTATGGGGAGCAGCTGAGGGAGCTGGGATGGTTCCATCTGGAGAAGAGGAGGCTCAGGGAAGACCTTATTGCTCTCTATAATTCTCTATAAGTCCTGACAGCAGACTGTGGGGAGGTGAGCACTGGTCTCTTCTCTGGGTAACAGCAATAGGACAAGAGGGAATGCCTCAAGTTGTACCTGGGGAGGTACAGGTTGGGTATTAGGAAAAACTCCAAAAGAGCGGTGATGCACTGGCACAGGGTGCCCAAGGAGTGGTGAAGTCACCACCCCTGGAGGTGTTAGAAACATGCAGGTGTGGTACCTGGAGACGTGGCTGAAATGGGCTGGTGGTAGGTAAGCGGGTGGTTGGACGAGGTGATCACGTCCGTCTTTCCCAACCTTAACGGTTCTATGACTGTGTGATTCTATGTGGGATCAGAGGCTTGGAGGAGATTCCCCAGGGAGGAATCAAAGTAAACCCAGGCGAATGCTTCTTAGTTGATCCATCCTGAGATAGCACATCCCTCAACTCCACAGAGAGTCCATTCTGTAAGAATGCTTCTGCCTTGAGCCTAGTTAAAATAGGATTTAGATTATAAGCCCAAAGAATTCACAAGATACTGTGTCTTAAATGAGGAAAAGAAATTTAAAAAAAAGGTTTTATCAAATGAGTTTAATGTTCCTGTGGGTTTTGAAGTAGAACATCAACCCAGGCCAAGGAACATGCAGGTGAACCCCAGAGCCAGCAAGAAAAAGCTGCTTCCCCCTGACTGCAGTGACCGCAGCACCATAGCCAGGCTGCGTGGGAGATGCATGCATAGAAGCAATCCTCGCAGTCTGGGCTGGAGGTTTGATTGCCTGTCAGTTCTGCCACACCTACAGCTCGAGTGCACAAGTTTCTTGAATGTTTTCATTATTTTTTCATTTGTGATTTTATTTCATAATAGTAACAAGACACCCCAGGGCAATGTGTTTCCAGGGGATTATTGCCTTCAGCGTTTTGCTTTATGACACATGCCATAATCGCAAAGAAATGTACAAGCTGTCATATCTCATTACTGAAACGTGGGTTATGTATCCATGTATTAGGCGCGATGGATAGACTAGGGCCATAAAATTATATGGACGTTTGGTGGCAAAAGTTAGTTCGTGCAAGCAGCTCGTGAGAATGGCTTGCAGCTGGGAGAGCTCAGCTTGGAGCCATCCTCAGCTCTTAAAAGTTGTTTTTGTGCTTATTCTGACCACATGGACAGACCGCAGTGTGCAGGGTGAGCCCACAGACCAGAGCCCAGCAGCACGGATGGGCACTACTGGCGTGATCTAGGGAGAATGGAGGCTCTTGTACAATCCCAAGGCACCAATGTCCTTAGATCAGAGGCTCCTGACTATGTAGAGCTCAGCATTGAGCTGAAGTGTTGAGCTGACTAACCTCACAGAGCCTGCAGGCTGCAGGGGACATCTATGGAAGGCTGTGGGGAGAAGAGTCCTTTGTTATGGGGTCTCAGATCCTTGTGGGAGATGTCAGTGGATCTAGGCAATGGCAGAAAAGAGCAGGAGAAATAGCCATGCCCATCTCACTGCAGGCAGTCGCAGGATGCTGTAGCAGACCTTTCTCTGGCTGGGGATGCTCACAGCAGGGCTCTGAGAGCTGGACCACTGGGCAGAGCATGGTGAGAGGGAGATTCAGCCTGACGGTCAGTGTGGCATCACTGCTACAGCCCTTCTGTGAAGGACAGCTCTGTGCTGCTGGAGCAGCTCACATTGCAGTCTGCCTGGACAGCCCAGCACCATGGGAGGCTCATTCCATGCACAGCTGGGCTGGGCTGGGGACTCGGGTTGGAGAAGGTCTGCGCTTAACCACAGTGCTCAGAAGAATCCATGACCTAGCCCTTCAGCAACGCCAGCATGAAATCAATCCACAACACGGCTTTTCAGCTGCAGGCGTGTTCATCTTGCCTGAGCCTGGTGCAGTGACACAGGGACAGAGCTGTCCTTTCTTGGGGAGCGCTGCCAATGGGGCTTGCAGTGGCTTCTCTGTGTGCCATTCCTCTAAACTTCTCTATACTTCTGTCCAAATTTCCAACAGCAGCCTTTTTGTTCTCCAGGCTGCTGCAACTTGCAGACGCATGCACCATGCCCTCTTTTGCAGGGAAATTTTTAAATTTTTTTTTTTTTAAATTTGTTTTAATCTTTCATGCTGTTCTTCATCATCTAAAGCAAAAGACATCCAGGTCAAAAATACAGGGCTGAGATTCTTTTTTTTTCCAGACAGCCTCCTCCCTTCGTGGAAAACTAAAAGCACTTTCTCAATTGAGCAGATTTAACCTCCCCCAGATGCCAAAGACAATTTATTAAGATATAAAATACAAATATGCACCATCAGATGCTCCTCTTGGATATATGGAGACAGATCTCATTTGCTGCTCTCTTCAGGTAGGAGCTTCACAAATAAAGTGCCTACATCACTGCTGCTATACCTGCTCACACTCGAGTTTCCCTTTATTCTCCACTCGAGAGCAGTGAAACATAAATCTCTATTCTTCCTGGTAACTTCTAAAAGTTCTTCTCTGTGCCAAGTTTCCTTTCAGTTCCTGGAGGGCAAACAGCAGCCACACAACACCCTTTGTGCTGCGGGTGCCCTTGGCACTGCTTTGGACTGGAGGGTCGTCAAAGTGGGCTTTGAGCAGGAGCTGCTGCTGGATGCCCAGAGCTAGGAACCCCAATGAGCCCCAGAGGGATGGGAGTATGGGGTAGGGGCTCAGCTACCTATATTTGGGGTGGTGGACGTGCCAGGGAGATGCTGTATGCAAGTGGGCAGTGGGGGCACAGGAGACTGACTGGGCAGGGAAGATTGGTCTCCCTGTGTCTTGGTTAGAAAAAGGGAAAACACTGAAGGTTGTCCAGTTCGATGACAAATGCTACAGCTTTAGATATGGGATTCACCGTCCTGGGATGTAAAAATTCAGAAACAGATCAGGAGTGTGCTAGAGATGTTCCTGCCCAGCTCCTCCCTGTGCCACCAGAACCTCCCTGCTCCTTCTGCTCTGCCCACAGAAGCAGCCCTAGGAGTGCTCCCTGTATTGCAGTCAGCCAGGGCCACCCAAGAGACCATCAACAGAAGTTTAAATCATGTCCAGAGGGTGCTGATAGGTCCTGATCTGCCAGCTTACATGTGGGGACAGCATCATCCAAAAGGGAATGGTCACATGGACACCATGGACTCTGGCAATCGCAGAGCATCTACAACCCTGACACCTTCACTCTGCAGCCTGGAGATCTCAGACATGGCTAAGGACACCTCTGTCAGATGCTGGGCCACCACCAGTGGATATTGGTGGGCACCAGGGTCTGCCCTGGGCCATAAAACACTTCTGGGAGTCCCATGGAGCTACTGAATTCACACCAAAGATCTCAGACACTTCCAGATAGCTCCGAAGGAATGGTCTGACAGTGACTTCCATCCTCTCCTGCAGCATCTGTAGCAAGGGGAAATCCTTTGGGACAGTTGTGATGGGTTGCTTGCACCCAGGAGGTAACATCTGGGGCTGCCAGCAGGCACAGGATGTCTGTGATCATGCTTACTTCATGCATCTAGCTCTGGGAGGAATGTATTTATTTATAAATGAAAAATGAAGCTGTGATCTCATGTCTGGGATGAAAAGCAGGTCCTGACAAGTCACGCAAAATTGTTCCAGTTCCTGCAGGGACCAGAATAGCATCACCCCACCACAGTTCTGCTAGCGGATGGATTAGCTGCAGGACACTTTGGGAACATGCTCCGGGAAGAGCAGGGTATTTTTGGTTTCCAAAGGGTCCTTATGTATTAAGATAAAAGGGGTGATCCAGGGGGAATGCTGACAAAGTGGGTCCTGCACAGTTCTTTCAGCATTCTCAGCACGGGGACTTTCCAGCCCATCTCTTTCCTCCACATTTCACAAGCCCTGCCATGGAGGAACAGCCCTCTATCAATCCTACATCATTTCCATTACAAATACCCATCCATTCCCTGAGCTCGCTTTGTTTTCCCAGTCCCCAGCTCCCGTGCAGCCTTGCTACCTCTCCATTGGCCACGTCGTCACGAGGAGCAGCAGACTTCTTGGCTGTGCATTTTCCCAGCACACAGCGTTTCTCATCACGATGGCTTAAAATGCATTTAAAATTAAGCATTCTATGAAGTTCCCCGTTCCAATTGTTCTCAGAAATCTCTAACCTAAGTTTCCCTTCTTGGGGAAAACCAGACGGGGAAACGAGCAGGCCAGAGGTGCTGGCACGCTGCTCGTGCTGGGGGCTGTCGTCCAGGTGAGCTTCACGCAAAGTTGTGAGGAACCCGTCTAATTAACCATTAAAGCGATCCAACCCTGGGGCGGGGCCCGGCCCGCCGCCGCTAGGGGGCAGTAGCGGTTTGTCCCACGCGGGAGCGCGGCCGGGCTGCGGGGATGCGCGCGGTCCGTACGGACACCTCGGGGCATCTTTTCTTTCCGTAACGCACGAAGGTATTTTCGAACTTTCTCTGGTCAGTTCGGGCGCTGCAGCTGAGTGAGGGGAGCGAGGTCCGTGCCGGCTTCTGGGACACTGCAGGTGGCTCAGAGCCACCCTTACAGCAGAGAAGGGAGGTGAGACGCCTTTTGCCCCCTGCTTATGGGGTTAATTAGAGAAAACCCTTTCCCACCCGCGATAGGCAGGTGTCAGTAGCAGCTTTCCCCCTTGCTAAGGATATCACAGCCTGTCCAGCACGCCTGCAATCCTTACACGGATGTGCTCCCTTCCTCCCACGAAGCAGCACGTCCCCTGTGGCACGCTCCCTTTGCACCAAGCCTGGATGCACGTTGCTCCCAAACACAATTTGCTATCTGCCACTCCTTGGGGAGGTGTCAGCCCAGTTGCCCCAGGGGCTTCAGCCCTCCTCCAGCACCCTCCATGAAGCAAGGAAGTGCTGAAGCACCTCCGGCTTTGCCTCCAGCTCCATCCCCAGCTGTGGGCGCTTCCCCGGCTGCCACCAGCACCTCGGTTTATCAGGCTGGAGCGGTGGGAGATAGGGAAGGAGCTGATAAGCCCTCAAGTGGCAGTGTGCTGTAAACATTCCCACTGGTGCTGTTAGATTACAGCGCTGGGAAAATGCCTCCAGCCCACTGGCCACCAGCGCAGCGGCCGGGCTTGGGGGCTCAGAGCTGTTGAAAAGCGTGGCAGAAGGAGCTGTGTTGAGGCTGAAGTGCGGCTGCAGGGCTTCCCTGCTCCTGGTGTGAGCACAGGGACCTCCAGCAGGTCGCACACCACATGCAGGGGTTTGATTTGGGGCGGGGAGCGCAGGAGCTGCAAGCAGTTTGTCATGGAGGGAGATGGGCTCTGTCCATGCAGCAGCTCCTCCTGGCTCTGTGACACCTCAGCCCTGCACTGAATTAATCTGTGTTCAGGTTTGGAGATAGGTATGGTGACAGAGATCCTAGAGCTGGATCTGGAAAGTGAGACTGGTCAGTGCAGATAGACTGGGCTGGAGCACCTCAGCAGAGCACAGCAGTGTTCAACCTGAACAAACCCTTCCCTTCAGCACCCCAAAGCACACTGCTGAAGGTTTCAAATCCAGCCCTAACTGCAGCACTCACAGAGAGCTGAAGCAGCTCATAAACATCTCAAAGGAACATCAGGGTGGGTGTCTGATGGGGGAGTGCGACCCAGCACAGGAACAGCACTGCCCACTCCCAAACTCCTGGTGCACACAGCAGTGGGGATCCCTCCTGCTGCTGCAAGCTGTGCAGTCATCTGTTCAGACCACGTTGTAATCAGTTGTATGCTGGTAAGTTGAGCCTTCAACTCACAGAGCCCAGTGCCTGTGGCCCCCATAGTGCTGGAGTCCCAAGTTATAAACCTGAGATGCTGGGGCTGACATCTCTGTAGGGGTGGAAAGGTGGGCAGTGGCCTCCTGGTCTCTCTGCTGCCTGTTGTGCCTTTTCCATTGACCGATCCAGACATGGTGCCACCTTTTTTTGCGACTATGTGAGCATGAGACAGCTGTGGAGTACAGGAGTGGCACTGTCCCAGAGGCACTTGGAAGGAAGAAACCCCAAGAACTGAATGCTGGTGGACTGGCACCAAGCAGCATCCCTCACCCTAGCCCACATCCATGCTTGTGTGACTCTCCAGCATTATTCTGCACCTCTGTTTTTTGGAGAGATGAGCAAGGCATCTGGACCTGGAGCCAATCAGATTTGGTTGATGGGAGCTCTCTGTCCCCTTTTTCTTTCCTCTGTAACTGGGAAACACTCAGGCTCAGACCTCTACCAACACAGCCCCATGCCCAGCAGCTCCCTGGCTGTAGGCAGGCAGCACTGAGCCACAGGAACCTCTCGCTGCCACCTTCTCCCTTGTATTTCCATAGAAAGTAAATCTTCATCCTTTTAGGGCTCTCAGATCTATTATTTTTACATTTGCAGCGGATTCCCTGGCCCTGTTATTAATGAAAACCTCCAGGAAAACTCCTCAAGTACAGCTTTGACATTCTGCCCAGGACCTGTGGACAAGGAGAAAAAAAAAAAAAGCAAAAAGCAAAGCAACATTAATAAAGCAGGAGGTTTCTATTAAGTCTGAGGGACTGGACTCTCTGACTTTCTTGGATGCTGAAATCCTCTGGTGCAGGATAAATCTTACACACTTCATTTTCCCAATCTCTCCTTCAATATATTTTAAGAGCACATTGCTGGTACTGGAGTAATACCGTCCTCACTGCAGGCGTGGGGTCTGCATGGCACAGGGTCTGCCCATGGGCTGCATCCTTCACTGCAGTGTGCTTGTGGCCCTCTCCCCGCAAGCAGCAGGCTGTGAGGAGAGCTTTAAATTCGCTGTGCATGCAAACAGCAAGCTGCTCCTGGGAGCTGATGGTATGGAGACGTGCAGAAATTCCCCCAAAATGCAAACCACTGGGTCTGCTATCTGCACCTCAGTGCAAGCCAGACCCATCCAGGCTTTGCAAGATACACTTCCCACCTGCAAGAGAGGGAACTCCCTGTTTGCAGGCTCTGCCAACTGCTTTCTGTATCACCTGTGCTTTGTGCCTGAGGATGCCAGGTTTTCTTTGTGAAAGCTGTTATCTGCAAGCATGCACGCCAGCTTCCATAGCAGAGGAAAAAGGAGCAAGTCCACGGGGCCCTGTGAGGCCGAGGTCAGGCTGGGATATGCCTCCCCACTGCTTTTATGCTGTTCAGTGCTTCACAAAGTGCGCTGGGTGAGAGCTAAATGCAGGATTGTCAGTGCAGGGGGTGGAGGAGCCCCTGTGGCTCTCACTTCAGCACCGAAGGCTCACACGCAGCCCTGAGCTGAGGATAGTGATGCGAGCATGGGGCAGTGTAACACTTGGTTGGTGCAGCAGCACTCCTTCCACCCCAGATGGCTGCGTGGGGATGGGAATTGGCTGATGCCTTGGGCTGCATCATGAAATACATTCAGAAGGCTATGCAAGCTTGAAAGACACAGTCCTCCTCTAGTAGGAGCTTGCGTTCTTATACTTGTGTTTCTGATCCACCAGGATTCTTAGGTTTTGCTGTAGTGCAGGTGCTGATGGGTTTTAACCACAGTATGAAAATCAGCTTTCTCTTTCCCCAGAAAGGCCAGCCCCAGTCTGCAGAGGCAGCAGGGTTCAGACAAAGTCAGGTAAGCCACTAGCAGGAGCCTCAAACCCACGCTGAGGCTCAAATCCCAGTGCTAACACATGCACCAAATCTCCCTGCAGTAAGGAGTAGATGAGAGAAGGGAATGGCATGGAGTCAAATTAATCATATCCAGTGTAGGTTATAAGACAGACCTGGGGTATAAAAAGCTGCCTGTAAGGGACTCTGGCCCAAAATGGACTGTAGGGCTGGAAAGTACCATTTGAATGAGAGGCACCAATCTACTGGCAGTTCCAAATAGCCAGGAGAGGAATATTTGGGATTATCCATCCTGTTCAGAGGCTGCCTAGCCTGCAAACATGCCCCAACTCTTCCCATGGTATCAATGCACTTATATTATAAAGCCAGTTTAAATCATACTTAGAAAGCCATAGTGTCCGATGTAACACCCAAAACCGAGGTGCAATCACATCTTTTTGGAGACAGAGGTTAGAAAGTCTGTCTTCTCCAGCTGAAGTTTCCTCTGGTAGGAAGACGCATCCAGAAACAGCTCTGGAATGGGCAGCTGTAGCTCTTGGATGCAGATGATGCATTCTTAGGCTGTAGCAACATGGATCCGATCCATTCCTAGCACTGCCAAAACTTGTGTAGGCTTGTGCTGTTTCTTGCCTGGCCAGGGTGAGGACAGGCTGAGAACTGAGCCTGTAAGTGATGCTCTGCAAAAGGAACTTGGGTTTTGGGGTGGGCTGTGCATCCCATCCAGGGCTCCATTGCCATCCATTCTGGGAAATCAGCAAAGAATTCTTTTTATTGGTGAAGTGTAGTAACAGCACCCTCGTAGCACTCATCCTCTCTGCCCTCCACTTCACCCCTTCCACCACAAGCCAAAATCTGCACTGCCAGGGTGAAACCTTTGCCCTGCTACAGCTCCAAGAATGGAGACCTACGTGCACCCTCAGGCAGTGAAGTACAGAATGGGTCTCCATAGACAACACAGCTTTAATGCTGGGACAACATCACCCTCTGTCCATGCGCCAGCTTTGACCCGGCTGGACCGATGGCTTGGAAGGATCTCACTGCCCCCGCAGGCTACAGAAAACCCTGCCAGGGGCTGGACACAGAGCTGCTCCGCCTCCTTCCCCTGCAGTGGTTTTAAGGGACTCCTATTCAGTGTACACGTGAATTTAGAGGAGGGGGCAGAGAGAGTAACTTCCAATGAGAGCCTAAATGTAATAAACACACAGTCGCTAACCACTCTTCAGAATACACACACAGTAATATGTGGTATTTAGGTTGTTACCACCCCAGAGGGACTTTGGCAAGTCAATCAGACTTTCCCACCCAGACCCAAGTAAATGTTCAGGAGTGGAAATAACAGATTGCCTTTGCCTGAAATAAGCATGTGCTCATTCCAGGGGGATGTCAGCTGAGTGATCCTGTTTCTCCAGATCAGCTGGACCTCGCAAAGCTTCCCCCTCATCTCCTGGAGTTCTGCAAGGACCCATTTGTATTGGATCCAAACTCAGCTGAAGTCAGAGGAAAGCTTCCAGCTGGCTCACATAGGTTTCAACAGTCCCTGGACAATACAATTGCTGAGAAGGTTGAATGGGTAAAGTCCAACCAGCTCTGGACCTCATCAGAAAATCTTTGCCCATTCTTCAGCCTCATCCCTGAAATATCCCTCCATCCTCTCCAGATCGGCTTAAAAATACCACCAGTGGGAACTACGCTTTCTTTCTCCTCTTCTTTTTGCATACCAAAACCAAACTACTCTCCTTCTCCCTCAGCTGCTTCATATAGAGCAAAATTTGAGAATTAAAACTGAATTAGAATGCACCACTTTGTACTGCCTTCCAAAGGCCTCTGCAGGTGCTGGCACTAGATGCACAGTGCTGCTCCCAGGCAGGGGCAGTGCCTTCTGGTGGCGCTCAGCACAGCGTTATGTTTCCATCATGACTCTCCCCTTTTCTGGTTCTGCTGTCATGTGAGTATCCTTGAAAAAGCCTTTCAAAGGAGATGCTCTCCCCTCCATCCTGCTATGACTGGGTTCCCTCCTGGTGCTTTTGGAGTGGGCACTCTAAAGCACTGGGCTTAGTGTCATGACCAATGTTAATTTCAAAATTATGGCAGTTGGTCCCATTCTGAAAAGCTGAACACTGGTATTTCCTTCTGAAACCTCTGCTCTGCCCAGGGTAGGTGTCCTTCAAAGCCCCCAGGAGCTCAACAGCTTCTAAGGCCCTTGGCATCATCAAAGATGGAGGATTAAAGGTTCAGAAGCAGTTTCCTCTGCACCATGTGGAGATCTCAGCTGTCAACCTTCAGCCTGGTGGTCTCCCCCTAACCCCAGATGAAGCATCATCATCTCAGTTGAGGTTCCGTAACAACAGAAACAGCTGCTGTCCTCTCTCTTGCCCTTGATCAATAGTGTCCCAATCTCAGAATTCAATGGCATAAATTATTTATTTCTAATGGGACTGGATGCTTTCTTGGTCCCAGTGAATCAATTAATGAGTATTTGCCATCAGAGTTCTTGGTGCACTCAGAGAGACTTGTCACAGCAGCACCAGTGGGACTCATCAGAGGAAAAGCATAGGGCAGCAAGAGGGGAACCTCTCAGGAGCTGTTCTTTTGGAGGACACGCTTAATTGTGATGGTCATCAGGCACCTGATCTGGAAGAGGAGTTGCAAAAAATCTTTGATCTCAGTACAAGATTTCCTTGAAATCTCCTTGAGGTCTGTGTGGAACATGGAGAAGCCTCAAGTCAGCACTGCCAACCGGTGTCTACACCTCTTTCCTGTTCTGCCTGTAAACGAACAGCTTTCACCCCACTTTTATTACATGAAGGCACTTTTAAAGGTCAGCATCAGTCTGTCCCACTCTTCTCCTGACGTGCCTAGGGTTGATCAGATGAGGCCATGCTTGCACTGATGCAGTACTGCGTAGTACTGATCCAAGGCATGCCACCAGCTGCCTTTGATAATAAAGGATCTTCCTTTTCAAAGTTCTCATTCTAAGTTCTGTTGATGTTTAAGCATGTGTTAATGGTTTAAAGAAGCAACCCACTAGAGAGTCTCATTTGTCAGGAGCAATTCCTCTAAATTTCATCATAACAAGTAAGGCAAACCAGAATGGTGCAAGCTAGAGCGAAGACAGGAGCACTGATGGATGGTTCACACCAGCTGCTAAAATAGTGCTTTGAAAGCTCTTTGAGTGGAGGTTCTGCAGACCAGCATCAGTGACTCCTGAGCAGAAGCAGGGCAGCTTTGCTGGGAAGGCTGTGCTGTACTTCTGAGCGATTGGCCAGTCCCACACATCAACACAGAGCCTGATAATAATGCCCCTCATCCCCTGAATCATCCGTATGCTATATGAAATCAAATAATGTGCTGCCGTGGATTGTGATGACTGGTAGAGACTCAGATATCACCTTTAGAAGTGCAGCAGAGCTTTTGGAGCTGCATACTTATATATAGAAGTAAATCCAGCACTGTTGCAGTTCCAGGAGATCTTCAGCTAAGAGCCTTTTCTGTATTTTTAGCAGAGAGGCTACCCCTGCAGTCCTGCTTTTCCTAACTCCTCGTACTCTGGCTAACTGAAATTGCTTTAAAACACCAAAGTACTGGGTGTGAATAATTGCTTAATACTCCTGCAACTGATCCAGATAGGCTTGCAAGGAGGTGCTGCTCCAGGCTGCTGAAGTGCAGGAGAACAACCAAGGCAGCAAATCACTCCTAAAGTTGCCCAAAAGCTGGGCTATCATATCAGAGGACACAGAGAAAATTGAGGAATTAAATTACGCTGGTATGAATGCATGGAGAATGGCTGTTTGGTCCTCCTTTAGAACTTCAAAATATAGGAAATGGGGTCTTCTTCCTTTGTAGTGACAAGTGCAGCACGGACTTACCTCTGCCTTGATGTGCTGTGCAAGGAACAGAGTTCACCATAGCCAGAGATCACCTGAGATGAGTGAGAAGGAAAGGAGTGGCCTTGCCAGGGGAGTGCCAGCAGGGAAAGGACACTGCTCTCCCTTCACAGGAGCATTTTCTTTGCTCCCATCACAAAGCTTTGTAGCATCTGCATCAGCCCTCTCTGAGCCGATTTTCCACAGATGTTGTGCTAATGAATAACAATGTAATCTCAGTGCCTTAATATAGTGCTGGGGTGTGATAAGTCCAAAATTGCTGTCATCATCAGTGTAAGGACGATCTGGTCATTGTTCAGAACTGTCCTCCTCTGGTGATTACATGAAGAGGAATTTATTTTCTTCCATCTACTCCCACTCTGCTTCCAAATTTAAAGCTATTCAGGCATTAGATATATCTATTTTTCTACGGGCTTAATAAGAGGCCAGGATGCAGATGTTCTGATAAGGTTGTGACAAATTGTAAGTGGAGAAGCCGTATTAAACTTGGCCTGCTGCAGGATGCCAGACTCTGCTCTGTCTGTTGAAAAAGACCGCTGTCGTTCTGCCAGAGCAGCTGCTACCACCATGTGCAGCATACTGGAGAGGGCAGAGCCAGAGGCTTGCAGCCCAGGCAAGTCTTGCTACTCACAGCTGAAAGCCAGAGATGAAACGCAGGCCTTGGGGAGGGAGCAGGCAGATGGGGATGGATGGCTCAGCTTCTTCATTATTCTCCAAGGGACAAAACCCACTTTCTACCCTGTTCTATTCCTTCATCACCGTCCCTAGCTGAAGAGCAATGCAAAGTCAGGTCTAAGGGGCAGGATTCAGAGTTTAGCTTGTTCTACAAATAATTAGGAGGCACAATTCAAATGCTCTGAGATTTGGTGCTCAAGATGTAACTTGCATTCATGAGCTATTTGTCTTCAAGAAAAGTCTCCTCGGGGCAGTGCTTCCTGGCTGTATCTCTTGACACATTCTGCATGCAGACCAATGCTCACCCAGAACACAGACAGTGAGGACTGATCCATATCTACCAGCATTTGTCAGCTCACCTTTAAAAGGTGTTGAAGAAGTGAAAAGAGTCCATGCACAGCCACAGAACCTAAAGCCCTGGAAGGAGGCAAGCAGCTCTGGGGACATATCCCATTTCTTTGCACCTTCACTTGCACAGAAACAGGCTCACCCATCCCTACCTGGAGTGCTGAGACTACATCTTCTCTCTTCTCAAGCTCCAGAGCCCTGATTCTTGTTCTGGGATCCAGCTATGATGATTCCCTATTGCTAGCTCTGCCAGCATTGTGGGGTCATCCTCCGAAGGCAGAACGATGGAGGGGCAGCAAACACTCAGATGAGCCTCTGTCACCTGGGAATGACAGCGAAGTGGAGAATCTTCTCATGATACAGTCCTGGGGAGGTGCTAGCTGTGCTCCTTTCCTTCCAGATCCTGCTGGACAGCTAAATCCCATTCTAAGCTTATGAAATATCACCTCCTCTTTCTTTACATCTGATGTATTTGCTGACAGCCCAAACTGACATCTCTGTGGCTTCCCGTTCCCATCTCTGTGCTCTCTGGTTTTGAGAGCAGATGAAAACACAATAGTAACTCAATCTAGCTTGCTTGGTGTAAAATGCAATAAAATGGGGGCCCAGAGCCCAACCCTGAGGCTGTAAGTTTTCTACCAGCACCGCAATGTCATCCTGCACAAGGCTTCAGCCGCACCTCCTCCTGAGACCCGTCTGCAGTCACTTTGCTTCCCTGATTGAGGCTTTGCGAAAGAACTCGAGCAACAGGGCTTTCATTCTGGTCAAGGTTAATTGGAGGAAAAGGGGAACAGAAATAGAGCATGCTCAGGCTGCCTTATCCAACGGGCAGGTGACTGAAGGGAGGCACATCCATAGGGAGCACAGATGCGCTCTGCTCCGTGCAGGCGGCGGGGACGTCTTGGCAGCACTCAGCCCAGGCTTGTCTGCAGCAGGGAACACCACAATAAGATGCTAATTACTGCAACATAACTAATTGGGTTTTTTATTTACTAGGGAATGAAAAGCCACATGTATTACACACCGTCCTGACTTGTCGGTCTTACATCTGTGCCTGCTTTCAGCAGGCTTGTAAAGAGCATATTTAAGTAACAAAGCCTTACCTGCTGCTCACTCTGTGTCACGTATGCTCTCACTTTGATATCCATTTTCTTCTCCTTCACCCAGAAATGAATCAATACCACATCAGTTCACACCTTGTTCTGACTGCACCATGTCATCAGAGATGGCCAGCATGTGTTGGCGGCTGCTTTGCTGGGGGGAGCTGGGGAAGTCACAGCTCAGAGCCCCGCACTGCTGCAGCCCTCCTTCCCAGGAGATAGCATCTGCAGCACAACCCCCTGTCCCCAGCTGGGGATAACATCCCCACACTTTGGCTAGACCAGATTTGTTCTTTGTGTGACTGAAGTTTGGTGGGTCGGTGCAAGGGAAGGGGATGCTACTGTTCAGCTGAATCGCCTGAGTTATGCAGCAGAGAAGTGAAGAACTGGGATCCCAGAGGGTGGAGAGAAATGCTCAGTTTCTCAGCTCCCTAACACCTCCTTTTGCCACCTAGAACCTTACAGCAGAGCACTCCAACACCTCATCTCCCTAGGGGAGGGCAGGGACCCTCAGACCGTGTTCCTGCAAACCTCGAAAGCACCTCTCTTCCCCTTCACTCCTGCAAGCTCTGCCCCTGGGGACAGGTACTCAGTTCCTTCAGGGATCCTTTGCTGCAAACCAATCTCAAAGCCTCTAAGTGCTCCAGCTCCAACACCAGCATTGGCATCTGCAATGTGTTGTACCTGACCCAGCCACCCCGGCCGTTACTTGCACCCGGACGCAGCTGTAATGGTGAGGGAGGGAGCTGGGAGATTGAATATCCCCAACCACATCATCCCCATTGCTTGGTATTACAGCAGCCCGTGACACACGCTGCAGTAAACATGCAGATAAAGAGCAGTTTTAAAATATGATCCCCGCAAGCTATTTGTAAAGGAATTATCTCACTGGAGTGTTATCTAGAATTACCCCTGTTGCTCCGTTCTCTTTTGCTGGTATAGCCCTGACCCAGAAACTCCTGATTTACAGTGCTCAAAGACACCAATTAGAGGGTTTCATTAAGGAAACTGGTTTTAAAGCCCTTCCTTTATAGCTACACAAATGTCAAGGTGGGTTCAGCCTCTGATTTGACCTCCGGTGACATGAAAATGATATCATTGGGTACAGTGTGCCCTGAAGAGTCTTAAGGTCCATTAACATTCAGAGAGGTGCTGTTGGGGAAGCCCTGTCCTCAAAGAGCTGAGCTGTCCTTCCCAGGGCTGTCCTCAAATTCCAGCTCAGCTATAGCTTCCATACAATGGTGCTGTCACTCACTAAGGAGCTCATAGAACAGAGGCTCAAAAAACCCACCCAAATCCCTTCTGAAAATTCTGCACTGGGGGTGGCAACTCATTTTCTACAAGGAAGAGTCAGGGTTGACCACTGGCTGGGATTTTCTCATGCACAGCTCTGCTGGTGATGATTTGGACTGATACTTCACAGTGGATTGTAACAGTTTGGTTTTAAATCTTTTATTTCACATATTGGGCATGTAAAAATTTACATAAAGTATTTGGAACAAAAGTAATTTGACGTCTGAAAAGTATTGTTGCTCAAACACTTGAAGTCTGACTCATTTAATTAAGACTACGACTTCCCACTTAATACTCAGTCATAATGCTTCTTTTATAGGAAAGAACTGAATGCCATTTTGTTCCAAAAAACAGAAATCCGTAACGTAAAAAAAAATCAAGGTCCTTTCCTTATCACCTTTATTATTCTGCCTTTCTATCACACAGAAGAATTTTTCTAGAGTGAGAAACAGAACAAAAAAGAAGCCTGGAGCAAAGGTGCTGCCCCAGCTGCCCCCTAGGCCTCAAGGTTCAGAAAGGAGGATGCTGATGGCAGAAGCTGGACAGACTTGGTTGTCCTTTCCTATGAAATGAGGGTCAGTGCCCAGAGGTGAGGAACCTGTGCACAGGACACGGTGCCTGGGAGCCTTCCTCATTCCTCCTCCTCCAGCTCCAGCTGGGGAGATTCCTCCTCTGCCTTCTTCATAAAGCCTTGCACTGACACTTTCCTGGGAGGTCACATAAGGCTGTGATGTCCTCCCCATCCAGGTACATGGGTGCCGTGCACTTGCCCATGAGACCAGCCACGATCTGAGGACAGGGACATCCAGTGGGGACAGGAGTGTCCCACCACAGCCACCTCTGCCGTACTGTGGATAGGGCACCGGGGCACCTCTGGAAGCCCATTACTGTTTTATGGAGGTCACCCTCACCTAATTATGCCACTGTTCCTCCCAGCCCCAGCCTGACCCTGCCTGATCCTGAAACGGATTAACATGTCTTGGTCACTTGAGCGTGTGGTGTGTGTCTGCTCCAGGAGGGCAGCGGCTGAAGGTCTGGCCGTATCTCAATGTTATTTTGACCCCGGCCGTTTTTTTCCGCGGCGAGCTCTTCGCAGACCTGTTGAATGGGGCTTTCATTTTGCTGACCTCGGGGGTCATCTGTTTTCGGAGCATGAAATATGGCTGCCGGTGGACAGGAGGGAAGAGATAAACTTCACTGAGGAGCCTTAACAGGCCAATGAGCCGTGACTAATGATGATTGTGGTTTGTCTTTCGAGGGCATAATTTATTGGGCTGCTGACCACTTAGTGCACTGGCTGGGGAGTTAACTCTTTCAGGAGAGCACAGAGCAGATGGAGATATGACCAGGAGCATTGGGATGCACGCTGATCACCTTTTTCCCTCTTTGTGCAGGTAACGAGCATTTCTCCTTGTGTCTTTTCCTGCTGAAATGCCTCCTGTTGTTCTTTTTTTTCAAGGCTTTGTAACCCAAGATCACGATGACTTTCAGGACAGTTATCAGCCCCTTTTCTGACCATGAGGGTCGAGGTGGGTCGTCACAGAGAAAAGCCAGGAGAGCGAGGCTCTTTGGTGGGTCAGCATTCTAGCACTGCACCCTGCTCTGCTGGCAGGGGTGAGTGCTGCAGGATGGCTTGTGCCAACAAAAGGAGGAGAAGCTGCCAAAATGGCTTTCACATCTCACGGGGCTCCCAGCAGCTTTATGTGACAAGAAGTGCCAATGCCTGGCAGCTGACTCCTGGGCAGACCAGGAGAGAGGGCAGATGAGCTGCTGGCATTCCACCCAGGGAAGCACAGCAGCAGCCCCACAGCCCTAAGGATGCAAGCTCCAGTGCTAGCTCCGAGCTCTGCTTTCTCCCCCTTTTTAACTTGATATTCACATTGTGGAGGGATAATTGGGAAAGGTGCTGCTGACATGTCATATTGGATTGGTTTTGGTGAGAGAAGAGACTGAGACAGTGAGGAGCTGTTGGAAACAGGTTACTTCATGTACATCAGTGTTTGTGGGACACTTGTGTTTTCTGCTGCATCCTTAAGGTGTTAGGATAAAGAAATAAATCAGAGGTTGTAGGAGTGCCCTAAATCCTTTTTATTATCAGCTATATTCTGCCTTCTTCTTTATTGTGCACTGCCCACAGCTGCACAGGGGCTGCACCTGCTGCCTATTTGGGGAGCCCAGCTCCTCATGGGCACTGGGATTCACTGCCTGCTGTCTACAGTCCCGTTTCCTTTAGAACAGAAGGAATTCTGATAGCAGACAAATACTTTGTGATCCTGTGATAGGAGTGATCAGTGCCATGAGTGGTGCAGCACAAGGGATCATGTTTCTGGAAAATGCTGCTTTGGAAGGGTCCTGTAAAAGCCATTTCCAGGCTACTCATCAATTGGATTGGTTGTGTTTTTGGTGCTGAGCCCGTAAATACGGGAGTGTTGTCCTTTAGGTAGGCCTGTCTCTGCTAAGAGAGAAGACATCAGGAAGCCTAGGAGAGACTGAAAGAATTTCCCAAGGGCTCACTTCAAAGCCATTCCATTTTTTAAAACAATGTAAATACGACATGTCAGCAGCAGGTGGACACTCGGACAGGTCTGGGGACCACCACCCTGGTGCTCAGCATTCACCTTGTAACACATGACAGGAAACATCTTTACCCCACCTGGGCTTCTGGGAAAGTGCCAGAGGGCTGCAGCCTCTCAAATCAGGTAGGATCAGCCCTTGCAGTGAGGGTGTGCTATGGTGGCTGAGGCTCTGCCTCTGCAGTGAGAGGGGCAGGGGAGATTCTTAGGAATATAATGTGTCTTACCTGAACTGTTAGGAGAAATAAGTGTTAAAAAGAAAAAAATATATACATATTGTAGCCAATCTATCAGCTCAGTGCATGCTTCCTTGATTTTTCAGGCTTTTCTTTTTAAGCTTCTACCTCAAAACTGAAATAAATGACCCCAATGCCTCTTCTTTATGCGTTTCTTATTAAAGGATAGCAGTCCCCTCCCGTTTGATCTCTCCTCACAGGAGATCTTTCTCCCACTGTTATTGCTATCCCAAGTAATGCCCGAGCACGAGAGGTGAAGCTGTACACTGCTCCCAGGTGAAGGACCACACACGAACAGCACGAAGCCCTGCAACCTGTGTGCTGGGGGATGCACTGCACACAGCAGGCTGCACAGCCAGCATGGCCAGGCAGAGAAGTGACGTGGGAAACATTGCACTGAGTCAACAAAGGTGGAGGGAAGGAAGAAGTTGGAAAAAAGCTCCAGGCAGGCTGAGAAATTGAGCTCAGTGCACCCCCGTGGAAGATGCAGAGCTTTAGGGCTACGATCTGCAGCTGCAGTGATTAGCCAAGACATGATCCAGCCTTTGCTGGCTTGATCCAGGGTAAGAGGTCAGCAGCACGCTGATAAAACAGAGCGATTTCAGCTCCTCCGTAGGGTGAGGGATAAAAGTGGAGCTGCAAAGCTCTCTGGGCAAAGAGCCCTGCAGTCCCTGACATGTAGCCCCAAAGGCCCCCGGTGGCCACAGATTTCTGCTGTTGTCCCTCAAGACAGTCCATTTGGATGCAGAGGCAAACAGGTCTCACAAGGGGAAATGACAGCTGCTGCTTCCTATGTCGTGCTTGAATGTTGTTTTTCAGGAGTGTAATTTAGGGAGAGAAATGGAATGATTTTGTTTTTTTGAAGTGATGGTTACCTGCTGTCACACAGCTTAATGGATGGGAAGACGTCTCCTGGCTGGGCTGATTCCCAAGCTCAGCCTTGTAAAAAAGGAGTTGGATGTAAAAGAGAGGGAGAGATGTTTAACAGAGCCAGGACCTGTGGATCAAGAGGAGAGAGGCGCTTCCCAGCACACCCAGTTAACCCTTACAGTACTGAGCTCTACAGCTCTGAAAGCTGACTTGGAAGAATCGCAGCTAAAAAACAACATATAATGAAGCAAGAAATTAAAAATGGGGCTCTTAAAATTATCCTCACTGAAATATCCCAGTGTGGGCTTTGGGAGAGCATCTTCCTCTCCCCTGGAGCACAGCTCCAGCCCCACAGCTGGGGTGGAAATGCATCGCTGCAAACTCATCAGCTCCACTACAAACACTGCGGTGATTTGGGGTAAACAGCCTGCTGTTGTTTTGCACGTGTGCCTTACTGTAAGATTTGATGAAAGGTTTGAGATTTATGGCCTTGGAAAATGATTATTTTTTTTAAGCCCTGTAGCTGATAAAGCTGGGGAAACGCCAGGGTGCGATTTCCCTGCACTGCCTCTTAGATCAGTGCTTCATCTCGGAGACGCCAGCACTACAGAGAAGGAATAAAAGCATAAATGAAAACAGCCACAAATCTGTTGCTCGTCACAGTGGCAAACATCATTTCATAGATCTGTTTGGGCACAGACCCAGCCACCCTGCTCCATTTCCACCACTAAGCTGTCTTCAGAGAGCGGAGTAACAGACTGGGAGTGGGGCTGATAAAGACCTCCTGACCCAAGGAGGGTGCTCAGCAGGTGGCCAGCAGCATAGCACCCCCAGGTCAGCAGCGACCAGAACTGCTGAAGCACAGGTGCTGCCTCCCCCAGCTCCACCATAGCCACAGAAATGTTGCCGCAGGCATTTGTCAGCTGATGCTCATCAGAGATGAGAAAATCCTTGTTAACCACAAAGTTGTCTCAGCTGTGAAATTCCTGCTCCACTCTCTGGGGATGCTGGGAAGTCTTGCTCACCAGTGTCAGGTAGTTTGCACAGCCCTGACTGCAGTGCTCAGGTTAAGGTGGGAGGTTGCTGCCCCGCCTCTGTAATCACCTTAAGCCCCTGTCTTCTTGGGGACTGACAACATTAAATCAGCAGTTAACATGCCCTGAAGGTATCCAGCCACCCTTGTACGTCAGGCAGGACTACTCCTTCTGCTTCTATCCAGTAAGCAGGAAACCAGCAGAGAGCAGGAACCAAAAGGTGGAGATACTCTGTACCCATCTGCAAAGCCTTTGAGGGAGAAAGTGACACCCAGCAGGCTCTCAGAGACAGGAGAGTGATGCTGCAGTATGCCCATCCCTGGGAGCTAGGGACAAGGCTGTCCCCCAGGACAGGCACAAACTGCAGCATCCTCCTTGCCCATTTAACAGAGACAAGGACAGCTCTAAGCTGCTGTCGGTGCTGTGGCTACTTCTGACCCGGCCAGCAGCCAGCATCACTTTGTGAGGGGGAGTATTTCTGTTTCTGAAGCTGCTGTGCTGATGTTTTCAATGGGTTGATGTACTGATGTGCTCAATGGCTCAACCATGAGGTCACAGCCAGGACTCCCGGATCCCACTCTTTGGCTGCGGGGTTTTGTTCTGGGGCAGTTCCCCTACCACTAACCCCTCTCTGCCCATCATAACGTAGGTAATGCCTCAGCATGAAGCTTGGGAAACAGCTGGAGTTTGGAGGCAGCATGGCATCTCCCAACTGAAAGCTTTGTTTTCTTGGTATGATAAAAGCCCCATGGAGTTTGAAGAGACAGAAACCTTCTCAACTAACAAATAAAACCTGTGAAGAGTCTAATTCTCCCAGGCTAGAGCATCCCACATGGAGGGGGCAGAGATCTGGGTACCGCCAAGGAAAAGACCTTTGAATCACATTGCTCAAAAGCTCAGCACTTCACCAATCCCATCTCCCTCACCCACTCCCTAAGCACACTGTAATCACTTGGGCACTGCCGTGGCCACCCCGAACGCTGGTTCACCATGCCTGGGATAAAATTCAGTACAACAGCACTGGGATGAGACTGGTGGTAACGCTTTGTGCTGTACATCTACAGCCAGAGGTTAGCAGAGTCCTCATTAAGCAAAGTGGGGTTGGCTGTCCAGAAGATGGGTTGAAAGGCAAATGTCTCCCTTTACAAGTGCGGTGTCCAGAAGAATAATAATCCCAGCCTGTTCTAGATAAGGGAGAGTAGGTATGTCTTAAATATTTCTATTACTTCAAAGTTCATAAATCTATTGGTTTAAAACTGTCAACAAGAAAGAGGAAATATGAGCTAGAGACATGGTTATCACCAGAAAAGGAATTTCCTCCAAAGGGAGAGCAAGACAGTAAGTCCAGGAAGGAGGGACAGATAGGGAAATACCTCCATAAGATGTTAGGAATCTGGACTAGCCTGATCTATGGACATCTTTTCATTGACTCCAGCAGACTTTGTCTCTGCTGTAGTGCAAGAGGGATGGCCAGGGAAGATTTGTTTTCAACTCACCAGAAAAAGAGTAATAGAAAACGTATGGTTTTATTGGTATCATTTTGTCTTTCTAAGAAAGCTTTTGAAATATTTCAGGCTTTCGTGAAAATAAATAAATAAATAAATAAATAAATAAATAAATAAATAAATAAATAAAGCAACATGGCAATGAGAATGAATGGTCCTTGGGGCACAAAGAGGGTGGAAACCCTGGGAAAGAGAAAGGAGACTCCAAAGAAATAACTTCTGGGCTCTGCTTGTCAGGGGGAGCAAACCGCAAACTGAAGGAGAGAAGAGGGACTGAAGGAATGGGAGCTGCTCTCAGTGCCTGCTGTCGGTTTGTGCAGGGTGAAGCACGTGGCACTGCCCCTCGAAGGAGCTGTTCCACCCAGAAGTGCCCACGTCACCAATGGCGCTCAGCTGTGCTGCTCTAATATCACATCTGCTCAAACACTGTCCCTACTCTCCAGACTCACCCTGAGCCACTGATGCTCTTCAGACTTCCCCAGCTATGGAACACCCTTGAAGCATTGCTGATACTAGCAAAGGGGGTCTGAGGAGCTGAAGACTCCCAAACAGTAAAGCAAAAAGGCTGAACATACAGTGGGAGCTGCACACAGAGCAAGTACTGAGACTGTATCCCTGCAGGTGTATCAGTAAATCCTCAGGTCTATTTTGTGCAAAGATACAGGTGGGCTGGTCATTCCCATGGCTCTGCAGCCTGCTCCCAGTACCAGTGGGCAGTGGCTGCCCCAGGCATCAACCTTCTTGCACCACTGGCTGGGGGTCTGGTTGGGCTGCACCTCATCACCTCGCAGCACCACCTTGTGCCCCCATCCTGGGAACACACGGAGAATAGTGGTTCCCAGAGCTGTCAGAGTAGCACTAAGTCCACGGAGGACATATTGGAACAAATACAGATAAAGGATCAGATAGTCTGATGTGTCCAACTCCTACCTGCGAGCAGCATGGCACTGCAGTTATGACACCTGCCCCCCTCCAAAGAAATACACACACACACACACATATATATATATATATATACACTCTCTGTGTACATCTCCAAACAGTTTTTAATGAGCCCCATCATTTCCCCCACTCCTTCCCTTCCCCTTTTATCTAATTCTGCCCAAAGTCACCATCCTGTCTTAGGGCAAAGTTCCCACTGCTGCCAGCCCCTCCTCTCTCTGCTGATAACTGAAGCATTTGCAGCTTACGCTCTGCTCTGTGGGTAAGCAGTAACTTGCTCATATAAGAATGTTTACGTTTGAATATAAGTACAATTACACCAGCCGATCTAATAGTCTTCTCTGTATATGTTACTGAGTACTTAGGGCCCTTTTTTTGAAAGCCATTATGCTCATGTGATTTTCCTCAAAGCCTTTCGAAGGGATTTTGTTTTGACAGGAGGGCATTAAGGGGGTGAAACTGATAGCATAAGTACCACTTACAGACTTTGATCAGCTTGGGTCATAATTCTCCTGGAGAAAGTCTTGTATATATTAGAGAAGGAAATTAATTTTATTGCCTCTGTGGCTTTCCACCCACCCACCCCCACCAGTAAGATCCAATGCCTTGTGCTTACGTTTTGTCCTAAGCCCTTTTGTGCTGAGCTGATGCACAAGCTGGGCTCTCCACAAGGGTAGGTGCTGGGCAGCCAGCGTGGCTGAGGCCCTTGCGTCTGCCCACAGGTTGGTGGTTCTCTCCACCATCCTACAGGGGAGCGGGAGAGACTCAAACCTCTTCCTTCACAAATGCTGGTTTCAAGTAACGTAGAGAGATGAGCTGCTAGACCTCGCGGATTGCTGCAAGCATTGCCATGGCTCAGCTGATCTCAGGCTCATCTTTAAAGCAAGGTGAATAGATGGGGGCGAAGCAGCTGTGCTCTGTAAGATGATATTCATAGATCCAGTTTTGGGCCAAGGAACAGCTGAGCCAATGTGGGGATGATGTTCCATCACAACTATGCATGCGTGAGCTGGTCATAGAAGAAACAAAGAAAGAACTCCGAAAGTTTCCCCTTGCATTTTTGCTGGTGTTTTTCTTGTCTGGTCAGGTGGTGCTCCAGCTGTCACTTTCTCCTGGTGCCATTCAGTGAAATGAGGGGACAGGAGAGCACAGACAGGCGTTCTCTAAGAGCTGATAGCCATCTGCAGTTGTCGCATATCTCAGCAGCGCCTTGTCAGCAGGTAGGACTTGGCTGAGATCTGTAGCCTGCAGTCAACCAGGACATTCCCTCCAAGACAAGTTGACGATGTCAGCCAGAAGTAAACGGTTGTGTGGATCTGTTCCCCAAATACTTCACCAGTGCATGCCTTGGTGTCTCCACCAAGGAAGAGAGAACTCCACAGGCCACCCTGTATTCTCTGTAATGCTTCCATGAGATGGAGTGGAATTAATCCCACTGAACTCAGAAAAGTGAAAGTGACATCTAATCTAAGATAACGTTTAGTCTCCCTGCAGTGAGGAGTCTCCTCAAGAAGAGTCTTGCCCCCTTCTTAGCCACCTCCAGAGGTGCCAGTTTTGTGCCAAGGATGGCAAAAGAAGCATGGGAACAGCTGCAGCTGACACTCACTATCCCGTCAGCCAGAGCCAGAAGATGTCCTTGTTTCATATCTCTACTGCAATCTGTGAACTCCAACCTAAAGAAAACATACCCAAAGTATAAGAAATCCCTGCAGTATGGCAGAACAGCCCCTCACACACCACCTGCAGCTGACCTGAATGGTCAACCCAGTTGAAGGAAAACTTCTGCTGACTTTGTTCCCAGCAGTGTTCCAGCCCATGCTGCCAGGTGGGAGATGCCAATGGGCTACAGCTGGTGTGAAGCCTAGGTGTGTTTCTGAACCCATCCCAGGCACAGCACACACACCAAGACACCCAGTATTGCTAGTAGTAGTAATAGGTTTGCACAGGAAAAACATATTTGCATTCCATTCCATTCCATTTGGAGTCTAAATGGAACCTAACTTCAAATTAACAACTATCAAGCTATAATTCAACTCACATGTGAGCATTTCCCACTAAGGGGGTTTTGGAATTTCACCCAGGCTAGCCAGCCAGTCAAATGGGGTGAGCCTTGGGCCCAGAGCATCAGAAGCAGCGATGTTTCTGACAGCAGTAGGTCTTGGGGCACGGTGATACATCACCAGTGGGTACCAAAAAGCAGAGCCCCTCTCCAACCATCAGCCCCTCCCCCTCCTGCCAAATCCAGGCTGGAATCGAGAGCGGAAATGTTTGTGCATAGCTCATGAAGCTGGTTGGAAAATTTTTGTCAAAACAGATTTCCATCAGAAAATGACACCCTGTTGGCTTTGGCAAATTTTTGTTCAGGAACAAAGTGGAGAGTGAAAAAAAAATGTAAATGTCAACGTGCCCTTTTGACATTTTCCCCAACGAAAAGGATGGACTTGCTTGCTTCGAAATGACTTTTCCTTGACATTCATTTTCTATGTTCAATTCAAAACAAATCAACTTTTCTACGAAAGCAGGATTTGTCAACTTCTGTAAAAGGCTTTTTCCTTTTGGAATGGACTGTGTAGAAGCTGTAGGATTCTGGATTGCTCCTGAGTCAGGAGGGGATTGGAGAAAAACCAGCTCTTTTTCTAGCAAGTCATAGACTCATTTTCTGCACAGCCACGGCTGTACTCTTACCTGCATTTGTCCTCCTTTCTTTGCTCACCCTGCAGGGATACTTACCTAATCTCTCAATGTTTTTTCTGTTTCTGTCCCAGTCCTAAGCCTACAATAGACTGCCTCTGAAAAAAAAGAAAAGCACAAGCCAACCGTGCATGCTCAGCTAGCACCCGGCAGACACAGTGTTCACCCTGCAGGTCACCATTATCTCTGTGCTCGTAGCCTCTCCTATAGGGTCCACCTGTGGCTCTCAGCCCCAGAGGAACAACAGCAGCTCTCGGTGCTGCTGGGATGGGAGTGACTGCCCTGCTGTGCTCTGCCTTCACACTCGCTCCCTGTCTCCATTAGGACTGCTCTCAGCTGCAGGATTCCTCTCCCACCTTCTGCAGGAGAAGAATACACGCTGGGAGAAGGTTAGCCTTGTTTTCTATAAAACCAGCTCCAGTTTCTCATCTCAGGCATCGTCTAATGAAATGTGATCTACTTTTTCCTTTAAGCAATAGCTTCCCAAAATGATTGGGATTTAATTCAACAAAGAGTGTAGCATAGATGCATTTTGCTTAAGCTTAACCATCTGCAGAGAAGTGTCTCATCTCGGCCGGCTGTGTGGCCAACTTTTGCCATCAGACAGAAGATCTGCATCTGCAGGGGGAGAGATCCGACAGCATCGCTCCATTGGCTCTAAGAAACACATGGTTCACAATTAAGCAGTAAACTTTAGCTGCCCATAAGTCAGCTAAGAGACACAGCACATCATTGCTCACCTTGGAGTGCAGTTCTGGACTCGTACCAGCTTTGGCAGTTAGGACTCTGCTCCATCACCACAGTATTTCTCAGTCTCTTTGCTGTAAGAGAAAGAAAACACATTCTTGTCCAACCTTAGCAAATACAGCTCCCAGCTACTGAGATTGACACTGCAAGCAGATTTTGTAATAAACCCATAAAGTGAGTTGTCATCAATATAATACCAAAAATAACTACTGGTTTTGTTGTGTGTGGGCTTTTTTTGGCTGCATATGCTGCTAAAAAGGCATCACGTATATGTCATCAGCCAGGGAACAACATGGCAAAGCAGACGTATAGCCTTCGGTGTGTCATCCAACACTGCACTGCTCTCAAGCTGTAGCTATGGAACCCTTATGGACCACAGGCATGAGGGGACCCATGGGACACCTGGGAGAGCACAGCTGCAGTCAGGAGCTCAGAACGGTGCTCCAGAGCCCCAGGGGATCATGGGAGAGGGGAAGGGGAGGTGTCAGCAGCTCCCAAAAGACCGCAAGCAGCTAGACTGAGCCTCCAACCGCTCTTTGCTGATGAAACATCTCCTCTCCCACAGGTGAGATATGTCAGGTCCGGCCATGTCCAGAATCACCAGAGAGCTTGGTGCCACTGCCCAGCATTTCCCTTGGGAGTGCAGCTGATTCAACCCAAATTAGGACCGAACTCCACATGTTTTTTGCTGCCGGCAAGAGCAGGCACCTTGGGAAGGCGTTTGTCAGCTCCTGTTGGTAGCCCTGGAGAAAGCACAGAGTGAAACAGCATCTCAGTGGGATTTAGAGAGGCTGGGGAAGAAGACTCAGAGCTTAGGGCTAAAATATTGCTGCAGCATTTTGTGACCCACCTGATGTGCTCTGGGAGCTGTGGGTTATGAGGTTATGGGCCACCAGACCTCCCCAGTGTGATGGAACTCAGCTGCTGGAGGCAGGAGAGCAGTTTAGACAGGAAGCAAGCAGAGAAGCAAGGAGCAAAAGTGTGGGACATCAGTCACAAACCTCTAAGGTCACTGAGAAAGAGGCAGGACAGGCGATGTGCTGCTCGGGGGCCGTACTGCATGTACAGCATGCTGCTCACTGGCTGCCCCACAGTCCCCAGGGGAAGCAGCTCTGCACAGGAGCCACTGACCCTTGTTGATACAGGGAAATCCAGGCTGACGATTTATTGATAACATCAAGCCACACTTGCACTTTTCTCCGTGGACCTGAGTGCTCCCTGCTCCAAGGAGCATGGGTGGTGGGAGTGAGGGCTGTTTTCTCAGGTCCCACCTGGCCTCACACTTGTCTTGCTGCTGCTTCCAGGTTCCTTTATGGAGAACAATCAATACATCCTGGTGTGACCGTCACCCCACTCTGCCCTCCCTCCTGACAAACCAGGCACAGCTCCTCTAGCACCTTGCTGGCAGCCTGTCACCATTGTCTGATTTGACTTCTTTCTTTTTGGAAGAAAGGAAAAAGAAAGAATGGAGGTGAATATGTGTTTAAACAAAGATGCATGCTTACTCAGTGCATAAAATCAGTTGTTGCAAGTTAGTTAAGACTGCAGATCTGCAGAGCCTTACTGGCTGTTACCAAAGAAAACCTATCCCTTAACACCAGTGAAAACATTCACCTTTAAATTAATTTCATTGCTGTTAGAATTGCATGAATTCAGCCCTTGTGAAGGGGCAGCTGACAGCAAGGAGCTGCAGTGCTCTCACTGCATCATTCCAGAAAAGCTTCAGCTGATGGTGTCACCCAAACCTAAGATCACAGAGAACTCTCTGCACAAGTTTGGCAACATCACAGGGATGGATGAGTGTGAGCCCAGCCACATTTTGTGTGTGCTGAGCATGAAAGGCTGCACGGCCCTCTGAGTTTTATGCTGGCACTTTTGGAAAGGGGCAGCATTCAATTTGGCCAGCTGAAAAGTAATCAAATTAAAGGATGAGTAATTGCGCTCACCTTCAGTAGAAGGAATTTCTTCATTGGTTGGAAATATCTGTTTGCCAACGTCTTGTACAATCAGATCTCAGCAACTCAAACACAAAATTTATTTTGCAAAAGTTTCAGCTCTTCTAGAACCATTTTTTCTTTTTTTTTTTTTTTTTGCCTGCTTGACCTGAACGCTCCAACCAGCCAAAATCAATGCTTCCTGAGGAGATAATGCAACATCACAGTTTTATTTTTCTCCTCTGTTGCAAAGACTTTCTTGATATGAATCTGAGACATTGCCCATTGGAAGAAGACATTTCAGAACTGTGTACTCCAAAATACAAAAAACTCCCTGCCCCACCTGGCCAGCCTACAGCACGGCCTAACCTGGAGTTAACAGGGCTAAGGGGTATCCCAGTGCAGGAAGCATTCTCAGCAGTTGTGTGCTGTCCTGCAGGTTCTAAGCACAGAAAGGCTATGGAGAGTCCAACAAGGAAGTGATGAGCCATGTCCAGAGGCCATCCAGTGTGGAAGATGAGAGAGGGCTGGAGACACAGCTCATCTGTATCTGCAAGAGGGCAACTTAGAAGATAGCAATGGAGTCAGGCTGCCTGCAGCAGAGGTTCGGTCCATCCCAAAGGCAGGGCAGGAGACAAACTTATGTCCAACATTCATCCCAGAGGCAGGGACTGAAACCCACCCACAATACAGCTCAATGAGAGAAGGAAGTCAGACACAAGGCTCTCCCTACAGGTGGCTCCCAGGCCATGAGAAGAGGTGGTGATGGGGCAAATTTAGAGTCATTAGCAGCAGCAGCATTATGCTCAAGGTCACCAGCTTCACCTGCTCCTTCTGCAGTTCTTACCCTGGAACGGTGACACTGGAGACAAAGACAAGGGGCCTGGGATGGAGCTGAAAAGTCCCCTGGGGAAACAGCTCCCCAGGGCACCGAGGGCCTGGATGTGCTTCTGCGAGTCAGGCTGGTGGGAAGCAGGCAGCAGGATCTGGTGTGGCTGCTTTTCTAGACACGGGGACAGATAAATCAATTCTGCCATTACCATCTTGCTCCACACAATGTACAACTATACACGTGCCACATTTGTTACAACTATAAACATACCTACATACTCTGTGGGACATTTTGTCTGCGCCTGAAGATGAAGAGCCCTGTGAGCAGAAGGCCTTCCCTTGGAGCACTCCTTTCCTTCCACCAGACTAACAGTGCATGCAAGCATCCTTGGCCATAACACACCAGTTCACAGCACTCCAGAGAGGAAAAACGTATGCATCACCGTGGCTACATGTGGAAGAGAACAGCTGATGGCAGAAGATGGATAACAGTGGAATGCACAACCAGCCTTGCACAACCCAAAGTCTGCACTGCTGCTGCCCAGAACTGCGGTTCGGTAAAGGCAGCCCTGGAGCACACACGGACATTGTTCAGCAGAGGGAGGCTGTCAGAGCATGCTTTGACTCCATGCCAGGACCAGGCAGTGTGCTGCTTTGTATTAATTTGTGTAACTTCATGAATAAACTGTGCTTGGCTTGTATATGAATTTTAAATGAATTGTTAACACGTTTTTATGAATCAGGGAGGAGGTGCTAGCCAGAGAGGCTGGCTGTTTGTTGTTTAAAGCAGAGGAAACCAATCATGGTTTTTCGCAAAATAAAACTTTATTGAGCTGTAATAAACAGATACTTCTAAAAAACATTTAAAACCACATAAAAAAAAAAAAAAAAAAAAAGACAAGTGGAAGGTGCTTGACTTCTCCAGGTTGAATGGCAGGTCAGCGAATGCATATTGGTATTGAATTGCTTCACTTTTTTCCCAGCATCAAGGAAAAAGATATGTTAACATTATACATCAGTGGAAGGCGTGTGTGTGTCTTGGTGCTTGGTATAATCAGTGGGACACACACAGATGTCAGCCTGAAGATGTCTGGATGCCAAGGATTTGTTGTGCCAAAGGTTGCCCACTGCACTTCATAGCACAGGAACCCACCCTTGGGCTGTGATTTCTGCTCCCATCCATCCTTTCCCTTCCTTCCCAGAGACGTTTCACTCCTAAGTTGGTTGGGAAACACAACCTCCTGAGTCTATTTCTTCATCATTCTTTTAGCTGTGGCAAAGGGGATTCTGCTCAAGGTTGCTGCTGGGGAAAACAGAAGCAAGAAATCTCTGATTGTTTTCCTCTGGAGATGTGAGCATCAGCTTACTGTGGTGATCCCTCAGTCCTGCTCTTCACTGGCTGCTCCCACTCAGAAAGTGAAGCAATGCAATGCTGCTCTTCCTCTGCCCTATTGCCTCAACAAAGGAAAACTTCAGGTGCCAGCGTGGGTGCAAGAGGGCTGGATTAAAGAAACATGTGGGTTCTCTGGATCTCCACGGTTACTCCTGCACAGCAATCAGGTCTGCAACAGAAGCAGGGGAGAATCCCCTGCAGCAGAAAGCAAGCAGCTCCTTGGTTATGTAATAGATGTGTATGTAGTGGGGAATATAAAGAAGATTGAAGCCAAGAGGAACCCCAGGTGGAGAAAACTCACATTACTGCCTGCTCCTGGAAGCTGAGATCCTCACAGCCAAGCTTCTCCAGCCAGGAGACAAAGCAGTTCTGCCACTTCCCCTCCATTTGGAATGGGAAAATCAGACTGGAAAACCAACGGGCCAGATCTCACTGCTTCTATTATGGAGCTGTTACCGTGCTATTCATGCAAGCTGAGTGACCAACTGCTGGATGGCTTCCAAGGATTATTTAAACTTTTCCATATTTTGTAGGTCTTGATGTGAACGTGTGATTTTGGCCATTGCATTGATTGATGTTGCTAAAAATGCTAGCAACCCACCCTCCAGAAAGTATGTGTTTTGGAATGTCTCTGCATTACGCGTACTTCCAATCATGTGCTCCTTGCTGGAGATCACCAGTGCTTGTTAAAGTAAGAGGATTACTTCAAAAGGTAATTCCCTGGGATTACCACACACTCTGGCTGCCATCTGGGAGTCTGAGGACAGAAGGCAAATTTTCCATGCTTGTGAACAGTGCAAGGAAAACACGAAGGTGTTCCTTAGCTGCTGCAGCCTTTGCTGCGCCTTTGTATCATGGTTGCAACATCTGCTGTCCCATAAAGCAGCAGCTTCAGCTGGAGCTCTGCCCAGGATTGGATCATTTTATTGCATCTTCATCCTGCAGAGTTCCCAGTGCTTTAACATGGGTGGGACCACCAGAGTTCCTTACTCATCACCAGGTATCACTGCTTCTCTGTGGCATGTCCTGTCACAGCAGCATCAAATGATTGTCACACCTAATGGTCAACAGAGCAGTCATTGCACCTCTGGGTGGGAAGGAAGAAGCAGCACCTTCAGCCGTGCTATGTGGAACTGAAGAGTGGGGAAAAATGCTGAAATGGTGCAGCAAGGGGTTTTGAATCTGGGAACACAGAATTTGTTGCGGGATTGTGGTTTCCCTGAGTATAGGCAATGCAGCATCATTCAGCAGAACGGAGCTTGGAAAGAAGCTGGGCTCTTCTGGGAGACAATTAAACCTGACCAGCAAAAACTTGGGGTTTAAACTTCCAGAATTCAAAGCAGAGGTTGGATCTGAGACATGTTCATGGAAAGAGAAGTCCTACCAGCAAAAGGCTGCTGTGCAAGCTGGGAATGGCAACCTTTCTATTTACATTTGCTGCTATCTGCCCGAAACTATGTGTCAGCAAACAGAAAATATCCATAGTAAGTTCTTGAAGTTGGTGAACTTGAGATGTCAACACACTCAAGGCACAAATTCAAGACCATTTGCAACACTGCAAGACTCAAGGAGTAGAGTTCCAACAACACTGATCTGCAAGAGCAGATTGCAAAAACCACGACTTGAAGGGAAGAGAAAAATTGAAATACAAAATCTAAAGGTAAGGTTTTCTTTATGTGGCTTCTGAGCTCATAAGAGGTCACATTTTCTGGCTATTCTCTGAAAATATGACTGTTAGAAACAAGCTTTATTTAAAGTAAATGGAAGCTCAAGTAATTACAAGGCTTCAGGAGCCAGGGCTCTAAGAAAAACATTGAGTATTTCAAGAGCTGGCAACACTGCCTGTGGAAAAGGAGTGAGTCATGGCGTTGTTTTGGACTCCTGGGTGGGTGAGAGACACCAGCAGAGTGCTCCAGCTTGGTGGGGAGTTTTCTGAGCTGCTCACGTGGCTACAGACCTACTGACCACCCCAGCACAACTGTGATGGGAGCCCCACAGCCTGCTGCTGTGATGGGGCCAGGGCCTGGTGTGCCCTGGTCCCATCACAGCAGGATGGTGATGATGCAGGAGACCTTGTAGGACCAGGGTAGGCATCATGTGTCCCTCAGCTCCATTAGCATCCTCTACTGGGAAAGAACGGAACCAGTAGGCCCTGAGCCTTGCAGGAAGGTAGCAATCCCCTTCTTCTTTCTTTTTTTTTCCTGTGCAAAAACTTCAAAATGCTGAATTGTTCCTTTTTTAAAGGGACACAAACAGAGCTATCCTTCCTGGTGCTTGTAGGACTCCAAAGCTTTGTGATCCCCTTGTGATGGTGAGAAAGAGAAGGCCTTGAGCCTATGCAAGGCTTTAGGCACTCTCAAGTGGAGTTTGTCTCTCTCTGTGGGCTGTAGCAGGTGCTACAGCAGTAAAGATCCTCATACAACACATTCCTTAGGTGCATGAGGTACACTGGGAATAGGAAGACGCTGCCTTTTCCATGTGGGGCCGCACCAGATTTATCAGCAGTCTGGTTGTTGGCCTTGATGCAGGATCGTTAGCTACATTTGCCACTTTGCATCAGGCTCCACATGGTTTTCAGGAACCACAGCGTGCCTCAGTTTCCCCACATGTTAGCTGGGAGCACAGAGCAGATGTTACAGGGAGGATCAAGACATTAAACACATGCAGCACAGTGGGGGCAGGAGTATGTTATACTTTGCTTGAAGATTGCAATCAATATTTCATCAGTTTCAAGCCTGGCTTGCTGTTTTTCTTGTACCTAATGTCCTTCCAGCCCACTGCCTTCCTGGCCCTCCTGTTCTGCTTTGTCCTGCAGATATCCCTGGTCCCAATGCATTTTAGACAAACCACTTTTCCAAAGTAAGTAAGGCAGCTTGAGTGTGTCCTTAGCCCAGCCACACGCTGTTAGAGCATCTGCAGCAGCGGAGCCCTCTGTGGGCACCCAGCTCCCAGGCCGTGCTGTAATGCGTCTAGAGGAGATGTGGAGCAGCTCATTACAGGGATTACTTCCAGCCAGGCAGCTGCAAGGGTCAGCAAGCTCCTCATTGATTTCTGCCTGCCCTTACTCCCAGCACAGGGAGTTTGGGAGATACTTCTGCATTGATCCAACCTGTTGTTTCCATAATGGGGTTTTGGCCAGATGAAGTTCACAATAAAACAAGATCAAAACAACAGCAAAAATCACATTATTTTCAGATGTGTTTAAGCTGCCACTGGTCCCAGGAGCAAGCAGTGGCACCATGTCAAATAGATGATCCCTTTTTCGTTGACAGTCCAGCAAGCAGGGCGACAGCCTCGCTCCTCTGGTATAACCATGTCATTACTGGTTCTGCCCAGTGAAATCTTAACATCTTTTAGATCTGCAGTAATCAATGGCTATAATTCTATGAACACACCAATGCAGAATCAACCCAGAAATTCCCAGTGTCCTTTGCACATTCAGTTTGCACACTCATGCTAGACTTGTTTGCAAAGGCTGGCACCAGCACCGCTCAGCCCAGGCATGATGAAAACAAAGGCACCAGAGGACCCCAGGGATCTTGGTAGCTCCAGTGGTCCCTGCACATGGGAAGAGTTGTCCCAGCAGAGCTGCTGCAAGCCTGAGGAGCAGTCTCCAGCCAGGAGCTGGATGATTTCATTGGGACCCCATGAAGCGTGCTCTCTAACTCATGTAACTCATGCAGTTGTTCCTTACTTAGACTAAACTAACTTCTTCCCTCATTTCCTTCTTTACCCCCAATAGGAGGGAGTGATACTATTATTTTCTGCTCAACAGAGTTCTATGTCTGTTTGCTCATATAGCAACCAAAAGCACTAACAACCTAGACTAATTGCAGAGTGAGCAATCCCTCTATATGGAGAACAAGAGATAGAAGGGCATTATTTATGCCACCTACCTTGCTCCACTTGATGCCTGTGCCAGCTCCATTTGCTTTCTTTAGCAAGTACATTTCATTTCACACTCCTCACTGCCATCCCCCTTGTGTGTATCATTCAGAAAATTCACCACTTGTCTCTCTGATACCTGGAGACACGAATTAGCAGCATCAATTATGCTAATAAAATTTTCAGAATCATTAATTGTCCTCATTATTATTATTTACCTTAGCCTGAAGGCAATTCTTGCTAATGCCTCTCCCCTAAGAAGGATTTTAATGGCCTTACTGGCTTGGCAACACAACTACAACACCTTCTGCTGAGTTTCTTAATGCGTCTGGTTCTGCGTCCCTTGGTCTGGGGTTCCCTGCAGGGTGGTGTGCAGCCTGGGCTAGCTGTGCCTTCCTCAGTAGGGGCAGGATGAAGTGCTTGGGGTGTATTTCCTTGCATGCATTGCTCCCATCACTGCTGTTGGATCACCCAAATAAATCCCGTGTCTCCCATTCTGTGTGCAGGAAAGGCCACACAGACAACTTGTCTGGGATTTTCAGGGCAGTTAAGCCTGCAAGTGTGAATATTTTTTCCTCTCTGGTTTATCTCATGAGCCACAGAAGTGAAGGGTCTGTAGAAGCAATGCATAAATAAGTAAACATCCTGGCCTCCTTCCTCACCTACCTTTCCTCATCAGGAAAGACAAATTTAGGGCATAATCTTTCACCAAAAATCTGGAAGCCATCTCTTGCTCCTGGAGAAAACCCTGAACAAGCAGCCAAGGTGAGCATTCCTGGTTTGGATAGAGTCCCTGAACTACAGCTGTACAACGGCATGCAGCCCAAAAAGCCAGCCCTCTCCTTCCCTGCTGCCAGCCCAGCAGCATCTCTCCACCCCAGGTCTCTAGGATGCAGGCACAGAGCGGTGCCAGCACCGAATCCCTAACCTTTAGTTGTGCCTGGAGTCTGTAACCTCCCACCCTCTCCTCCCAAACACTGTGTTCAACAGCCTATTAGTGGGAGAACAGCCTGTCCCCTGTCAAAACACACAAGGTGCCACAGTCCCCGCAAGAATGCTGGCAGCTGCTGACAGCGCTCTGGCGTGCCTGCCGGGTTCCCTGCCTACACCGCTGGGCCTGGGGACAAGGAACCAGGGACCCCTGGAGCAGCCCAGCACTCTCAGCTGCTCCAGGTGAGAAGCAAAACAAGCCCTCCACACTTCTGCAACCTATTTGCAAGCAGTAAGATTTCCAAATGGTAGCAGGAATATTTTTGTTTTTTGTTTCAGGGGAAAAAATGCAGAGAATTGGAGGTAAGCACTGAACCCCACATGATGCACTACTGGCAGACACCCCCAAAAAACCCATAACTTGAAAATTATTCATTATTTCAATAAAGACATGGCCACACCAGAACTGGGATATGTTGGCCAGCATGTTCACATGCTGGAACCCAGGTAATCAATAAGTCAACATTCATTTCCATGCTGTTAAACACACTAGGAGGTGAATGTCACCTGTCCAAGCCTGTGGTTTTATGAGGCTATGGTGGGACAAACACACAGTGAGAATCTCATATTCCATTGCTCAGACCTTCTCCATCCCTCCAGGCTCTGGAACAGGCATCCAACAGAGCAGTCCCTGCAGCTGTGCTGCTTGTAACTCTTGGCCCAAAGTAGGTCTGATGCCTTTGTGGGGCTCCATCTCTCCTGTCTGGTCCCAGTAGTCCAAGTTTACCATAAGTTGGGTTAAATCCCATTAGAACTGAAACTCCTTCACTGTTTTTCCTCCACAAAGAAGCTTTCCTGTCCAGCTTCCCCCTGGGATGAAGCAGGCCAGGTTTGATCTTAGCCCCAAACTGAATTTTTCAGTGATTCATAAGGAATTGTACCGACCCTGTGCGTCATTCAGCTCCCCCCAGTAATAATTTCAGAAATTCACAGTTCTGTTTCAAACAACTTGGATGGAAAAAGCCCCCAAAGCATTTGGAGTTTGCTAGGTTTGATGTCTGTAGGCAGCTGGATAAAATTCTACCTTTCTGCCCTTGCTGGAAGAGGGGCCACAGCCAGAGCTCAGCAGCGCTGTTAGATGCTGGAAAGGGCACATGGGAGAGAAGAAATACTTGAAAGGCTCCAACCTCAGGAAATGTTTCAATCAGAGCTCACACCTTATTAGGCATGTGATAATCCAACCGCGAGACAGTGAGACACAGGAAACCAAGCTCCATAAGCCCTACTCCTCGCGGATCAACTTCGACCTTAAAAAAACACCATGAAAAGCCCTTCATAAAACAGAGACTTCTGGAGCACTTTGTAGCCCTTCTGCCACAGCTGAGATGTGCACCGGGACTGCTGGGAAATGCAAACACCACCATTAAAACTAAGAGACACGTTGAAGAACGACAAGTGGGATTTCCATCTAGATCTAAAGAGGCACAAGGGTCCACTTTAATGAGACAGTGCATCTCACAATCTTGGAGAAACTGCAACTACTTCAGAATGACTTTGTTTGAGAAGCAATTCTTGCCGTTACGTTTATCGTGGTTTTATTCTATTCCTGTGAAAGATGTTACATGACTACTGAAAACCTGGAATTCACATCACAGCCCCATTTTTTTTATCTGGAGAAGGTCTCCTTTGCTAGCATGCTAGCTACAAGCCAGTAGCTATGTAGGTTTGGTTAATCTGATCTTGATTAGGGCTGAATGACATTTTTGGCCAGTCATGTTTGGAAGCAAAATAAGAGGAAATTCAGTCAGAGCAAACCATTCTGTTGTACATTTTTTTAAACACAAATAATTTGGTAAACTCAACAATGGCGAAGACCAAAATAATTTGTTTTGCTATTTTAAAGGACAGCCTTTAGTTATAGTCCAGTCCTAATTAAAAATGTCTTCCCATTTTCTCTGAAAAATGATTCCCAGTATTTATTGAATGCAAACTGAAATGCATTTCAAATTGAGTAGAAGATTCTTGGATGAAAAAATATTGTTGCTTATTTTCTAAGTCAACCCAAAACAGGGCTCTGCCATCAGTCATTTTTCTGCCAACCAAACAGACACCAACTCTTCCCTTAGCTCTGCACTGAAGCACCAACAAACCCAAAGCCATAGCTAAACAGTAAGAGCTGATATAAGCTCTTGGGGTGGCCAAGTAGGGATTTGAAATCTACTTCCAATGCTATTTATTCCTTTAGCTGATATACATGTATGCAAATACGTTGTTATGGGAGGGAGAGAACACAGGCTGATATTTTCACTTACTCTGCCACTAACCTGAGGAGGCTTAGGAAACATGAGCCATGGCCTCCTCTTTCACATGAAGCAACCACCGCCAGGAATTCCCTCTGATTTCCTACTCCAGCCACTTGATTCCTCCTGCTTCCTTTATTAATACGTTTAACGATCCCTGACATGCTTTTGGCAACCTCCTCAGAGATAATCAGGTTGTAGCGCTTGAGACCAGCTCCGCTCAGATAAAGAATAAATGAGTGATAAAAGCCAGTGATGTATTTGCAGATCAGAGGCTGGGCAGTGGAGAGCACGTTGTGTTTTAGACTTTTGATCAGAAGAGAACGCGCGTTCCTCGTTACTGCTGTAATATGGCAGGCACAAGATTTTTCTCTATCAATTGTCAAGCTGGAGTTAGAGCTGGAGCCTGCAGCCCTGTCTGCGAGACTCAGCTCCTTCCCTGGTGTATTGTACACAGCTCCTATTTTCTACTCTCATAGATATTTCTCAGCAGAAATCATGCCAAATGCATTACATCCTTGTAGACTTCAACTCTCTCACAACTACCCTTCAAACCATAGCCTTCCCAAGGGTTAAATCTGAAAAGTTTTCAACAGAACAGAAATCTTAGAGGGGAAAAAAAAGAAAAAAAGTAAAAGAAATAGAAATATGATCAAAAATAAAAGAAAAAATATAAAGAGGAGATGAGAGGAGAGGAGAGGAGAGGAGAGGAGAGGAGAGGAGAGGAGAGGAGAGGAGAGGAGAGGAGAGGAGAGGAGAGGAGAGGAGAGGAGAGGAGAGGAGAGGAGAGGAGAGGAGAGGAGAGGAGAGGAGAGGAGAGGAGAGGAGAGGAGAGGAGAGGAGAGGAGAGGAGAGGAGAGGAGAGGAGAGGAGAGGAGAGGAGAGGAGAAGGGGAAGGGGAAGGGGAAGGGGAAGGGGAAGGGGAAGGGGAAGGGGAAGGGGAAGGGGAAGGGGAAGGGGAAGGGGAAGGGGAAGGGGAAGGGGAAGGGGGAAGGAAAAAAGGCACCACCACAGGTTTTCCGAATCTATGAAGATCTCCACAATGAGAGAACTCTATTGATTTCTCTACACCTCTGCTGCCTGACCCATTAAGCACGGCTCACTGGCAAGGTGTGAGATATCCAGTTGCACTTTGTTACATTCTACAACATCTCTTCTGTTTGGAGATGCTCAACACCTCCCCAGCTTTTAAATGTTCTTACTTTAACAGAGCTCTGGATGAGAGGGATTTGTACATAACCCAGTTTGAAGATTCTCCATTCTATGTCTGGACTCATGAGAGCTGGTGCTGGTTGGGAGTCATGCACATAGCTTTGGCCATCAACATTCCCAGGTCATGTCTGCAGGCAGAGGGAAGGAATGGGCTACTCAGGACATTTTTCTTCCCACCCAGCACTGGCTTGAAAGCACTGATCACTCTCTGCTGGTTACAGATGGAGTGTGGAAAACAGTTAAGAGGCAAAGGGAGTTACTTGAGAAGAATTGCTCCTCTTAGGCATAGCCAGTATCTCAGCAAGGGGCTCCAGAGGAGCTCCCAGATTTTTGTAATCAGTACACGCTGGGACACACCTCAGGGTTACAAGTGACAGTCTTTCCTTCCAGTCATGATTACTGCCTCTTTCGGGGAAGGATTTGCTCAGGCACTTTTCCAGCTATGTATCTTTCCTGCAAAGAACTGGCCCTGTTTCTGTGCCTACATCTTACCTACATGCCCTGGGATGATGTCCCATTTTCCAGGACACCAGGTAAGCCTCAGTATATCTGCAGAGAAAGCTGGGATCTCTGCCTCTGACGCAAGCACAGGGCAGGGGATTATCTACTGCTTCCCAGCAAGTGCATGGTCCTGCACAGAGAAGCAGTAGGCTGACCCTTGTCCTTCCTGAGGTCTGGCTGTGCCCAGGACCAGTGTGATCTTGGTGTGATGTGATGGCCCAGAGCCTGCAGCCTTTATCTCCAGCAAGATATCCAGAAAACCCAGACAGATATCTGTAAGCTCGAAACACATTCAGGTATCTTATGGGGAGAAATAAAAGGAAAGATATGGGCTAAACCTAACTGTATGCTAATTCAAGGATGTCCCACTGGTGTCCATTTTCCTACACTTCTTGGTGCACATCAGTGCCCTGCAAAAGGGTGCACCTGGATTGGGATTTCATTGGGACTGAAATGACAACAGTGAAGCAGAGGCAGGTACCTGCCTGGCAGGAAAGTACTGAGGCAGAAGGAAAATCCACCAGCTGCAGAAATTTCTTGTTTTAAGCTCTACCTTTGCAAAGGGATGACATGAAGTCTAGTGCAATTCCAGTATCCTGCGTGCTCTGAAGGTAGTAAATCAAGGCCTTCTCAGTGCTGTGATGAAAACATCACAGGAGAAAACTCTTCCACAGTCAAAAGTACTTTGGAAACACTCGCCCTTATTCTGCAGCACATCCCAGAGCTTCCAGTGGGAGAAATGATCTGTCTTACCCAATTTTCATCCCAAGCCTCTCTGTATAATTTCCAATACATGGCGCCTTTTCCTGGAAGACGGTGAGGTCACTGGTTTTCCATATAGTTGATAATCCAGCCTCATGGGTCAATGCATAGATCTTTATCTCACAAGGAGTTCCCATCAGCCTGGCAGCTGGAGCTCTGGCTACCCGTAATGGATGTGCCCTGGCTGGTGTGTCAGCTCCACCCCCCCTTTTTATCCAGTGAATTGTTAGCAATGGTGAAAAAAATTAAGTGCATTTATCCTGTGGGCACGATTCTGGTAAAGGGTGCCATAACAGAAGGTGCTGGCTAACTGCAGGATTTGGCCTTACTGCATTTGGTCAAAAAATAGTTGTTGATAATACCTAAATTATTACTTCTGGCTTCAAACAAACTATGACATGAACGAGGACAATTTGAGAACTGAAGGCCTTCAGTAATGCACACTTACTAGCATGCCCTTACTTGCAGAAGCGTAATGAGGTTTTTACACCTCAGACAGCAGAGTTTGAATATCATATTATGGATACTGCTTATCACTGTCCAGGGTCAGACACTTTACAGAGGGAGACTTTTCCAGGCAGAAATCTGTATTTCCTTGTTGACTCCCCTGTTGGAAAGTCTCTCTTTCTTCCATTCTTTTGGAGCTTCCATTGCTAGTCTCACCCAGACCCAAGTACTAGAAAAACTCTTGAAGCCTGATATGAAGGGCTGCTGTGGCTCTGGGTGTAGTTTACTATGGCTCAGCCTGCTCTACATACACAAGAAGAGGGAATACACTGGTTTTGCGACACCTGCTGTAATCCACCCTGGAATGCTCCTGAAGAGACACAGGAGAAATTCTTAAGATATATTTCCCTCAGACCACAATATATTCCATATGCCCCAGAAGTGGAGGAACAGGGAACTGGTACACTGAGCTAACTCTGGTAAATGTATCATTCCCAGCTGGGGGGACCAAGAGGAGGGGGGCAGGGAGCACTTATCAGTGTTTTCTCTGACTTCACAGCTGGAAGAAATTTACAGCCAAACACACTCCTGTTGCAAAGGACAGCTAAGCCCTCCCCAGTCGTGCCTACAAGCCGCTGTTGTTATCAGAGGATCAGGGGCTTTGGGCCCCCTTTCTTGCTGACCACCAAGGGCTCTTCTGGTGCCTGCTCTTGCAGTTTGCTAGGCAAACTTCCCCAGCATGGGGTTGGGACACTGTCCTGCCATGCTGTTGGGGAGCATATCCACGAAATTTAGGTTACCCTGAGAAAAAACCATTTTGAAGACTAACCATAAACATTTCGTCCCCTCTGTCTGATGCTCCCGTTTTGCAAACTTGACCAAATAACTTTACCTGCATGCTGCAAAACTCCTTTTTCACCTGGAACCCTATGTCGCTGTTGCTTTCTTCTTCGTGTGACTTAGAAGCCAAGCACATCTAGGACACAAACTCCAGTAGCTTCGCCACAGAATATTCTGTATTTGTAACTTGCCTCCTGCTTTTAAAAAATTGGAAACCATCAAGCACTCAGCTACAGCCTTAATTCCTGATAGGCATTAAAAATGCAGTTTGATAGGTTTTTTAATTACCTACTATTCAGTAGATTTTCCCAATAATCAGTTTTTAAAGCCATTGCTGAGCGCTCAGCCCCATCACTTCCCATCAAGAGGATGATGGCTCAGGTGATGGAGGCTGAGACTGTGATTCCAACCTGCTGGCAGCTATGGAGTGCTGAAAGATAATTGTATGTTACCCGATTAATGACATATTCACAGTTAATTTAATCTTAACTTGTTTATATTTAATTGATCATCAATTGTTATCTAAATTCAAAGCAGGATAAACGGTGCTTCAAATCTTTGCATCTCTTCAGCTCATTTCTGCCATTAAATATTGGACTTCACTAAAACTGAAGAAGTAAAAGGAAAAAAAAAGAGATAAAGAAAAAGATTTCGCATGCACTGTTTTCCTTCAGGATAAATTTTTCTGCATTTAAGTTTGTCCAGCGACATAAAAATCCTTCATTGCTGATGAGTGACTCCGGGAAGACAAGCCTGCTGTATACCTGCACGTGGATGTGCCTCAGCATCCCCAAAAACCTGTTTGCCTGTAAGCGGGCGTTTGCAACCCAGGCTTTGTGAAAGCCAAATATGAAAACAAAGTGTGTTGATAATAGAAGAGAAAGTCCGTGAGGAAGCAGATGTAAAACTCCAGCTTTCAATTGACTCTAGCAAATAACCAATGAAAGAATAATGACTTGAAAGACGCCAGGCCAAGCTCTGCGCTGGCGCAGCTCCATCAGAGCTGGTGGAGATGGGCCAGCAGCGGATGTTTCCCACTTCGTCAGTTGAATATGAAGAGTTTATTTTCCAAGTCACCCTCCTCTTAATTCAATCCCCTGGCATTGATTGATGGGTGTCCCAAAAACTTTGAGTGGAGAAATCTGCTGCTTACAGAGCTGGTACTTTGCTGAATGAAAACAAAAGGTCTCTGGTCTGGAAATGGCAAGGAGATTTCTTCAAGCAGCTGCCAGAAAAATAGATAAGAGAAAAATCATAAGCTAGAGGCTCTGCTTTCTAAGCACAGTGCCAATTTTTTAAAAGAATAATCCCAGTAGATACAGCATTATGTGACAAAAGTCCTGCTGTGGAAATACTGCCAATTTTTCAAACATTGGCTTTTTATCTCTTGGCAATGATACAAGTCCAACTGTGCTTTTGTTTTCATTTTTTTAGCAGAAAATAATAACATATTTGCATACTTAATAGTAGCAACATATGTTCTGAAGAAGGTTGATTTGCTCTGCAATTAGTAGTCACTGGCCTGCAAAGCCACACACATTTAACAGGGACCAAAGCAGCAGGATGTCACTGCCGGCAGAGATGGAGCAAGGAGAGGGAGGGAACCTCTGCCAAACATCTGGCTGTTTCAACCTGATTTTCTTTCCAGAGCAGTTAAGAAGACAACAGGTTAAATCCCATTTTATTGAGACAAAACCCCTAGATTCTAAAATATGAGACTCTGATACTTGAAAATGATATTTAGCTCCTCTTATGTGTACCAGCTCTGGCACAGCTGAGCAAATAAGTCACCTTTTAAGGAGAGCTTAAGGTACTGGGAACCAGAGATGAGTTGGGGCAAGGCTTTCCCAAGCAGCAGAGAGTGAAGTCACCAGTCAGCAGGAAGGAGGGTGGATGTGCTGGTGAGAGGTGAGGGATAGAGCCAAGGTGGAGATCTTGGAATGACTGAGAACACTGATGGGGCACTCCAATCTAAATGAGGAAACAAACACCATTACTTATAAATGTAACAGTCAACGTTTGGTAACGCATGGAAACGCATGGCATTATGGCAGTGCCATAACAACGTAGGGAATGACTTGGTACAGACATACACATTTTCATCTGCAGTACATAGACCAAGAAGGAGCAGTATGCCTAATTGTGGCTCCCGCCCACAGCCTGCCTAGGACAAGCCAGGCTGCTCATTACCAAGCCCCAGCCCTCCCATCTGGACAGGCGACAGACACGTGGGATTGTTCACCTGTCATTTTGGTTTCCTCCAAGTCCTTTGTACAAATGGGCAGGGCTGGCCACAGGAAGCTGGGCTTTGAAAATGGGCAGCCTCCTGCAGTGGGGATGGAGGCACCGGAGCCCGGTGCCCGCATGGCATCACACGGGGCATTCAGCTGGCAGGGAAGCAGCAGGAGCTGGAGAGCAAGTGAGCAGAAGGTCAGCAGGGTTTGAAGATGGAAGCTCTGCAGGGGGAGGGGACCATCACCGCTCTGCCTGGCTGTAGGATTTCCTGGGTCTTTAATAATGGTTCTGTTGCCCAGGGTTGTTCAGTTTGCTAATTGTGTTGGGGAGGTGTGGAGCTGCCTCCAGATCCCAGATCTGGCTTTGGGGATGGACATTTTCCATCCTAGCTGAAGGAAAATGAGGTGGGTTAGGCTACTTGTGGTGCACAGCCACTACCTGTGCCCAGGTGGTTGTGCAGGAGAACAGCACTATGTCCCCAACAGGCCTCAAATGTCCAGAACATCAAAATACCTGATTTGTGTAGCTGAAATTGCTTGTCTGATGTTTATCAGGAGAAAGGCCCCTTTGGAAACAGACTGACCCTGGGGAATGATTTCCAGCCTCCTGTTAGGAGTGGTTGGAATAATTTGAGTCTATAAAGCTTCAGCAAACAAAATCATAGAATCCAAGAATTGTTTGAGTTGGAAGGGACCATTAAAGGCTACTTAGTCCAACGTCCAGTAATGTTTTGTTCCCAGTTTGGCTGCAGTGGTAGTGCTGGCAGTGCTGGGACTTTGCCGTGGGCTGGCAGCCACAGCAAAGCTCTGGATGGAGCAGGAGCTCAGGGCTGCAAATCTCATCCACCATTCACACCTACCAGGAGGCAGCTAACTAAGGCCGCACCATGCAGCAAGAAAAGGCTCAACACAGACCTGCATCATCATCTACCCAACCTTGTAGAGGGACACAGGGAGGGGACAAGTCCCCAAGGAAGCACACCCACGTATATGGCTGCAGCAGGGGTCTCCCCACTACAGTGCATCCCCAAAGTGACGTGGATTAGCAGCTTGCTTTCAGTCAGGCTGAACTATGAGCATAGTGCTTTGCTGGACGTTTTACACGAACCAGAAGATGCATTACCTGATGAAAAATGCTTAATTTAATACCCTGGCCTGACAAGCAGTGAACTGTACATCTCCTGGAGAATTTGCCAGTGCAGATGATTTTACTTAGCTAGAAGGATTAAGGCAAACCCCTTTCTTCTCCCCAAGTCTTGTGGCAGAAAGTGGCTGAGGTGAGCTCTCACCTGCATTTTGCCACTGTCACCACAGAAATAACTGCCTCGGAAGGGAGTGCCAAGAAGCAGATAGGATCCAGCTCTCAGAGCAGCACTGGTGTCACAGGACATGTGCCCTGCTCTCTGAAAACTAAACTCCAGAGGCAGATCATCCCATCACATTGCTCCAATAGATGGGAAACCACAGGGCTGTTCCTCAAAGCAGGATGAGCTCCTCCTCACCTCACAGAAAAGAGCAGGCTATTAATTTCCCAGCAGAGTTCTCCAGCAGAGCAAGGCTTTCCTGCACGGTCCTGGAGTAACAAGCCCTAGGCTAGACTTGCTTTGGTGAGGAAGTTCTCTCAGGCTGAGCCGAAACTGGGGAATCCACAGGCAGGTTTGGAACAGCTGCAGAACTGCTCCTCAAGCCTGCAGATTCACGAGGATACAAATGTCACAGGAAAAGTATCCATTACGACCTTTCCCCTTAAGCACAAGAGACCACAGCAGCCTTGCAACAACGAATAAACTTTTCCTACCAACTGCCCCAGGGAAGAGAAAACAAACTGACAGCTCTGCGTAAGCCAGACCCTGACGAAGCACATGCCATGGGGCAGCTGAGAGATGAAGAATCCTGGACAGCAAACCTCTTCTGAAGGCCTCGCCATCAACTCATTGCACATATCTCCTGCACTTTGCTATCAGGCTCTCACTTCTGCAGGCATAATGCACAAATGTAATTATGTAGGCTTTATCCATGTTGGCAATCTCGTCCAGATGCAAGGCTTTTATTATAATTGAAGATTGGTATGATTTGTGGTTATGTTTTTAAACTGCACATAATTAAGTGGCAGAATTCATTGTCGTACAAAGTTGTGGAAGCCAAAAGCTTAAAATGGGTTCAAATAGAAATTAAAGAAGTTGAAAGATCCATCAAGGGCAGTTAAACAGAGGGATGCAAATATGTCAGGAAGTCCTTCAGCTCCAAATTGCCATGAGTTGGAAGGGCCATAGGAAGCAGCACATGGGACTTGCAACGAGCTTATATCTTGCCCTCAGCATTTGCTGCTGGCTCCATAAGAGACAGAATACTGGGCTAGATGCAGCTTTAGCCTGAACCAGCATGTCTGCCCTGATGTAAGCATAGCAAGGCCTCTGACAGATCCACTCCTTCCGAAAGACAAACAGGCCAAAACAAGCTTAGGTTGTTGTTAGGTCTGAAAGATACATACCTGACTTAGAAGCTGTATCTTCTCCATCTAGGAGGCTGTGCCAGAACCCCAGTTCAGGAGACTGGAACAGCTTCCAAGATTCAGACTAGGAAGGCCTACAGAAGGGGAGCTCTCACTAAATGAATTTTCATTGGCTGGGGAGAAAACCTCGAGAAACAAATGTTGCAATGCTAGTTACAGTTCTCTGATTCCCTGAGTTGGCAATGATTTAAAGAAAAGTAAGTATCAGGGGAGAGTGTGAACATCAGCCTGGCTCACAAAATGCACAGCTGATTTCCCATGACTGTGGTGATCACAGCGGTCAGCAAAGCCAGAAGGGCAGGGTAGGAGCTTCAGCCTGGGGAGACACCTTCCTACATACATCTCCTGTTTTGCAGCATTCATCAAACAGTTCCCCTTCAAGGGAGAGCTTGATGGATCCTCAGTCTTAAATCCTGATGGTCACTTTGTGTTGTCTCAGACAGACAAGGTGACAAAAGTTGCCCCTTCAATGGAGCTGCTCATTGACTTGGTGTAGCACTGGAGGAAAACCTCTTTAATTCTAAACGAAGTTACTAAAGAACAATACAGCCAAGCCCTTTGCTGCACTAGATCGATTCAGACAGGAATAAATCAAAGAAACTACGCTTTTTCATACCAGATGAAAATCTGTCTCTGGGGCATCTGTTGCTTAGCATCTGGCCTGGAGGTGACACTGACGATAGGGTAAAACTCCAGACCCACCTCCCAGTGAGCAGTGACTCACCAGGAAGCCCCCATAGCATGGTGAAAATGTAGGTTGCCTCTGCAGGGGCACACAGTACCAAGTGATGGAGCCCCCTCTCCTGCTCTCCTAGGTGACCTGAAACACTGACACTGGTACTGAAGAGTCACTGCAAAGGGCAATAAGGGAGAAAGCCTAAGCATTGTTTTTCAAGTGGAGCAGTAATTCATAGAACTTCATAGAGTCAAAAAGATTCCTGTTCAAAGAGCTCAAATCTTTATAGGGTGACAAGGGAAACTCAGCTAGATCCATATTCCCACGAAGGAGATGTGTCCATATGGCAACAAGAATTGTGCTGGGAACAAGCTTAGTATGAGAGCTGGCTGGCAGCAGGGAGCAAAGGCTTACCTTACACCAAGGTTATGCATTTAGGCAGGGCTGACAGCTATCTTACTGCTGGGTGAGGCAGCAGCTGTTCACAGCCAGAGGAGCTCTAGGTGACCTATCAAAGTGCTTAAGCAGCCTAGAACTTCATCTGCTTGAAATAACTGGATAGAAAATGAGGCTGATTGCTCTTCAGCCACCTCTGAATGGATTAACATCGCTGTTGATACAGAAAGAAGCACAGATCTCTTGCTTGTTCCTTGTCACAGCACAAAACCAATGTGGAGGTCCAACCATAGCTGGGGAAAAACACATCTGGAATTTCCCAGGCTCAAGGAGTTCTCCAGACACTGCAGATACTCTCTTGCACAAGATAGATAGAAATCTATTTGTGCACAGGCATCTGACGTTGGTGAAAATGAGGTGTCTAGAAACCCTTGAGCTCTTTGACAGGATCTGTTCAGCTATGTAGACATTGTGTAGGACAATGGAGTGTGAAACCAAGCATATTTACAGATGTTTTTCAGAGCTGTAAATGATAGCACAAAACAAAGTACAAAGGAAAATCCGACCCTAAGATTCAGGACTATGACTTTTAGTGGTGGGGCATTTTGCAAGGACAGAGATGTCATAATCAAAATTAGCTCCTCATCTTGTTCTTAAATGGAAATCAAAGGGGTAATGTTGAGAAGGCTCAACATTCAGTCTCTGAAGATTTTCCACCCACCCACTGATTTTTTTTGGCCAGCTCAGGCTTAGAGAGGACTTCCCCACAGAGTCTTGGGCTAGCCAGAGAAAGGCTTAACAAATAATAAATGTCAAACTTGTGGGTATGGAGGGATGGGATTCCACAGCACCTCCTTGCCATGAGCCCGGGAGCATGCACATCACATTAGGCAACACCAAAGGGGAGCTGACAGTGCTGGAGAGCTGCAGCAGAAGGTGGCAGGGGAAGTTGGCTGGGTGAGAGGATGGGCAGCAGTGGAGCCACAGCCAAAGTGAAGCATCTGGTAGGAAGCAGTGGCATGAGTTAGGTGGGCTGATGTAGGGGCTGGCAAAGTGGATGGGACCCACTCAGGAGCATGAGATGTAACAGACCTGAGAATCCCTACGTGATCTGGGACACCATCCATGAATTCAAGCTCCCTGCATATCCTTGCTCCACATCCCCCTCTCTGTCACATCTCACCTTCCCGTGCCCAGATGTCTCCTACTGAAGACCTGTGTCCAGCCTGCCACAGCCACAGTACTCCACACCAGTACCCCCAGTCCCAGCAAAGCAGCCTCCTTTTACCCAAATAGATCTCAGCACAACCCACCCTATCTGTGCATGGTATGGCCTGGGAGGCAGACACTGCTGGAAGCACACAGCTGCTGGAGAACTGCTTAGCAAAGATGGGGAACTTCCATTTTCCTTTTGCCGGGGATATTTGGAGAGGCCGCTTTTGTCAGCAGCTGCAAGACAGAAGCTCAGACTTGAGAACAAATATTTTGGGAAGTGAACGTCTGTGGCACATAGCTGGAAACTGTAGTACTCTAGGAAGAGAAATATTTTGGGCTCATGAGAAGGAGGGTTTCTCTTCAGCCTCCCAGAGTTTGCAGATTATATTGGCCAGTTCACATACCATTTATCACCTTGGCCAGCGATTTACAACCCCACAGTCTGCTCTTTTACTTGCTTTTTTTAGCCTAACAAAATGCTCTTGTCTTTGCATGCCTCATTCGAGTGAAGTTACAGAGCTGGCATGGGTCAATCCACCCTCTGCCCGTGCAGAGGTGCTGATGTCTGAGTAGCAGCACTGATTTCATTATTAGAAATATGCTCAGGCAAATGAGCCAGCAAAGATTTCCTATTGCTGTCCACTGCTGGGAATCATAGTGCTTCTATAGCCATAGCTTCATAGAAGATCCTGGATGAAAAATCCCTGCTTGGAGAAGGAACGGGAAAGATTATTTTGTTTGTGTGGTGGATTTCCTCCCCTGCTTCTGATCTGATTGAACATGGAAGCAAGCTCAGTTTGTCAGAGGTGACTTTTTTTAGCCACAGAAAGACTTTTTCAAAGGAACGGCCTTTCCCCCAGGCAGCCCAGCCATGAATTTACCCACTCCTCTCCCAAAATCGATTGCACAGCCAGATCCCTTCAGCCAAGAATGCAGACCTGTCAAATCTCAGGCACCAAGCTGGAGACATGCAATCTGCTCTGACCCTCTGCTCCCTTCCAGCACAGCCCTGCTCTCCCACCCTTGCCCCTGCCCCGTGACCCCATTGCCAGACACAGCCCAATTCTGTTTGACCAAGCACCCATGCCTGGTGCTGTGCTGGAGCCCTTCTCTCTGCTGCTCCAGGATGCCTGATGCGCAGAAACTTCCATGACCAAAGCTCTCCTCTAGTGCCCTTTCCCCACCTTACGTGATGTGCATGGGTCTCTCCTTGCTGCATATCTGGGCATGGTGTGGTCAATACTAAAGAAACCCCAAAATTTTCCTTCTCCACATTGTGACAACTCGTATTCTATCTTGCATTGAGTACCCCAGAAAAAAGCAGCTGTCTCGGGCCAGGATCATTTTTGTACAGCAGGAGAGAAGATAGACTCTTTCCCTTTCTTTTGCTGATTTATTTATTCATTGCATAATGGCTTGTCCACAAACATCCCAGCTTGTTTAAATCCTTGACATGTAAAACATTTCCAGAAATTCTTGCTGCCATCCAACAAGAAAAATGGGTAGGACTTGGCGCTTTTTTCCCCCCTCTTAAAAAAAAAAAAAAAAAAAAAAGATTCCTCCTCACTTTTCAGTTTTCTTCTTTCCAGTGCAACTTCATCTCTGGCTTTCCCAAAGCAACATGCTCATTTATCAGCCTTGCAAGTTCTTATGCATTGGCAGACTGCACGGCTTTCCGTTTGGCTCAGGGCTCTCAGCCACCATATGGAACGAGTTGCACGTTTTCACTCCTTATCAGAGTTTAAGATGGAAATATTTCCTTGATTCTTCTCAGGGTATTTCTGCAATTGCATACATGCTGGGAGTATTTAACCCTGACATTGCTGATGAGTAGCTGTTCCTATTAAAATGCCATCAAAGATTGAACTGAAAATCTTTAACAGTGGACTACGCCAGCAGTTTGATTCTGTTCCTGGTTACGAATAGTTCCTTTAATAGTTTTGGAGTTCCATGCGTATAACACAGAAAAATCTGGCTAGCTGTCTATTTGTCTGTCTGCTTGTCTCTCTAAAGAGAAAACTTTGTCTCCCTTTCTGTATACTGCTCCAGTTCTGCTGTAGGGCTGTTGTTACAGTGATAGTCTAAGGAGGTAAGAAGAGCTATTCCCTCTCCATCCTGCCTTTATTAAGTTAGATGACAGCTGAAGACAGACAATTTTTCAAACACAGATCTTCCATGCATAAGTCTACCACTGCTACATAGCTAGCTGAGAGATTTTTTCTCTCCTCCTGCAAGGACACACCTTGCGCTCAGGATTTATTCCAGCTCCCTTTTTAGCATGGGCAGCCAGTTGGCATGTTCATAGGATATAGAGTGTGTGACCCATCCAAGACAGAATCAAAGCACAGAAGGGGCAAAGGCCTGGCTGATTCAGCACAGAGGAGGGATAAGAAGGCACAGCCTCATTCACTCTTTAAGCTGTTGCTTACAGACAAGACCTGGGCTTTCTGTGTTAGATATCTGAGCCTAAAAGCTCTGGGCAAATACTAAGTTACACATCTTGGGTAGGACGAAGTCCCTAAATTCACATTCAAAGAAAAAACACAGCAAATCAAAATATGCTGCAAGATCTGTGTCATTGCTAGATTTACACCTCGGTGCTTGTTCTTGAACATCTCTGTCAAAGAAGTAAGGAAGTTCTGCAGATTCCCACTACAAAGGCTAAAGTCTAGATCAAGTGAGTCTGCATTGCGTTTTACAGCTTGCTGCAGCTCAAATTCATCTTTGGACTCTGTAAGAGCAAACTTTTCCTCTTGTCAATTCTACTTCTCTCATTGTGATTTCTGGACATGATAAGACTGATTCGTTATCCCACAAAACTTAGTCTGCAGTGGTAAGAATGCATAGGCCTTCAGAGGGAAGGGAATTGAATACAAATTTAAGGTTGTAAGGAAGGCTGCCAGGAGATTGTAAAACAATGTTATTATAAATGGAAAGCAGGGTCTGGCGTCCATACATCTGAAGTTGGATATTAGCCCTCCATTTGGTTATTCTTGGTCAAATTCAACGTTTTCTTCCATATTGGCTTTACCTAATCGTATGGATGGCCTTAGAGCATTTCAATGTGAGCACCAAGTTTTTCCATCAAGATCAGTGTTCATCCCATGCTGATTTCCATGTCAGATCCCCTGGTTTCAGCATCAGCACCACAAATTCCAACTGCCAGAATTCCACCTTTCCTGAGCACCATCAATCTCTGAAGTTGTTAAAAAATTGTTTCCACAGAAATCATTGTTGATACTAGTCTACCTGTCTGCTTCTTTTTCTTTGCGTGCTTACAGTTAGTATGCAGCATCATATCCTCTGCAGTAGAAGGAAGATCTCACAACCAAGGGAACTCTGAGATTGCTGGCAGAGGACAGATGGGATGGAGTGGTGTAGGCTCACTGAGGGTTTAGAAAGTAAGAGCACGCTTGTACCAGTGGAGCATCTACACCACCCAATGCAGATGCAATTACTCTGCTTCCCCATCTGAATTGGAGCTACAGCCAACACTGCCTGAAAATAGCCAAATCTGAGCTGGCCAAATAATTTTCCTTCTTTTTGTTTATAACTAAGGAACCTGTGAGAGCACTACAGTCGTGAACGATTTTGGGCGCGTGGGCAAAGTCATAGGAAATAAAATACCAAATCATTTGCCAGCTTTCGGCCTCCATTATAGGACGGCCAAGTATTTTAAAAGTCTCATTCAGCTTCTCATGAGCTTGTCTCCTCCCACACCAGCCTGCTCAATACAGGGAGGAAGCTGACCCAAGGGAGGGTTTGGGTTGAGTTCCTAGCAAGCAAATGACATTTCCCCACTGCGGTAAGCTTGGAAAGGCACTACGTTAGCAATGTCCAAGTCAATTTTTTCCTTATGTTCAAAGGAAACCCTAGATGTGTTTTCTAAATCGCTTTCCAGCCCTTTCAACGAACAGGAGGTTTTGAAAACACATTCTAAAATCCTTCTCTTCATCTCAATGCATCTGTTCTTTTTCTTCACCATCTGGACAGCAGCACAGGTATGCAGACTAGACCCTGGCCTTTGGCCGACATGATCTTTCCAAGTAATTTTTGGACATGAAATGAGAAATCAATCCAAAGCTCACTCTGCAAAGGGCTTTTATTTCTATTTGAGTCCACTTCAAGGGGCTGCAGTGGGCTTAGTTTTGTAACTTTTCTCCCCTTTCCAAATTAATAGTGGATCAATCCAAAGCTTGGATTTGGACAACTGTTGGACTGTTGCTGAAAAAAAAGGAGCCTCTTCACTTGTATCTCTAGAGTTGAGTCTTGACCACTAAACATACAAGAGATTAAGTCCTTACTGTCATTCTCTATTTCAAGATCAAACTCCTGGACTAACTTCAGACAGCTGCATTAGGCAGAAATAAGAGGTGGTGTAGACAAGTGATGCTGCAATTCATCCAGCAGGAACAGCAGACCTCTGGAAGTGACATTGGCTGGTACTGAGCAGGCACCTCTTGGAGGCAGGATGTGACCGGTAGCTGTGAGCTGCAACATTCATGGAATGAGGACAGGGCTGACGTTAACTTACCCAGCACAGATAAACTACTGCCCCTTCAGCAGTTACAATGCAGCATGGGGAGAGATGCAGTTGCCAAGGGGGGAGGAAAAGATAAGAAATATGGCATCACATCAGGTGCTTTAGGAAAGAAAGGATCATGTTTACCTGCAATTAAAAAAAAATAAAAGGAGGATCATCTCTGCCAACTTCCCTCAGACATCTATGTTCACTGAGCAGGTGTTTTGGCTTCTCACAAAACACTGCAGAAACTCATGGAAGGAACAAGCGAGTTGAAGTGTGGGAAACTGGCAGAGCCAAGGCTTCACAGCAGGGCAGCACTGCAATGAGCTGGTAAAGGAAACCAGCCTCTAGCCTCACTGCCCTCTGCCAGGAACCTTCTTGCCAGCAGGTGACAGTGACAGCAGCACCCTGGGGTGGGGGAACTGGGCTGCTGGAAACACAGCTCTTCAGCCACCCAGGAATGAGGGCTGGAAAGGCATGAAAGAAATGAGCCTGGAGAAGGAGTGGGAAGGGAAGCACATCCATGTGTAGATGAGAAAGCGGGAGCTTGGCTTTCCAAAATAAATGCTTAGCCCTCCGAGCTTGACATCCTGCTTCCCCAGGCAGCCAGGGCACTATTCCTCCTGTCTAACAAGCCACCCTCTCTATGCACAAAATGGCTGCTCTATTCTCTCTTTTTGCTGCCAAATGACAGGAAGTCTTTACTGATGGATTCAAAATGATCAGTGCCTTTTCCACTCGTGGTAGATTCTACTATCCCCCTGTGTGGAACCACTAGCATGACCTAAAATTAAACAAAAATTCCTTCTTTAAAGACAGTTTAAATCACTTCTTTTTTATTTAATCATTTACTTATTTTCCTTCTTTTTGAGTTGGAGAGGAGCATGAGAGGAAGAAAAACATTGGGATTTTAGCACAGATTATCAACCTCAGATCCAGACAGAACTGATTCTGCTCAAACATCAGCTTCCTATTTATTGGCCTATCCAACAGCCAGACCTTCTTCTCCTTTCACATAGTATACGGCCCGTTTTGCAGGAGATCTGATTGTGCATGACTCTTGCTGATATCCAGGTTGAGTACTAATGGTTAGTTCAAGTGCAGCAAAATTGGGAACCAGATCCTAGAAAGATTTTTGTGGTTTCTACAGGCAGCCATCCTCTTTTTCTCCCATGAATTGCCTTTCATGTTCATCTCTGAAGGCAAACAAAACCAAAACATTTCTCATCTTGATTCCGTGAAGCAAAATTTCTTTCAACTCACTTGGGCCAGCAAGAAAGTTTCCAAAGATTTTCTTACGTCTCTTCTCTAAGAAGACAGAGAAACTATTCCTGGAAAGTGGTCCTTTTATTGCATGCTAAAATGTTTGCTTTGGATGGTAGAGAAACTTGTGTCAGTTGGGTGGAAAAAGGGGATTAGCTCTTCACATACAGCTATTTATCCCCAGCATTCACCTTTTTGAAAGAGTTAAGCAGGTGCATAACTATATTTACAGCAGGAAAATGGAGGTGCATGGTGAGACATTCTAGATCAAGCATGAAAACAACACTGGTGGAGATGTAGTAGCATAGACCCTATGTGTACCCAAATCAGGGACTGTTTGCACTAATTGCCAGCTTGTGCAAGCGAATGCAGTGATCTCACCTTCACTTACTTCTTGGCCAAGAGCAGGATGGTCCCTTGAGGCCAATGGATTTAAACAAATGTTTGATAAAAATTATTAGCATTTTTTATTGGCCTAAGGCTTGGTGAAACAAAAGTGCTCCCTAAGGCCAGTCTTTGGGCAGAGTTCTTGGCTGTACAGAGGCCATCTCCCTCTTCTGCATGCCTTGCCAAATGCAGGGAAATCAGAGAGTCTGGCGCTCTCCATAGCTATGCTGGTCCAAGCCCACAGCTGCTGGAAACTTCCTCCACCCTATCACCTAGCACACTTGCCGGTCTCAATAGATGTTGGTTTGGAAGGGATTTGCCCTCAGAGGGATTAACAGAAAGAAAATGGCAGCAGTGGGAGCTGTAGCCCAAGTGGGGCTGTATCTGATGAGCCACAAGCTACACAAATCTCCTACTTTCCAAACAGGAGATTGTCTTACCTTTTGTTTATCATCATACCTGAGTGACCTGTAAAGCTTCCTGCTACACAAAATCAAGTTTGTCAGGACTTTTTCTTAAGGGCTCTGCTGTTTTTCTAATACCGTTAAGTCTACAACTGCCTTATACCTAAAATGAACAAATAGGGTTAGCCAAAACACAGTTGTGCCAATGCTGTGTGTGCCATTTACTTCATGATGCCTCGATCCCAGCACATCTGGTTAAAGCAGAGATGTTTGAATCACGACTAGCAAATTGAGCTTCTGACAGTCAGGGAGAATGGAAAATCTGCCCTTGGTTTGCAATGGTACATCGAACTCCTGGATGTTGAACCAGTCAGCCCTGGGGAAAGCCTGAAGCCAACCGATTTCCTTTTGTGGCACCATATCTCTCTTTCTATTTCTAGTGCACTTTAAAGTACAGGAGGCTGTGTGCTCCTTATCGCTCCAAGCAGTGCTGTAGCACAAGAAGAGAGCAGCAGACATCCCATGCCAAAACATGAGTTAGGAAACAGGCCCAGTGTGGATTTGGTGTTGTTGTTGTTGTGATTATTATAGTTCATGGTCAACTTTGTCTCAGCTTTAAAAGAACGTAAGTACCACCAAGTGCAAATATCAGAATAGAAGCTGTTCTTTCTGTTGATTCAACTGCTGTTTCTCATTCCTCTTTATCTTTCTGTCTAGGCTTAGGAGAGACTCAGCACAGAGGTCTGACTCTGTGCCAATGCCTTGTGATCACCCAAAGCCAGTACTTTGCCTTGCACTTCTAGGGCAACCCCATAGGCATGCACTTTATCCATATGTTTGTGCAGAATGAATCTGTGGTGTCTCTAAGAACTAAAAGACATGCACTTTGCTAAAAGAAAAGCTGAATGAGTAGTTTAGATTCCACATCTACATTTTAGATGGCTGAAGTTAGATGACAAAGACTTCCAGCTCCAATTGCAAGGACAGTTGATCCCTCTGGGAGGCAGAGCTTTCTTGTGCAAAAAAGAATATCTCAAATGAGATTACATGGCCAGCAACCCCTTGCTGTCCCAGCAGATACAGGTGGCTGAGCACATGTGATGCTGTGCTCAACAGTGGACTGCAATTGCTGGTATAAGCTGGGTTATACCCAGCTCCCAAATCCTTGGTGATTACAGTGCATATGGGAATATGCATTGCCTGGATGCCAGTTCAAGATGAAGCTTGCAGGCAGGCACCCCACAAAATCTGCTCCACATGGACCTGCCCTCCTCGGGTCTTGGTTCAAGTTCAGCCTCATACACAACAATCCAGAATGGAAGTTTGCTGTGAAATTTCCTTCTAGGTGGCATGAGGGAGGTCAGGACACAGATGACAGCTGACAGACATACAGGCAGTTCTCAAACAGAGCTGCAAGCCCCAAAGCATACCCCTGTTCCACATTATTGTGCCCTGTTCCTTTCTTACACTTCCACTCATTTCCTTCCAAGCTCCCCACACACAGCTGTTTTTCTATAAAAATGGGTTTTACACGCACATCATGCCTTTGTGTCCTTGTTGGCAACAGCCTCCATCATTTTACCTCTTTGCCAGGAAGAAGTGTGGCTGCAGTTCCTTTTTTACTTACAGCCGTGGCCCCAAAGACTGTGAACCTCCTCCTCATTACCAGTGTGAGCCATTTATCTTTTTCATTCCTTTCCTAATTTGGAAAACCTCTAAGTCCCCTACAAGAGAATCCTTTGGCCCTGGACTCATCCTGATTGCCCCATCCGTAGGTCAGTAGCATCCATTCACACAGCCACACACATGTAGCCATTATTTCAGGTGTGCTCAACTCAAATTCTCTCCCAAAATGATGCCATACCCATATCTCATCTTTAAGTTCCCAGTTAATCCCTTGCTAAAGAGAATCCCAATGTCCCACATGCTTTTTCAGCCTGTTTTGTTTGTTGTTTTTTTTCCCACCCACTGCAGCCTTAGAGCTGAAGGCATCAAAATATTTGCAACTTATGCAAAAGCTTTGTGCCTTTCTCCTTTCCTTTTCATTCTAATAGTCCACCTTCTTGATAGAAAGCATTCTGATGTCTCATCACATGTTTTCAGATGTACACATTTTTATGCTGAGAAGCATGATTATTGACCAGGAATAAAGAAATCTTGTTATTTCAGCTCTGAAGAGCATTTAAGTTAGAAGGAACCTTCAAAGATCATCTAGTCCAAATGCCAGAAGCAGGTTAGTACCTTGTCTTGAGTAAGAGCAGAGGCTAGAAAGCTGTCTGCCTGCCTCACTCCCTTTTGAACACATCTTTCAAAGCGTCAGTTCAGAGAGAGAAATTCCAAAAGCTACAGACTTATTGAAGGAGAGGGAACACTGCTTGGCCACCACCTGCCTCCAGAGAATTCAGAATGGCATGAAAACAAGAAACTCAAAGATTACACTACAGAAATCTGTCCTAATGTGTTTGGAAGACAGAATATATCCAAGCCTGCATTTTCCAGACACATGGGTATTGCACACTCCAGGGATGCTCAATCTCCTCTGTTTTGCCAACATTTATAAAACATAACTTGAGGCCACTTCTCACACCAAAAGCCAAAGCCATCCAATTTCTCTTATCTGTTCTCCTGTCTTTACTCATCTGAGAGACATCGTGTATTCATTTTGCTGTCTTTCAGACTTTGTCTAACTATTAATCAAATCATGAAGTGGAGGCACCAGTGCCTTGGAGCTCTGAACACTTGGGAGAGGAAGGCTGGATGTATTGGAGCTGTGGTTTTCCACATGTGGCCTTCAATCCCTGGGGCTTTATGGCTCACTTTCAGAGGGAGGGCTGATGCTGGTGGGTCTGAAGTTCAGGACTGCACAAAACTTTGCAGAGACTCCAGAAAGAAAGGTGATCAAAATAATGGTAGTGGAAGAGAAAAAAGAGGGCAATAGAAGACACTCAGTAGTCAATAGTCATATTGTCTATTATGTCAATATATTGTTAATATGTCAATAGTAGACATAGACAGGAGCAGAAATGGGAAAAGAGTGCATCCCAGCTGCATTTTCTTTCATTTCCATCAGAATGTCTGCATTTCCTCCACAGAGAACCAGCCTGTAGGGGCACCTTAGCAGACCTACAAAGCCACAGCAGTTGAAGCCTTTTCTTCAGTTCTCACTGCTCTAAACTTCCCCTAGGGCCAGGCCTCCAGGTTGCATCCAGCTTTGCTTCTTGTTTCCAGCATGCCAACTACCCAAAGGGCAGCTCACCGCCTGCTGCATCTCAAAACACCACCTCCTCATTGCAGCTTCACCACCTAACACAACGGAGACCCTTCCTTCTGCTCACATGGGAAGGCTGAACTCCAACAGGGCATCTTGGGAGTCCCTGACAAATCTCCTAGATGAAGAAAGCTGAGTGAATAGGCAGAAGGACAGGCGGACGGGCAGATGGATAGGTGCACATGCACACACTGGGTTGGATGTACAGAGAATTGCAGTGTCTTGAAGGCAGTTTCTGTCCCATAGCCCATTCAACCTCATATTCAGTTTCTCCTCGCTTAAGCTAATAATCTCACTTGTGGAACTGTATCAAGTGATGTTTGACAACCCAGTAACTATATTGCATCCAGGAGTATTTTGTCCTGTACCATAACAGCAATATCTCCAAAGAACTCCTACTAAAGCCAGGACCACTCCTCGTAAATCACACACTCACACTGGCTGTCTGTTAATCAATCTTCCCCAGGTGTTCCCTCACTCAACCTTACCATCATCATCTGCAGGATTTTCCTGGCAACTCAGAATGTTTTTTTTTGCTTTTTTTTTCTTTCTCAATCAGCCGCCTGGCCATGCTCAGGGCCTTTGGTTTTTGTGCTCCTCCCTGATAACATCCCGCTTTACCGCTTTGCTGAAGTCTCAATGGTCCATGCAAACCTTCAAATGCCCAGTGAGGTCATTACTCCCACCAAGATATTAAGTTGGCATCTTTGCCTCAGTGTTTAGCTGTCCACCAATCTAGTAGATTAAATCTATAAGGTATTTGTAAGGTGTCCCTAAAATATTTATCATCCCACTTAATTCTTTTTTCCTATCATCATGGCATGCAGCTACATATCTCCAAAAGCTCTTCAGTGGTACCCAGAGGAAGTTTTTCCTCCTGAAGCTTTTCTTCAAGGGAGAATGTAGTTTTTCAGCAGTATGATTGTTTTTATCTTAAGCTGCCTGACATATTTAAAGCAGCCAATAAATCATCTAAAAATTTCAAAGATTTCTTAGCACTGAATCATCTTGTAATGAAAAAGCTGAGTTTTGCCATAGCTTTTGTTTTGGACACATTTACTTATCTATTTATTTATCTATTTATTGCTTTCATCTGGGCCTTTAACAAAAAATATGCTGTCTGCAGATGAACCCTCTTCTACTTTTCATTGGAAAATAATAATAATGAAATAACAGTAATGGTAATAGAAGGCATTGAACATACTGTTAAGTCCTATTTTTGGTAACAGCGGAGGCTTAGCACCAGGCTGACAGAGCTACATGCCTCCTAGCACGGAGCTGGCTGACACCCAGCTGAGGGTGCAGGTGGAGAAGGTCATGTTTGGCATGCCAGAGAGCTTGTAGACCCCTGAAATTCCTGGCAGGTTCTTTGCTTGAAGGCACACAGAGGTGCATGGGGGTGCACTGCCAGCAGGTATGGTAACCCCAGCATCCCTGCAGCAGCATGCAGCAAGCACTGGGCTTCCTGAGACTGAGTTGCGATCTCTGGTGGAACACAGACCACTTCAAAGAGGTGTTCAAAGTGCTGAAGCACGGCTGGGAAGCCAAGTAGCTCCTCCAGAGCTGCTCTGGGTGGTCCCCACATAGAGGTGCTTCCTGTCTACACCAGCAGCATCCCCGTGCCTGCAGTCAGCTGAGGACAAGATGCTTCCCTCTCTAGCCACAGTAGCATTTTGGGATCTGGTGAGATGCAACTACTGTCACAAGGCAGGCAAAACCTCAAAATGTTCACTCTGCATTATTGCTCTGAAGTCCTTTGTGTGGGTTTAAAGGGAAGATTTGGGTGTTCTCAACCTGATTTTGTTTTATTCTGGCTGATAATACAATCATAGGATCATTAAGGAATTATTAAGGTTGGAAAAGATCTCAAAGATCATCTAGTCCAACCACCAACCCACCACCACTATGCCCACTAACCACCAGAGAAAGTGACCTCCCCCTCCTTGCAGGACCATTCACTTGGCACTGCTGCTCTGAACCATTCCCAGAGCCCCTGAGTCTGTTTGGGGCGTTCTCAAACAAAAGATTTCCCAGACAGAAAACAAAATTTTGTTTCTAGGCAGCTTTTGAATATAGTCAGAAGGAGGCCAGCTCTGCTGAGATGGAGGCTGTTGTGCCTGAAGTGTTAGCCACTTCAGATAGCACAGAGATGTCATGGTCCCTGCCCTTTTTATATCTATTGCCTAGTTCTGGAAACTATCCGTTAAGTAGCCACTTTGACTTTAATAGGATGAATCATTGTTAAACCCATCATGTGCTTATAAATGTTTACACGACTGGGCCTTAAATAGAGATACCACAGCAGGGGGAAGAAACAAAGCTGCACTGCAATTGAGTAAAAGACACTTGTCTGGAGGGCTTCAGAGCTGTCACTGCTTGAATGGAAACCTCCCAGGTACAGAATTCCTATCCTCTGCACCTGGGAAATCCCCAGATGTATTTCCTTCACTAATAAATGTCACCAGTAATGTTGCTGCCTGGTGCAGATATAGTAGCAATGGTGAAGAGATAATCCAAGGGAATAAATGCAACCTGGCACTGGGAGTCACACCTCAGGAATGGTTCTGTGGCTACGAGAAAGCCATGTTCACTCAAAAGAGACCACTGAGAAATTGCAATGGGCAGTGACTTTCCCCTGAAAAACATCCAAAGCAAAAGCACACACGTGGCTTCCACTCCCATGGATGATTCTGCCCCATGCCATCTGCCTTCAGGAGAAATTCCCAGGACCTCCAGCCACCCCTCTGCCACCTTTTCCTTGCTCGATTCTTTACTCAAGGTATCACACTGCTTTTGTGTATGTGAGATCAATTTTAATCTTGGACCAAAGTTTAGGAAACTTTTGGAGGTTGTTCCTTGCAACATCTCGTGTTATTTTTACACAACATGTAGGCTCAGGGTACACTGCTGGCATGTTTAAGGGCACGGTAAAAAAAAGGCTCCTCGGGGTTAGTGGCATGATTCCCACCAAGTGCAACAACTGCCTTCTGTGAGATAAACTTCAGGCCCCTACCAGACTTCTCTGGCATGGGATCTGGGAGCTGTGCCGTTGGCTTTGAGACTTTGAAGCAGGGCCAAATGATTGCAGCTTCTGGTTTTGGGGAAAAGGAAGCAGAAAGGAACTACAGGCTTAAGGGATTAGAAGGAAGAGCTAAAAATAAAATACCAACAATTCCAGACCCTAAACTTTTACTGCTTTCCTTGCAAAAGGATGGTTTTTCCTGTTGTTTTACTGAGAGGAATCTGCTTTCTGTGTGACGCACAAGAACAGAACGCTGATGGAAAGCTTTGATATTTCCCTCCAAGATCAGAGCTGTTCCTGTTGTTCTTCCTTCTTCCTGGGTCTCAGGCTCACTAAATGTGGAGAAGAGCAGATGACACAGCCTCTTCCTGTTCCATTTCTCATATGCATCAACACACTTCAATTAAAAAAAAATTACAATCCATCAATGCCAAAAGACAACATGATGAAAGCAATTGGGCATTCCTACTTGTGCAGCCCACACTCAGGACCCAAGATCCGAGGAATATCCCTACCTGCTTCCTCCTGTGTTGCTGTCCATCTGCTCCTGCCTTTTTCTCCAGCACCATGCTGTACTTTTGATATCATCCAGACATGACACTGGAAACAGAGGTGGAAAAGAGCATGTGGGAGCAGTAAACTGGGACACACCACGGTGGTTGGAAAGGATGTGGGATGGGGGGATAAGTAGTGGAGAGCATGCGGATGATGCTGTTCTTGAGATGGGTGCAGTCCCACAGAAACCATCAGCTGAAAGCACAGTGTCCCCTACAGACCAGGAGCCAGATGTAATTCCAGCTGCAGAGACAAGTGGACTCCTGCAGAACAGCAAGCCCAGCTCCTGGTGAGCATCAGCGCAGCTATGGGGTGTGAGCACAGCATCTACTGAGCTTTGGAGCTTCACTTGCTGCTGACATCCAAATGCACTGCTGTGTGAGGGAGAGCTCATGCCTGGGATTACCAAAATCCTTCTGAGCCTTTGGGTTCAAATCCCTGTTTTCAGTCTCACTGATCCAGTCTTGGGAGCTGGATCACCTTTTGGGGTCCTTTGGGGTCTTCCCTTCCAGTCCTATCCCAGGTCACCATAGACAAGCAGGTGCAGGTGCCACAGGGACAACTTTCAGCTTGTTAAAACTCAATGAAGGATTTTTCTGGGAAGGAAGGAACAGCACAGAATTGTGTTCAAACTGTTCCTTAGCAGACGGTTCACTCTTGAGAGGAAGCCCAACGTTTGGACCTAAAAACTATACACACAGAGATATGTTACATATTTATTCAAGGCAGAAATTGGCCAGGAAACGGCCATAAAACACACATTTTGAATAAAAAGAGGGAGATTTATGGCTCTTTTGCAAATCTGAGTCATATCTTTCTGCATCCCCCAGGCAGGAATACCCTAATCACTAACATACCCCCGAACATGTACACACAGTGGGCCGAGAATTGCTTCCTTCTGGCCACAGCTCCAGCTAAAGACGTGATAGGGATTGAGCTACTTTATCTGACAGTCGGTAAATGAATTGCCAATTCATTCTGAGCTTGGAGGGGGATTTTTTCCCCTTTAAAAAAAGGGTCCTTTTATATGTGTCTTTGATCAGTCAGGGCCTTGACAAATTATTTTCCTAGGAATTTCTTTAGCCCTAATGCCACAAGGAAAAAAAGATTTGCTCTCAAAGAAAAGCTTTTATGTCTCAAAAAGTTACAGCGATGTAAGGGGCTTTCCTCCATTTCCCCCTCATCTCGCTTGCTTCAAGAAATGGAGGCAGGTAGCCTGAAGATTTTTCCGTCCCATCTAAAGGCAGAAGGGAGGAGGAGAATGGAGAGGGAGCACTGTCAAATCTCCCAGCCCCATTATTCCTGGTGTGGAAGAGCACTGCTTAACTCCAGCACTGTCTCAACCAAAAGGTCATGGCCATCACTGACACTATTAAAGAGACACTTTGGCACTAGCACGAGCAATTGGAGCAGAGGACAGCTCAGGGCCATATCACCCAGAAGCTACCTACTTGTCCCAAACAGCAGCACTTTGGAAAGGTTGAGATACCAGGGAACATCTCCCCACCTGTATTGCCAGGTGCTGGGGTCATTCTGAAGTGAAGAAAACATTTGATTTTCATTAATAAAGTACAAGGTGTGGGGGGGAGCTGGGCGGGAAGGGAAGGGAAGGGAAGGGGGGGGATTAGGGGAGCCTCTATTTTTGTCATATGGCAAGCATTGCATCTTTGATTGAGTTCCAAACAGTGTGGGCAATGGATGGCACAAATCATGTCTGGGGCACGACTGTACTTCATTATAATGAATTAATAGGGAAATAACTCACCTCCCGGTTACCCCATGTGTCCTCCCTGAGGATGGACTCTCAACAGCGTAAGATCTCAGCAGTACAGTTCCAGAAGACCAGATTTCACCAGGATGGCTTAAGTTCAAAATACACACTTCCAGCCTGACCCTACAAGGGCACACACATACCCTGCCCATGGGAATATCCCCACTGGATCCTCAACAGTAACCCCACTGCTGGGGTAAAGGCTTTTGGTTGGTGTCAGCTGGTCCAGACAATATTCTGCAGCTGAATTTCCCAATGAAATGTGCCAAACCAAGCAATAGATGCTGCCTCCTGGGAACCTTTCAACTCCTTCAACCAAATCGAACCACTTTCAACAAAGATATGACTGAAAAATTCAGGTGGGTTGCTGCTGAGGGTCCCCAGGAAGAAGGCACTGAGCTTGAAAACTGCCTCAAACTGTTTCACTTTTTCTGTAGTACCTGTTCAACTTTTCCTGGCTCACGAAGTCTCCAGACTTGGCTTTGGCTGAAGCTCTGGTGTAGGTTATATATAGCTACCTGCTCCTCTCAGATGTGGGGCCACTTCTGCCCTTGGAAGTCCATTCCCTGGGAAGAGACACAGTCGTGTGCCCATGGGCTGAACACAGTAAATGAACTGAGGGGCTCTTACCCTATCCATCAACAACTGATCAGGTTGTTAAAGTTGTCCTAAAAGCTGCCCCAGTCAGATGAGAAAGGAGATACCATGCACAGATTTCCCAGACTTTATTAACAGCTATGTAAAATCTGAGCAAACTGCCATTACAAATAATTCCCCATGAGGATCAGCGATGCCCTGAGTGAAGAGCCTGCTCAGTCCAAGAGCTCGCTTCCTCACCAGTGCACATCTTCAAATGTTGTCATGATTGGAAGTGCTGGCTGGAAGATGTGCATTAGGAAAACATTTAAAGCTTGTTTTGGATTTTCATTTTAGTGTCACAGCCTTAGAACTAGGAATGAGGTGGCCTTTTTTGTTACTGGTGCTGACTTTGCAGTACTTCATTCTTCTTTTGAGTACTGATTGGAGCTGAGCAATATTTTGGGGGTGCCTTTTATCCCCTCAAAAAGGCAGATTAGATCAAATTCTAAAAAAAGCATTGAGCAACTGCTATAAGAGCTGCCCTCCTCTCCCATCCCAGCAGCAAAAAACTATGTCCATGTTTAACAAGCCTGGATGTCTCCTATTCAAGGTGATGCTTAATAAAGCATAGGAACATATTTTATTGTTTCAGGTGAGATGTTTAAAAATGGAGGAGAAAGTACAATTATTTCTCTGGAAGCTAAGCAGATGATGTCACCCATGCATAAGCAGTGCTTTGGTGCTGATTTAGTACACCAAAAAAAAAAAAAAAAGAAAGAAATTATCTGCATGGGTCCAGTAGTGCTACTTAATTTCCTTTCTGAAATGTTTGAAGGTCACCCAGCAATGCAGAGCAGCCAGATCTGCAGGCCATGCCATTGCTGTGTGCTGCTGCCTCCTTCCCAGCTGCACAATCTCCATGGAAGATACTTGGAAACGACCCAGAACAGGGTTTTATTATTTGCTCCCCACACAGGCAAGTGCTGAAGTCACTGCCAAGCTGGGTTTGTCATCACCACCTTGACTGGCATCAGCCCAATAGCAATACTGGTGCCTATCACTCAGCGAGGCTGTTAAAGCGTCTGGGTTCACACACACACTCATAACTCACTGACCAGCTCCAGACTGCCTTACAGCATTGTGGACCGGCCGTGGTCCATTGACCCATTGCCTTAAATTAAAAGCTCTCCAAGTCTGGAATCACCTCTCAATCCCTGCCTGGGCACGCCAAGCACCAGACTCAGGCAGGGTAGCCAGCACAATTTGAACAGCAGCAAATACATCATGCTAGTCCAGCTTTTCAACCAGCTAGGCTTCCTTTCCCCAGGTATGCACCCCACAAAAGCCAGGCTGTGCTGCAGCAGGCTGCTGTGTTTCTAATTAAAAGCTCTGATAAAGAAGGTGCATGCAGATGCCTTAAGGTTTACAGAGATGTTGAGATGGAAACCCTTGGGTGATCTCCCAGACCATGCTTCTGATGAATGTAAGGACCTGCAACTGATGATCTCAAGAGAGATGGGATAGAGGGATCTGCCCTCCTATAGGCAAAGAAACATTGGAGAAGTGCACACAAATCCTGGCTTATCTAAGGCTTTGGAAGTCTCCTATAGTATTCTCTGAGCTCAATTGACAAGTTATGGACTGGATAAGTGGGCAGCAAGGTGGGTAGAAAAGTGGCTGTGTCATCAGGTGCAAATGATGCAAGAAGTCCAGATGTTGGCATCCTTTGAGGGCCAGAACTGGCACCAGAGTTTGTGGGCACCACTACTGATGACCAGAAAAATGGGGCAGAGCTCCCAGATTATGTGAAAGAGGGAGCAAGCAATCCATGGGAGCAGCAGGGCAGCTGCTCAGAGGGTTCCCACTAGAAAACTGGGGTGGCAGGAATCTTATGCAGCTCGACAAAGGCAGAAGTGAAGCCTGGCCTCTGGGATGAGCTGCCCATGAGAAAGGGCAAGCAGCTTTGCAGACAACAACCTGGGCAGTCTGGCAAAGAACTCAAACAGAGCCAGCTATGTGCCCTCACAGCAAGGATTATCTGCACCCTCAGCAGTACATCCAGGGGAGTGACTCCTTTCCTCTGCACAGCACTCATGTACTGCCTACAGTGCTGCCTCCAGTCTCACTGGTCATAGGGATAAACCACAAGTCTAGACAACAGAAAGAGGAAATAATACTCCATTGTGATCACCTGGTTTCCTCTCAACAAGAACATTACACCAAAAACCCCAAGTACAAAAATAAGTTCCAGATTCATTGCAGCCCAACGCTGTGAAGGAGCTGAAGTGCAAAGCTGGAGACTTGCAGTACCCTGGGATAAAGATGGGGATATTGGAACTGCACAGAGCCTCTCTGTGCTACAGACATGCACTCTAAACTTGTTCTCCATGTGCCAGATCACACAAAGCAGATGAAGAGCTGCAGTATGTTATTATTATCATGATAATAAAAATAATAATATACATGTTCAGCCTTAGGCAACAGAAGCATCTCAAACACCAGCATTTACAACTGTACTACTGGAGCTCTCAGTCCCTTGCTATTAAAGAGCGTGCCATGTGCTCCCCCTCCACTCTAGGTCTGCACTTTCCATCCATAATTCAGGCAGTGTTTTTGTTTGGCTTCAAGGCAGGTTACTAGCCATTTTTTAGGGCTGAAGCAGAGGCCAGCTTCTTCCCACACACAGTCACATAGCCCCAGGGAGGTTGCTTGGACCCCCTTCGTAGGGATTGATTTCCATCTCCATATTGCAGCCTTGTTGCTTTACTCAGCCTGGAAGTGTGCTTCCCAGCAGCGCCTCTGCCCTCCACCACCGTGGCACAACGGCTTGCCCATGTGATGGATCTCAGCAGGGCAGGAGATGCACGGGCAGCAGCAGCCATGAAGGCAGAGGCCTTCCAATACTTGAAGGGAGAATACAAACAGGAGGGGGAACAGTTGTTTACAAGGGTGGATGGTGATAGGACAAGGGGGAATGGTTTTAAACTGAGACAGGGGAGGCTTAGGTTGGATATTAGGAGGAAGTTTTTCACCCAGAGGGTGGTGAGGCACTGGAACAGGTTGCCAAGGAGGCTGTGGATGCACCATCCCTGCAGGCATTCAAGGCCAGGCTGGATGTGGCTCTGGGCAGCCTGGGCTGCTGGCTGGTGACCTGCACACAGCACGGGGTTGGAGCTGGATGAGCACTGTGCTCCTTTTCAACCCAGGCCATTCTAGGATTCTGTGATTCTATGATTCTGATTCTATGATTCGCCAAAGGAAGGATGAGTGCTGCTGAGCATGGGGCTTCCTGCTGAATTACGTCACAGTTTCATTCTGAATGGAATGTGGGTGGAAAAAATTTCCATTGGAATTTCAGAAGAGTAAAAGGTCCTAAATATAAACAAAATATTCTTCTCTTTTTTTTTTTCTTTCTTTTTTTTTTTTTTTCCTAGGGCAGAAATTTATTCAGGCCACTTTCTGAACATTTTCCATTCACTTCAAGCTTTAAAGACTTTATTAGTCCAGAAAAAAAAAAAAAAAAAAAAAAAACACCCAAAAAAATGCAGCAAAAGCATTCACTTTTCCAGGGAGAGCACGTACCAAAAAAATAGAAAGCAAAATATTTTTGTCTGGTGATGAATCCTCATCCCACCTCCAGACAAGCTGCTTCTTTTCTGCCTCACTTTCCTCCCCGGTAAAATTTCCATTATTATTATGCAGCCTAAAACTGAGCAGAGAAAGGGGGAAAAAAAATAAAATAGCCCTCGGCATCTCTTGAGAATTTCATATAATCACAGGGCTCCAGGAACTGGAAACTAAAAAAGAGAAAAAAAATAAAATAAAAAACACTGCAAATCACACAGGACTCAGCATAAAATTGTCGAAGTTGGCAGAACCATACAAATCTATGGTATTGTGGGTTGGATTTATGGGCAAGAATCCTGAGGCTTTGGACTGTTTTCTTCGCCCAGCCCAGAGGCACAGGGCTGTTTTCTGTCTGGGGCGGTGGGAAAGGCCTCACAGTGCCTCTGCCCCACTCAGGTGGCCTCACCCCCAGCAGGAACCTCAACCATGTCAGGCTGCCAGGACCTGCAAGTTCCACATGAAAAGCCAGCTCCTGCTAACAGCCCTTGTCCTTGCTGCCCAAAGTTGAAACAAGCTGATAGGGGCAAACAAAGAGGTCTCTATTAGCCTACTCAGGGCATCTGCAGCTTCCCTAGGTAAAAACGACGGTGACTGCAGAGTGGTTTAGCCGAGGCAGGCAGCTGCAAAAACAGTGTCTGTGACCACAGCCTGCACGTTGGCGTTCGCTCCTTAAAAGATGTTTTGAGCAGAGGTTGGGTTTCTCTCTCTCTTCCTCTGGTTGAAGGAATTGCACACCCTGCATTTATTTATTATGGTTCATACAGAAAGCTCTGTTCTTCTGCCTAGGAATGTTTCATGGCTGCTTTCCGTGCTGCCAAGGCAGCCTGAAGGCCATCGTCCCAACATGGTTATGGGCACCACCACCTCCTGCACCCATCACACCACTCTCAGTGCCCAGGGCCCTCCTCTCTTGGAGACACCATTGGGGGCACCATCTGGGTGCTTTGCCAGGAAGAGGCACCAGCAAGTCCAGATCTCCAGGGCTCTTCAGAGAATCATAGAATCATTAAGGTTGGAAAAGAGCACTAAGATCATGTAATCCAACCATCAACTTACCACAGCTATGCCCACTAAACCTTATGGCCATATTCCACCCTCTCTGTCCCCAAGCCCTCAGCAGAGGTACCCTCAGTAGTGCTTATGGCGAAGCCACAAGGCAGCTCTGAAGACTGTTTGATGGCAGCTGGAACTTGTAGGCAAAAAGGGAATTCTGGAACTGTAGAATCATGGAATGGCTTGGATGGGAAGGGACCTTAAGGATCATCTAGCTCCACCCTGCCTACAAGAGATTGGCTTGTGATGGCTGTACACACTCCCCCATACCGCACTAGGGTATGTTTCAATGTTGCTGAATTGTCAGCTTAGCTCTGGTTAGAGTTTAGTTCTTTCAATGACATTCACTTGTGTGTAATTTCTCCCTAGCTCTTGTATCATCATTGCCATGATTCTGCTGAAGATTAAGTCCTTAAGAAGAGAAACGAGGGAAATCCCTTCAGCTAATGAGCTGGGAGGACATTCATTTCTCCAGGCCCAGCACAAGCAAGGCATGTTCACACCTACTCTGGGACTCACGGCAAGACTTTCAGGCATCACTTTTTTTCTTTTACACAGTCTCACCATTGCAGCCCTACTCACTCAGATTGAATTAGCAGGCTGTGCTCTTGTGGTGCCACTGAGCCTGCTCCATGCTGTGCTGTACTGAGCTTCGCCCAGTAACCTACTCAAGAGGAGCAGAAAGCAGTGCTGTGTCCTCCCACCCACCCCAGATTTCTGGTTTTGCCACTGTGATTGTTCCCATGGATGACCCTTGCTCCTCATACCCACGCAGCTCCCTGAAGAGCCGAAAAGGTAACTCGGGATGTGGAGGAGTTAGTAAAGCTGAAAGCTTTTCCTCCAAAGTCTGAGAAATATTTTACCATATGGGTTCAGTTTCCTTAGCATTCTTTGAGATGCATGGCACACGTTTCTGGTAAGACCTCTCTCCTTACTTCGTAACCACTGGCCATTTAATTACATGTAAATTGCCATAAAGTGATAAGATGATTACATGATTAGCAGTGGGATGATGAAGCCAGGAAAGTACAATGTAATTGACAGCTAAATATGGTGCAATTTCTTATTCCTTAACTCAAAATTCAATTTACTCCATCATTAATCTTGGGTAACTGCAAATTCTGGAGGAACAGCTTATGATTTACGGAGCAGCGCAACATTTGAGCAGTTCCCTGAGGGTGGCCCCATGGAGACAAGCAGCTCTGTGTGTAGCTCCAGATCCCAGCCATGCTCAGACTATGCAATACTTGCATCTCCTTCTGCTGCTGCCCAGTGCAAGCTCCCACGGGGGCATAGCACTGCTTATTGACTCTGCATGCCCCATCAACACCAACGTGTGCCACTCACTTCTTGTACGCAGAGTCAGTGAAAGCAGAGAGCAGGTAGAGGTGCACTGCAGCCATCACCAGGGCAGCCCCAATGGGTGCCGTTCCCCAAGTCCTGCCTGCAGTGGGGATAACTGGGTGGGAGCACCATCTGTCCCTGCTCACATTCTGCCCCTCAGCAAGGTGTCCCCAGTACCTGACCAACAATCCTGCTGGTGTGGGCACAGCTGGACCTTTTGTGTGCAGCCTATTTCAGTGCAATCTCTTTCTCTGGCTGTTATCTCATCTTTCTCCCACTCATGAAGTACACAGTAACCTCCCCTTTTTTGCTGAAGTTGGGAGGCAGCCCCAAATGCCTCCCCCAGGCCAGATATCCCCACCTGCATGGGAAGAGGTTCAGCTCCACCTCCATAAGGTCCACACACCCAGCTGGGTTTCCAAGGCTGCTCCTAATCTTCCTTGCTTGGAAAGCAACCCTGAGAGCCTTAGGGCTGACAAGGGGAGATTGTTGGGTGGGAAAGGCCCACAGACCCACACAGAGCTGTAGAGGCAAACCACACTGCCCTGGACCCAGCAAGTTCAGCCCTCTGCTGCCTAAAGGCATTGGGGTGGTGTAGCTGGTCCACCAGAAAGAAATGAAAATCAAACTTCTGAGTATCAAGCAAAAAGAATAGGGGGAAAAAAAAAAGAAAAGAAAAGGAAAAAAAAAAAAAAGGTGGGCAGGTCCCTTGTACTTTGTAGCATGTGGTGTTTATTAGATATAAACTTCCACAAAAGAGTAGGAGAGCATAGCTAAGTCAGGATGCACGGTGAGGGTATCTGTCTGGGGTCCCTCCCGCACACACACGCCTTTCTGTGCACTCATACCCATGTTCTGCTTTGCTGACACACAGGTATAGCTCTTTTGTTGGTTAGAATTACTTTTAATCAAAAGTATATATGAATTATAGAGTGTGGGCACAACTTGGAGAGGAAGAGGAAAAAGAAGAAAAGAAGAGAAAGCAAACTTCAGTTTCAATAAACTGAATCCTATGAGTCAGCCGCTTTACTGGCTTTGTAACACAGGAGGACTTACTCCAACCTCCATAAATAAACTGTACCAGGAAATGTTACACCTGAAGAGCCCTGCACAGACATTACATGAATTTGCTCTTCCTGTTCTTGCCTCCATCCCCCTCGGCCTGCCATGTCCATTTCTTGCTTTGTTAAAACACACTCAATAGCTCAGCATACCCAGCCATGTAGCTCTTCTCTTTTTTTTTTTTTCTTTTTTTTTTTTTCTTTTTTTTTGAGAGAGAGACAGGATGAGAAAGAATTTCTGATAAAATAATCATGGCTATTGATTTTCCAAATGCTGTTTCTCCTCTCTCTGCCTGCACACTCTCCTTCCCTCCTCCCCCTCCTCCCATTCCCATGAGCTGCAGAGCGCCGGCAGCAGCCAGGCTGTGGGCCCTTCCAAACCCATCCAGGGTGTCTGTGGGGCAGCTGGTGGGCTGAGAGACCGGGAGATGGGCAGATGGGAGATGGAAGATGGGAGATGATGGGGAAGGTGAGAGGGATGAGGGATTGGCAGTGATGGGGAGGTGCTGCTCATTGGCTGTGTGTTGGGGATGTGATGTTTTGGGGGAGTAGGGTCCCACTCACAGTAAATCACCAGCTGAGGTAGGTAGCCTGGCTTTCTTATTTGTGGGATAAAAGCACCTTTTTGCCATTGAAGAGTGATGATGACCATATCAATGGAAAAAAATAAAAAGAACACCGCTATAAATTCCACCCTTGGTTAAAAAAAAAAAAAAAAAAAGAAAAGAAAAGAAAAGAAAAAAAGGGCTGGTGTCTTTTTTTCTTTCATTCTTTTTGTCTTTTTGTCTTTTTTTTTTTTTTTGAGAAAATGGAAAGAAAATGTATATATATATTATTATTTATTATATAACATTGTCAACATCAACACCACAAAAAAAAAAAAAAAAAAAAAAAAAAAAAAAAAAAAAAGTAACATCATAGTTGTTTTCATCCCAGCACTCTGGCCGTGTTGAGAAAGGCAGCAGGAGTCACACGTCCCTTTGGGAAGGAGAGGAGCAGGGGAGGGCCGGGCAGGGGAGGGCTGTGGCAGAGACACGGACTGGGGGTATGTGGGGTCAGTGCTCTACTCCCCTGGGTTTGCCTTCTGAACCAAAGCACCGGGGGGGGCACATCGTGCCATGGCCAATGAGTGCTCCATGTGTGCTTCCAACCGTTGGCACGGTCAGCGTCTGTCCCTCTCGAGTGCTGGTGGTGAACATTCGCTTAAAGCAGTCTTGCAAAACGCTCTCATTTTTGTTAACGATGGTGTGTTGGATTTTTTTTCCCCTTTTTTTTTTTTTTTTTATTTTCCCCTCCGCTTTTTTATTTATTTTATTTTATCTTATTTTATTTTATTTTATTTTTTTTTCCCATTTCCATCGACTGCCTCGTTAGCTGTTCTCGCTCCACTCTGGCACCATGCCCACGCCGTGCACCGAGTGGTACTGGTGGGGCGAGAGGGTTCGAGGCACACCATGGGAATAGAGGAACTCTGCAGGCTGCAAGCTGCTGGGGGGAGACTGGATGCCGGTCTGAGGTCCGCACTGCCGCACGATGGGCTGGTGAGAAACCGAGGTCTGGTGCTGGAACATGCTATGGGTGTCTCCTATCTGGGGGGACGTGTGGTTGGCCACGCTGCTGAGCCGGGGCATCAGAGGCCCTGAGGTGAAGTGGGCAGAGAAATGCTGGTAGGGTAACCTGTCCATGGGTTGCATGGCAGACACTGTGCAACTGCTGTAGGATGGCACGCTGGGCCATGTGTTACAGCTGATGTCTTCCAGGCTGGGCACGGGGTCCGTGGGGGGAGCAGAGCTGGCGTACATACATGCCTGGCGCTGGGCTGATTCAGTCCTGTACGAAGTGTTCAGTCCCTGTTGCTGGGGGTAACTGGACCTGTAGAAAGGATCCTCTTCCGCCGGTGAAGTTTCCATGTAGGGCTTCTTGTAGGGATGCTCGGTGGTGGAACATTCCTCATCTGTTGGGAGAGAAAACTCCTGTTAGCAAACAACAATGCCATGCCCTCAGCTGAACCTCCCTCTCTGCAGGCTGCCAGGACCATCCTCCTTCTACCAAGGGCACAGCCCACGCAAGGCTGAGGCAGACATGCCCTAACGGCCATCTAGCTCCAGTCCCTCTGCTGCAGACACATCTCCCAGTGCTGTCACAGCCCTTCCTTGGGACTGTTCTGAACAGATCCCACTGAAGCGGCTCATCGTGCCTGCTGGGCTGGGGAGAGAGGGATTAGCTGGGAGCTCCGGGAGGAGAAGCAATGTAATTTGCAGAACGGATCTTGAGAAGTATTATTTCTGGTGATACCCCATGACACCAGACTCATCTCTGTTGGCTGCCAGCACATCTCCTGCCTGCAGACACAGCACCCTAACAGACATCCCCATTCCCAGAGCTGATACTGTTAATTAAAAGCTTATACAATTATACACTTCTGTGATAAGTGACACAATAAAAATTCCACTGTGAGAGCACCAGCTATGACAGAGGTGAGGCAATCAGATTTAACAGCCCCAGCCTTCAGCTGTGCCAAGGGGAACATAAATCCATGCAGGGCTGCGTGCTGGGGCCAAGCAAAATGAAAAAGTGAATTTTTCTCCAAACAAGGCACAGCTTGCAGAGCCCTTTGTTTCCTGCAGCATCTTTGTGCCAACAGCAGGAAGGAGATAAACAATGTAGGTGAAATCTCTAGGGGGAGTAAAATGAATAAACGAATATGCACTTATTTATTCATTCACAGGGTCATCAAACGAAATCCAGCTCTGCTGGAATGAATGGCAGAGTTCCCAGGAACAAGAGCTTCACCGAGAGATTTTAAGGTCAGTGAGGCAAGGAGAGGAGAGCTTGTTCTGACCCACGTTAGCTTGATGCTCCTGCTCTAAGAGCAGGATTCCTGGTGCGGGCAAAACATGGCACTCCATCTAAAGGCATAACAATTGGAAAGAATACCACCAAGAATTGACCCTTACTGCTGTAAGCAGCCATATGTTCCTCTTGGAAGCTGCACCTGCTCTGCTTGTAATATAACCCATCACCTCACTCAGGTGCCCGCCCAGTGCAGCCAGCACATATAGGCACCAAAGGGCAGGAGAGCCAGGCATTGAAACAGCCAAAATGGTAAGTGGGTGCAGCAGTGTATCACTGCGCTCACTTCTGATGGGGTTTGTTGCATAGGTGAAGGTGACAAAAGCTGCGAGTCCTGGTTCTGAATGTGGTCCATCACAAAAGGCACATCTGCAGTACCAGCCGGAGTGCTAGCTTCTACACACAGCCTAAAAGCTTTGGATCCTTAACCCACCACTGAGTAATAAGAACGCTGGAGTGGAAAAACAATGTCTTGTAAAATGAAGCATTGTTCTGCTAATAAAATTTTCAGCATTAAACCGCACTACTCTGCTGGCATTAGAAGCCGCTGGCTTGGGGTTTGACTGTTTATTTTATTTTATTTTTTTAAGTATGAAGCTCAAAACAGTCAAACCCTGTTTTTCCATTGTGCTGAAGTGTGCCTGACTTACAACCTGAGGCTGCTGATTTTTCCACTGAACCCAGACGTTCCACTCCCTGCTGCAGCACAGCCAGGCAGGGCTGCAGAGCCACAGGTCTGCTTCCAGAATGCATTGCAGGTGGAAAGAAGAAAACAAAAACAACCAGCACATGAGTGGAAGTCCTACAGCTGCCACCTCTTCTTTATGAGCTCCAGCAAGTGCTCTGCTGTTCTTTCTAGACCCGTGCTCACTGATATCAGATATGGGAGGGACACTGGTATTCTAGTTCTTAAGGACTTCGAGGGGACTGCACCTATCTCCAAAGAGGATGTTAACAGAGGATCACAGCCCATCCTAACAGTGCCTGCCTGCCCTCCAGCTTTTCCTCCTGCTGCTTTTCCACCTCTCACAGCGCTAAAAAAAGAGCCATCCCCATTCTGGGCAGCTCAGAGCCAACCCAACTGCTCTGGAGCCTGGACAGTGGATCCCCAGGCCACAACCCTCTTCCTGAAGGTTCTCTCACATTCTCAGCAGGGCATAGTGGAGAAACCTGCTCTGCTCTGCCTTTACTTCTTGATGCTGGTTCCCTAACAGCCCCTCTTGTCCTTTTCCCAGTGGCACACCTCTGGGAGATGCTGGCCATCCTCTGTGTTCATTGCTGTTCTTGGAAGCCTACGGTGGCAACCAGCTCTCGTGAGCATCCCCTTGATACTGCACAAATCTCCAACTGCAGAAGGTTCTGCCAAGCAGGGGAAGCTGCCAGAAGTGGATCCAAGGAAAATGGAGCCTGCAGAATGTGTGGAAACTGGCTCCCTCTTAGATGATCTATCTAATGAAGGAGTTTGAATGAGAGCATAAGCAGTTCCAAGATTTCCGGTATTTACTACTTCCAGCTGGATTGTAAATACCACACAAATGACTTTTTAAATAGAATTTTCCCAATTCCAGGATTAGACCTATCCAAAATGAAATGCAAATATGTAAAATCTCTGGACTTCAGGGTACCCAGGGCCCACCTCTTCTCCTTGTGCAAATCCCCTGCAAAGGAGAGCTCCTTTCTAATTCATGACACTCATCTCCATGGGATAAAGGACAATGAAGAATGGGACCCAAATGTTTCAGTTTTTAAAGCTCACTCGCACTTCCCAGACATTACAGTAGGTTTGTCCCAACTTTATGAGGGACAGACAATGGCTGATTATCATTAATGCTGTTGTTTTGCCCGTTCTGGTTTCTCATCTGAATCTAACATGAGTGGGAACAGCCAATCAAAATGTACAAAGCCAACTAGGGCTGTCAAAGAAGAGAAGGATGGACTCAACCAAAATGTGCATCCCTAAAGGGCAGACAAGTCATATTTCCTGGGACATGAAACCTAAGATGTGTTGTGGCCGTGGCAGTTATTTTAGCAGTCACACTGCTTGCATTGGCTGCATTGCACTGCAGGGGAACACAGAAAAGGATACAGGGCAGAAAGAAAGAAAAACAGCACCAGAAGCTGGAGGCAGTAAATGGCTGGTACTGCCTGCAGAGGCACAGAAAGCACTGCCTGGTGAAGCAGTTGAGTATCTGCATGAAGCACCACTGGCCTCGTGAACACCTCCTGCCCTGGAGGCAGGATCCTCTGCAGCCCATTGCTCCAGGCTTCGAGCTACATCTGCTGCATCCTCGCAGGCTGCAGACACCTCCGGCTGTGAGGTAGCTCAGGCCTTGACCAACTCATTGCAACTCCTAAAATGCTGGCAGGATGAGAAGAAGGTCATCCTACAGCTGGCTTTTATTCAGCCCTGTTCCTACGGCTTCTCCAAGAGAAAGAAATCCCATCTCCCTGTGATGAGGGAGAAATCAGCTTGGTAAAAGATCAGCCTACCCTAACAGTGCCTGTTCTTGAGGAAAAGGGAGAAAGGCACTGCTGCATCTCCACCAACCTCAGCAGAACAAGAAGAAGATGAGTGATATATACTTCCCCATGGGCAGGGTCACATCCAAGCTGAGTGGCTGAACGACACAGTTCTTGCTGGTTGGAGCCGGTGGATTCTGCCGCATCCCTCTTCTCCCTCAGAGTGCCAACATGACAACTTTTATAACCTCCCCCGGGAGAAGCTGTTCCAGTCGCCTCCTGTTCAGCATCACAAGCATCCCAGAAATCTGCCAAGTGGTTGGGATTGTGTAAGGCTGGGAGGGAGCAGAGGTTTAGAGGGATGACTTTTTAGTTCACAGGAAGTCTGAGAGAGAGGATAACACAAGGGAAAACAAGCCCTGATGCCCTAGTTGGGATGTGGGGCTAAAATGAAAGTCAGAAAGCCAGCTGCCTGCTGGCAAGTCTTTTTGGGCTTCTCAAGCACAGCAGTGAGACAGGAAGAAGTGGAGAAAAACTAGAGAAAAGGCAAAGATTTAACAGATCTTTGTTGCAACCTAAAAATCCACATCAAGAGATGAGGCCACTGCTTAGGAGGACACAGTTGTGGAGTTCATCCATCCATCCCAGAGCAGTCCAGGTGAAATGCCATAGGCAATGTCAGTCTGGAGCTAGGATTCAATGCAGGACAATTCAAGCCTTCAGGACTGCTATTCCTAGCACTCAGCATGGTCAAAAAGTGCTTGGAGCAGCAACCTGTCACATCATACTGGGGTCATTCCCAATGCCTTGACCCCGCGTTCCCACCCAGGCACCAGGAATTGCCACATTGGTGCTCTGGGATGTGTCCTTCCTTCCTCACCCAGAAGGGGATCTGCTCCCTGAGACAGAGGAGTCTTCAGAGATAACATCCCTGCTGCTCTCCCCTAATGCAACTCCATATCAGATCTACAGAGTGAATCCATCTTGACTTGACAGCTAAGAACAACACTGTCAACCACAGAGTGAAATCTTGGTCTCAAGTCACCGAGAAAGGAGAAGTTGAATAAGGTGCCATTTAGCTGCTCAAACAGACCCATTCTTTACCAAGCCTAAACGAAGAGTCACCCTCCTGATTAGAAGGGCTCCAAAGAAACACCATGAGATGTCAAAGCTGGATTGAGCACTATTCGAGAGCCTATCTTGGAAGGCAGGGCTGGTATTTGCTGCAGAAGATACAGACACCAGCTGGTCTTGAACACAGCCAGATTGCCCTCTGCCCTAGGAGCACTTATCCATAACCATAGCCTCATGAGAAGGAAATCATCTGCTGGAGACAAATCCTAACCTGACTGAAGAAGAGCCAGTGCTTGAGGAGTTGATTGGAACTGCACACACTCCTACCTACACTTTTTCTCCGATGAGAAGACTTATTAAAATATATGCAGAGAGACTGCAGTAGGAAAGCAGGAGAGGTGTGAGGAAGAGTTTGGTATTTCGCTGAAGGAGGAGATGTTGCAAGAGAAAGATAAATATAATAGATACGATTAGTTCCCCTAGTTTAATGCAGATCCTGTTCAGCGCTAGAAGAAAGTGCCACACTCAGCCTGAGTTTGAGATGAAACCTTGGATCACATTCTGATTTATCTGAGAAGAATTGCTCATCCCTCAGTTTTTGTTGTTGTTGTTGTTGTTTTAATTAATTTCACTTTGCAAAGCGCTGCTTGGCAGCTGATGTTGGCTCTCTGTTTCCCATTAACTTTGTGTTTCTTTCCTTTAAGCCCCATGACTGTTTTCGATTTGCTGCATGCATGGGAGGGGAAAAAGCACAGCAAGGGGAGCAGAGGCTCAGGCTCCTGAGACACACAGCTTGGGGAAGAAGGCGGTGGTGTCGGACAGGACGCTGCTTCTCTTTGATTAAAGCATTTGGCGGCTTTGATAAAAGGCCCTTAACTGCTTGTGCCACTCAAGCCATCGTGGAGATAATGAGGAGCCGTCGGCCCTACAGACAAGGACGCGCTTGGCCAGTCTCCTGCACTTCTGCAAGGGCCATGCAGGCCAGAAGGGGCTGGGGAGCTTATTATGGGGCAGATAGTCGTCTCTTTTGTGACAATAAGAGGAAGTGAGATAATTGAGGGATTGAGGGAAACCACCCATGGAGACACCACTTAGTGGGAATCCCAAAACTGGAAGGAAACCTCAGCTGATTCCTTATCACTTTACAATGTGGAGGCAAATGATGAATTGCCCTGCGGTGCAGAGACATGCAGATTGTCCGAAGGGCCGCTGCCATTTGGGCCAGCTTGTTTTATTCATGTTCAGTGGAGGGGAAGAGGAACGTCAAAAGCTCAGCTCCCAGGGCACCGAGGCTGGATCTCAGGCTGAGACACCAAGGGCCACTGTGACCTCTTATCCCATTTCCACCATAAGGCTTAGTGGCAGTCCCCCCGTGTCCCAGCAGCTTGCACCCATCATTCTACACCAGGATGGGGGGAGCAAGGGTGATACAGCTCACCCGGACCTCGGACACTCTGGAAGTGCACTGCTGTTCCTTACTCTCTACCCACCACAGCTTGGATATTGGCTGTATGAGAACCGGGGTCACCCCACCAGCTGGAAGACTCAGAAAATTATGCCTCCATTTCTCTCTCTTTGGCTCAGCTCCACAACATGAAAATATTAAGATTTCTCAACAATTTTTGTTTTGCATATATACATGTATGTCCACAGATGCAATGCTACAATACTTGGAGGACTTACCAAGGGTGAGACCTCTATTTCCACTGCCCTGCTGTCCCATCTGCCAGCACTTCCTGGCATCTGCCACTTTCACCCTGAGTCTGCACTGCACATCCCAGTGCCCCGGGGTTAGGATGCTAAAAATAATGGCATGTGGCTTGCTGATAGGACCCTGCAGGGAAGCAGGAAGATATCTGCTGTAGGAAGAAGCTACCAGGCTGGAGCAGTACTTCGTGCAGCCAAATGCTGTGGTGCGTGCTGTCTCCTTTTGGCTTTTCCTTTGCACCAAGTCCAAATCCTGGAGAAAAGTGAACCGGGTAGGCAGCCACAACCTCCTGCCTGTCCCATAACACTGCCCTGAAAATTCCCTATTTTCCTCTGAGGGTCCAGGCCTGATCTCATGTTTTTGATTTCCCAGTCCTGAAGCATTTCTGCATCTGGGCACACCCACTGCTCTGGGAGGGGAAGGGAGAGCCCACAAAGTGCCTGCTCCTGCCTGAGAACAATTATCCTGCTGGTACCCCGGGCTCTTCACGCCAGGACGAGCTGAGCAGTCAGTGTAAAGTACTCACAGTGTGATCCCTCAAGCTCTGTCAAAGCAGGTCAGTCACGCCAGAGGGGAATGAACATGGATATCATGATTTTCAATCCCATGCCCCGCTCATTAGACTGAGCATTTAAGTGGAAATGCTTTCTGCATATGGGCAAATGTCTTCCAGCCGTGAGACTTTTAGACAAAAACCACAAAATCCAAGCTGTCAAGGTATCTACACTCAGAGATTAACCCTAACTGAGGGCTACAGAGACAGATAAGTCAACTTTATCTCCGGCACCAGCTATCTTGCCAAATGTGGATTCAGCACGGATGGAAGGTGCCAGCAGCTGCTCCCAGCCCAGGGCAGAGGAAAGAATCCAGGCTCCCACAGGTGAGAAGAGTTTTCTAGCCCTACTCCGTGCTGCTCCCCACTTCTATTGCACAGCACTCAGCCCTTGCCCATCTTCAAGAGGCACCACAAAGCAAGCCAGAGCCTCCCATCCCACAGTGAGAGAGTGCTACAAAGTAATGGCCAAAGTCATGCTAGGGAGGGGGAAAGTCACAAGCAGCAGTATTGAAGGCCTGACCTTTTCTCTTGGTGCAGTGGTAGATCTGGCTGTGCTCCTGGGAGATTGGGTAGGGGTTGGCAGGTGGCAGCAGGTCCTGGGAGGTGCTTGACACCCCGTTCTCACACTGGTACTGGGAGCCCAGGTTGGAGGAGGTGGAAAGGACCCTGGTCTCACCACTGAAGGGGCTGTGATTGGAGGACACTTTCTGTCTCACTGTGCTCCTGGGAACAACTGGGTACTCTTTACTAAAAGCAAACAAACAAACAAACAAAAAAGAAAAGCAGAAAAGCAATCAATTAATAAAAAGAATTGGTGAATTAATAAATGAAGGCAGCACATTAGCGTCATGGTGTTGATGAGACTTTCAGAGAAATAGAGGCGCCCCTCCCAGGAGACTGCAGCCCCATCACATGTTGTCACTGCAGCATTCTCTCCCCTCTTGCTCTCCTTTCGGTATCTTTCTCCTTGTATTCTTGCCTCTTCACCACTTTTATTTTACCTACACTTAAGATAGATATATGAAGTCATAGCAAAATACATAAGATTTATATGTACACAATATGATGGCATTTATGAATCACTTCCTATTTATATCATATATATGAGCATGTATGTAAATAAAAAGCTCATTTCCATCAAGTTGCTTACAGGGAATCAAGCTGATGTGATGGTGGATTAAATATTTAGGTCTACTTTTTTCCTGTGTGGTTGCTGCCCCCATTCTTTTTTCCCCAGGCTCCTCCAGCCTGGTTGTCCTGAATGGGGATCTCTGGACCAGAGAACAAGCTCCCTCCCAGAGTGCTCGGAGAAATAAAATATCACGAGGAGCCATTTGCCTGAGCAGAGCCACTCCAGGAGGGTGAGCACTGATGGAAAGTGTGGCTTGTTTCCTTGTTTTGAAATCCGGTTTGAAGCAGTGGTGCTTTGCCAACAGTGGCTCCAAATCCCTCTCCTACAAGAGCATACAATGTTTTAGAGACATTTCTCCAAGCACATTGGCAACATGTGGCAGGACAAGATTATTCTCACAGGAAGGAGTAGGGGGCTCAGAGACCAGAGACCTCAGGTGAAACACTAACCTCCTCCACTTCCACAATGACCAGGCACTTGCTGAATCCAAAGACTTGCTGGGCTCAGAGCAGTCTGAACCAGAGCCCAGATCACAATACAACTTTGCTCTTTGCAGCCACAACCTCTGCAGCAAGATGGCTTAGAGGTGCCCTGCTCACCTGCCCAAGGGTAGATCCTCCAATCCCATCTTGAACGGGCTCGCCTGGCCACATATGTGTGGAGGAGGAGCCCTGAATCTCCTCTTAGGCCTTTTAGAGAGGACCTATCATAGCAACAACTCAGAACTTATTTACAACATTTAACAATACCAATTATATAAACCTACTCTCAGCAGGGAGCTTTCATCCAAACCACTGCTGTGGTGACTTCCAGAACCATTAGCAACAGAGCTGTTATAGAGGGGAAACTCACCCAGGAGCTCAAAACCAAGTGAATGTGTTTCTCATTGTGCCACAAATGTTTTCCAAACCCCGGGCGCTGGTGACTTGCCAAGCCTACACCAAAGGTGGGGTTCTTACTCCACCAGCCCTGCAGCTCCTTCCCACAGCTGACCAATCATGCAGCTTTTTGCTAAAAGTGAATTTCAGGCTGTGCATGGTGAACAAAAAGAGAAGTGGGCTGGTAGGAATGTGGGAGGAAGTGGGGACTCATTCTTTGCGCACACAAGGCAGTAATGGGTGCCAGGAGGTGCTGTGTGCTTCAGGAGACCTCTTCACCAGTGGGCAGCTAGCGCCCATGATTCCATTGCATGAGCTCCTGCTGGAAGGTCAAGAGCTATTACCTTCAGACCTCCCTTCAGATAAACCCCCTAAGTACTGTGCCTCTCAGCCCTACCAGATTATAGCTTTGAGCTGTCTGCTTCTGCCATGCTCCACCTTCACAAATGGGTCTTCATGGAAATGGTACCAGCACAATGCCCAAAGCTGCCATCCTCACATTTCCCTTAGGGAGACAAGATGCCCAAAGCTGACTCTGCTTCCTGATCAGACTGCTATGTGGACTGACTGATTCGTTCTTCGTCAGCTCACAAACCTCTCCCAAACATCATAGAAACATAGAATCACAGACTTGCTCAGGTTGGGAAAGATCTTAGAGATCATTGAGTCCAACCACAACCTGACCATACTACCCTAACTCTAACAACCCTCTGCTAAATCATGACCCTGAGCACCACATGCAGATGGTATTAAAACACATCCAGTGACAGTGACTCAACTACCTCCCTGGGGAGCCTATTCCAATGCTTAATCACCCTTTCTGATACCCAACCTAAATCTCCCCTGGCACAGCTTGAGGCCATTTCCCCTTGTCCTGTCACCTGTCACCAGCAAGAAGAGACAAACTCCGCTCTCCCCACAATCACCTTTTAGCTATTTGAGGAGGGCAATAAGGTCTCCTCTCAGCCTCCTCTTCCCCAGACTAAAATTACACAGTTCTCCTTTTGTTTCCCCAATGGAGTGCCTATGAGCTGCCACAGAGGAGGGACACACTGTGGCCTGATGTCATACCATGTTTACTGTGGCTCTTTTGGAGGACAGCAAAGCTGAATGCTGCCACAGTTTCTCCCTTCTTCTGGGGTGGAGGTATTGGATGCCTCCATTGGATGCCCTTTTGCAGGTGTTTCTTCCAGTAACCTCTCACAGGAGTTCACAGGCACCTCCGCTTGCATCATGCTCTTGCTGTGCAAAGGATCATATAACACAGAGAAGCAGCCCTCACCCTGATGCTGCTCACCTATAACGTTTTCCCTGTCACTACAGAGAGCTGATAGTTTTTTATTAATAAAAGGTATTTCCTATCTCTAAAGGAGCTATGTGCCTTAAGCTGCAATATTTTTACCCCAAAGTACCCAGCACAGGTGGTGTCAGGGTCCCACACCCCTGTTAAGCGCTGGTTCCTTTCCAACTGCTTTTCCCAGGGAAACCACAGCTTCTGTGGCTGCCAGAGGAGCGTGGTGCTCCATAGCATAGCAGGACATGTGCTGGAGGGAGAGCAGTTGGAAACACCACATTTCTCTTCCCAGGAGACAGGGACTTCTCTTCAGACAGAAATATTTCCATTTCAGTCAAACACACTGGGTGTTATTTTTGCCCCCAAAATTAACGATTTGAGGAGTGAGAGACAGGAAACTAAATATCAAAAATATTCTCTTCCTTTCACTTTTTTTTTTCCCCTACTGTCGAAGGCAATTCTCTCTGTATTTCTATTTCTCTGTTCCTTGCAAGCTCTGAGTTCTAAGAAAGAAATTGCTTTGGTGCACTACAGTCATCTTGAAACATTTGTACTATTTCCCAAGAACACAATACACAGTATACACAGCCACAACTATAGACTGCCTTTTGGTCTTTAAAAATCCATCCTTTCTTTCCTTCTATCCTTCTTTCTTTCTTTCCTTCTTTCCTTCTTTCTTTCTTCCTTTCCTTCCTTTCTTTCTTTCCTTCTTTTTTCTTCCTTTCCTTCTTTCTTTCTTCCTTTCCTTCTTTTCCTTCTTTTCTTTCTTTTCCTTCTTTTCCTTCTTTTCCTCCCTTCCTTTCCTTCTTTTCCTCCCTCCCTCCCTCCCTCCCTCCCTTCCTTCCTTCCTTCCTTCCTCCCTTCCTCCCTTCCTCCCTTCCTCCCTTCCTCCCTCCCTTCCTCCCTTCCTTCCTTCCTTCCTTCCTTCCTTCCTTCCTTCCTTCCTTCCTTCCTTCCTTCCTTCCTTCCTTCCTTCCTTCCTTCCTTCCTTCCTTCCTTCCTTCCTTCCTTCCTTCCTTCCTTCCTTCCTTCCTTCCTTCCTTCCTTCCTTCCTTCCTTCCTTCCTTCCTTCCTTCCTTCTTTTCCCCAGTGAATACTTAAAAGTCACTAATCCCAGAATAGCCAGTTGCAATCCTGGGCCGCAGTTTAATAGAATTAAAGGTTTCATTCACTGCTGGCACACAATGCTTGCTGTGTCCAGAATTATTGCTGTCCAAAAAAATGGCTGAGAAGTTGGGAAGACTGACTGCTGTGGCGAGACAGGAGGTTGTCTGCACAGCAAGGGAGAGATTGCTGTTCCTGAACAAGCATGAGCAACAGTTCTATATGGGATCATTAATGAACTACATTTTAGTGAAGAAAAAAAAAAAATAGAAGAACAAAAAACTTTGGTTCGGGAAAGAATTTGCAAGGGAAGAGATGTGATTGATACACTTTGAGTTCGAGTTAGTGCTAATGAACGCTTGGCTACCAAAGCTCGTGTATTACAACAGCAGAGAAGGACTGGGAGGAAGCAGGAGTGCTGTGCGGGGCACAAAACGAGCTCTGCCAGGTGAGATTAGCAAAATCCTTCCCACTGTCACATCTCATGGCATCTTCCCCCTTCCCTGGCCAAATGACACCCTCACCAGGACACGATGAGGTCACTTACGCCACCAATTCGTATCTAGAAAGGATTCAGAGGAGGAAGTTCAAGGAGGTTTTGTAATCTTAGAGTCATAAACCTGCGTGGCCTCCGCACACTAATAAAACCTGTGGAAAATGATAAATGTATATCTTCACAGAAAATGATAACTGTATATCTTCCAGTTCACTTTCCTGCTTATCACTGTGTTGCAAAAGAATAGTGAATTTTCAACATATTTTTATGTGCAGACTTGGAGTTCCCTAATTTATAAGTAATTGCATAGTAAACATAGCTAGCAGACAAAAACAAGAAGTTTAAAATCTCTCCGTAAATTCAGTTTATAACTTGGAATCTTCTGTGTTGCAACATCCAGTCCCTGGTGGCCCTAAGCAAACAGTTCTACTATGGCTCTTCTGATATTTCTGCCACAAAGCAATGGGTACCAGGCTTTTCAGAGCTGTTGTAGTAACAGTAATGAGAACACAAAATAGCCATTAAGTACCAGGTCCCAAAGATTTTACAATATCTCTTCGAGGTCAGGATGAGACATGAGATGGAAGAGGATTTCCCTATGGTTTGCTGCCATGTTTTCATATTATCCTTTGGAGCCTGTAGGCTCAGCACCATCTACAACTTCTTTGTGATGGCAGCTCCTACCCTCTAGGCTGACCTGTGGTGTATCAGTGGCCAATACTGGATCCCTCTTCTCTCTTTCTAAAGCATCATAAAATTTAAGTCACCCACTCAGCACCGATGGATGCGGTGATGCAGGATCAGATCCTTACTCCAGATGTGCAAATACAACTCGAAGTTATTTGATTTTGTATTACCCAGGCCACCAATTTTTGTCCTTCCTGCTGAGATTTGAGAGTAGGAAAGAAATGAAAGTAAGCCACAGAAGATACAGAGAGGAAGAGAACATAAGTGACTGCAATAAGTATAACATCTCCCAGGAAAAAAAAAATACCAGCAAACAATTGCCAATTGTCACTGTGCATTCATTTCAGCTTATTTCCAACACGCTGTAATAAAACCAAACCTCTCTCAGGAGACTGTCTGGAGAGTCTGAGGTGGATAATCTACAGCGTGAGAGGACAGACTTAGAGGGAGGGGGACTACTGAGTACTTCCTTCAGTCTTAGCGCAGATCAAATATGAGCTCTCCCTGCAGGGGGACTGCAGGCCAGCCTCACAGAAAGCTAGACTATACCAGAATATACTAGAATAAGTCCAAATATCCAGAGAAATATGGAAGGCTGTTCACAGCAACAGCCTCCACCAACACATCAGACGTCCTGACCTCCTCACCAACTTGTGAAGCGGACCAACACAGCTGTTTTGGGGGCACATCTGTGTTAGATACCAATGCCCCTGTCACTCAGTGAGCAGGGAAGCACAAAGAGCCCATTGCAATGAACCCAAAGAACCAACAGATAAAATTGCTAGAAATCCAGAGCTCTCATCTTCAGGCAGATGAAAAGCTGGCGTGCCACAGACAAATACTGCTGTTCGTGTAATAGGAACTCGGGAGGGTAAGGAAAATGGACGTTGACCAGAGGCAGCATCAGCAGACATCGATGCTGGGCAGAACTTCTGCAGATTGGGTCCTGCTGAACAGATCCAGCAGTGGGAGAAATTGCAGTACCCTGTGAATATCTCACTTTAAAAGAACGGTGGATACCCTCCAGTGAAATCCACAGAGTCTTATTCTGGATTTCATCTGAATCTCATCAAATTCTGCAGAATTCAGCTCAAGACTATGGTTTCCACCGGGGTTTTGACCAGGAAACTTTCCTCAGGGACATTTGCTGGAGGAAAACATCATCTCTCCAACAGATGTTACAACCCTAAACCTTGCACAGAAAATGCTTCAGACAGTATGTTGCCCTTGGGAGATTTCAGTGATGGAAGATGGGAAATGAAAGTGGATGTAAAGATGCAAGGAGAAGATGCAAGGAGAGCGAGGTTGTTTGTGGTGGACTGAGACCTACTTGCAGGAGACAGAACAGGGCCCATCAGTCCAACACGATGTCAGCAAGTTGGGGTATATCACATTTTTAGAGCCTAAAGGCTCATCCATTTCCTCTACAGGCAGGCATCTTCTCTGCTGTACCAGTTCTGAATCATGGCACTGTTTGTATATCCTGTGAGTCTCGCCCAGTTTCTGTTCTCAGTTACACCAGGAAATATTTGGAATAGTTCCAAAGATTACTGTCGATTGATGCCAAAGGAAGCAAGCTATGGCTCAAGGTCCTTGATGGAGAAAAGACATCCTTAGCACTGAGCCACATCTGTGAATCACGCTGCCGCTCTGCCCTTCGCTGAGCACATTGCTCTGGGCCTCACTCAGAAAAGGCTCAGGGCAGCCACCACGGGGGCTGAGAGCCACCCTTCCACCTCACTGTCTTTCCACTCAAAAGCTTTCCCAATGAGGAGCTTCCAGGACTAATTGCAGCAATTCCAATGAACGGTAACAAGGGGTTGAGATTTCCAGAAGCTCTTCAGCACCCGTAGCAATCACAGCAGACAACAGGAATTGCAAATGATCAGCAAAGTTGGCTAAAGGGTTGAACGGAATTGCTCTGTCACAGTGCCCTAGTCCCAGACCCACTGACACTTCTCCCCCTCTGTCTCTTGGCAATTACAGATTAAAAAGATAAATAAAAGCCACAACTTGCATGCAATCTCCCAGCTCATTCTGTAGCCACAATCTATTAGCACAGCTCCTCTGACTGCCATGCATGGAAAATTGTTAAGGGTGAAGCCCCACGCTGGCATCTGCAATGCAGACCTCATCATCTGAGAGGATTTCTGCTGTGCATTTTGCTCTTTCTTCCCGCACCAAATTCCCTTTGGCACAGGCAGACTAGCCAGAAGGGATTTCTGCAGTACAGCAACAGATCTGAAAGAACTAGTTCGCCTGATATTCCCAGCACCACAACCACGTGGTTCTATTCACCTGATTTATGCCTTTCAATTGCAGCACGACCACAGGATGCAGATGTAGTAGAACATATTCCCTATGCATTTTCCTGTAGTATGTTTTGTTTTGTTTTGGTTTGGTTTGGTTTTTTTTTTTCCTAAAATAATCAGGAAAGAAAAAAAAAAAAAAAAACAACCTGACTTCATGCTTGGAAAAAAAAAATCGAGAGTTAAAAAAAGAATGTTGTCCCAGCGCACTTATCCCATCAGAGAAACAGCTATGGGGTCCCACGTGCCTCAGGAAAGAAAGGGGGGAAGTGAACTTGTGTCAGGAGTCTGTTTGCGCTGGAATTGGGATCTCTCAAGCTCCAGGCTATTTGTTCTGAATTAAATCATCTGCTGCTGAAAGGCTCAATAACACTCCTGAATGAAGTTTTCTACCTACACCGACTTATTAACTTTTCTTCTAGGAAACCAGAGGGGGAAAAATCACCACGGAGGTCTTGCAAAAAGGAGCCATGGAGAGGGCTGGGCTCACACACATCCACATCCGCCCCGCAGAACGCCCATCCCTGGGGGGCTCAGGACAACGTGCTGCTCTTTCTTGGCCACAGCGCAGATGGAGATGGAGGGAGAGCCCTCAACAAGGCACCTGAGACCTTGCTCTGAGCTCACACTTGGCTCTATAAGTTGTCTTCCTTCCTCACTTTGTCTTCCTTCCCCCAGCCCTTGCCGTCTGCCAAAGGGAGGTGTTCAGCAGAGGAATTGCCATCACTGAGAGCTGCTATACACCACTGCAAGACCTTAGCTGAGCAAAATAATGTTGGACCCAGCAAGCCAGCCTTTGTCCTGTGCTCACATTTGCTGACAGCCACAGCTCTTCAGGTCCAGGTGGAGCTCCTCTCTCATAACTGCAGCTATTGAAAGGCAGACGTTTACTCTAAGCACATTGTTCAGACTACAAGCAAGGCAGGAAGGGTTCCTCAGCCCAACCTACACCCATATCACTCACGACACTCATCTCACCACCTTCTCAAAAGCAGTTCTGCTCTCTGGAAGCCCCTTTTGCACAGAGAAAGCCCAGAAACCCAGCCAGGGGTCTCTGCTTCTGGATGGCATCTTCAGCTGCCACTGGGTCCATGCCCCAAGAGACACAGTAGGATCTGTGCTGGGAGCACATCTCAGGGCTCAGGCCTCTCTCCAACACTGCCCCAAGGCATGCAGGTGATGGGGGTGAGAAGGGGACCACTCCAACCATGCTGGAATGGCTTTCCTCAAACCCACACAGCCTGCTGGCATGGTTCTCAGCTCTGCCTTTGGCTATGAAATGTCCCTCTGCACTGAAGTTAGGACACAGTTAAGACAACAAAGGTGCTTAGGCTTTCCTCAGCATGAAAAATTCATTCCCTCCATGGCTACACCCCCTAATGAGATGATCAGTGACCTGATGAATGTCAGGTCACCGCTTCCCAGTACTAAAGGCTGTGCACTGTTTTGTAAAAGCGTGGTTTTTTTTCCAGCTACCTTCTTTTCTCTGTAATGAAGAAACTGCCCTAAAAGTATGTTCTCTGGGAGCACACGCAGCCATCACTCCCTCAAAGCCCATGTACCAACATCTGCCAGCCAGTGGAGAAAACAGCCTCACTACACGTGTGCATACACACATACATTGTACTTAAATATATATTTATATATGAAACATAAAACCACAAACGTAGGTTGAGCTTCTCTAACATACCCAGTGCTGAATGGCTATTTATCTCATGTATACATCACTTACATGTCTTTATATATTAATATATTTTGTATGGGTTGCGATACAGAAAAAGCCCACAAACGTGAGTTCTGATTTGTCTGTATTTACAACCCTGGGTGTGTCTTCATCATAATAGAATGACCCAATCCTGCTCTCTTGTTAAAAAAATGATATCTTTGTAATGGTACAAAATCATTTCTGTGTAATCCGTATAGAGGATAAGTTATTAAGGAAACAAGCATCAGAAATTGTCCTACTAAGTCAAGGCTGTGGATTTTAACCCTTTCCACCATGTCAGGTCTGGGCATGTGTGTTTATATATTCCAAGTGCTTCTGTTCACTGTATCAGAGTATGACCACAGGCCCCACAGAAAAATGCCAAGCCATTTTTAGCACAAGCTCAGCATGGCTAGGTGCCATGCTCTTCATATGTCATGAAGCCCTTCTAATAGTCCTCACTGTTTTGCCTCCTCCCTCCTCCCTTCAGAAACCCCACAATGAATGTAAACCTTCAAATCTTCCCATTGGCCATAATGAAAGGGTAGTTTAGCAGCAAAAAAAAAAAAAAAAAAAAGGTGCCGGGACATCATTACTCAAGTTCCAGTAAAAGTTGGAAGGCTGGCACTGGGGGAGGGAGCAAAGTTATTTCAACTGAGTGCACCCCCCAGAATAATAAATAAATAAATGAATTGAGACATTGAGACATTGTGCCAGTAGGATCTGTGCAGAGGGTGGGCAGAGGGAACATCACCTTCAGGGATGGCATGGAATTAGAAGAGTAAGTGCTTTATATATATATACACAGAGGCTTTTTCTGATCTGATCCTGAGAATGGTTGCACGCAAGCAGACACTTGCCCACTCCATTTGGGTAAGCTTATGGGTGTATTGAATAAGGTTCTGGGTTTGCAGGATTACAGGCATCATCGGGTGCCCTCCTTTTGCATGGCTGTAAGATCTATAGGACACCAAATACAGCAACTGTACGACTTGTGGATCTGCATAAACATCAGCTCCCAAGGCAGCAGCAACCACTTACAGCCTGGAGGGATCAGCTCCAGGTTCCTGGGCTGCCCGTGGGTGGATGCCTCCAGAAGGCGACAGCATGGCCCCTACAGCCCTCCGCTCAAAGCCAGCTTTGCTGTTTCCAGAGAATAAGGGATCTAAAGCACTCCTGCTCTCCTGGATGGAAAATGCTATATTGAGCCTCTACATCTGTCTTAGGTGTAATCACGGGTATGGCAAAGTTCCTGCAAAACATTTGCACCAGGAAGTAACTTGACACATGTATGAAGTTCCAAGTCAAGTGAAAGGCATGAAGTTAATTACCAGCAGAGCCTGACATTTAGAAAAGGACTTTAAACAGGATTTTTAAACAGGATTTAGGCATAAGTTTCAGCCTACGTATTTACATCCAAAACGGAGATCCAAAAAGACCTCTTCAGCCACCACCTGGCCCTGAAGATCCCAACATTTTCTAACAGCTTCCTGTTTCACCCTGAAGTCACCATATCTATACCCCTGCTTCGAGAATCCAGGGCTGACCAGGAAAACACATCCTTTCTGCCTAAGACCCTCTGAACGTCAGAAACCAACACAATGCACCAAGTCTCCAGAGGCATCTGGAGAACTCTTAACAAAACTGCTCTCAGAACAGGGCTGAGGCCTTTGGCTCTACAGAACTACCAGCTGGGAAGAAGATATCTTCCAACTCTTCTGCAATAGCTCTGTGTTCCCGTGGCCCAAACCCTGCCTCTGCAACACAAGCATTAAAACTGGAGTGGAAAGTTGTGGATGTTGGCCTCACGTTGGAATGGTAGTTCACCAATTTGAGGTAAAAGGCACAAGAAGATGCCAGAGAAGGGACTGTCACCACATCCTTGTTCGCTCACCCACCAGTGACACACAAAACAGAGCCCAGAGCTCTCATGGGGCTGGAGATACCCATGATGGTGGCATGCATTACCTCTGCATCCTGGACATCCTGTGGAGCTCCATGTCATCGCTGCCGCGGAAACCTTTTGCAAAGGGGTTGTTCTCAATCTTCAGCTGAGTGATCTGAAAGGGAAGAAGAGCAATGGGTTCATTGCAAGTCCAAGGCATGGTCAGGGGGAGAGGGGATTTTGTTTATTAAACCCAGGCCAGTTAAGATGGTGGGGGAAAGACACTTTTGGGAACTCAAGTCATCCTTCAGCTCAAGCTCTGAGCACTCTAGATAGGGCGTCCTCCAGCTCTCTCCACTGGAATAGTATCTCCTGCCTTTCACTTCCCTCAGGCTCGCCCCATACCTAACACACACAACTCTCACTGGAGGAAAGCTGCTTTCTGAAAGATCCATACTGTCTTTTTACAGCTGAGATAGAAAGGGCTGCACTGAGCAGAGGGGCTGGTGATGAAGGTGGCATTACCCGAACAAATTTCACTGACACCAACAGATATTATCTCACCTGTGCATAACTATAACCAAAAACTCTTAAATCCTAGAGCCCACTCAGCCAAGGTTCACCCTGTCTGGTTACTCTGTCTGGTAGCGAGCAGCTATTCGCACTCCAAGAGCACTGCAGTTGACATGCTTCCCCTGCCAGATGCACACTTGCAGCAACAGATTAGGAATGTTTATCTCCCAGTTAACTATAGAATGAATTAAGGGGGACTGCTTTGCTCTACTAGTTGGCTACTATGAGAATCTGAAGTTAGCTAGCATGAATCTTCCTCAATCACCTAACTTCAGTCCTCCTGCAACACCAAACTTAAACATTTAAAGCATCACCTATAGAGAATGTCCCTCTATCCAAGCGAGCTCTGTTGCTCACAGAGATGCAGTCCTCTCCTACTGATACCTCCCCTGAGGACTTAGGCAAATATACAGGTTTTCTCACCCTCAGGCTGATGTTAAAGCAGATATCATCTGGCCAGCAACACTCCCCACCACACTGCTGATCTTTTACGAGCTCCCATTGCTGTGCCACATTTGCCACAAGTGCTTTGGTGGCTCTGCAGAGCAGAGCTCAGGCTGGATCAGGTGTGCGCTGCCCTGAAAGCCAGCCTGCACCAGCTGCTCCTCCAGAGCTGGCATGGCAAAGTGAAGGCAGCATGAGTTTTGGCTCACTTGACAGAAATACAGCCATAAATTCACTGCTGTATGAAACAAATCTGTCTGCAGCACGCAGCCAGGGTCAGCAACCAGGGAGCACCAGCCTTGCAGGGAGAGGAGAGGGCCAGCCTCTGTTCAAAGCCCCATACCAACCTTCAGCTTATGTTATATCAAATACATAGGCAGCAAAGGCTGCAGTTTCCCTTCTTCCCTTTCTCCATCACTGCCAGGCAGTCCGAGCACAGGGACAGAAGCAAGGAGAGCCCTGAGCTTGGAGCAGCTTCGTGCACTCACCATCCTTCCTTCACACTGCCGGTGGGCCAAAGGGAAGGGAAGCGCTTGGGATTGATGGCGGGAGAACAGAGAGAGGTTCATGCTCACCAAGTCGAGCACGCACAACTGGACCCATCTCTTTGCCAAAATTCAAAGAGAGAAATCTGGCCTGGCCAGTGTCAATAACAAGCACCGCCAGGTGTCTGCACGACCAGCTCATTTTGTTTTTTTCTCATCGTATAGCATATTTTTTCCAAAGGCTAGTTGTTTACTTGACTTTTTTTGCCTAATTTGATCCCAAATCTCACACAGCCCCCATCACCCACGTATGCACATCCCCACAGGCACTCACATTAAGTCAGGACCTAATTCACCACATAAACAGGCGCTGCTTTTTTTTGTCACGCATTTCCGATTTCAAAGCAGAGGCTGAACAAACAACCCATTTGGACCAACCTGCCATTTGAGCTGTTGTCTAGCAGTAAACCAGTGATATATTTCATAATTAAAAGCCCCAAACTGTTAGAAAGCAGCTGTGTACGTTGCAAAGTAACTGCCTATCAGTTTCCACCGCTGAGGTGGTGGCACTTCAGTAGTGAATAATAGGCATTATTCAACTTGTGGAAGGTTCCATTTAATCTGCATTCTGAAATGCACTAAATGTACGGGTTGTCCTCACTTGCCGAACCCAATGGCAATATTTGCTTGCATAAGAGAAGTCCTTCATGGAGTGAGGATTTACAGTATTGGCACCAGCACACAACCGTACAAAGGCGCGGATTCATCCCAACCTAACCGAAGGCTCTTTAACCAAGGAGCCTGCACAGAGGACCTCAGCTCCCAGTGTTCCTGCTGGAATCAAGGGAGGAGATGGGGAGTGCTAGAGGGCAGGCGGGCTCTGGGGTGGGCAGCATTGCCCAAATTCACTCTGTTCACTGAAGAAGGAGAGGCCAACATGGGAGCCCTTTAGTTAAGCATCTCAGCTAACTGCTCTTTTTGACAAATCAAACCTTCAGTCCCCACAGAATGTTGGCAAAATATCATGCAAGACCTCCATCTTGCAAAAACTTTGCTTTACTAGTAGAGAAACCTCCTAACTCTCTTTGGGAATGCTTAGAAACAATGGGATGAATGTACGTATTGCTAGCAGAAAGCCCCAAGTAGATCACCTGGAAATGAGAACACCTTAAAACAAAGGATCTGCTGCGTTGGAGGGGTCTAAGAGCTCTGGGTACAGAAGGCTCCAAGTTAGGTCTGAGCTCGGTAGTGGGCAGTCTTTAGATGGGTTTCCAACTGGTTTCTCTGGATAACACTTAGGGGCATCAGCCCTAGCATTGAGTCTAAGACAGTTTAAGGAAAAAAAAAAAAAAGTGCAACAAATTAGAAAATAGAGAGCAAGCTGGTGAGCATTTGCTTTAGAAAACAGCCTCTGGAAGGTATTTTGTTTGGCTGCTTTTTGTCTGACTTCAAAACTATTCAGAAGTGGAAAAGCAAACAAATGGGTGGAAATTGCCTTCTTCTGGATCGGTTTTGCCACAGCAAAACTCTGTTTAATTGACTGCAATTCGTTGGGGGTGGGGACAAAAAAGCTGTCAGAAAGTCAAATGACAGTGACATCATTTTAAAATAAATAAATAAATGAATGCCACGTCCCACAAGGTCACTAAGATGGAACACTTGGGGCTAAATCACACAGCACGGATTCAACAAAAACATGGGGTTTTGTTTCTTGATTTGTTACTAGAAGAAATTGATGGCAAAGTTATGTTCTAGCCTCTGATTGCTGGTGCTGTTGCAGACCCCTGAGTGTCAAGCGCTTTCCCAGTGCAGCCTTCCCAATCTGCACTTCTCTGTGCCTGTCTGACCTATGGGTTCATCTTCACTTTAACGGGAAGAGACAGTTCCCAATGAAATCTCAGCGCCGCTCCTCCGCGCCTTTCTCTGGGCTAACTGACCACAAAGCATGTCTGCTGAGACATTTCCAACGGCATCTCTCACTCCAGCAAGATAAAATTGAGCTTTGCATCTAGTTAGGTGGAAGAAATGCACCATCTTTGCATTTTTTGTTCTTGCCCAGCCTTGTATTTACACGGGTTTATGTCTCTAGATTCACGAGCAGCAAGGGTCAAATTACCACTCTGTATTGATAAGGTTTCTCTCCATTATTTCTAACCATTAAACTTTGTTAGGGCTGAGGTGTCCCACACCAGCAGTTCGTTCTGGTCTCCTTTCTGTTTATGTTCTTTTCCTATCAATCAAACCAGTCCCATATTTTTTGAGCACCATAGCCAAAGGGAAGCACACCGCTCTGACCCTCTGGAGGCTATTGCAAAGCCATCCCAAAGCCGGACACTTTGGAAAATCCCCACAGGTGCTGGGAGTAACCAGGAGGCTGGGCTCCAGGCTTGAAAGCACAGAGCCTTTTTCTTCTGTGCTGTCACGTACCCCAGGTGGGAACCAACTCAGCATGGAGGAGAAAGCCAAACCAGAGTGGTGTGAAGGAAAGGACTGGATGAAGACAAGGTGGCTGCTGAGGCTGTGTGCATCTGGCTGGGGCAGGCAGAGCAGCTGGATGGGGAACGGGGACTCAGAGCCCAAGGGAAAGGCTGGCAGGGGGGAGAGAATGCTGAACCCAGAGGGCAGTGAAGGAAATAGGAGGGACTGTGAGCCAGTGACTGGTCAGAGCTACTGGTATGAGACAGAGGGGCCCATTGAGGAGGCTGCTGGCTGAACTGGGAGGCAAGGACAGAAGACAGAAGAAGAGACAGACCCTGCACAGTGCTTGGGTGGGGAGGAGGTGGGTCAGGAGGTGGGAGAGGGTGAGAGTGGGGAGAGCTGTAGTGCCCAGGGTCCCCTCAGAGAGGGAAGGCACAACCCTAAGGGCCCCAGGCTGAGCAGGGACAGACTGGGGGACAGGAGTGGGCCCAGCCCCTACACTGAGGCACTCCATGGAATGCCAGCTGGACCACCACCTATCCATAGCCTCCGGCATCCTGAAGAGATGGATATAGTTCCCTGCAATCCAACCAGGAGAGCCGATCTCTGAAATAAAGCATCCTGAGCCCCAGCAGCTGCCCTCCTCAAAAGAACAGAGAGCCTTCCCTGGTTGTCCACATCACTGTGGTGCCTGCAGCATCCCAGTTAGTGCTGATGTTACCCAAAAGGAATTTGGGCTCCTGAGAATGATGAATAACTTGGGGGAAAAAAATCAGCATAAAACCGGATATCCTGAGGGAGGGAAAACTAATATAAAGCCCAAGTCCAGCTAACAGGGAAAGTAGGTTGTAAAAATTAATGAGAATAATTGTTGTGAATTCTTGCTTTTGAAAGAACCCTCGAGAGGGCAGAACCTTAATTATTTCTGTCTATTAGGGTTCATTTCCTGGTCCTAAGTAGAGACCTAGTACTTAATAACAAGTAACACAATGATTTAAGCTACAGCAAAATGGTACTTAACTGTAGGGGAAGTTAATATTTGGGAATCAACCTGATTGCAAGCACCCATTGTGTAAATGGCAAGGAAATGAAATGCGCATGTGACCTATTTTAACACCTCAATATTTCTGGGGTCTTTTTTCAGGGCTGCAGTGACGGGGGAGGTGGCCGAGCCAGCTGCTGACAAGTCCACTGAAAAATTAACAAAAACGTTCCTCGTAGCTGAGCCCTCCTTTTGGGGAGCAGGCTGGGGAGAGGGAGAGCCCAGTGGGCTTAAATATCTTTGCAGGCTGCCTAAAATATCAGGGGAAATAAGCACAAGGCCTGTATTGGGATTGCAGCTGTGCTCTTGAAATGAACGGACTGATCCGCAATCAGACAGGTATTTCTGTGGGCTGTGTAAGCATCGAGTCACATGCAGTTATGGATGAGTCGTGCAGGGAATACTACATGCTGCAACATCATGCAAGCACAACATAGTTTTCGAAAGCACACACGTGTGTAAGCTAGTGTGTGCACCTGTGCATGAAACTGTGCATGTAAAAGGAATCACTGCGTAATAATGGTGTGTAATTGCACGGACAGGAGGATCTGCGTGAAGGGTGCTCTACGGCTGATGGATGGAAGTGAGAGAGGTGGCAGTAAGTGGGTAAGAATAGGTAGTGTGCAGAGACACACGAGGATGGACAACCAGACCAAAGCTCCTTGCTGAGCTCCACAGACACAGCCTGCGATCACTTATGGCAATAGGAAGCACAACCCAAAAACACTCTTGGCCCCAAAAACATCCCACTGTGACAGCAGAACTGGGGCTTGTGCCCACAGAGCAGCCCTACACGCAACGGACGTCACCATTCCACACTGCCAGCACCAGCTGCACCCTGGTGCTGCGCCTCCTCGACACAGGGGCAAGCTGCAGATTTTATTCCCTTCCCTGGAGGGAGATGCCATTTAGGGTAGATCACTCCCTGGTTTATTTTTACGGCCCTATCTTTCTCAATTGGGGCTTTATCTTGGGGCTACAGCCATTCTTTTTCTTGTTCCCCCAATGACTCAAGGCAAGCAAGGAGAGGAATGCGTGTGCTGGGGGGGGAGGGATGTGAGAGCATGTAAAATGTGTAGGGGGTGTGTAAAATATGTAGTGGTGTCTGTGTGCATGTGCATGTGTCTGCAGGGATGCGAGCGCGTGTGCGTCTGTAGAGATTCATGCGCTCGTCAGTGCGTGTGTTTTGACAGAGACGGATACGCAGATGTCATTCCTTATCAACCAGATGTTGTTGATTTACAATCAAATATCCCCGCTCCTCCTAATATGGCAGTTTTCCCAAACTACTGTACTTACATGTTTTTGCTTTGCTTTGTTTTATTTGCGTGGTAATTCCCCCCCCCCCTACATAACAGTCCTATTTTTCTTCAAAGGAAAGCAATTAAATTCAGGCCTGTTTTCTCACAGGGAAATGCATTTAAAGCAAGCAGTATGTCCTGTTTTATTAACTCCCTGTTCTATTAATATTATATTCTTTCTCCGAATCCATCAAGCAGAAGTTAAACTCGATTTTATAGCATCCACAACGGAGTTATAATTTAAGGCATAATTTGGCGAGGGCTCAACTTGGATCCAGTCTGCTTGTCCTGGCTGTGCCAGCAGCTCCTATTTTAAAGGGCAGGGAAGTATTTTCTTTTCTCCCTAGTTACGGTGAAACACTCTTTCTTCTCCAGCCCGCTTCTGCTTTCTGCAGCTCCCTGTCCAACCAACGGATGGAGGAAACACAACCGTTTCACGCACATTTAGGAGCTTCCCTGTTACATCTCCAGGAAAGCATCCAGAATTCAACTAAGGTCTTATCTGACCTTTCTCCATCTGAAAAAATAACAGAATGCTTTCACTCAGTTGAGCATAAGAGGGACATTCTACCTGCCCACAAATCCAAGCAAAGACCCTGCTTTCAATGCCATTAGGGGAGCCCTTTTGGGGGCACCCCAAAGAAGCCTAAATTGACACATTTTCACACATTTTGCTTTGTTCTGCTCAGGCAGGAGCTGACTCCAGCCTCAGAGCCTCCCTTCCTGCCAGGGTCTCACTGCCCTCGGTTGGTGGGGACGGAGCCGTCCCCAAACAAAGGGACAGAGCACAGCCAGCTGGGGTTATCAGAGCCCCGGCCACAGAGGGGAGCGCCCAGCTCCCTTCTCCAGCACCAGATTACAGCCTTTGACCGATGTGGGGAAAGAAGATAAAACCAACTTCCTCGGTTGGTCGCCTCCACTCTGAGCAAGCCATCCTGTTTGAGCTCATTCCCCCTTGGCGCGCCTTGAGCCCCTTCTTTGGATGCTTTGTGCGTACTGCCAGGAATAACAGAGGGGATGGGGACAGGACAGATCTAGACGGATGGGGAGGGGTGTGGGGAACAGAAGGGAGCCAGGACTGTGGCAAGTGGGGAGGTGAGAGAGATGATGGTGGGGTGGGAAGGACCTGAAAAGAAACTGTGTCAGGAGGGAGTGAGGAAGAGGAGACACAGTTTGCCGGTGCGAAGGCCCGGCCGAGCTCTCACCTTGTGGTTTTGGTAAGATGTAACAGCGATGAAGGCGGTCTCTGGGAAGACATGGGTGCAGAAGGCTGTGTTCTTGGAGCCGAAGCCGTTGTTCTCATCTGCCTTCACGATGTGGAGCCGGGGCTGGTACTTGTGCATGGAGTTCAGGATGATCTGGGCATGGGGAGAAAGAGAGGACAGACCATGGGAATGGAGGGGGCACAACTCCGCGCATTCCCAACCCGTGCAACCTTCTCATGGAGAGAGGAGGCAGAGAGGGAACTGCAGTCCCTTCCCCAAAAGATTCTCCCGCATCAGAGCTCCTCAGAAAGGATGGAGGAGGAAACACCTCTCCAGAGAAGCATTCTGCCACAGCCAAGGAGCCCATTAGGGCCCCTAACACATTTCCCAAAGCTGGAGGGGGCTCTCTTTCTCTTGCAGCACCCCCAGCAAGGGTACCTCAATCTTCCCAGCAATCCAACAAAGCAAGGGATGAGAAGCAGAGGAATTCGTGTGTCCACCCCCCCCACCATGCCACCCGCAGAGGATGGGGCAGGAGGGTGGTGGGGAGGGAAGCGCTGCGCTCAAGATAAAAAGCGGCCCCTGCTCCGTACCGGGTTAATCTCCGGGGACAGTGGCGGGGATGGGGACGGTGGGGGAGGGGGGGACCCGCGCCGATAATGACCGGACCCTGGCGACAGCGAGACGCAGCGCGCCCCAACGCCAGACCCCGACCGCCTCGCCGCCTCCCCCTTCCCGGGGGTTTAGGCAAATTGCTTTGACATCCGGGAAAGCCGTAGACATCAACGGTGAACGATCTAATGGTTTTTAATTTCATTACCGCGACTCTAATTGAGAGGCTCCCGGTGCAGCTCCGCCTCTGAAGTCCCTATTGACCCAGCAGCCCGACTCTGCTTGCAGGGACTTCTCCCCAGAGCCGCCTGCTCGCAGCGGGAGATGCCTGGCCTCGGGACCCGGCCGGATCCCTCCCCCAAAATCTCCCCCCTCCAAAACAAAATTATATTAAATAATAATAATAATAAGCGAAAGCAGCAGCGCTTGCAAAGCGTCTTAATTCGGGTCCCAAAGGAAAAAAATAAATAGTAAATAAATAAACCAACCAACCCTGAATTGGAGAGGGAAAGCGCGGCTCGGACAGCGATGCTCAGCGCTCAGGTGCGCTGCGGGCTCGGCTGGTTTCCTCCCACTCCCCGCCCCCACCAGACAGGGTTTAGGAACACGAGGTTTTCAGTGTTAAAAAGTGAAAACAGAAGGAAGAAGAAGGAAAAAAAGAAAAAAAAAAAGCTTGGGGAAAAAAATGAAACCGAAGTGTTGAAATGAGACTGGAGAAAAATGGGCTCTTGGAAAAGGATGGTGGGATCTGGATTCATATACTCGCTTAAGTAATTATATATATTTTTATAGATATATATATTTATAATTCATAGACGCATATATACATTTGCTCAGAAAAAAAACATGTCTTTGGAGACCTCCGAAGGTGGGCTGCTTCTGGCTGCAGAATTCACACAAGCTTTCACGGCCCCTTGGGTCCAACAATGGTTGGTGGTACGATTTGGCTTTTACTTTTTTTCTTTTCAACCACGTGGTTGTAGGTCCTATTTCCTCCAATAATTATGCCTGATTGATTTTTACCTGTTAGCCAAATTCATGGAAGCTACGGGCAGATTTTAAGGTTTTCAGACCCCCTTCGGGTTAAAACCAGGTAGCTGAGGTATCACTGAAGCCAGGCACTGCGGTCTGTAATCAATTCCCACGCAGTGTTGTGAAATAGATCTTTAAAGCATGGGCTACGTATCCTTTTTTTGGGGGGGGGAGGGGGGGGTAGGGGGGCGGAGGAGGTCATCACTGGGGCTCATCCCGTCTTACCAGGGGGGCACCCCAATCAGATAATGGATTTAGACTACAGGTTCGGTGGCTCTGGGCAATGCGATGCCACTCGTAGGGACCCGATTGCGCGTGGGATCCCACGGTCGCTCTGTGAAGCACAAATCCGCGTCTCCCGGCCCTATCCCAGCACGGTACTCACATGTCCGAAGGGATCGAGGTGGTTGTTGGTGAGCTTCAGCTTCTGGAAGGAAACCAACTGCCTCATCCAATGGGCTCCGGTAGCGGGGGAGTCGGGGTGCACGTAGAGGCGGCCGGGCATGGCCGGCTCTGCCTTCCCGGTCACGGACCTGCGTGGGACAGAGGCGCTGAGCTCCCACCCGTGGGGTCCCCCCTCCTGCCCCCAGCACCGTGGTGCCCGGCGGTCTTCGAAAAAAAAAAAAAAAAAAAAAAAAAAAAAAAAAAGACGTTTACGGACACACACAGTGCGCGGAGAATTAATGGAGATCTTTGGCACTTTTCCCGTCGAGGTGGCCGTTTCCCCATTTAACCCCATCCTTCCTCCTTCCTAATTGCGGACACCCAAACAAGGAGCAAAGAAAACACCGCGTATCCATCCTTCAGCATCTCCCCCGCCCGGAGACGCTGCTGCCCGAAGGGTAATTAAACTATTGGCACCAGGATGGCCAACGATCTCATCGTTAAGCAGGATTACAGGCACTGTTCTCTAATTGCAACAGATTTGGCTCTCTCTTTTGTTTGTTTTCTTTTTCTTTTTGTGTTGTTCTCCAGAGGTGCGTCCCGAGACCCTCCGGTACAGCCCAGCATCCAGCAGCAGCATCTCCCACCCTATGCCGCCCCGGGATCGGGCAGCCCGACACGAATCAGCGCTCCCTTCACTCCCCCCCCTTAGTGCGTACCATTTATTATCTGCAAATTTGTATCTGTGGTCATCCGCTGGTACAATATCCATCAACAGTATGTACTTCGTTTTTGGATTGAGGCCAGTGACCTTCACTTTGTAACTGGGAAACATACGCCTATAAAAGAAAGAAGTGCGTAAATACAAAAGCGAAGAAGGGAAAGTTTCCCAAGGTGGATCTGTGCGTTGTGTGCGGTTTATCAGAAGTGGAGGGGCCCTGCAGCCAGGCGGGGGCACATCCTGTACGGGGGGAGACTGGAGGGGGACCTGGGGGGACAAGGGACTTGTAGAGGCGCAATCGTAGTTACGATCCCAGCGGGTTGGTTTCTTCACCTACCCCTCAATTCGCCTATTTGTTATCATTTCTTTCACCAATGCTTCAATTTAAAAAATAATAATAATAAAATAAAATAAAAAATTAAACAAATCTGGCCGCGAGATCCCTTGGAAGCAACTGACTTTCCTGTTTGCTTAAACTGCTGGAAGAGCAGAGGAAATATGCCAAAAAAAAAAAAAAAAAGTAAAAAAATATATATTTCTGCAAAAGTACGCGTTTTAAATGTGCACATTTCTCCAAAGCTCCCGTGTGTATCAACCTCTCCGCTCCCAGAAGCTGAAGGAACACACGCGCTCAGGTGTAGCACCGAGGACGTGCATACAGAGACATCAGCAAACACACCTGACAAATACTTGGAAGCACGCGGATACACACTGAGGACAGCGGCTTTTCGAAATAGTTTCCATTACTGCAAGGCAGGGACTTAAAACACTGATGTTATTTTAGTTTGAGCTTTCCAAATATTTAAAAATAAAGCAGATGAAAACGTAGCCCTTGACTTAAAACACGCATAAACAAAAAGCCCCACACCTCTAAAAATACTGCGCACTTCTCCGGGGCTCGGGTTCTTATCTGTGCGATAGGGCATCTGGGCCGGTGTGTAAATTCACGTGGTAAGAGATGAAGGGGGGAAGCCGGTGATTGATGGGGGTTACGGGGGTAGACCGAGGGAGAAGAAACCAAATTCCACCCGAACACGGATCTGCGCGTCCACCTCAAACACCTGATGGGCAACGGCGCGACCCCGGGCTTCTGCAGCAATGAGCATAAGGAATTCTATGAAGAACAACTATTCTGTGCCTGCCCCGGTGCTGCGTGCGCTCTCCCCTAAACACCCCGCTCTATAAATGTCGGTTTTATAGCTCTCCAGACGACGTTTCTATGCGTTACACTATTTGTTTGAAATCTCCGCAAGGTGGTTTTTGTCCGTCTTCCTCCTTGCGCTGCTTTCTGAGAGGGGGAAAAAAAAAAAAAAGAAAAAATCTGCTTTTCTTCGCGAAGTTTCCGTGTCCCCGAGCGGAGGCAGCGCGCAGCCCGCGTCCCCGCAGGGTCTGGGGGCGGAAGGGCAGCGCTGCCAGCAGCTCCGCAGCCGCGCATTTCCCGCACAGGTCGCCCTTTCCAGCAGCAGAGCAAGGCGAGCACTGAGACAGACCCACTCGCAGCGCTGTCTGCAGCCGGCTCTATTTTTTTTTTTTCCTCCCTCTCCAGGCAAATTTTGGAAGACCACAACAAATACCAGATGACAGAGCAAAATGAAAGTCTGACTTGGCGTTGCTTACTGTGCCCTCGCCTCCTAACGCTGCCATTCTCTCTTTGCGGGAGGGGTTTCCCTTTTCAGACCGAGCCTCGGGCAGCGCCAGGTACGGCAGTTCGTTTCAAACCGTAGCGAAAAGAGCCCCGAGCTCGCAGGTGATCGTTGCGCTGGATCTCCCTTGAGCAACCCTCAAAGACGCTACTATTAAGGATAAAGCTGAATAACCTCAAACGCACTGCAGTACATCCGCGTACACACACAAATATCTGTGGATCGGGTTTGCTGAGCCGGCCATGGAATCCATTACGCACAGTCCCAATAAAGTTGGATTTGCGAGGCTGTATATTTTTCTACACACCCACGCAGGCGAGAGCACACATATAGAAATGTGTATCTGGACGCGGTTAGACACGCATGCTATTTATTTGCGGGCACATCTATTTATGCATCTAAACCGTTACGCTATCGGTATATAAACAGTAGCTTAAGACCACATATACTTTTAAATGGGATGGTGTGGGTGTTCCGCGTATATTGGCCTCAATGAGCGCGTAAGAAATTAGAAGGGTCTGGAAGAAAAAAAAAAAAAAAAAAAAAAAAAAAAAAAAAAAAAAAGGAAGGCGTTCCAAAATCGCGGAAGGACAGAGCTGCTCCTTTAGTTAAAAATAATGGTAATATTAACGAGATCGCCCAGCGAACGGCTCTAAACAAGGTCAGCTTTTGGCCAAGTGGCTGCAATTCGGCTCTTGACTGGAAAGCTTCCAAAGGCCTTGAAATTGGGATTAACGATCCAACTGTTCTGGTTAAGAAAGGAGCCAGAAGAAACAATTTCTTCTCAATCCATCCTCGCAGGGGTGTCACGGAGACCCGGGGCAGCAGCGGGGCTGAGGCCGGGCACCTCCATTCCGCCGTGGGCACGCACTCCCCACGCACACGAGCACGCGTGGAGAAGCTCAGGGTGTGTATTTGTGCAAAATTCTCCCCGCAAACACCGACGGAGGAGGAGGATTCGGCCCCACGGACACAACGGGCGTGCGGCCGCCTCCCCCCGTTGCACTGGGGCTGCTTCTTACCTTCCAGCCTTTGTTATGATCATCTCCGTCCCCACCTCGTGAAATTTCAGCCACAGCTCCCGCTCGTGCAAAAACACTTTGATCCCCTCCATGCCCTGCAAAGGAGAAAGGCAGAGCCATGAGCACCGAGCCCCGAGGAGAAAAAACCAGGGAGGGAAGCAGCCGGGCGGTGGGGCCGGAGCTCGGGGAACGCTTCCCGGGCAGCGCCGGATCCTGCGGGCCCCGGTGCTGCGGGAGCGGGACGGCCGGGGCCGGCTGGGAGAAATCCCCCCTGCTGCGGTCGGGAGCCGGCCGGAGGAGATTCACATCCTTCTGATGAGTGATTTACACCCGCTTTTTCAGGCTGGGGCCCAATGGCTGCGATCCTCGCACCCCTCGGTCCTCGCCTTGTTAGCCCAGTCCGGAGGCATCGCTCTGAGCGGGGCAGGAGGGAGACCCACAGCCTGGCAAAACCCCCAAACCGAGGACACGTACACCCCTAACGATAACAGAACCGAAAACCGGCCGTGGGATCTCCTTCCAGGGATTTACCTGCGGCCGCCTAAGGATCCCGGCGAAGCCCTACACCCCGGCACCGAGCTCCGGGGCCAGCTCTGAGCGCTGCCGCAGCCCGGCTCCTTGGCCCGGCCCTGCCCTCCTCTGCAGCGTGGGGAGAGCAGTTTGCTGCGGCCTGCCGGTGAGCCCACGTGTGTAACCGCGACTCGGGGGCGTCCGTCGGGTGAGGGTTGGTGGGGATGTGCGAGGGGACCCCGGCTGTGCCCAACCCCCAAGTGGCTGCGGGCTGCCCACGCGTGACACCCACAGCGTGCCCTGGAGCCCAATGGCGGGCAGTGTAGTGTGTAGCCGGGGTACACAGGCACAGTGTGTTCACGTGTACATTTTCATATGTATATATGCTCATACCTGTCTTAAACCAATCCACACAGGCACATAGCAAATACACAGCTGACTAAGCTTGCATCTGCATGTGCATTTGTACGCCCAAGCACTGGCTGTGTGTGCCTGTCCTTGCACAAACGGGTCCCCCCCTGTGACATTCACTGCGATTTTTCCCTGCATGCCCCCCGAGCACTCAAACACACCGCAAAGAACAGCAAAGCAGGAAAGAGCCCACCGCCCTGACCATCAGGTGAGAGCTTTCTTTCCCGTGAGGCCTAAAGTGACTCATTCCTGCCCAGCTCGGGAGTAGAACTACAGCTGGGATCGGGGGGAAAACGCAGAAAATTGGCAAAAAAAAAAAAAAAAAAAAAAAAAAAAAAAAAAAAGGAGAGAGAGGGACGAAAGAGAAGGGGAGCTGCGGCCGGATCCTTACCTGCTGGGTGAAGGCTGCCTGCGGAGAGGTGGGGGCCTTGCTGGTGGTCCCCAGCTGGGGGTCCTGCTTGGCCTCAGCCTGCAGCTCCTTGGCCTCCGAGTCAGCCGGCGTGCTCGGGAGCCCGAAGCCTTCCTCGGTGTCCGCCATGTTACGAGCTTCCTTCGCCGAATCCCCCACTGCAGGCACACATCGAGGAGAGAGCAGAGATAAGAGGCACATAAGTCAAGGCTGACGCTCAATCAAATATATATACATTAACGATACACATGCGCTGAGCCCGGCGCTGGGCAGGGCGGGAGGGCGAAGCAGCGCTGCTCGCAACTCACTTCCAGCAGCCCGGGGAGAGGACGAGGCCCTTTAACTTTTGGAGAGGGAGAAATAAAGACTTTTATTTATTATCGCAGCCCGCAAGGGATGATAGGATTTGGGGTGGGGGATGGGGAGAGGGGAGGCGGTATTATTAAATGCATCTTTTGGACAAGGTAAACAGCCGCCTTCCCGCAGTCCGCCCGGCAGCGCGCACGGGGCACCTTGCCGCGGGACCGAACCGCTCAGCACACGCGTGGCCGCGAGGTGGGGGTGTCCCGGGGGGGGGCTGGGCCTCCCCATCCCCCGGGCCGATATCGGGCTCTCTGGGCCGGGGAGGCTGGAAGATCCCCCCGTCCTCCCCGAGAGGTAGGAGCCGCTTTCCAGCAAGCGAATGCCACCGCCACGTGACGGCGTTTATATAACCCCAATTCCAAAGAAAATTCAACTTCGTGCACCCCTGTGAAGCGCGACCTTTCCGCCAAAGTAAAATAAAACGAGTCTTTTATCCATCCTCCAAAACCCCAAACTCAAAACGCTGTCCCGAATAGTTGCAAATCAAGTCGGATTGGACGGACGAGACGATTAAAAAACATCTAAAAAGTGCGAATCAGTCCGATATGGTGCAAAGTAACGTGCGCATGGACTGCACATGCAGTGAGCTGAGCCCTAACGGGAGGAAAACTGCACCGGCAGAGTCTGAGAAATCCGCCGCTTACATCTGATGCGAGCAACAAGAGGAGTTTTAAAGGCGGTGTTTTGGTGGAGCTTTGAGGGCTCTATCAGGACTGGTAAAAGTTCCAAACAGGAAAAAAAAAAAAAAAAAAAAAGAGAGAGAGAGATAAAAGCAGTTCAATTATCTGTAAGTATTTTTTTTTTCGTTTGTTTTGAGGAGTTCGGAGTTTTAATAGCTTTTAAAAAACCTCTCTCGCGTGTTTCAAAGAAGAGGATTCGGTTTTGAAAGGCCAGCCATATGGAGACAATATTGGTCTTAAGTACACGAGAACGGTTTGAAATGAGCCCTCCTTCTCCCTGCAACAATATTTAAAAGCCTTTAAAAGAAAACATAAAAAAGGCAATTCTCCTTTAAATGCAGAGGAGAATTGGGAGTGGAAAGGAGGGGGAGAAAATGCTCTTCCCTGCTAGTGGTGGGTAACGTATACATACACGTATATATAATTTAAGAGGACAAAAAGCAAAGGGACTGCGGGTCCACACCTCCGGAGCTAAAGATCATTGACAGAAAGGCCCCCGTCCCCGGGTCCCCACCCCCCCTCCCCTCTCCTGCGCTCCCTTCCCACACTGCGGGGCAGGAGAACCGCGCCCGGTGGGACTGCGCGGAAAATGCGCGGCTGGGAACCCGCGGACATCGAGTGCAGCCCCGCAGCTGCCGAGCCATAGACCGTAAGGGGTTTCTCTTCCCCTCCTCCTCTTTTTTCGAGCTGTTTGGGTTTTTATTATAATTATTATTTCCTTTTCTTCTCCCCTCTCCTTTTTGCTACAGCCTCGGAAACCCTCGCTATCAATTTCGAATCGATCTTCCTCCAGCGAGGATCTATTCCTCCCCTTGAGCCGGCAAAGTTAGGAGGCGGGTGGGGGAGAAAAGGCACGTTTATTAAAACAAAGAGGGACCCAGATATGGCAGCGCAGGGGACGAGCCCCTCTCCCCGTGTCGGCGGGTCAGGGAATAATTAAGCAGATTAAAAATAATAATAGACCGAGGGGTGACGGTGAAAAGAAAAAAAAAAAAAAAAAAAAAAAAGAACCCAACTACTAAGCTAAGAGCAATCGGCGAGCTACGGCTGCTGATTTTTTTTTTTTTCCCCTTTAAAGAGCTTCTGAGAAGAAATGGAGCTTGACAGAACCAGGCCGCGATGGCTGTATGAAAAACGCATCCCGCTTCGCTAAAGTAGCACTGAGCTGGTTCGCAATATATATATCTACATAAAGAAAAAAAAAAAAAAAGGAAACCCAGCCCACCCTCTCCTTTTGTTCCAGGCTGCTCTCGCTGCGCCCCGCGCCCCCCGACCCCCCCGGCCCCGCACACCGCCGTGGAGCCCTGCGGAGCGGCCCCCCCGCATCCCGCGTCTCCCGAGGCCTCGCCGCTCCTCGGCACAGACAGTTTGTGTCTAACAATGACCCCGGACAGCCACTTTCGCTCTCTCTCGGTCGCACACGCGCACACGCACTACAGACACCGACGGACATACATGGCAATGGAAGAGCTGTTACCTTGCTTGTTGAATTCCATGCAATCAATGCATCTCCATATGTATATATATGTGTATATTTTCCCCCTTGGCAATGGAAATTACAATGGGATCAGGCTTCTCGTGTGCATATTTCCTTTTATTTATTTATTTGCGGATCAGCATGTGAAAACCCAGCCTGGAAGAAAAAGCTCTATCCAACGCAAGCCGCCTGCCTGCCTCGCTCTCTCTCTCTCTCTCTCTCTCTCTCTCCTGCTCTCTCCAAACACTTCCAGGTTGTCAGACGCACCAGAAAGGATCCTGAGACCAAGATAAAGCCCCCACCCCCACCCTTTTCTCAGCCTGATCTGGAAGATGCACTTTTCCCCACCCTAATCTTTCTACTCCCCCCTCAAAATAAAAAAAAAGCAATCATTAAAAAAAAAAAAAAAGAAAAAGAAAAAAATGGGAGGGGAGAGGGCTAAAGAGAGGAAAAAGCCAACAGCACCCCCTTCGAAAAGAAAATGGGGAAAAAAAGTTCCGGGCGGGCTGGCGGCGACCGCTCAGGGCAGGTTCTCAGCGCGGTGCTACCGCGGGGCTGCGCAGAGTCGAGCGCGGGGTGCGGAGCGGAGCGTGGAGGGGACGTGGGCCCGTCCAGCTCCGCTCGCCAAGTGCCGGGACCCGCTGCCCAACCAGCTGGGATCCTGCTCCGGAGAGACTCCCTCACCCAACCCTCCCGCCCGCCCCCTCCCCCCCAAACCTCCTTTTCCAGCCTATTTTTCTGGCCGGCAAACAAGAACAAGGCACAAAGACAATCGCCAAACTCCCCAGCAGCCCTCCCCCTCTGCCTTACCTCCTTCCCTCCCTCCTCCATCCATCTCTCCCAACCAAAGAGAAAATTCAGCGCCTGGGAATATCCCCCTTCCCCCTCACCCCTTTAAATAAATCGCTGGCTCCGCTAACCTCACACCACCCCCGCCCCCCCAGCCCCCCCCCGCCCTCAGAGGCTGCCCAGAGGTGTGGATGCGAACCCATCTCTATCTTTGCTTACATAGGCCTTAAAAAATAATAATAATACAAATCTATGAGAAGCGGAGGGGGGGGGGGGGGGGAGACCCCTTCAAGTGGACCCTCCGTATAAGCAGGGAAAAGGGATGGAACACGGCGGAGAGGGACTGAACCCACCAAGGCGGACCCTGCAGTGCATGTCGTCCCCCCGAGCCCCTCTCTCCATCCGCTCCCCCACCCCTCGTCTCGCTGCCCGGCCAGGGCACGCAGTCCCGCAGCCTCCGCTCTGCTCAAATAATCAAACCGTCAGCGAGGAGCGGGGACGTGGCTTTATCTGCGTCTTCCTCCTCTCTCTTCTCGCTCTCTTTTTAATGTATTATTTTGAGGGTAAAGTTGAATAGGTCAGCGCAGGGTAAACAGCCTTCCTGTGGCATTCTGCAGCCTGAAGAGAACCAGATTGGCGAGTCGGATTTTTGATAAGACTCGGAATAAATGGCATGTTTTAGATCTGCTCTGCCCACCTTCCTTCTCCTTCCACCCCCTCCCCTTTGCTCTAGACTCCCCCCCCCCCCCAACTCTCCCCAAACCTCAACCCTTTTCTGACTCTCGGCCGTTCCTTTTGCATTTCGCGGAAGTTTCAGCAGAGCCACAGCGCTGCTCAGCTCCGCGGGGCTCGGGGACGCCGCAGCGTCTGCGAGTTGCAGGAGAAAGCAGCGGGCGAAAAGTCCGGGGGGTGAGCGGCCGGGGGGGCGTGTGTGGGTGTAGCTTGGCATCTCCCAAGGCCCCCCCCCGGTGCGCTCTACCGAGGAGAAACAGCGAACGGTAAACTGTTGCAAATCAGAATAATAAAATAACTGCACTTGTAGCCGCGGAGAATTAGCCAGCGAGCGCTACTTAAACAAACAGAACAAAGCTTGTCCCGTCTTTCATTATTTTTAGAGGGGAGAGAGCCGAGGAACCCTTCCAAACACAAACAAACGAGCGAACAAATCGCGCCGTGCTTTCGCGCGGTGCCGCGGCCGCTCCGGCCTCGGCCTTGGAGAGAGCGGGCACGGCCCCGGCTGCCCTCCCACCGCCACGGAGAGGGGAATACAAGCAGCAGAGCCCGGCCGGGCTGCGGGAAAGCCGGGTCGAAGCGGGGGGACGCGACTGTTGGGAACGCGCCCCTGCTGAAAGCAAGCCAGAGGAGAATTATTATTATTAATAATTATTACTGTTTCATTAAAATATATCCAAGCAACGAGGTAAAAGCTTGCCTGCATCGAGGAAAAAGGCTGCCCGCAGCTCGTAGTGAGGAAGAACGCGACCCTCCCCTCCCCTCGCCAAAAAGAAGGCAAAAGTGGAAATCTCGAAGTTTGCGGAATCGCCCTCGAGCGCGGCTGCCGCCCGGGCAGCGCTACTGGCGCGGGTCGCGCACTCACCTCCGCAGCGCCAAAGAGGCTCGCAAACACCTCGAAGACAAGTTGAAAACGATGCAAATAAATCGAATTTATTTCCGTCCGCAGGTTGGGGGGTGAAGAAGAAGGAAAAAAAAAAAAAAAAAAAAAAAAAAAAAAAAAAAAAAAAAAGCTGGGAAAAGGAGCTCGAGCCCAGGCTCCCTAGGACTGTAATGTCAAGACGAGGGAGCCTTCCAGCTAGAAGCCGATTTGTGGTCTCAGACAAATTAAATATTACTGTTTATTACCAGCCATACTCCAATAAAATAAAGAGAGTTCAAGGCGATAGCTGCTATCTCACGAGCTTTGCTCCTATAGGACACGGAGACGTCACCAACCACGCAACTGGCCTATTCTGTCATGGTTGACTGCAGCAGTAATGGAAGGTTAATTTGTATTATTCTCCTCTTTTAAAGCCCTATCAGTGAGATTCCTGTGGGTTTTTTTCGTTTTTTTTTTTTCCTTTCCTTTTTTTTTTTTTTCTTTTCTTCTTCTTCTTCTTTTTTTTTTTTTTTTTTTTTTTTTTTTTCCTCCAAAGAAACCATTCGGCTCTATGCAAAATACACCGAGGCTGCGCGCACCCTCTGCACGTGTACGTATAGACACGAATCCATCACACAACGCAGGCACACGTACATACGTGGGAGTGAGGGAGTGTGTGTCCTGCACGAGTGTGCATCACCAAAGAGAGCACGGAGTCGCTGGAAACTCCGGGAAAATCCGCTCTTGGAGTGGAAAAGAGGGAAACGAGTAGAAAAGCTCCCGCCTCACCAGGAGCAACTCGCTTAATCCAGCGGTACTGACACTACTTAGCTTAATTTTTTAGGAAATCAATTAATAATAATAATAACAACAACAGTGTTGGAAAGAAAGTTGTCAAATGAATGCTCAGGCGCCTCTGGAAGCAACCACACTCTGGGCTATATATAGTAAATGATAACCTGGTTATTTGCACAGATTCAAGTGTGCTTCGGGAACCAATTGTTTGCTCTGATTAAGGGGGGGGGGGGGGGGGGGGGGGAAAGTAGGAAATCGAAGCCATTATTTGCCAGACGAGATTGACAAGTTATAAATAAATAAATAAATAAATAAATAAGAGAAAAGAAAGAAAAGCCGCAAATCCCCAAATGCCTCCGAGTGCAGTCAGTGGCTGCAGAGGAGCCGCCGCTCCCACCGCCCTCTTCCCCTCTCCCGTTGCTCCCTCAACTTGCGCGGGTTTTGCGGCAGAGTTTTCGCCAAAGATGCTCAACCGTTGTTTCCTCCAACAGAAAGAGAGAGGAGGAGGAAGAAGAGGAGGAGGAGAAATAGGGAGAGAAAGAAAGAGCATCACCTAAGGAAGAGAGAGAAGTTGCTGCAGGACTGGGTAAGTGTTCCCAGCAGGGTCCCAGGCGGCTCCGGCCGAGGGGCTGCGGGCAGCTTTCCCCCCTGGCACAGGCCCGGCTGGGTGCCCCTTGCTGCCTGCCTTCCACCATTCCCCCCATGCCACTCCCTGCCCCATTCCCAGCCCTGCAGACAGCCAGGCCTTGGCGCAAGACAGCAGCGAGGATGGCAAACGGGGGGCGGAGAGGAGAAGCCCCATGTCACTCTGCAAAACCAAAGCCAAAAACAAACAAACAAAAAACACACACACACAAAAAAAACCCAAAACCCCGAACCCCATCGGGATGCTGCTAGGGGGCGGCTCCCCAATAGCTCCCCGATAGCCCAAGGAGGACCGCGCACTTCGCAACGCTTTCTTTGCTCTGCTTTGGGGCAGCCGAACGCACCCCGCACGGGGAAATCCACACTCGTGCGTGTGGGTGGGTGCGCGCAGATGAGTGTGAGAACACGTGCGGATTGCAACAGCGCGCGTGCACGCGATGCCTTGTGCAAACGGTGTGAGTGCCCTGCGCGTGGAGCGCGCCTCAGCGCGGAATTGCAGAGGTGGGTGAATGTTGGCGTGTCCTTCTGCGAGTACAGAGCGCGCATCACAAACACGCGCACTTCGTGAGCGTGCAAATAGCGAGATGGTCGTGCACACTCGCACAGCAGCACACGGGCCCCATCCGTTACACACACCCGTGGCTACTTACGTCCTCCTCCATACTTTACGCCCACATTTTGGGTGCGCGCAGGCATAAATCCGCCCTCACCTTCAGCACGGCGTTAGAGCCCGATCTCTCCCCCGGGTGCGTGCAAACCCGTGCACACCTAAAGGCACGGCCGCGTACAAACGTACTCCATAGGCTCCCGCACCGCATCCTGCGGCGCCCGCCCCGCGGCCACTTACCTGCGTGCGCGGGGGGGTGCGCGACTGCGGCTCCTCGCTGCGATGCGGACAGCAGGGTCGGCCCCAGCTTTCCTGCCCGGAGGAACCCCCGCACCGTGGGGTCGCATGGCCGCAACCCCCCGCCCGCTCGCTGCCCTGGAGCTTTCTCCTTGCGGGTTTTACCCAGGAGAGGTGGAGGGAGGGGGGTGGCCGGGGTGCCGGCTTGCAGTGGGGTCGAAATGTCAGCAATAAGAAATAGTGCCGAGCGTGAACTCGCTCCCCCCACCCCTGAACACACCCTTTAAAACACCGCTTCTGGGGTCGGCGGTAGCACAGCGATCGGTCCCCGCGTTCGGCCGCTGCTGCTCGGGAGAGACCGCGCCCGGGGCCGGCAGCGCTGTGCTCGCCGCCCGGAGCCCATAGAAAGCGAGCACTGCTTTTTTTTTTTTTTTTTTTTTTTTTTTTTTTTTCTTCCCATAGATTTAACTCCCCCGTAGCAAGAATATTCTTTTTTTTTTTTTCCTTAAATTTTTAGGCATTTTACTTCCACTCTCTCCGATTAATTTTTCCCTATTTTTTTTTTAATATACGTATATAACTTTTTTTTCTTTTTCCTTTTTCTTTCTTTCTTTTTCTTTTTTTGCCTCACACACTCTTTGGAGAAATACGCACCAAGTATATGAAATAATCATCCTCTCTGGAAATACTTTCATCCATTCACTATTATTTTTTTCCCCCCCTTAAAGAGTCGGGGCAGTGACGCCCTGTATCGACCAGTGGGTTTATCGGAAAGATATTTGTCTCAAAGTAACGCCAATACGGTTCTCTTCGTGTCAGTATTTCCGTCGCTAAAACCCCGCATTTAGTACCGTTCTACCCCTCCTGAGTAGATATCCGGGTCGAGCTTTTTGTTTTACATTTCTCAGCTGCAGGTGAACAGCATTTTTCTTTAAAAGTTTGCGGTTTCGGTCCTATTTCCCACCCTTCTCGTTACTTAAAAAAAAAAAAAAAGAAAAAAAAAAGTTTGCAATTAAAAAGCACCCCGCATCCCCTCACCCCACACACACACAGCCCATTCATTTCCCAGGCGAACTGCGGACTTAAAAGCAGTGACGGGAAGGAAACGCAGCGGGCAGAGGCAGAGCTGCGAAGCCCCCTCCTCAGCTTTTCCTCTGGGCACAGCGCTGCCCAGGTGAGGGGCCATTGGGTTTCCTTTCCATTCTCCCTTCTCACAGAGTACCCCACGATTTCCTCCGTGCCCCCAATCGATGGCTCCTGATGGAGCGGGGCGCGTTACTGATGCCGGAATAGAGCCGCTAATCTGCTATTGCCAAACAGGGTGTCAATCAGGACTTTATCTCGGGCCGAAGGAGAAAATAAAAGAAGATAAGGCCTCGCTCTCGCCCTGGGAAGAAAGCTAAGGGGGCAAGAGGGGGAAAGTCTTCAGCGCCCCGTGCCTTTCCCGGACAGTGATCTTGCAGCGACCTTGAGCTGCGGTCGGGGTGGGCAAAGGGGCCCAAGCAGCGTGGCTGCTCCCATCCTTTGCCCGAGGGACACCTGCGATTTTCATTTGTCCCCTCCTTTGCCCCGAGGCGGCCCCACCACCGCCCGCAGGAGCCGACCCCCAGCGCCGCGCAGCCCCCTGCCCCGCTTCCTCTCTCCCTGACTTCCTTCCTATTTTTTTCTTTCTCATTTTCCCCCTTTCCAATCCCTCTCTTCGTCTTCCTTCCTTTTCTCGTTTTTCCTTTCTTTTTTTTTTTTTTCTTTTTTTCCCCCCTCTCCCACTTTCCTCTTCTTCCTCCGGCCCCCGTCCCTGCCCTGTAAAGCGAAAACGCAGACAAGCCTGGTAGAGCTGTCACGAACGCATCCTTCACCTGAACAGAACCTCACGAATTTCGGGACTCTCTCCCAGCCCCATTTTAATCCCCGTTCCCAGCCCCATTCCCAGCCCCGCGGCGCGGACTGCGGCCGTAACCCGGCTCCGTGTGGCTGTCCCGGGCATCCTAGAAATACGCTCTGTTCTGACGGTGAAAATGCACATTATACGTGTCACCTAAACTGCTCCTGAAAAGTTTGGTTTGTTTCCTTTAGCTCACGGTAAGCGCAAAAAAATAGAGATATCTACAGGATGGAAGGGGCATTCCCGTTCACCAAAAAAGAGCACTCCCCCCCGGTCTGTGCCCTTGTCCTTTGTGCAAAGGTTGGACGAGACCAACGTGGTAAACGTGTGTATCTGTACGGCTGTGTGCGCGGAGGGGAGCTGGGGTTGGGACGGGCAGAACCAGGGGCTGCAGGCGGTGAGGCCGGGCCGCGCTCTGCTGCCGGGGCGAGGAGATGCTCGGAGCTTTCCCGAGAACTTTCATCCCTTCAGAGGTGAAGATCCGGGTGCAAAGAGCCGCTCTGGTTGGCACAGGGCTTGGTGAAGCTGGTGTCTCGCAAGGACACGTGCACGCGCACCTCTACATCGCTGTAAAAATTAGAGCCGTTCCACGTGTAGCGAGACGGATGCGTGCTTGTCTCGTTCGGTCTGAACGGAGCCGTAGTTGTGTGCACAGAAAAACGCGCTTTGAGAGAACAGTCGGAGCTCATTCCGTGCCCGTCTGTTTTCTTTGGGAGGAGAACACGAGCTTTTACCTGCTGGGCTGCGCGGCCGCGGGCTGAGGGAGCGGATCTCCTGCCTTCGGGAGCACATTTTAGGCACCACGCGATTGGAAACCATTCGTTTCCACAGAATATTTTATTTAAGGGAAAATAATCTGCTCCGACTTCAGTGCCAAAGCCTCCGAGCAGAGAGCCGGGCGTACCTGCGGGTCCGGGCTCCCCCCCACCCGCACCCGGGGCCACAGCAGCGCCGCTCGAGACAATGCCTATTTTCTGTCATTAATAACTCGTTTCTTTAAGGAAAAAAAAAAAAAAAATCTCGTTTGGATCCAAGATTGTTTTTTATGATTCAGTTGGACAAGACGGAACACATGTTAGTTTAAGCAGGTTCATGAAATAGCTGTAAATCAAATAAAGTTTACGAGTTTAGCAGGAAATACTGAATAGATGAAAAAAAAAAAAAAAAAAAGCCCTCCGCCGAGGCAGAGAACAGCAGGCTGAAAGAGCTGGTGGAGTTTGTCCTGCTCTGTGTTTCTCTCTGTTCTCTTGTGCATCTTGCCGATTAAAGGCCTCGAGACCCCGTGTTGGCGCCAAGTGGCATGTTATTAATCAGTTATCCGTAGGTTCAGTCCACATAAGAGAGAAATTTAATCACCAGAAACCAGACCCGACATAAAAGAGAAATCTAAAATCAGTTCCCGCCCGCCCGCCCCCCCACCTCCGAAGCGATCACAACGAGCAGAAGCAATCAAGATCTCGCTCCTTCTCCCTTAATTGCATCGCGCGAAATGCGAACTTCTTTCGGCTTTACCCCGAAGTGCATTAAGGAAAGAAAGAACAAAAAGAAAAAAAAAAAAAAAAAAAAAAAAAAAAAAGAATAATAAAAGGGAAAATAAAACAATCCAACAGAAAAAAAAAAATAAATAAAAAGAGGGGAAAGAAGAAGAAGAGGAAAAAAAAAAAAGATTAAAAAAAAAAATAAAAACACCCAAAGAAACAAGGACCAGCAACCACAACGCAATGAGCGTGTCCTTGATCTCACTGTAAAAACGTGATGGGGGAGAAACAACCCAGGCGGAGCCTTTCATAATGAATATATATATATATATATACATATATATATTCCAACGAATCGCGCTGTTAAAATGACTTTTGAAGGCTCCCAGAGAGCGAACCCCCACCCCAGATGCCTGCAGGGGTTCCAGCCCCGGCCCGGCTCTGCTGCCCTCAGCGGCGGAGGTGTCCCGTTGTTCCCCCTCGCCCCTACCCCGAGGGATCCCAGAATGAGAAGAACCCCGCAAGGTTCTGTGGGCTGACAGCAGTGCTACTGGGAAACGAGCGCCACAAAACTCTGACCCTCCAAATCCCGAAGCTGAGCGCTTCCTTTGGGCATTTCCTCTCGGCAGCAGCACCACAGTTCTTTCCTCCAAGGCATTTTGGGTGGAACTCCCCGGTTTTTGGCTAGGCCAAGTGCTTAGATGAGGAATCTCTCGATCCTCCTTGCTCTCTCGGTAGCGAGACAGGAGGGGGTGGTGCCCTCCTTCGGGAGGTGAAAGCAGGGGAGAAGGACCCGAAATTTCAAACACGGGGACAACAACATCCCGTTATCCCACTCAGAAGACCCCAAACACTTCCCTGCTTGTACCGCTGGGACCGGCCCCACACTGCTCCCCCAGCAACCGGGCACGGAACCGCAGATCCCACACGTGTTTTGCGTGGATAGCGCTATCCTCCCGTCGAAGCAGGGCTGGATGAACCCCCCCAGCTCCGGGGTACGGTTCGGGGTAGGGATGCTGCGTCTGTCACCGCTCCCACTGCATCCCTCCTCACCTGCACGGGGAGCCGGCGGCCGGGGAAGGGCACCCGGGGGAGGCTGAGGGGGGAGACGGGGTCTCCGGGGATATATTTGGAAAAGAATTTCCCAGCCTTTCCAGCAAATCTGTGCGAAAGGTACCGGCCCGACCAGAGAAGCTGTCCTGAGGGCTGCCCTTCCCCGTGCCCCACACTGCCCGCACTGCCTCACCTCGCTGCCAGCTTCCGTGTCCCGCACCAGCGGGGAAGGCATTTATTCCTCGAAAGGGGACAGGAAGACACACACACGCACACACACATATGTATAGGTACATATTTTGTTCCAAGTTATGCGTACCCACGTGCAAAGAGAAGCGCTTCACCCCAGTCTGCCTCCAAGCCCCACTGGCTAAGGTTAAAGCAAACAGCCCCACTCGTGACCGCGGGGTTCTTCGTGGAGGGGCTCCCACCTTGCCCGTGCCAGCCAAATCTGCTTATTCTGCCTTTAAAAGGAATTTAAAAAGCAGCAAGGGCTGTTGTGTGGTCTCGAGTTCGGATGGTCAAAGGGTGAGGGAGAGCCTCCCACAACCCGAGGCCCCACCTGAGCAAGCCCGCTTAGGATGGCTGGGTGAAACCCGTCGTTTTCCCTGCGTTTTCCCCAATATTTTGCCTCCACCGACTTTCTCCTCCAAAAAACCTAGAAAGCATCGATTTGGCTTTACTTGCCTGACCTTTTTTTCCCCCCTTCACGCTGTATCTGATCGTTTTCTTACAGCCCAAATAGACTGGAAACCACAGAGAAAATAATCAAAGTGCAGCATGTTTTCCCACAGTAGGAATGCATGTTAGCACTCTCTCCACGTCTTGATCCTCTGTTTGCGTGCGGGTATTCAGACGGAGATGCGTTCGGGGCAGATCTCGCACAGATGCAGAACGTGTTCGTGTCATCCGTGCCCCGATCCTGCGAGAGCCCGAATAGACGGGGGGAGGATGGGGGTGATTCCGTGTCCTCGGGGTGCAGAGTCTGAATTCGTGTAGGAAACACAGAAAAAAATGCGCGACAGTGGGCGCCCGGCCAACGCTGTATCGCTGTATTCATGCGCGTCCCCACTCGCGCACAGCCCCCACCCGTGCCCGTGGGTGCCACGGCACCACGCAGCCCTGCCCTAAGAGTTCATCCCGTGCCGAGGACAGGGATGGGAAACAGGGGAAGGGGATGGGAAGGGATTTGTTCTCCTCGGCAGAGACCCGTGGCCCCGACCCACGGGCGCGGGTTCCACTCCGTGGGGAGGAGGAGGAGAAGGAGAAGGAGAAGGAGGGAAGAAGTCTCCTTCTGGAGCAGAAAACGGTTTTCCAACCCCCACTCGCCGCCGAGCCCGGCTGTAACCCCTCCTCTCCCCTCCTCCCGCAGCTGCGCGGCGTAGGTAGCTGCAGATAAGTGAAAGTGGTATTTTTATAGGCTGATAAAAGAGACTTATCTCGGCTTTCCCGAATCTGACAAAGATTCCCTAATTGGTCATTTGCCCACTGAGGCTTTCCCAGCCCGGAGCGCGGCTATTTTCAGCCGTCCGAGGGGAGTCGGCCCCGCTCCCATCCCCGCTCGGAGGAGTTTCCCGGCCCGCTGCCTCCCGCACCGTCACCCCTCAGCCCCAGGCCGCTCCGTGCTGCGGTGGGGGGAGCGCATCAGCTGCTCGCTGGGTCCTTCCCGACAACCAACGCTTTCAAGCAGAGCTGAGGCTCTCTCTTGTGTGTGGACAGAGGGTAAGGATGCACGTTTTTGCGCGACCCCATCCCCTCTGACTGGTCGGGTGCGGTGATGAAATAGAGATTCAAGTTGAAAATTAAACGGACACTTCAAATACAAAATTAAATAGACCATTTAATAGAAGTTTGTTTTCTGTTTGTGCATCCCGGGGCACCCCTGGACCCCCACAGGGCTCAACAGCTGCTACCCAGCCCAGAGCAGCATCACCAGCCTTGGTTCACTGCTCGCAGCTCCACTTTCTTCCTCTCATGTTACAAAACCAAAAACACACACACACAAAAACCCACCAAAACAAAACAAACAGGAAAACAAAACAAAACAAAACCAACAAAAAAAACCAAAAAACAAACAAAAAAAAACAACAACCCCAAAACAAAACAGTAACCCCAGAGCACAGAGGAAATGCACTCATTCCTACCTACCCAGACCTGGCAGGCAGCTCACATCACAAGCCTTGAAGTGAGCTGGGAAGTCACCCACTAAACTTATTTCTCATTTTCCTTTTCTTTCCTGTGGAAGGGGGCAGGGAACTGAGGGATTAACGGCCCATCTGACCTACCAGTGCCGTATGCGCATGAATCAAGCACAATCAAAGGGCCCAGTGTCAGCATTAGCTTGACCCCTCCGACTGGCGTGGGGCTCAGTGCGTGAGGAGGCCTGTTCTGGCCAGAGCAGCAGAACCCTTCCCTCTGGTTATTAATGCCCCCGAGGGCCCTGCCCAGCCTGCGGGTTGGGGTTACAGACACTCTTGGTTCAGGGATGCTGGAAGCACAGGGGGCTGCCTGGCCAGCCTCACTCCAGCAGCACCAGTAGGATGCTCCCACTCCTTGGAGTCCGAGCATTGATTCAAACTGTCTGCACAGAATCACAGGAAGGAGGAAGGAGAGTGTTTTATTTGTTCTTATTTTATATATACATCTTTTTCCCTCCAGAAAGTGCAGAACATTCTGTCCTTGTGCTTTTTGTCATTTTGTCATTCAGTGACTTTGTAGGCATGATTTCACTGAGGTGATATGAAGGTAGAAGCTCAGGTTCCCCTTGGATGCTCTGTGGCTGGGAGCCAGCCCAAAGCCCAAGGGAACAGGCGGAGGCCCGGCCATGCTGCACATTGAGCGGGCACACACAGCGTGCTCCAGGTCCATTCTTGCTGCTCATTCTGCCTTCGTGGATCTTCCCAAAAGGTCCTTTAACCAAGTCTCCATCAGCAGAGCTCTTTGTATGAGCTGAGTCAGGTTCAAGAACTTCAGAAGATACCCCACCATCCCTCTTTCCATCAAACATTCCCCACACTGTGAATTAGCATGTGAATTAGCAAGCAACCATGGGGAGCAAAGCCATCACTCTGCAGGAGATGGCTCTGAGGGGATGTGCACAGTCCTGTCAAAGTTTCAGGTTCGCCCTCCATTTAAATGTCACGTTTAATGGAAATAGTGCACCCTCGTCTCCTCTCCTAGTCCAACCTGGGCTATTTTTATTTCTTTCACACACATTTTTACTTAACGCTGACTTTTGCTTTTAACCTGTTCCTTCCAAATGCATACATATAAAAAATTCTCCTATTAAAGAAATTGATGTCAACACTCTCTCAGCAACACTTGGCTCTTCAGCTGTAATGGGTTCACTGTCATTAAATCTTGTCATTTTTATTTTTGCCAACCGGTTGGGTGAGAGAGAAGCCAGTGGGAGCAGGGATGGATGATGTGGGCTGGGAGGGCTGGCACACTGTTGTCCTTGTCCTTGTCCCAGCTCTAAGCTGTGCTGCTCCTGGCTCTCAGCAGGCTCTCTGCCACTAGGTTTTGGAGGAGCATCAGGTGCTGCATCACAAACTGCAGACAGCACTGCCCATGAGCCATCATTCTCGGGACAAAGCCAAAGCAGAGAGGAGGACACCAGGCAGAGCAGGAAGGACACTCACCAATGGCAAGCACTGCAGCTGCAGGTTGCACCCTCACCCTATGGAAGTCCCTAGCTGGGACAACTTCTTGCTACATGGCTGTACCAGGAAGTGTCCTGCAGCACTGGAAATATTCATCTCCCATGGAAATCACTGATGTCATGATGCAATCATGAGATGGGATCAATAGTTAGATGTCCACTTCCGTGTCAGTTGAGTGGAAATTCCTACGTCCCCGCTGGCTTCCCTTAGCTCTGAGATGTGGCTCACCTTGTTAGGCTGCTCCTGAGCTGGTTTGGTGGTGACTGCACACTTTCTAATGCATAGGTGTTGTTATTACAGAACCAGCACACGCCCATGCTCTCAGGCGGTCCCCTGGTGAGCTCTGGGCAAAGGCTGGGTGCATCAATCCTGATCCCCACACCTGCTAAAGGCCACTGTGCCTAAATAGTTGCCCAGGAGCTTGGAAACTCCAAAATCAAACAAGTTTGGAGCCATTTTTTGAAGAATTGTGGGACCATTTGTAAAATGGTATGATCTAAAAGATTGAGAGAGCATGTATCCATCCCTTCCTAGCCTCACTCTTGACTCTCTCCAGACCACGTAGCTGGCTTCATTAGTAGTGCTGGAGACTCAGCAGCATCTCATTTGGGTAAAATGTTCTAGGAACTGCTCAAAAATCCATCAGCTTCTGATTAAACTGCAGCCTAGCTAGCTCTCCCTGCAATTACTGCCAGAAAGTCATATCAAAGAGAAGGAAAAGAAAGAAACTGGGTTGGGACTGCAGGAAACAGAAGCAGATTTGCCCTGAGAACAAGTCCTTCAGTATCCGCAAGTTGGGTTTAAGTGGCACTTAGCACTTTTACAAGCCCTGGGCATCACAGAGCATTTCAGCGATGGCAGAGAGCAGCTGCATTATTCAAAATCAGCCACAGCAGTTGTACCAACTCTGAGCAGGGTTCCTCAGGCCAGGACCTCAAGTAAACCCTCCAAAAAGCTTTGTCTTCCTTTGAAAAGGAAGGAAGAGACTGAGACTGATTATAAGCCATAAATCCAATGTATCATAGCTGTCCAGGGACCCTGGCAAGGAAACAAAGCAGCTCGAGATGCCAGATAGCTGAGGTACCTGCAGAGGGACCTCTAGCCAGGTCACAGTGGCAGGCACCTTACTCATAGCAGTGCAAAACAAAATGAAATAAAATAACCTTTCGATTTCTACTTCTATGGGAAGTCCCTAGTACACATTTGGCGTAGTTTACGGGATGATGATGACAATGTGTTTCTCCTAAATAAAATCCATTTTTAAAGACTACATGTGCAATTACTTTGAGTTTTGGCCTGTATTCAGGAAAGAATTTCCCCTCGGGTCAGATTTGGCAGGGACTGGTGAGGTTTTCTTGCTTTCCTCCATAGGGTGGGCTATGGTCCACTTCCTAAGATCATCTGGACATTTTCACCTAACAATTTCCCTGCTACTGCTGGGAGCTGGGACACTGGCAGTGCCCTTGATCTCTCCTGCATGTTAGAGTTTTTGTGGCTTTTGGTCTTTTGTACTAACGGTCTTAAATTTGTTATAGGGTGTTGGGAAGTGTTTTATGGCCTGTAGTACATGCAGTGGATGTTCTGGGGACCCCTCTGGATTAAGCAGCTATTGCATGGTCACCTGTAATTGCGAGTGCCTTTGCTCACTGAGGCAGGTGGTCCCTCCCTGCGCTGTCACTCCTCCCTCACCTTCCAGTAGCAGGGCTCTGACATCCAACTGCAGGGCAGTCTCACACAGAGCAGTCACATGTGACATCCCTCCTTCCTTTTATTTGAAGGGGGTGCTTATAAACCAAGGTGGTGGTGGGGGCATTAGGATAATAAACAAGGTGGAAGCCCTGGGACTGGGAAATTACAAAAGCTGGGCTCTGCTCCTGCCTTGCTACTGGCTGAGGGCAGGGCCTTCCCTCCTTCACACCTCACTGGATACACATTCAGACCGTTGCTTAACCCTCTCAAATCAGAGAGACTAGAATGGGTGTAAAGACACTTCCTGTAATGGTAGAGTTGAATACCCTACATACCCTACATATGTACCCACATAGTGCACACAGAGCCTAGACTAAAAGCCTGAACTGTCCAGTTGTTTTGAACTGTCAGCTCTGGCTAATGCACACAATGAGCATATTGCCATGGTTCTGAGCTTGGGCAGGTCTTCAGAGCTCCCACAGAACAGGCAACAAGGGCACACCCATCCTTGCTAAGCAGAACACTTTTGAAACCAAGCATTCTTCCATGCTTCCTGCTGTGCAACATGTATTTGGGGACATGGTTCATTCTTGGTTATATCATTAAGGTATTCATGCAGCAGAATCCTAGGCGTACAGTAGAACGGGTGCTACTGTTGCACTGGTCTTTTCCAAGAGCTGAAGGTGACAGACAGATTTCCTGCATGGCAAACTGGCGTTCAGTGACTAAATTTAAGCAGGTAAAAATCCCGTTCCATAAAGTATATGAAAAGAGAATATTTTTATGTATGAAGTTTCATGTTGAAGCTCACACCTGCCTGATCTGGGTGTTTCTGCTACTCACTGATAGCACATCATTCTCCTAAGACCTCTACTCCTACAGAGTGCCCAGATGGCTTCGGGACTGCCTTCAGCAACACCAAATACCTGATGGACAGAACGGCTGAGACTCCTTTGGGATCCAGGGGGTGTGTGCACTCAAGCCCTTGGCCATGTTCTAAGCTCCGTGTCCTGCAACATGAGCTGCACAGCCAGGAAATCTGGTCCGAAATGAGCTACAGAACCCCCGTCTCCCTCTCTCAGCCCCAATGTGCAGCGCAGATATATTCCCTCTAATCCTCCAAAGAGAAAAACAAACAAGCATACAAATGCCAAAACATTTACTACTCCCCAAATTACTCAGACTACTGCTAATTAGTCTAAATTTACAGCAGCTGCACTACTGGAAGTGAGCTCAGCCGTTAGCCCTGGAAATTACTAGGACATATAACTTTTTACAGTTTGTTTTTTTTTTTTCCTGAACTTATAGAAATCTACAGGAATGTTCCAGCATACTAACTAACTTCATCAGCATTTCTAAGCCTCCTTTATTCTGCACACACTGGGGTAACCATGAAGCTCACAAGCATGAAATCCACACAAATGCATTCGATCTCACAAACTCTTGCACACAGCAAGTTCAGCCATGTATGTCCAGAGAACCACATAGGAGAGGGCGTGGAGCTCCCCGGCCCTATTCCTTACACCTCGTTCATCAGCTCTTACTGATCAACACAGATCAGTGCTGAAGGCTTTGGAGGTGTTCACTGTGTTTGGATTTCATTTCTCCATTTCCTGGCGGAATTACTGAGCCATGATTTTCGGCGTGCGTTATGCAGGCTGGGTCTCAGCAGAATACAATGCAATGCATTTTCTGGCAGGACAAGCTCTAGATCTGCTTGTCACTGCTCTTCAGAAAGGTGGGAAGTTGTTCTGGGTGATACTAGCCTGGAGCAGCTCAGGCTTGCAGCACCCATTAGGGCTTTACTACCTTCTACCCACCCTTACATCTACATGGCTCAAAGAGAACTTCTGCTGTGAGTAAAATTCAGCCACAGATCCCACATAGCACCAAGCAGCAGATTAGTTTGCTTTGCTGATTCACCAACTGCTGCAAGCTAGCAGAATTTCCTCCTTGGGTAATTCTCATCCATTTAGATCCCCCTTACTGCTCCAGATCCGGAGGTAAGATCATAAACAGTTTATTTGCACCTAAAAATGGATAGTGCAGAAACAGCAGGTAGGCAGACAGGTAGACAGACAGACAGACACGATGATAAGCCATACATCTGGCATGTAAGTATCATGGCAGTGGAATTACCATTCCCCAGCCAAGTTTCACGCTTTGGGGAGTTGTTTTGACGTGCTGTCAATGCAGCACCAGAATAACCTGATTTATTTCCCCTGTTCTCTTTGAAAAGGTCTATTTGGTGCCATTTATTTTGCACTCACTTACTCGCCATCCTATCAGGAGGCGGGAGGTCAGGGGGGTCACTCCTAAGAGAGTATCACGTTCTGCACAGAATAGAGAAAACGCTCAAAGTTAGTGGGAAGGGAAGAATTCATGCTGGGGCCTCCTTTCAGCCTCTGCTCTCCCACAGTGGGCTCGTATACCTCTTCCCTTTCCACATCCTTGCTCTTCCTTTCAAATGGAAAAGCCAGGACCATTTTTGCTGTTATCCCACCAGCAGCAGTGCCCCCCCACCCAAACAACCTGCTCTGGTCTCGCTTCATTTACGCCTCCTCCGATCCTTGGCTGGGAATTCTCAGGATTCCCACCTCAATCCGTCCTCCCCATGTCACACAATAAAATCCTTCAGGCTTTTCTGTCTTTGCCTATAAAATAGATATCAAGTCCCAAGCGGCTGTAAGAGGAACTGAAGCCACAGCAGTAAGCAGAAACCTTGCTGGTTTCAGAAGGGATTGGTACAACAGGCTGAGTTGTTTTTAGGCAGAAAGGATATGGTGAATATCTGTATCAGCATACACACCGCTGTAAATCTAGCACTCATGCTTAGTCCGTGTGTCAGCTCTACACTGGGACAGCAAACCTCACACCCCCAGAGCTCACCTCAGCCCAGTGGGAGAGAGCTGGGCAGAGCTGTCTCTGTCCTGCAGAAGCACAAAGCTGTTGTGACAGCAGATCTGCTGCTGAGACACTTGAAACCCACAGAGCACTGCAGCGAAGTGGACTTGGTGGGATGGCAGCTGAAACGCAATGCATTCCATGACAGACAGCATCAGAGAGAACACGCAGATGGGTACGTGACCTTCTTCTTCTCTTGGAACGTGACACAGATGGGCAAAGCTGGAACAGAGATGGAAACAAAGCCTGATAGATGGGTCTGCAGCAGGAAGAACAGCCTGCCAAAGCAGAGCTCAGGCAACTGTCCAAGCCCACTTCAGTGCCACAGCAGCAGCTCAGACCTGCCCGGTAGCAAGGCAGGATCCCCTCCCACTGAGTCTCGCCTGCTTTATCATCACCTCCTGCACACAACCAGCCCTGTGCACTCCTCTCTCGACTGTCACATCAGTCAGGAATACTGCCTACACGTCCTCCGAGTGCAGCCACAGCTCTACCAGGACAATTTTAACCAACGGCTCTTCACCTCGCACCTTTGCTTTGTTTAGTTCATTAGTTGGGGATCATCCATGCTCAGTGCTAGGGGGTGACTGGCCTGGGCATTAGATCATGGAATAACACGAGCTCGGTGTGCAGCTGAGAGCCAGCACTTGACACCTGCCTTCCTCCATCCTCCCAGCCTGGTACTGCTGCTCTCCCTGCTCTGTTCATCACCCTCACACATGATAGCTCCTGCCTGCCCGGCTGTCCTCATGTTTCCAAACACATGAACCCACTCCATTGCCTTGGTTCTCCACACCAAGCAGCAGCATTGCGCTCACAACGTTGTGTGTGTATCAGAAATCAGAACACTGAGAGTGTTACATACAGTCAAGAGGAGCGGAGAGGCAAAGAACAGACTTTTCACAAAGATCTTCCCCCAGCAGCAGGAGAGGCACCCTCACTGTCTCAAAAAATCATTTAAAAAGAGCAGTAAGAGCAATTAAGGATTCCTATTAGGAGTGATAACAGGATCCCAGGAGTAGCAATCAGAGAATCCAGTACCACAATCTAAAGTAATGTAAAAAGAGGCATGATGTCCAAGGGAAAGGGGGGAGATATTCCAGCACACACTGCAGCATTTCCCCTTGGAAATGCAGATAGGTTTGCTTCATTTCCTCTTAAGATTTTGCTGAAATATCAAACAGCACAAAAGACCCCTATTTGCACTGAGAATATGACTGTTGAGTGCATAAACTCTCTCCACATCGCATTAGGCACATCTGCATTCGCCAGCCAGCCTCTCTCTGCTCCCATTCCTAGTCTGAAAAAGAGAGAAATCTGAACTGAGGAGCTGGTTCTGACAGTCCTTAATTTGCAAGTCTGCTTGTCTTTCGCAGGCGTGTTAGCTAGGGAAGCTCACCAAATGGGAGCACGAAGCTCTCAATGGTTCTTATGTCTGTCTGCAGAGAGGACTTCCCCAGAGCAGGACCAGGGCTTGGCAGGGAGGCACTGCCCTGCTCCCCACGGATGGGCCCTCTTTTCCTTTGCCCACTATTTGGTCTGAGCCCTTTCACACCCTTGCTATTTAAAATCCAGCTGCTCTCCCAGTCTCTCTGACCCAGACCTGTCTCCTTTTCCACTCCCAGTGTGGGGAAGGACTGCTTGCTGTGTGATCCTACACAACTCTACTACCTGGAAACCAAGCAGGAGGAAGAAGAGCAACTGGAATTTAGAAGAGCATTCAGCCTACAGGCTGAGAGCAATGTTGGAGGAGCTCTACAGCAGGAAGGACTGAAAGAGAGGACGGAAACCTTCCACACTGACAGCCACATCACGCTAAACCAACGACAGGCTGCTTGAAATCCCCAAACTGAATAGCTATAGGAGGGCGCCTACTAACTACCATTTTATTACCAAGTTTTAGTTGCCTCAGATGCTTCGGGAGTGTGTGAAGGGATTAGGAAATAATGCTTTCCTTTGTTAACCTTTCTGTCAGCTTTTGCTGCTTTGCCAAGACCAGACATCCTCCAAAACAAACAAAATAAATGAACAAATAAAGACCTCATCAGCCCTGAAATGTACTGAAAAAAGAAAGGTGTGAAAAGACTCGATTGCATCAAACATCAGATCAGGATGAGACAGCATCTCCAAAATTCCCAATACGGATCTTTTACAACAGAGATCGACACTGTGGGAGTCAAACAAGACCCTTCCACGCGCTGTTCAGTCTGATTTTCTGCAGCTCAGAGGCTACGTGCTGCTTCTTCAGCATGGCAGGGCAGGTAAAACCCAGGAGAGAGTGCAGCGTAATGCAGCTAGCAGCGCTCCAACTGTTTACCTTGGCCCATTGGGGATCCACAGAGGACGTCCCGGCAGCCTGAGCCTGGCTTGCTACCTGCTTTTAATCCTTGCTGCCATATGCCAAACCGTAATCTGGGCAGCTAGCACAGCACAGCCTGCTCCCCTAATGGCTTTCTGTGAAAGCAAACACTGCTATGGGGACACTGCAGCCTCAGGCATGGAAGGAAGGAGCACTCAAGGCTGAGAAGTCACCTCCACGACACCTTCCTGTTACACTGTGGGGCTTTGAAGATGCAGGAGAAGGATGGTCCGAAGGGTGACAGTATGGACCAGCTCCTGCCATGACAACGCTTTTGTGCCCTCCACAGGATGGCAATGGCTTCAAGCAATTGGGGCAGCAAAAAAGCCACCTCACCCAGTAGATTTTCTCCCCGTTTTTTACTTTCACTGCAGCCCCGTTCCTTGTCAGTTTGCAGAAGGAGAGGGTTTCTCAGCACCCAAGCCCCTGAGATCTTTCAGAGAGCTTTCTGCTGCCCTCCCGAAGTCTCTTCATCAGCCTCAGAATTAACATAAAAGTGGCTGAGGTTAATATCGGAGAAGCCAAAATTTAAACTGAGAATTAGCCTAAATAAATCATCGCCTATGAGGCCGGGCGGGGAGAAGAGGGGGAAGGCACTGCTGGGACCCCGTGGGACTGGCAGTGGGGTGACACAGGGTGCTGGCACTGCGGATGCACACCCAGAGGCCCCATCAAACTGGTTGGTAGAAACCTGGGTGCAGCCCCACTTTGGGGACTTGGCTCCCTTACAGAGAGCCTCTCCCCCCACCCCAGGGCTGCTTCCTCTCTCCCTGCGGGAAATGCCCCTCTAATGATTCCCCTGCTCTGCAGTTTGTCAGGCCGGCTGACTTCAAGCCATCCTGCATCTGTTTCGCCTAGAGAGCCGCGCTCGCCTACATTTTAATAAACCCTATAATTTACACATTTCCCTCATACCCTGTAATTTCACCACCCTGAGACACGGCAAAGGGAGAAAGCGCAGAGCTGGGAGCGCTCGTAGAAAGTGCTGCCAGAGAATCAAAAATAAGTAGAGGGCTTAAATCTGCAGCAGTAAAATAATCCAGGGGAGGGAGCCAACAATGACTGAAAAATAAACATCTCCCCCTGCACAGCCGCAGCCGATCCCTCTCCTCGCAGCCAGCCCTGCCAAGAGATCGGGTGCGCTGGGAAACGCGCCGGGGGACTGCAGGAAAAAAATGGATGTGGATTATATGGACCCCTTTTATAAGGCAACTGCTAGCAGTAACTACATTTAAATTTATATGTTCAATAAAGTCCCTCTTTTTTTTTTTTTTTTTTTCCTCCCCTCCCCAACCCCAAGTGCCAGAACCACTCGAGGAAACCGACACACGCTTCCCATTTGAAAATGTGTTATTTGACCATTTTTATTCTCTGCTTTTGTTCTCGGGGCAGCAGTCCCTCCAAATGCAAGGGGGGGGCACTCCTGTGCAGAGATCAAAGCAACTCTGTGTATACACACACTCTCACAAATTATGTATTTGTGATCAAGTAACGCAGCATCAGGAAAAGCTACGGGGGCATGTGGGAGAGTGAGATATTTACACAGGCCTGGCCAGAGGCAGAGGCATTATTTTAATTGTTTTTCACCAGTGCCAAGTCATCTGTTCACAAATGCATGTGTGTGTGTAAAGATGATGGAGAGACCATCCTGCAGAGCCAGGAAACGTGGCGCTGACCTCCCAGGTCCCCAACTTCTCTTGCGTGGCCCTGGATCCTGCCGTGTTCCAGACCCCTGTATCCCCCACTTTGCTCGTGGCTGGACACACGCAGGCCCCTTGTGCTGCCCCGATCACGGCTTTATGGCTCACGTAAAGGAATATATATATTTCCCCTATAAAGGCGCTGCTTAACCGAACAGTCTTGAGCTCTTTGGCAGCAGAGAGGGGTTGAAAAAAGAAAAAAAGAGTGATTAAAAAAAAAAAAAAAAAACAGGAAAAAAAAAATCTAAATTTTGTTGCAGATTCTATAGATGACAAATGAAACGCTGCCCCTTGAATTTTGGGTTGGAGAGAGAGGAGGGGGGGATGAGAGCTGCTGGGGATGGATGTCGTGGTGGAAGATGAGGGACTGAGCCCTGCCCGTGCCCCCTGTGGGGAATATTCCCTCGTGCCCCCCCCACCAGACACGGAAGGAAAGACTCCCCCCCCCCCCGGGGCCGGAGCCTCTGCGCATCCCTGGGGACAGCCGGGCCGGGCTGCGGGGATCCCCCAAGGCAGAGCTTGTGGAAAGCCAACGAGCTTCGAATCAGCGAAAGAGGAGCAAGAGAGAAGCCAAGTCTGGCGGTGTGTTTACGATGTAAAATCATGATAAAACTTACACTGAAAATATTTCAAACCCAAGAAGGGAGTGGGAAGAGAGCTCAAATGGACTCGAAATGTCCTTTGCAGGCGCGTGGCTGCAGGACGGTCGGAGGAGAACGGATAAAAGTACTCCGGGGAGCTGTAAAGCTTGGAAGTCTCTCCTGCTCGCCAGCACGAAGCCTGGGAGGCGCAAGGCAGCGCGGAACGGCTCCAAAATCGGGCGCGAAGCACGGCGCAGCGCCTTGGAGCTTCGCGCGAAGGCAGGGGAATGGGAGACCCCCCCAGCCCACCTCCAGTGCGGTGTCCGGGAGCTACGAAGGGGGCTGCGGCCCCGTGCGCCCTTCCTCGGTCCCAAAAAGTGCCACCGGCAGCCCCGGCGGCACCGTGCACTCAGCTCGGGCCGGCTGCGGGGCTTCGTCCCCCACCCCGTCCCCCCACTCAATCTGCATTATTATTAGCAGTATTTTATCCTAGGAAAAACAAACGTCTCCCTCCCTTCCCATCACACGCGGGGGGTTGGGGGGCGGGGGGGTGGTAGGGGGTGGCAGGCCCAGATAACAAAGCAGCTGGTGTGGAACGAAGTTGTAAGGAAATAATTGATATGTAATAAGGTTGAGTGAATCTATCCCAAAGAAAATATTGCGTAAGCGGTTATGATTAAACATGCCCGGGCGAAAGGCGCTCTCATAAAGGAGTAATGGAGCTAAGGAAACAAATGATCATTGGGAATGTTAAACACAGAGGGGCATTTCATCACACAAACATAAATTCAGCTTGAAAGAGACTTAGGGGGAAAAAGTCCCCCCTCTACCCCCAGGTTGTGCGATGGACGCCGTTTGAAGATGCTGGGAGCCCGCTGCTCGAGGGGGCCGGATCCTGCCCAGGCTTTTCAGAGCCGGAGCAAAACCTATTTTCCCTCCCCACAAAGGGTTGTCCCCGCCGGGAGCGCACCCCGGTCTTCTTGTACCCCGAACCCGGGTCCATCCCTGATTTTTGTTAATCAACGAAAAAATAGAGCGAGATTATCTCGGATAAACGAAAAACAGAGCAAATAAACACGCAGGCCCTCCCTTCCTTTTAGCATCTCTCTTTTCTCCCGGGCGAATCCCATTTCTAGAGGCTCAGAGGGCGTTCGCACGGTGGGAAAACTGTGCTCCATTAATTCTCGGTCCAAATCTCCGCCGCTGGAATTGTTTCGAGCTGGCAGCTGTACAGGCAACAACGTGCTGTTGGCTGAAGCCTCTCAGCCAGCCACAGGAGTCCGGGCTCGGAAGTTCGTTAGGAGGGAAATAATTCTGTTTGGGGCTATTTGAGTTCGGGGAAACGGCCCGAGCACGGTCGGTACCGATCCCAGCCGCAAAGCCAGGCGCTGCGGGGAGAGTTATCGGGTATTTACCCCCATGCGACGAGCAAATCAAAGCTTCGCATTCACTTTCCCCCTCTCTAAAAAGCGGGGGCAGCTCAGTCGGTCGGTGTTGCAGAATCGGCTCTGTCCCAGCCCGCTTTCGTTTGAACCAGAAATCGGGGAACAGGAGATGGAAGGGGAGGTGGGGGGGATGGAGGGGTGAGGGGGGGAGATATTTGTGTAACAACTTGAAATAATTTACCCCAGAAAAAAAGAAGAAAAAAAAAAAAAAAAAAAAAAAGGAAATCTGGGCAAGAGTTTATCAGGCAGTTCTCTTTGCCAGCATGTTTAAAATGTATAAGTAATTTTAAAGTGTGTCTTCACTTAATATATTTTCCCCTTTCTCCTTCAGATGACAAGGAAGAGCAGTGATTGCAAGATGTCTACAGATAGCGCCCTTTAAGAGTTTCCACATTGTATGGTTGGGGGGGGGGGGGGGAAAGTGTTTGTGGTTCTTAGTGCCTCCCGACAACTTTCTTATCCTCGTCTCGTTTATGGCTCCCATTGTTCGGGCTGCGCACGGCGGCTTTTAGATCGCATTCGTTCTTCCCGTCGGAGCGGCACCCCTCAAAACGAGGGAAAAAAATTTCGGGGTGTCTGCGTGTGTTTCATGGGAGAGAAAAGGATTCCTTCTAAACACGCAAAGCGGAGAGAAAAAACCCCACATCTCTGTTCCAAGCGGCGAATGCAGCTTTACCGACTTCGCATCGGTGAAATTGGTGCATCGGGGGCTTGTTTTGGTGGGAGACGGGGCTTTGCTCCTTGTTGGTTTGCTCGTTTCTTTTAATGTCTTAATTGATTTTATTGTATTGTTTCCGCCGGCGCGGAGCCGGGCTGCCACGGCCTCGGTGCCAAAAACCCGAATCGGGATTGCTACAAATTCTGTGACAATGTCGTGTGACAAATGACAGCGGCTTCAGCACGAGAGTAAAATCATCTTTTCCCTTTAGGAGGAAAAAAACCAAAACACTCAATTTCCCCCTTTTCCAGACAGGCACATTTTTCCTTTCCCCGTAATTTAAAAGACGGATGCCTCCCGTGCCGGGGAGCTTTCGCATTGCACTTGCTGGAGCGAACCCGCCCGTGCCTTTGGCCAGGAGAGCTGTGAGTGTCCGAGGAGGTTTCGCAGGGCTTTCTCCGGCTCGGAGAGAAGATGTTTCATTCCTGATTTCCTCCCCGCCGCTTCAAAAGCGCTGTTAGCCGCGAGGCAGCCCCCTCCCAGCCCCTCGCCCCACAGTCCTGCTCTCGAATCCAAGCTTCGAAAGCACCTGGAGAGCCGTAGGAGGAACGGCCCGGTTCGTTCCCTTGGCTTCGTGGCCAATGTTGGGTCAGTCCGGACTGGTGCTGCGGGATGGGGCAGCTTCACAGAGGGCAGGATGGGGGAACTGATCTCTGCTCCACGAACAGAACCTCCCAACCGCGGAGTTTGGGCAGCAGGGACGAGAGAGGCGGGTTTGCAGAGAACTGTGTGCGGAGACGCGGTCAGCCCCGAACCTTCCGGGGCACCAAACGATCGCAGCGATCGGGTAGTTGAGTTGTGAGACTCTTGGTTAACTTCGGCATCCATTCCTAAAACCAGTGCTTAGGAGCTCTGATCCATTTTTTATCCCGGCGTCAAATGCGGATGTTTGCGTTTGAGCCGCATTCAGAACCCCGAGCAGAACCAGCGCTACGTGAGTTTCTACCCCGATGTTAATTCCCCAGTCACCGTTTTTATTCCCAATCGACACTGCTCATAAGGAGTTCTAAGGATTTCTTTCTCCCCCTCCTCCTCCTCCCCCCCCCCCCCCCCCCCCCCCCCCGCATGTAACGATCTATCCCAGCCCGACCCACTGCTTTAAGAATTTGAGGATTTGCGAACGGGCAGGGATACATCACTCGGGAGACGCGAATTTCATCGAAACGCGGTTATTCCGGCAAAAAGGAAAAGGATTTTAAAAGATCTTGAAGTGGGAGAAAACAGCCCTTGAATCCCTCCCTTACTGCCTTGTGCACGGGCTCTGTCTGGGGGCGGTGGGGCTCATCCCAAACCTCCCAGCTACGCACCCCTCTCTTCACCACCTTCTGAGCTTTGTAGGAATAATGGTTCTCACGATTTCCGAGGTAGGAGGGGGGTAGAAATGGGAAAAGAAACACGTATTGCTGTAGAGCGATTTTTTGGACGTGGGCAGCTGCAAATGCTGAGCTGCAGAAAAGAGCCCCGAAAGAGCACTGCTCTGCTCCGGTGCGGCTTCCCCAGTTTCTCAGTAGAGACCGCAGAGCTGGGAGACCCCGACACCACCGGGGCTGAGCTCTTTTCTGTCTATTTCCTCCCCTGTTTGCTCCATTCCTGCAGTCGTCCGGACGGAAAAAGCAGCCCTGCAGAACTGCGAGACAAGTTACTGATGCACATCGCCCCTAAGGCATCTTAGAAAACACAACGGACCAAAAAAAGTAGAATAAAAAAGTCCCGAGAATTTGTGCCATCAACAATCAAGGAGTGCCAGATCCTACCGACGGTGCAGGAAAGGGGAGGCGGGGAAGGGGGTGGGTTTTTCTTTGATCAATTCCTAAACAATTCCTATTATTACTTTCTTTGCCAACCAAGGCTGAATACAGGGTCCAAATGGCAAGATTTGCCTTTCAAAGAGTAACATGAAATCAAAACACCTGTTCTACATTAGCCCTCTCCCACTTCCACCTCCCCTGTAAATGAAATCATTTAAATTGGGGGAAAAAAAAAAAAAAAGAAAAAAAAAAGAAAAAAAAAAGTGTGTGGGGAGGAATAAGAGAGAATAAGCTTATTGTTTTTCTTATTTGACACAGAGCTGGAAAACCGGGCATCACTTCAGGTGGATACATGAGTAATAAGGCTTTGGCGAAGTGATGAGATGAATTCTACCACAGCATCTTTGGGCATTTTTGCATGCGAAACCCAAAGGAGGCCAGGGGCAGCCCCAGCCCTTCTGCCCATCGCAGCCACCTGGAATGCAGCAAGCCCAGAGGCAACCGCCAAAAATACACACGGCTCCCCCAGCACCCTCCTCACCCTGGCGCAGAACCCACGCACCCCTGGCCACGTGCCCACTCCCTCGGCTCCACCCCACGCACGTCAAGCCAACCCCACGCGTGCCCACCCACCGGGGTGCCCCCACTCATGCACCCCTGCCCCCACTCGCGCCCACCCTACAACCCCGGGCGCAGTCCTACAGCCTGCAACGGAGGGGAGGGGGGGGACCGGGGGATCCCTTTTACCTTGGCGGCGGACAGGATCTCATGGAGGCCGTGGTGCCCCTGGCAGCAGCTGGGTTGGCTACCGGCCCTATTTCCGTTTGTAACTACGAGGGGACCCAATGCGTGTCCCAGATAAGGTATCACGGTGTCTCTGCAGTCCACGATCAGCACCTCAGCTCGGGGCTCGGAGGCACTGCTGGCAGCCGTGCAGGACAGCGGGGAGATGTCGAGGCATTTCTGGGAATAATCACATCACACAAATGCTTACATTCTGGCTTCCTTTCTCTTTACCCTACCACCAAGTTTGAAGTCACACCTTCTACCGGATTGTTTAAGGTCTCCGGGTTGGAGTGGGGGTGGGTGGCAGTGAAGGAGTGTGTGTGTGTTGGGGGGAGATTGCTGGTTGTTAATCTATAGGGTTCCTGCAGGCCAATAAAACTAGCGTGGTCAGAAATTTCTCCCTTTCAATGGAAACGTCTCCCTCTTCCCCCCACACCCCCCAACCCCCAACCCCACAGCCCCTAACCATTGCTGTTTGTTTTGTGCCTGGACTTCAGGGTCTGCCAGGAGCACTGCTTGGTTGGGAGCACTGAAACTGCTCAGGCAGAGCTTAAAAGTAACAAAAAGACTTTGTTTTCCCTATAGAGTCACATAGGGGTTCTTGTATCTGCATACACATTGTGGTAAATGCACCTGGAAAGGGGACTATATATAAAACTACCCTGTGCACGCATGCCAGGCTGGGTCTCCTGAAATGCAAGTGAAGGCCTTAAACCTGCAGCATCCAGAGGGCTCATGTGCCTGTTGGTACAGAAATAAAGCCTGCATGCACAGGGGCCAAACATCCAAATGTGGAGACAGAAGTGCAAATACCTCTGCACGTATCTAGCACTCACTTTGCATATACAGGCAATTAACTTCATTAGCTTCAGTGTTTAATGAATGCTAAAGGTGAAGTTGGGACTGGTATCCCAGGGCTGCAAGCCGAAACTCAAGCCTTTCTTACACAAAGTCACCCATCAGAGTGATTCCCACCAACATTTCATTGTGTTCCCCCCCTGCTCTCTGCAGCTCACCTGCAGTTTTGTGCTACCATGTCTACCATCTACTACTACTACTACCGTGTGCTACCATCCACTGTATGCTGTGCTCACCTCTCCAACCTTCCCATTTGAGCAGCAGCTGGAGATCTACTCGGAAATCTTAAACTCAGCCTGGTTATTGATGCGAGTAACAGGGCAGCAGAAACAAGCCCTGGTGCAAAGTGCTGGCAGGTCAGCTCCATCCCTCTGCTCATGTTTTATATCAGGCACTCTGCTTGTCTACCAAGCAGCCCAGCAGACAAGGGCTGGTTTATAGCTTTCTGTTCATCCCCCCCCCACACACACACACTTAAGATGCTCGATTTTACATTTACAAAAATGGCAACCTCAGGCATTGGAAGCACATCTGAGAACATGCCCCTCCTGGGATGATCAGGAAGGTATCCAGCACTCGTGGTTAATGGGAAAGGGAAAAGCCAGCAGATGGAGAGGAGCACTACCTGTTTGAGAGGCAGCGTGGGCCACTGCATGGCTACTGTCAGAGGGCAAAGCCTTTGGCAGCACCTTGATCTCACTGTCACTCTTCTCATCCTTCATTTAGGTCATTCTTTTCATAGTGGAGCCACCCCAGGACCAAGAACTGCCTCTTCTTTATGCAGCTTTCGGACAAAACCAGGACCCCCATCACGCTGGGATTCTGCTGTGTCCTCATAAATAATTAGAGCATGTGTGCACCATGCCTATCGCCACAAAAGCTGCCTTTTGGCTTGGCTCTCTGCTTATCTCCTAATGCCAATAATAATAACAATAATAATAATAACACGAACATTGCTTGGCAGATTCGAACCTGCCAGAAAGGCTGCAAGCCAAGTATTACACTTGTGGGAGGTATCTTGCAGAGTACTCCAAGAATCTTTTGTTGGGCCTGGTCTTATTTATTATTTGCATTAACGGCCCTGTAAATGGGTTACACAGCCCATTAATAAAATTGGCAGATGCTACCCACTTAAGGAAACTAGTGAAGAGCAAGAGAGGTTTAAAAAGAGGGAGAAGGAGGACAGAGAAAAATAGGAGAAAAAATAGAAAAAAAAAAAAAGAGAAAGAGTACAAAATAATATGTGTGGATTAAATTCAGGAAAGGTGACAGGAGAACTATTCAAAATCCGCATTCTTCCATTGTGGTTTCGTCTAAAACCCAGTAAATGTAACTGATTGGTCCCAGGGAGAGCGTGGGTCAGCAGAAAAGCCCTCCCAGCGTTCTCTACCGGGCTGAGAGGTGTCACAGCTCAGATCAGATCTTTAACATGAGATAAAGCTCACAGACAAGAAGTGGATTAATCAGATACAAAGAAGAAATCGGGGGAAAAAAGGATGAAGAATGTGATGTAATCAGTGTTGCTGCCTCTCCTACCTCAACGGATACCCAGGTGGGTGCAAAGCATGGAGCACACAGCCGGGGGCTGCACACCTGCTAGGAGAAGGTGCCACCCAACAAATGTATGGGTGCCCAGAGCCTTTTGTCAGCACACATCATTTGGATTAACCCCCACCAGGGACAGAGTTGCACCACAAGGGTAACTCAAGGGGATCACAGCAGGTTCAGTGCCACCATGAAACCCACTGCATGGGATGGGCCGAGCATCTGGTGCACTCGGTATTAAGAGCTGCTCATTTGTCCTGCTTACAGAGACAGGCAAGCCCACGTGTCCAAAAGTGCTCCCTTTCTAAGCTGTAACAGGTAATTGCATGCTTGACTTATGAGGATTTGTTACGCCGCAGTCTGGGGCTTGATTCATCTCTCAATTCATCTTTTTTTTTTTTTTTTTTTTTTTGAGTAAAAATGTCAGCACTGCGTCCAAAAGGCAAAGAATGAAGAAAAAATAACATAGGATCCCATTTACCTTTGTGTTTCACCTTTTTTACATCTTACAAACACATCCAAATATATATGTATTATATATATATATATGTATACTTGTATAAAACCAACTTGTATCAAGAAATCAAATTTCTGTTCTAACCCAGTCCATCTCAGTGACACACAAATCCCCAAACCATTGAGCATTTTAACCTTTTCCCTCTCAGCATTTAAATGCTAGGCTTTGTTTTTTCCCTTTTAACACAGGCTCATCACTACAAAACCTCAGCCAAGCGAGGTGAAGGCATGAATATGGCTGTGGACTGCTGGTGTAAACAGGCAGGAAGGGGTAAAAGAGTGTGTGTGTGTCTGTGTGTGAGAGAGAGGGAGAGAAGGATCCAGATCCAGTTTATAAACATCCATCTCCAGTAATGAGTCCTCTAGGAAGAAATGAAAAATAGCCCAGGCCTGGTAAAGTCAATTAAGTTGCTTTTAAATAAGAGGTTACCCAGAGAGGCCAAGAGTTAACATGTAAAGGCTTATTGCCAGTGCTGTAAAAAATAAAAGGAGGCTTGAATATTTGAAGACATTTGGTTGCTATTATAAACAAGTGGATCTAATAGTGTGGGTACATTCACAGACTAACTGTAGAAGTTGGGCATCTTATAAGGACACATTGAAAAGAAAAACTGCAAGGTTCCCTGGCTAAATAATTCCAAATGGGTCATTATAAAACCACTGATACAACACGTGTGGTTGGGACACAGGGCATTTATAAGGAAAGCTTTTCAAACCAACCAATAATGAGCAGCTAACAACAAGAGCGCAGCCAAAGGTGTATGTAATCTGCAGAGAACACATGGCAAAGCTTTACGGTGCAAATTCTTCTAATGACCTGGAGAGCAGATGGTCCTGACACCAGTTCAAGCCGCTTGGAAAAATCAACTAAGGTTTATCACATTCTTGAGATTCAGAATTGGGAAAGCTGAGCTTAGCGAAGGCATCTTCCAGAGAGGAAAGGGCCCTATTCCAAGATGCAGGAAAAGAAAACAAATGAGACTTGAGGAGAGCATTGATGCTCATCTTTTCTCCTGCTCACTCATCTAAAAGGTCTGAATTTCTCTCCTGAAAGCAAAGATTCATTTTTGTTTGGGTTTCAAGGATGATCGTGATGGGCTGTTGACACATTCTGGGCACAGAATTTATTCCGGCAATGAACTAACCTGGAGGTGCAGAGGCATTGTAAGCCCAAGCAGTAAAGTCACCTCACAGAGATCAGAGCTGTGGTGTGATTTCCACACAGAGGAGTTCAGCAAAATATTGGAGCTTTTGCCTTTCCCTATTGAAAGTGATGGCAATGGTGCTCGCTGCACCAATAGCCCCATAAGGACCAGCCCAACCCACCCCATGGTGCCATCTGGGATGTAGGAAGCCCACCAGTACCAACAGAGCTGCATTCACAAGATTTGTCCATTTTTCAAAGGAAAACAATCGCAGCTCCAGCAACTGACAAGCAGCCACTTCACCCCTTTCCAACAGAGATCAATGGCACCTGGCAGGACGTCTGGCCACCACAGATCCCACTTGCTGAGCAGCTCAGAGCTGCCCACCTGTTCATCCCCTACACAGCTTATTTGAACCTCTCATCACCCTATCATACAAGTGAAGGATGGCAGTTGGGGAAATGGGTTCCAAAGGAACAGCAGGAACCACCTTTTTCGGCCTTAAGGAGGAAGAGAGACAGCAAATGAGGGAGCACTCGGATGGACCGACACAAACTTGAGTTGAGCGTTGACTTCATCACCTGACAGCAACAAATGACTTCTTTCCTTGTTGGATGCAGAGCTGAGGCTGCTCCAGAAGAGGCTGATACAACTTTCCAGGAGACCCACTGTCCGTGCATGGGTTGCACTTCATCAGCACAGTGAAAGGGAATAGCAGATCAAGATTCCCATCTTCGAATTCAAACCTCAAGAGCGAATCCTCAGCAAGGAGCACTTCTCTCCCACGTGCTGAGCAAGCAGCTGTGCTGGGGACCACCTGCCCTTCCTTCTCCAGCCTCCTGCCTGCCTCACACCTGCCTGTCAGCTGCCAGGGAGCACGAGCTCAGCAGACACGAGGTCAAGCGAATTAACGTCACCAGAAAGGAAATGGGGTCAGAGCTGAGCACCCTTCCCCTCACTGACTGCAGCCTGGGAGCTTGGATGGGGACAATTAACTCAGCAGCTTGATGAGGAGACTACACCTTCTGTTCCCTCTTCCTTCAGAGGGAGGGGAAGGAAAGAAAAGGCCGTTGTCAGGAATGGTTGCCCTCTGAGGGACACTGGGAAACGCAGCGCTCGTGCCCCTGACTGTGGGCAGAGCCCAAGTGAGCCCATAGCAAGGGGCAATCACACAGCTAAATCTGCCTGCAGAGCACAGTGTGAGATGGAAGCAAAGGAGGAGAGAGGAGGAGTGCAAATCTGCCTCAGTTTGTTTAAGCCACCAGTAAATCAGCATTGCAAAGCTGCCAGCCTGACCCTGTGGTTTCGGGGAGATTTTTTCTGGCTTTCTGGTCTGGGGTATAATACACACAGGTTTCCTCTCTAGCCCTTGATAAATATTTTTGACCAACTACTCAGGAGGAACAGAGTTGGGGGGAGGGGGGGGGGGAACATTCCCAAATCCCAGTGCAAAAACCCCAGTGCCTCCCCGCTCATGTAAACACTGTTCTGGTTGCAAGGGTCCCACAGGGCTCCCTGGGGGACAGCCTGCAAACACAATGCCTGCATGCTGTGGGGTGCAGCGAGGCCTGGGTCCAGGCTCAGCATTTTGTGGTGCACCAGAGAACAGAATCATCGAATCACAGAATGGCCAGGGTTAGAAAGGACCTCAACCCTCCTGCAACATGCAGGGCCACCAACCTCCACATTTAATACCAGCCCAGGCTGCCAGGGCCCCATCCAACCTGGCCTTGAACACCTCTAGGGATGGGGCATCCACAGCCTCTCTGACCTGCCTGTTCTAGCACCTCACCACTCTCATAGCAAAGAACACCTGAGCTCATTGATGCACTTGTGCCAACACCATCAGAGCTTATGAGATCTGGGGTCACTGCCAAGGACTTCAGCTTGGTGTGATCCTCTCCAGGACAAAATCCCAGTGCTCAGCTTACTTCCCTGAGGAAAGTAGGTGAGTTCTGCATGCGCTGCTTTTCTGTTAGTCTCTTTGTCTCCCTTCACAGCTGTAGGATGTTTTGTCCCACTTCCACCAGATTTGGCAGCCTTACAGAAACAAAGCTCTTTTGCCGCCTGGAAAAGGAAGAAATCAGTGCCCTCACTTGACACAGCCACACTACGGGACATCAGAGAGCCCAGATGAGCTCACCATTAGAAAAGCTACGTATACAGCAAGATGTTCACTAGACTAGACACCAGATAATCCCTCCCTGGGAATATATGTTTGGCAACCGAGTTTCTTCCATTTCAATACCCATTTATCCTTTCCCAACATGTTTTTGAGATCTCTATTACAGCTGAATACTGCAGCAGAGGTGCCACATCAGACTGAAAAGTTCTTCCAGCAGAAGTCTTCCAGCAGCAGCAGGAGCAGTGAGCCAAGCCGCTGTGCACTCCTTGCCAGCTCCTTCTCTTTCTTCTCTCCCTTCCCATGGCAAGCAGCCCAGCCCCGCTCTCTGGCACAGCTGGCAGGTTGTTTGTCCTGCAGCACTGAAAGGCTCAAGCCCACGCTGTGGCTGTGCTGCTCCCAGGTAACATCTGTTGCACAAACCTCTCTATCTACATCTCAGCCCGCCTTCCCCACTCACAGCACCTCTCCTGGATTCCTCCTGTGCTAAAGCACAGCAGCAGAAAGAAAAAAGAAACAGAGAAGTGTGTGTGAGTTGCAATTTGGCTCCCGGGCAAAGCTGAGGCAGGTCCTGCAGCTGGAAGGAACTGGATGGTTGTATATAGCCTTGGATTTTCCTTTCTGAGGGAAGAGCAGCTCTCTGCTTGACTTCACTAATGCCTCCAATTGCACTTCCAGCCATTCCTGGGATGCTCTGCATGTACGATAGGCAGAGCCCAGTGCTACTCCTTGGTTTTGCTTGCTAAGTGTGACATGGACTTTCAGCTGCAGGGACAGCAAAGGGTTGGCTCTCAGAACTCCCATCCTTTACTTTCGAGTTTCCTGATGAGCTGAGATGGACTTGATCCTCAAGGATCCTTTCCAATTCAAGATATTCTATGACTTTTTACCCCATCCACAAGCAGAAAACAGTGAGTCTTCATGCAGAAGAAAGAAAATCTTGCAACAAGAAGGAGGCAAAATCCACACAAAACTGCATCAAAAAAGGACAGCTGTCCCTAGTAAGAGACCAGCCAGTACAGGGCTGTCCTTCTACCCTGAGTATGTCCTCCAAGCAAACCCCAGAAGGGCATGCACAGATTGCTTTGATTACATCCTCCAGCGTGTAGCAAACAACCATTTCACTGCAGTGAAAGCCCATAGGTTTTCATAGTGATCCCATCTGGGATCAACATGGGGAGCCCACACCCACCACCACCAGGGATGATCGTGCAGTGGGGCCAGACCCCAGCCCATCTGCAGCCAGTGTCCAGACAGGTGCATCCCAAAGGGCAACCACAGCCCTTTGCTGTTCATCTCTTGGGAAAGGCAAAGGGCAGAACTTTATTGCACTTCACCTACGTGTAAATAAAATATTTTACTCTCTTTAGGATTAAATAGATACTAGATACTAATATCAGGAATTCTCTTCTTTGTAACTGAAATATATGTGCCTGATCTGCCTGTTTATTACTTCTATGCTGCTGGTCAGACATCTCCCCCAAGCTGAGGGGGAGGGATGCAGCTGAGCTGCCCATTAAAGCCCAGCTCTTGTTAAAGGCACTATTGTAAGGAACAGGATAAAAAAAAAAAAAGAAAAAGATAATTCTGTCAGCACAGATGTCTCCTACGCTGAGGGGTCTGCAACGAAATAAAACCTGAGCAGCTCTTAGACCGTTTCCAAAGTTATGGACTGTAAACAAACAGAATGAAGCCATTCTCCCACCTATAAGATACCACAAGCCAGTGGGCAGCACTGACAAGCTTGAGTCTTTCTGTAACTGGCTTATCTTTCTAATCCTCTGGATTATTAATAGTAGTAGGGCTGTGATGGAGACCAGAGGCTGCGCTGTGACAGGGCACCACTGTGTGAAGCATCCAACCCAGATGCGAGGCTGGTCCTGCCTCTCCTGTGGTCATGGTGCAGAAGGGTAGAGGCAAGGCAGCACAGGGATAGGTGAGGTGCCCAAGACCATGTGCCAGATTTCTGGCTAATCTACTTTCTCCCAAGCTGTTTGCCCATTCCATCAAACCTAGAGCAGGATTCTTACCCATCGTATCTCCCACTTTCCCCTCCAGCATCCTTTGGCTACGTAGTTAAGGTATTGACAGCAGCCTGCTATGGCTTGATCATGGAGCACAGGCACTTTCAGGTCAGGGAGATGATCCAGATGGTGTAGGACCCAGCAGTGAGGTGGTCAACTCGCCACCTGAGCTGACACAAAATCCTGCTCCTTGGTCGTATTTTGCACAGGGTTGGTCTGCCATTGGCTCAGCCTGGTGAACCTGTTCACCCCTCAGCCAGACTGTGCAAAGTCTGCCAGAAGGGAAACAGTAGGAGCTAAGCACAGATAGGCAAGGCGAGGAAAGGATGAGCCCACCCACAGCAGCTTGCATACACTTGAACTGAGCTGGGACCAAACTTGTGACAAGTAGCAATAAACTAAGTTTCATTAAGCTGCCCACAATGTGAAGGAGAGTCGCTGCTCCATACTGGTGTTTTCTAATTTTTTTGGCCCCCAAAAGCCCTAAAGTTTGTGCTGAGTGGTATACTGGGACATGGGGATATGAGCAAAAAACAATAGCACCGCGCAGCATCTGCTCTGGGCACAAGTATGTGTGTTCAGCACATGCAGAATGCCAAGAATCATCACCTGTCCTGGCTTAGCCCATCTGAGAGACTGGTCCCAAGGGCTGCAGCATCTCACTGCTGAGACTGGAGACAAGAATGAGAGGTGTCAGGAGGGGTAGATGCCCTCTGAGGTATGTGTTCTTGTTCTTTAAAAAGATAATAAATAATAAAATAATAAATGAGCTTTCTAAGGGGCAGGGCTAAGGGCAGCAGTAAGAGGAGATCATTTCTGCTTCTCCCTTCACTGGGGTGCTCCAGGGATACCCCAGAAAGCTGCTGAATGTTCTAAAGAAGAGCCTGAAGTTCAGTGGGAGCTCACAGCAGTGCCAAGCCAAAATCTCTGCATGCCTTCTGCCCTCCTCTCTCTGGTCTGGGGGAGCCCTCTCGCTCCAAGCTCTGCCCATCCTGCTGGGACAACACAGAACTGGATGAACAGGGCAACTCTTCCTATGGACAGATCTCAAACCCCCAGGGGGATCACCAACCTGATGGCTGTTGCAATGCCAGGCACTTTGAACACCTCTGCTCCCATCAAGGCCTTGGCTGAAAGTCCCCTCCACCCTCATTCCTACATCCTCCCACCCAAACCCACTGTCCCTGAGTGCATTCCCTTTCCCTCTTGCTCATTTGACTTGGCTCCTGCACGGATACCCACAAAGCCTTGAATTTCCTGCTGGCTCAGGGCTGCTCAGGCTCAGCCCCATTTCCTCCAGAGGCAAATGGGTGCATTCAACGTAGCAATAAAAACCGAGCAACGTTCTGGGCACAGGGCCTAATCCAACTCCTAGTGAGGTGGAGGAGGGTTATTCCATTTTGGGGGGACTGAGGGCAGAGGCCGCAGGAGGAGGATGGTTGGGACCACAGGGATGGGACAGCAGTGTTGCCACCCAGGGGACCTCATCCGAGGTCACCACTGGGAAGGCAGCAAGTGGAAAATACTTTTTCCATTGCCTGGATGCCCCCTTGTTCTCATTCATGTTTTCTCAGCATTAGCTTGTGCTTCTAAAGCAAGCCATAAATTCAGTCATATGGGTTTTCTCTGTCCTCTTTTTTTTTTTTTCCTGACATCCATTTAATGATTTTTCTCTTTAATATATGGCAGGCATTTTCCTTCTAAAATACCTGAGGTTTAGGACAGGTAGTAAATGGAGACCTCTCACAGAACCACTGGCCCAGAACCCAGTCTTATTGGCGCTTAGAAAAGGAGATCCATTTTTCCTCTCTGCTCTTCAATTAGCTGTAATGTTTGCCTTTAAAACATAAAATTAGAAGCCTTTTTGGAGGCACAAAGCAATATTATACTGCAAAACACATTTTTATTCTCCCCTCCCTGCTGTAAGTTTAGCACAGTAGATGTATTAGACAGCTGGTTTCTAGGCACCGCTCTCTTCTGAAGATTTAGGGTCCAACTTTCAGTTCCTGTGAAAATAACGACCTCTCTTTTTTTTTGGTAGGTCTGTGCTTGATCCTACTAGTATTAGCAGGATCTGTCAGGTTGCATACTACAGAGCAGAGGTATCAAGCAGGCAAACATCTCAAAGTCCATCCAGCTGAGCCATTCATAGAATGTATCAGTCACTGCTCAGTACTGCCAGGGCCTACCCAAGAGCCACTTTCATGAGGAAAGGCACAGCACAGGCATTCTCACCCACACAGATATCTCTCTGGGAAGGAACAGGGAAGGCTTTACCAGTGTGGGAAGGCTCTACCAATGGACTCTACCAATGGGATGTGGTGATGGAGACCTCAGGGCTCCATCCCCAAACAGATCCTCAGCCCATACTCTCACCTGACTCAGCCTTTCCAGCAGCAGCTTCAGCCCCCATTTGCCTCTCCATGACAAAGCTCATGCACCACAGACCGGCTGCTGTTGCTTAAAAAGACCAGACCACAATTTAGCATTTCTGCAAGACTTGAGCTCACACAAAACCCTTCCCATTCAAACCTCCATACACACCTTTTGCTTGCAGTCTAAAGCCGCTTTGATCCTCTCACTCTACAGGGTAGGCAGCTTGGACTCAAGCTACAGCTGACACTTTTCTCTCCAATTCCCCAGAGGCTACGGCCACCCGTATGCTTCTGCATCTTTAGTTGTGTGGTATGACAAAAGTGTAGCTAAACAAGCTTAGAAGAAGGACTCCATTGGTGGTACTCACCAGGGGCATGCAGCTGGTCCATGCCATTCTCTTCCTGGCACTAGCATTACTGTCACAAATCCATAAACACACACATTCAACAACCGAAAAAAAGTTGACATTCATGTTTTCTTAAAGTGGTTCAAATCAGAAGCGGTAGATGAGAAAGAAAAATGCCCCAGGATGGGAGCTATTGATCTCAGAAGGCAGTGAGTTGTGCTCCATGTTGGATCAAAGGGGAGTACAAAGCGGAGCAGCCACTTTCTCCACCACACGCCGATGATTTTCCAGATGTCTTTTATGGGAAATAATGGCCCTCAGAATACTGCTAACAAAAAGCAGCCAATTCAAGGGAAAGGGAGCCTTGACTCTTTTATCTCACTAGTGTTACTCATCCATCTCTAGAGCAAGCTGATAGTGGAGTGATTGATTCAGAAATTACTTTCAGGAAGTAGAAGAGGAAAAAAAAAGTCAATGAAGCCACTAGAACTTTTTAGCAGATATACCTACTCCGGTAGTTGTGCCTGTGCTCCCAGCTCCCCTTCACCTTCTCCATCTGTTAACATACATTTGGTGGCAATTGCCTAGGAGCAGAGGAGGTTGGATAGCTCAAGAGAGCTTCCCACTGTGCTGGGATCTCGGTGTTTTAGAGAGCCCATCAAACAGAAAAGTTGATGAGAAGTCATGACGTGTATAAGTGAACCCCTCATGCTTACCAGTTCTGAGTAACAGAAAAATCCCTATCGTCCTTCTCTAAAGAATGTGCCAGCTGGCATAAGAGAAAGAAGGTGATTTCTCTTGCCTTTTCTCTTTTTTACCAGGAATTTCATTTCCTCACCAGCTTTCTGGTCTCTCTCACCTGAACAGACAAGGGGGTGGGCTTCAGGAAGACAAAACACCAAAGCAAAATGCCAAAAAGAAGGTGTATTCCAAATGGCAGAGTGTAAGATTTGGTGGCAGTGTGAGCCTGGAGGTGCCCCGCTCTGCTCCTAGCATCCTCCAGCACGTGGCAGCTGGTGGCTGAGTCCCCTTTCTCCTAGTGATGGGAGGTGGTTTGTGGCAATGGAGAAATGCAATGGGAGCCCTTCTGGGGCCCATTATGAGAATGCAGGGCCAGGGCTGAGTGGCTGGAGTGGTTGCCTCCGGACCATCTAACATAAAGCAGGTGTGCTAGCCCTACTGCTCTCAAACCTTTTGAAGTTCACCAAATGCCTGAAGTCCTTTATTTCACTGAATGCAGAAGTCGTTTTCCTGCTTCTCCAGTTCTTCCCTAAGAGGAAATGGTAAAACAGCTGAACTCAACCGGCAGTCCAAGTGCCCAGAGTCACATTCAGGCAGCGAGAGCAAAAGGAGTGAGTTTTAGAGGTGGTGAACGAGAGCCGTCCTCCTCATCTTTGTTGAAATCTGTGAGGGTTCCTCACTTGTCAGAACAGCTCCATTTATCCATTCGGTGCCTGAATTCATACGGAGCTGCAGAAATTTCGGTTTGCCCCTCGGAAGCCTTAGCGTGTAGCTCCACATTCAAGAGCTCATTGAAAAAACATGGGGGCTTTTTGTGTATTCATTGACATGTCAGAAGAACTCCGGGTTTTCCATTCCCTCTGAGTTGTTTCAAAACTATGCGTCTTCACCAAAACCATTCACCCAAAACAAAACAAAACAAAACAAGTGGGCTGTTTTCTGTCAAAGTTTCTGAAACGCCAACCCACGGCGCTTACAAGACATGGCTTAAGAACAGCTTAATTAATGGAAATGTTAAATCGGAGGGAAGAGAAAAATCTTCGGGAAAACTGAAGCGAAGTTAAAAAACAACTCCTTCCGGAAAGAGCATTTTAATTAAGAATAATATCCCTCCAGATAATTTATGTTTGGATGTAAGGATTTAAATTGCAGAAGCAGCAAAGTGGATTTTTTAATGCCATCAGCAACCAAGGGTGGAAAACATCAGATTTCAAATTCTTGCATTCTATATTTGAACATCTTGTTCCTATTTAATAGAAAAGGCCTCGTTTCTCCGGGTTTTGCTCTTTTTTTCTCTTCTTTTTTTCTCCCTTTTTTTCTTCCTTTTTCTTCTTTTTTCCCCTCTTTAAATTCTCTTCTTTCTCCTTTTCTTCTTTTTTGCATTCCTCTTTTCTTCTTTTTTTAATTCTTTTCTTCTTCTTCTGTTTTTGCCTTCTTTTTCTTCTTTTCTCCTCCTTTTTTCCTTCCTTTTCCTCCTTTTTTCCCCTTTTTTCTTCTTTTTTCTTCTTCTATTTTTGCCTTCTTTCTTTATTCTTACTCTTCTTTTTTTGTTTATTTCTTCATTTTTTCACCTTTTTTCTTTATTTTTTCTTCTTCTTTTCTTTCTTTCTTCTTTTTTTCTTTTTTTTTCCCTTCTTTTCTTCTTCTTTTTTTTCTTCTTTTTTTTTCTTTTCTTCTTTTTTTTTTTCTTCTTCTTCTTTTTCTTTTTTTTTTTTTTTCCTTTTTCCTAAGACATATAATTCATCCTAATACATTTCAAACGACACGCTAAAAGAGCATGCCCGGAAAATATTAATAATGGAATTCAAATGAGTTTTTCCTAACAGTCTCTAGAATCGAGGGGAGAAATTCCTAATGCGTTTGGGAAGGGAAAAGCCGGGGGGGAGAACGGAGACAGACATTTTTCCAGGCGCTGTGCGAAGCGGACCGTGTGCCGTGTGGAGTCTCTCCGAGCGCGACAGAGAAGGGATTAAAGCAGGTGACACTTTGAACTTAGCTTAGATAAGTGACCCTCAAAATCAACAGTCCAAAAGTTTAGTACACAGATTCCACGGACCCGTCTGCTCGGCTCTTCGTCAAAACCTTCCCGACTTCAGTACGGCAGATTAAAGTAAAGAAGACAGGTTGCTCGGGTTATCTCCTAATATTGTTTTAGCCACTTATTAGCACTAATGGACAATTAGTGGCCTGCGGAGATATTTTTCTGTAATACAAAGCAGAGGGGAAAATTCTTTGTTTGCTTCTGTGTGCGGGAATTTCTTCTGCGGTTGAATGTATAAAAATAGCAGCCAGAAAAGAAGTGTGAAAGACACTGGTTAAACAGTCCAATTTCCAAAGAAGAATATAGTTGAAAACAGATCCTTCTGCAGAGTTAAGAAATCCTCCTGATGCACTTGAAGCATAAGGAAGTCTGCACTTTATAAACAACCAAATATATGCCCAGGATAAAAGGCGAGGCTTTTTGAACTCCTAGCTGGCGTGTTAGGAAGACCTTTAATGACATTAGCAGTTCTTCAAAACCAGAAAGGCCACATTATTTCTGATCCTATATGGTCACCACATGTAGCTTTATAAAGAGGGGGAAGGAAAAAAAAAAATAATCCTCTCTTCATGCCAATAAATAACTTGCCAGAAGAGAAAATATTTACCACCGCTTTTCAAAAAAATTCTTTACGCATGCAGTAAAATCCTCTTCTGAGAAAATGAGCCCGTAAAGAAACCCGAGGCGTTTCCTACAGCACTACCGGCGCTGCGGCCCGGCCGCCCGCTGCCCCCGCAGCCCCGGGAAGCCGCTGCCAGCTCGGGGAGGGCACCGGCAGCACTCAGAGCAAGAGATATTGATGGAGTTATAATTGAGGGCTAACAGACACCTCCGGCCACCTTTGGTGCTCGGCAGGCGTCATGGCTTCCTCTCAAAGTGCCTCAAAGCCGGACCGAAAATCGAGAGCAATAAGAGAATTCCTCCCTTCGCTTCCCCAGCTCCTCCAAGCCAAGGATTTGGGAGCAAAAATCCGAAAATATCTGAATTCCCTGGCTCCAAGCGGAGAGAGGAATCCCCTCCCAACCCTCCTGCGTCCCGGCTGCGCGGGCGCGCAACTCCCGCGGTCCCCGAGCGCGCAACCCCGTCCCCCTCCCTCCTCCATCCGGCACCTGGTCCGCGGGCGCGGAGTATTCCGGTTCCTTCCTCCCGGTGCAAAGCGGAGAGGCGAACCCTCCCGCGGATGTCTGCGCCGGCCGCGGGCTTTTCGCTTTTCGTGGAGATCAATGGTTTGTTTAAGTCGGAGGGGGAACGGATTCGCCCAAACACACAATAAATCACCCCCGGCCCGGCTGCGGCGCGGGTCCTCCTGGCCCGGGCACGGCCCTCGGGCTGGGGATGCGCGGAGTTTTCACTCCCGTTCCTTCCCCGCAGCCGCCTGCAGTCGCACGGGCCGGGGGTTCCGTACCTGAGAACCTTCCCCAAACATCTCCGATGCGTTTGCCCTTTTTCTAACATTTTCTAATCGCTGCATTTCTTTCTCTCTGTATGTATTTTCTCTCAGTCTGTGCGAATTCCTTCTTACAAATATACCGAAAATAAAAATAATAAAACTCATCCCCCCCAAATATCCCCCCCTCCCTCCCCAAAGCTGCCCTGTGCGAACAGCGGCTCTCCCCACCTCCGCGCTGGGAGCCCAGCAGCGCTTTCTGCGGACAGCAGAACGACCAGCGAGCCCCGAGCGGGCAGCAAACTTCTTCCTGGGGAGCGGGCAGCTCCCGTCCGAGCATTCACCTTATCGGCTCGGCGGGACTCGGAAATATATACGCACACAACGAATGAAGAGAAAATGTAATATAAAATGTGGACCGTTATTATTATTATTGTTTTACTCCCGCAAATAAACAGAGAAGGAAGGAGAGAGTCACAGCTCAGGGTGGCCAGGCATCCCTGAGAGATCAAATGCGTTTTTCCCCGTGCCCAGCACAGGAACACAGCCTCGGGGAGGGGATACAACGCCGAAGGGGAGCGGGGTGGATTTTGGCGGAGCAGAGCGGCTCGGGAGAGGCAGAAGAAGCTGCTCTGCCTGCGCAGGGACCAGAGGCGTAGGTACCCGCGGGAGGTGACGGGACACGGGCACACACATCCACGAATAAAACCTGCGCTTTCGGCTTAGCTGGGTGGGTTTGGTGTTGTGCTTTTTTATTTTGTTTTATTATGATGATTGTTTCCTGAATATCAGTCCGGCGAATTGGAAGGGCCGGCTCTCTCCCCGCGGTGGGGGAGCTCCCCGGTCTGCGTTCCCTGCGAAGCCAGGAGCACCGCCGCGCTTCGTGTTCTCCGTCCTCGGACGCAGCGAGGGGCAGGAGAGCGCTGCTCCATCCCAGACCGCTTCCCAGGGCAGAATTCACTCTTACCAAGAGATTCAGAAACCAAAACGACCTCCTTTTTGGTTAAATACTAACACACACGCGAGCATTAAGTGGGGGATGCCCCAGAGCTTTGCGCTGCAAGTGTTACATTCCCCAAAGCCGCGTGCAGAAGCTCGAAATTGCCCGAACAACAAACGCATCTCTTCTCCTCGCTGCCTTCCTCTGTGCCTCAATTTTGGGGCGCTGCTGCCGGACTTTCGGCCGCGCGCAGAGTGAGGACGGGTCCTGCAGCGCTGCCGTGCGCTCAGCGGGGATCGGAAGCGTTCTCCCTCCGCTTCCCCAGCGCCGACCCTGGCCCTGCCCGGCCAACTCCCCCGGCTACTTTCCAGGAATAGGAGGGAGAAAGCTCTTTGCCAAACTATTCACAAGAGCACTTCAAAATAAATGAGTTGCCTACTAAAGCTTAATGTTATACAAGTTATCCATTTGTCTATATTAGATTTTAAGCAGCTGTTCGTACGCTCGAATCCGCCCCCCTCCAGCGAAGAAAAAGTTTGAGCAGAAGAGGAGAAAGCGAAGAGATAAAACAGAGCATTGTTTGTTTTCCTGGATCCTCTCGACTCCGCTTTCCCAAAGCGTTAGAGCGGAGCCCCCGCGCTCAGGCTGCGCGGAGCGGCACCAACAGCGGCACCGGGAAGGGGGGGGTGGGGGGGGTGGGGCGGGCCGCTCATTCTCTTCGTCCGCTCTTAAATTGTTCCTTTGTTCCCCGAAGTGCCCTGAAAAAAGGGGGAAAAAATACCAACAAAACCCCAGAGACGGAGCATGGGGAGGAAAGGAGACAAAAGAAGAGTGCGGGGTCCATGCCCCCCTGGCCCGGCAGCCTGTGTCTGCGCAGCGCCCGGCTTATCGGAGCCCAGAGCTAAGAGATAATTTGGGCCGTGAGAGCGGGGCTTTTTTTTTTTTTTTTTTTTTTTTTTTGGTGTTTTTTTTCTGTTTTGTTTTTTAATTATATTTTGTCTTCCTCTCCTCTCCTCTCCTCTCCTCTCCTCTCCTCTCCTCTCCTCTCCTCTCCTCTCCTCTCCTCTCCTCTCCTCTCCTCTCCTCTCCTCTCCTCTCCTCTCCTCTCCTCTCCTCTCCTCTCCTCTCCTCTCCTCTCCTCTCCTCTCCTCTCCTCTCCTCTCCTCTCCTCTCCTCTCCTCTCCTCTCCTCTCCTCTCCTCTCCTCTCCTCTCCTCTCCTCTCCTCTCCTCTCCTCTCCTCTCCTCTCCTCTCCTCTCCTCTCCTCTCCTCTCCTCTCCTCTCCTCTCCTCTCCTCTCCTCTCCTCTCCTCTCCTCTCCTCTCCTCTCCTCTCCTCTCCTCTCCTCTCCTCTCCTCTCCTCTCCTCTCCTCTCTTACTTTTTCTCCCTCCCAAGCTGCTGCCCGCACCCGGCCACTCTGTGACAACCCGGCAAGAATCGCCACCAGAGTGTAAAACCTCGATAACCAAACGAGTTTTCGCTGGAACAAACGCCGGGGTCAGCCGCACAGCCGCGGCAGGCGGAGGTCGGGGAAGGAGGCTTCCTTTCCCCCCAAAAATCCATCCCAAAACGGAAACCTCAGCCCCATATTCACTCCTTCTCCTGCCTGATTTCCTTTCCCGCTGCCCTGGGCCCGTTCCGTTTCTGTGGGACAAAGCTCCGGAGGAACAGCTTGCAAAGCGGACGCGGCACCCCCTGGCCGGGCTCCGTGCGGGCTGCTCAAGTTGTTTTTTATGCACCCTCCATTGGCACACACGCTTCCTGCCGCGCCGAGCTGCACCGCCACCATTTACTTCGCTCTGTCTCCAGCCCTCACCAGCCTCGCTCTCCAAATTAAACCCTTTCCCTTCTGCTGCGAGGACTTTCGCTCCTTTTTTTTTTTTTTTTTTTTTTTTTTTTTTTGTGTGTGTGTGTGTGTGTGTGTGTGTGGAAAACGAAGGTGTTTTCCAAGCTGTTTGCACGCAGCACTCACCAGGTCTCAGCGCTCCCATCCCCTTTCGTGTTTCGGGAGGAGGGATGGGACCCCTACAATTCTTTCCCCGCATTGTTCGGTAATTAAAGAGCCGAGATCTATAGGGAGAGGTAATACGCTTTTTATTAGTCCAAATGACATATCGATGGAGGGGAAGATAAACTTGCCGACACAAAAACCCTTCTTCAAGTTCTAAATGTTTGCTCCGAGCCAAAATCCGTTAGTCTTTACTCGGGAAAAAAAAAAAAAAGCAAAACAACAACAGAACACCAAACCAACACCCTACAAGCGGGAGGTTAATAGCTTAAATGAGAGACTCGGGCGAGGAATGCGGATCAGCTCTCTCCCCTCATTAATAGCCTTAAACGACTTTGCATTTTTATACCCGGAGTTGAGTACTCGAGGACTCTAAGCGTGTTTGTAAGACTAGAAAGATCTATTGAGAGGCTTTCTTTTTTTAACAGTGCATTAATGTTTCCCAAGTCTTCGTATTAACTCAGGAATCACTGAAGGTCGATTTGTAAGTGTCTGGACACTATAAAAGCGTTTGTAAAGCCAAGTCAGTTGCGTGCATTAAAATAAGGAGGTTCCTTTGTGAGATTTCATGCCAGGCCAGGAGCCTTTTAAATGCTATTCAACTGCCTCATTAGAAGGAGCTAACAGGAGTCAGGCCTCCTCTTTACCCCCCCCCTCACCTTCCCCCATGTCCTCCCCTCAAATCAGCCCTTTAATACATGGGCTGGCAGATTAGGGGCTTTTAAAGCTGGGTCTGTCCCGGATAGCTGGTTTCCTATCCTGCTATTGTGACAGCTCTTCCCTGCTATCAATTACATCCCACCCCACGCCGAACGCCCTCCTTTCCCTCCCAGGAGCACCTCCACCAGCTGAGCCACAACCTCCCTCCCCTGGCACCACGCTCGCCCTGGCATCCGTTCCCCAGAAGAAGTGCATCCCTTCCTTTCTCCTTTCAGCCAAAAAAAAAAAAAAAAAAAAAAAAAAAAAAATTACATATACATATATATATGTACGCCTGGATCTGAAAATCCATTTCCGAATAGATTAACAACCCCTCCTGTGTTAACACCAGCTCTGTTCTTTTTCTTATTAGATCGCAGAGATGAATGGGTCGGTGGGGGGAGAAGGAGCGAAGCGGCGGGGGAATGTTGGTCACCATTATCTGCACTCCACATGTGCTCTGTGGGTATATATAAAATATAGGAATGGAGTCCCCTTTAAGTAGTCCTTTTATGACTTGTTTTAACAGAAAACACAGAATAAGCCAATGTTTGATATTACAATATAAAACACATTTGTGGTATGCTGGGGGCTGGCTTGTTCCTCCCTCCTTCCTCCAGGTCGGTTCCTCACCCAAATCTGGTTCAGACCCCACCCTTCTTAACAGAGCAGGCACGGACATTCCGACCCCTGAAACACTGTGTCCACCCCGCTCTGCAGCCATGCACAGATTCAGTCCCTTGCAAGAGAATTTGGGCTCGCAGCTGATATGAATACGAACCTCCAGTTCTTTATTATTATTGCTACTAGGCATAATGTTAGAATCATAATTCTCCATTTATATGGGGGCCTGGATTCAAGAAGCTCATTGGAGCTGGATGGAGCAGAACAACATATAAATCTGAAATCAAAGCCAAACATGTCCTAATAAAAACCAAGCCAATGCAGAAATCTGGTAGAGAAACAGCAAACGCATTCTCGCTCTCCTGCACCAAACCCCCAATCCATTACTATACAACAATAATTAAAGAAAAACCAAGCCCTCAAGCTGACCACAAATGCCATGCACAATCTCGGGTGTGTGGGCTGAAATTCCAAGTGTCAAGAGAAAAAGCACAGTCGAGAACTCGCTCGGGGCACTTGCTTTTGCAAACACTCTCAGGGTTGCTACCCAGGAGCAGGAGCCGTTGCACCCAGGCTGAGGTCCCATCTCTGTCCTCAGTTCAAGCAGAATTCTCTCTCTGAAAGTCTGCACACTTCTCACTAATTATACTCAGTATTGCAAGATGTCCCCTTACAACGGACAAGTCTATCAGGGCATAATTAGAGCCCCTTGCAAGGCATCACCTTGTCATTTAAATTCAATAAGTTTTCTTTCCACCATTCTGCAAGGTTAGAAGTGAAGTCCCTCTTCAAACCAGGGGAGGAAGATTTGCTGGAGATTTGTCCCATGAGGAAGCCCTGGGAAGTTCAAATGCAAGATAGCACAAGTCCTTGGGGACAAAGTGGGGACGCATTTTCATTGATTTGATTTTTAATCTGGACTGCTACTGCATCAGGAGCTCTGATGTAGGGCTGCAACCCACCAACCTACCCTAAAAAGTGAAGTAGCCTTGCAGTAGAATTCCCTGCCCTTGCAGAGGATAGATACAATTCCTGATTTTCAGGGCAAATATTCCTTTCCAGACACATGAGCCCAGCACCCAGCCCTGATGACAGTCATGTCTTAGCCTGGAAGGCCCCAATTTGGAAATGTACCCCATCAGCAAACCACTTCAGCACCTGCTTAACTTTGGGGCTGGATTAAATCGCCTTCCAGAACATGCTTTCAATTTATTAATAGCTTAAAGCAGCAGGAACAGATTGGGGGGTGAGAGGGGCAATTTAAAAGCCATGTTATATCAAGATTTCTATGGGGGAGAAAGAACTGGGAGGAAAAGAAAAAAAAAAAAAAGAAAAAAGAAAAGAAAAAGAATTATTCAGGTGCAACTTGGGGAAAAAAAAAAAGAAAAGAAAAAAAAAAAGGATGAAAGTCTCCCTAGATAGATAGATTTTAAAAGAAATGCCTCTGTCCATCCCCTCCCCCTGCTCTGCCAGCATATTTCAAGCACTTTGGATGTTTGTGTCTGTCTTCCTTTCAAGGAACCCTGAGCACATGAATGGGCAGAGCAGCAGAATGAATGGGACACTTCAAAGAAAATGAAAACCATTACTGGGAAATCTGTTTATAGAGAGGATGAATGATTATGAGAGAAGATGCCAAGTGGAGAGAGAACACAAGTGTGCGTGCTCTCTGCACAGTGCACAACAAAATACCTCAGGGGTGTTCAGAGCTTTCTTTACAGTTCCTTTGTGTAGGTTTGGGGTGAAAGGGCCCCCATCAGCCTCCCCAGCAAACCTGGACCCCCTCTGATGCTATGGGAATGGTAGCATTCCCCATGACCCCCAAGCACCTGCTCCTGAGCCCCAGTGGGGTGACTCCTCGCTCCCTCCCAGTGTCAAACTGGGATATATAAAAGAAATTATTTCCATTGCATGGTGTAGATGAGGAATGGATAAACAGCATGTCACTCGCCTTCCTAGTGGGTAAACTCCATTTAGCCTCAACACCACCACGTAGAGACCCTGCCCTGAGAACTGCAGGCTTTATCTGAACCTTGCAACATTCTCACAGAGTCCCATCCATCTCCACTATTGTCTCGTGCTCAGAAATTGTGGAGAAATTTCCGCTGCGTGTGCGCTGCCTAGGGATGAGAAAATCTGTACTGTGTCCTCTAGATGCAGATGTGTTCTATCCCCAATCCATCCAAGACAATTTTGGGCTGCCACATCAGCAGCCTGGTCTCTGTCTTGTAGGGGAAAGATGGGAAAGTAGGGACGGGGTTCTCTGACAACCGATGCAATCTTCTGCATGGGGAGCCTACGTGATTTCCATCCCTCCATCCAGCACCTCAGCAGATCTACCAAGACAGAACAAATGGCACCTTGTCACCCCCACCGCCATCAGCCTTGCTCAGCAGAGCATGCGTGCCCAGACGCCGACAGATGGACAACATTGGTTCCCCAGATCAGCGCCATGACTGGTTCTTGCTCTAACAGATAGAGGAGGGAAATGCAAGTAGCATGGACTGCAGAAACAGTGTTATAAGGCCCCATTTAGGAATCAGAGTCTTATGGTAGAGCATGGAGGTGGCTGCAGAAAATAGCCCTCAAACACCCTTGTTATTTTTGGCAAGAAGAGTCAGAAAATACTCGTGCTTTTTCAAATACTGAGAATATTTATATCATGACCAGCATGGTTTTCACAGCACTCTCAGGAGATGTAAGGAGATGAATGCTGACATCCCTGGGGTTGGGCCAGTGGCATGCAATGCCCTAACACTGCAGTCCTCCAAGAGCCCAGTGCTGATGTAGCATCAATCAGAGTGCCTGCTGATGGAGCCACCAGTTTTTCCCATGCTGCTGACTTCTTCAGGAGACCTTTCTTAGACATGCCCCAAATAATAGTAGACTGCAAAGAAGTTTGATACTTTCACACCAGAAGGTCCTTTATCCTCTAGGGTCCTATCAGAAGGCAAGACCACAGGAGGCTGGGACCACAGCATCACCTAGATTATCCCCACAGTCTCAAAATAGTATTATGCTCAAAGGAAAAAAGGGGTCACTGACAACTGCAGCTGGGAAACTGCCTTCTAAAGAACCTTCCTCAGAGGCTGTGACTGGGCATTAGCCTGTTCCCTTCCCCTCCATAGGATCTCAGTGCTGGCCACTTTGGCATTGAGCCACTCGGATCTGCTGCCCACCCAGCTTTCCCAGTGCAGCCCTCCACCGCTTCGCACGTAGGTGGGCATCATCAGCTCTCTGCCATTCTAATCATCTCCCATTACAACTTGGACTTCAATAATCAAAAGTGAAACATGAAAGTAGGCTGAACTCCAGCAGAGCGTGAAGGCAGCAGCCGTGCCAACTAGCTTTCAGTGCTTGTTTCATCCCCTCCTCTCCAGGGAGGGACGGGAAGCACAAGTCGGCAATGAATCGGCTCAGTGTCAGTGACCCAATGCAGATGCCCACTTTCTCATATCTCTCCCTTAATCCCCTCAGGATCTTGCCACAGTGATTATCTCTGTTGACCATGTCTATAAAGAGGTACCCACTTATTCTGACCCACTTAACTGCACGTGATTTAAGCTGCCCATCTTATAAGTCCAGCAGATAGCATCCATTCTGTCCAAGCCCAGCCATGGGTAGGCACAAGGAGCTAGAAAATCCCTGCAGCACCAGGACAAGAGTTTGCCTAGCAGCCTCTTTGGGGTTGGATGCACAGCACTCTGAGCAGGCTGCTGCAGCATCTCAATTGCCTACCTCAATTTCCTCCCTAGGAAGCATCTCCAGCTCCTTGCAAAAGGCCTTTGAGATGAACCAACCACTGGTACTGCAGTGCTAATGCCATCTTAGAAGTGCTAGCAGAGAAGAGGGAGAAGAAAACGCAACCATTTCCCATCACTTATTTTCAGAGCAGCATCCCACCAGCGTCTGTCGAGGTGGATGACAGCACAGGGAAGCTGCTGTCCCCCTCTGCGCACCAGCCCAGCAATGCCATGGGGAAGTACTCAAGCTTCACTCCGATGGTTTGCCACAACATCATCAAGCCCCCTAACAAATTTATCTAATTTATATGACAAATAAATTATTGGAATAAATGATTGGAAACCACAAACTGTAGTTTGTAGTTATAAATATGTCCAGAGAGGTGACATCGTAACAAATGAGAGTACATATATCCAGTGACTTACATCATTGCAAACCCTGGATGTATATATATCCTTGGATGTAATTCCACATCTATTTTGTTGGGGCAATTGTTCACCTTTTTCATTTGAAATAAATGACAAAATTTTTAATCTTCTTCCTCTCCATTGTGCTCGTCTTCCAACCTGAGGCCCGGCTCCCCTGCTTACTAAATACTGTCTGTATTTCAGAGAATCACAGAATCACAGAATGGCCAGGGTTGGAAGGGACCTCAAGGATCATGAATTTCCAACTCCCTGCCACATGCAGGGCCACCAACCTCCACATTCAATACCAGCCCAGGCTGCCCAGGGCCCCATCCAACCTGGCCTTGAACACCTTCAGGGATGGACGGGGCATCACAGCCTCTCTGGGCAGCTGTTCCAGCACCTCACCACTCTCTCTGTAAAGAACTTCCCCCTGACATCCAACCTCAATCTGCCCTCCCTCAACTTCGAACCATTTCCCCTTGTCCTGCAGCTATCTACCCTTTCAAAGAGTTGAATCTTACACTAATGTAGCCTCTGCTTTCAAGAAACCAGTATCAATGAAAGCTAGGGTAAGCATAGGCTGACTGAAAACCAGAAAAGGATATGAGGACATGGAAAAGTTATGAGATTGTTCCTATGTGGTTTGGGAATTATTTTTTTTTTTAGGATGGTGGAAGAGAGCACAGAGAAGGGAAAGAAACATTTTGTTTACTCAGAATTTTATTTTGAACCTGTAGTACTTGGACTTGGAGGGATGCTGAGCATCTCTGGGTTTCATTAATTTCCTAGACTCAGCAGGGAATTCAGGATTACAGACCACTCTCAAAAAAGCAAAGATTGAAGAAGTTTTGAAAAAGCAAGTCTATCTCATGCCAAGGCATTGTTGGAGGAAAAAAAATCAGCTAGCAGCTTCCCCCATCATAGTTCTTTCCTGGGGATGCTGGGTGGGTTACGTACTGACAGAGTGCAATGGGGGTACGGTGCCCTTGAGCTGGGGCAATTCCTGAACAACAGACTGCACCATCTGTGCCAAACCTGCAAGGACATTCTTCTCTCTTGCTCAGCTCTTGGATGGTTTTCCCAGAGGATACCATGCCAGCCTGGTGTGCCAGCTCTGGAGTTTCTTCCCCATGCTTCACACATGTTCTCTGGGCATATCCAACAGCAGAAGCATCCCCAAGTGGAAACTGAAACTTAATCCCTTTCCCCTTCAAAGCTGTGCAAGAGGCAAGAATTGGCCCACTGGGTAAAGTGAAGGATTGAAAGCCTTTGCCCTCAGCTTTCTGCGTCAAAAGAATACAGCTGGGTCTACATTAATGCTGGAAATTGAATTTACTGACAAGAGATTTTTATTTTCTTCTTTTTGTCTGCAGAGCCAGTTCTGCAAGCCACATGCTGGCCCAGGTCTTGGGAGGCCACATCAGTGTTTCCACCCTCCCCCCAAATAGACTTCCCATGTGACATGGGCATGTTCTTTAGCACCTCTGTACAGGCAGGGAGCTGTGGCATGGGCTAAACCCTGCGGGGATTAACACAAGCCAGATTTCAGTCCGAGCAGCCAATGTGCATGAAAGCCTAGAGAGCTGCAGCCCAAGTTCTGCAGAGGAGTCCTATTCCTACGGCTGGACAGCACCAAGCTTCAGCTCAGCCCTTGCCAAGGAGGATCCCAGACCCCAAAGCCGTTGTTACTTCTGCCCCAAGCCAAACGTTCAAGCCCTTCCAAACTTCAGCGAAGCTCTACCCCAAGATGCAAGCTCTAGGGCCTGGTTTTTGATGGTGTATTTACTGATGAGGTGAAATATGAATCTGGTTTTGACTTTAAAAAGCCAATTGTATTTTGGGGGCGGAGGGAGGGGGAAGGGGTGCTCTGACCTGACCTGCTAATCTCTTTTTCTTCCTTTAAAGTTGTCTTCTAAATCTGAACATTAAAGGTGATTAGATACCTAAGGGACTTCCCATGTCATTAGTTAATACTTTAGAGCTTGTTTTGGTTCCAGCTAGCAGTAATGCAGAGCCCTTTCGATAATACATCACCCTGCTCAAATATGCCTGCACAGTCTCCAGATGATATACCCCACCAGTGTCTGCCTCTGTACAGCTCGCAGATTGGAAGGGTCGGAGACGAGTTTAATTTAAAGATGAGCCGCCCTTGGGCTGCCAAAGGAAATGGCGTGTCAGCTATGTCAAAAATAGATACTGTTGTGCAGATATATGGAGGGAGAGATGGACGCTGCCAGTGCTATCAATTACCTGGATTGCCTTTAAATGTCAAAGCAAATCCTTACCCATTCCTTCTCTAAAACCTAAATCACTGAGAGAGACAAGGTCAACCCAAGCAGGCTGGAATGCTGGGAGAGGAAAACACGTACATAACGGTGCGTGTGTGAGGGGGTAATTTGTGCGTACAAGCACTGATTGAGCTTTAAAAGCATATTGATTTGGGGATTCACATGCTGAAATGGGGTCGCTGGGTTTTTTGGGCACCATCCAGAACACGAGTCCCCAAAAGAAAGATCCTTTCCAAGACAATAAGTGGCTTCCTGGACTCGATATATTTTAAATTCTCGTGTCACTCCTATTTTGCAAGGCTGCAGTATTTTCTTCTTCCATGGGAATATAGGTGCCTTTGACAGATTCAGAAGAAACCACACAAATCTAAACTGCCTCTGGGAAAGACCAGACTGAACTGCATCTCTGTGTATATTTTCCGTCTCGCTGCAGCACAACCAATATCAGCAAAACATATGTGCACCTATGTATCCGCATCCTTCAAGGCAGACCTCATGGGAAGCAGCCTGAAGTGATCCCTTGGGAAGGGCCCCAGTCCTTTCGGGAACAGGATATGGGGAAATTGAGGAGTGGGAAAAAGGGGAAATCATCAAATCCTACAGGTGGGTAAATAAAAGGAGACAAAGTTTATTACAATAGCAAGGCAAACATAAGGTTTAAGCTTGGTCTCTTAAGAAACGAGGTTTATGCAACCAGTCTGCACGTGGGATACGTATATAAAATATAAATAAAATAAACATACTCATCTCCCCTGCCTCTAATAACTTCCAAATTTGCTGGCCAATTCCAACCCAGCTCTGCAGAGGGGAGGGGGCAGAGGTCTTACAGTTCTTATAAGTTTTATGAAAATAGGGCCCTCTCCTGTATCTTGAGACCTATTAATGCCCACACTGAAAGAAATTGTTGAGCTCATGTTGCAGCCTATTAGCAATATTATTAGACACTGGAGAATGCACAGGGGAGAGAGAAATATTAAGAATGCCCCAATGGCAGGAAAAGATTCAGTTGGAGTCAGCGCCTTCTTGGACACTAGAGGATCCAACCACAAGACACCAACTGCTTGAAACCCACCATTTTTTTACATCTCCTGCTGATATCCACTTCTACATAAAGATATTTTGTATATTCTCAGCCTGGCCTCACAGCCAATTAAGCTGAGCTGTAATTTACAGCTCCCTGCTTCCTTCTCCTTCTTCCTAGGAGGGATTAGTTAGCGAGGCTGAGACACACAGAAGAAGAATGTAATCACAGGGGTACATTTATCACCTGTGTTTGCACTGGGGCACTGAGCTGATTTCTGTTCTCTTCTTCCTTCAACAGGATCGTCTCCTCTAGATAACTGACGGGCCAACCACCAGGCATACAGTAAGCACTGATCTCAGTCCTGCTGCTTCCCATGCATGGGACGAGGATAAAAATGTAAGGAATTTCAGATAAACGCATTTGGAAAGCCACTTAGGGCTACTGGACAGACGAAGGCAAAGAAGGCTGGGGAACATTTTTGCAGCGAACAGGCAAAGAAGGGCACTGCTCATCTTGTGAAACATGTTAGCAAGCTGCTTTTTAGTTCTAGACCCTGAGTTTTGGCTGTCAAGGCAATCTGCAAGCACAGAAGCCTTTAAATAAAGGATCCCTGTAAGAACGGAGGGGTGCAAGTCACAAAGCTGGTCTGTACTAAGACCATCACTGTTTTAGTTCCATTTATCTTGCCAAAAGAGAGAAAATATTCAACACAAGTGTGTGCACTGGTGTGCCTTGGTGTCATGCAGATGTTGCCCAGAGGATCAAGCACCATTTGTATTCCCACATACACATGAACAAAGGCAGTCCCCAAGGCAAAGGGAATCCTCCTGGAAGGATTCCCTTGGTTTCCAAAGGAAAACCAGGAAAACAGTTGCAGGGCTTTAGATGACAACCATATAACACAAAAGACTACAATTCAGACCTGCTCCCTGCTCTACAGCACATCGCCAGCATCACTGGGCAGCTGCTTGCAGCACATCAGCCTTGTTGTCCCCTCTGCTGTCTGTTCCTGCAGCTTACCACTCCTTCCCCTAGCCTTTCGTCCAGGTCCCTCTGCATACGGCAGGATGAATTTTTAGGTGCTTTCTATACAAAAAGAGAATTTTTAAATGTGTGCATGAGCGTTTGTCTGCAGACAAGCAGGATGAAGCAGAACAAGCATGAAGCAAGAGCTGCCCCATGCTGCTCTCTCACAGAGAACCTCCTCTTCCCACAAGTGGAAGCTCAAAGGAGCTACAGGAAGGAGAAACTTGTTACTAGACCAAAGCATCAGGCTGGACCATCCCATGGGAGCCAGCAAGCAGTGCCTGTGATTTCAACAGGGCCGGGATCTGTCCTTCCCTCTTGCCTCGGGTTACTCAGAAGCAACCGCAGCCCTCCAGCTCTGTGCAGCAAGTGCCGTGAACCCACCTGCCCTGAGCACCCTGGGCTCAGTTCCAGCCTCCAGAAACCAGCTTTGAGGTCAATGGGAAGTTCACCTTGGTCCTCAGGAGAGCAGAATTTGACCATCCAATTAACAGCTAAAACACTGCTGCTTCTTATAAAGTGTAAAGTCCCAGCGGCGTTGGGGTCTCTATGAGTAATTGATGGCCAGATGGAGCTGTGGTTATCAGTATGACTGCAATACTGTGCTGGGAAGAAACTTCCAGTCCATAAGGAAGAGAAAGTGACTCCTTTCTACGTCGTGCAGCAATGGCAGGACCCACAGTCGCACTTGGTTCTCACTCAAGCCTGCTTTCACACATCAGACAGGCCCCCACGATGCTCCACCAGCATTTCACCTGATATGGGCTCAATTCTGCAGTCTCAAAGTTGCAATTTCCCCAGGAATGCCTGGAATTTCCCCCTTTATGCAACACACGTTTGCAGGTTCCCGCTTTGATGAGTGAATATCTTCATTTACCAGTAGAAATATTCCCACACACATGCTGTCTCTTTGAACAGCCCAAGCCACCAGCTTAAACCCAAGGCAGATGGATTACCCTTCTTGGGGCCTCTAAAGCCCCTGGGATTTTTATTTTTATTTTATTTTTGAGGGTGCGTGTTTTGATTTAAACCTCACAGCTCCGCGCTGATTCTGCCTTTCCTTCATTTGCTTGTTTGCCACTTTGCAGGAAGCTCTGGGTTTTGCCAACTGGGAAAAAAATGGATCATTTAAATACTGAATGATCAAACCTCGCCAAGAGAAACCTTTCTTTTGCAGGGGATGCTCCCATTTCTCAGTTTATTAGTTGACGGAGGAGTTGCTTTTATACTGTACAGTTTGGTAAAGGACTACATCAAAGAGAACTTGCAGGCTGGGAATTGAAGATTCATACTTTGGGAAGAAACAAAGAATCTGAAGAGCAGACCTGTCCTCTGTGTTTGTTACAGACTGAGGGGCTTGAAACTTCTCCAGCCCAAGAGTGTTCTTACTGGAATAAATTCATTTCATTTATTTGAAGATGAACAGTCAGAGCTGAGAAATGAAGCCATCGGAGATGTCCAGCAATCAGAGATGTTCAGTGCTCACGATGGGTGCAGTCATCGGATGTCTTAAACATGCTGCTGTGCAGATTACATCCAGTGTTACACTGAAATAGCACTGTGTCATGCTGGGGTTGGTGGAGGCTCTGTTGAAGCCACCCATCCTCAGCTGCACGCTTTATGAAGTGCCCTGAACCCAGTTACTCTGTGGCACCCTCCCCTTCCCAAGGCCCATAAGGGAGATGTGAGCATGCACTGCAGCAATTCCTTCCCTTTAGGCCCTACTACTCTCTGAGCAGGGAGCTCGGTCCGAAGGAGATCGAGCTGATCACAAAGGGAATTCTCTGGACCAGATCCCCACCTCATGCCAGCTGCTTCTGCCATGGAGCCTTCAGAAATTGTATGCAAAAAGCGAGAAAAAAACAGCTTGTGGGAACAGAGCCACCAACGATTCTGTCCCCCAAAGGCTCCATCTTCCAGTGCACCTCCTGCCTCTCAGCCACAAGCTATGGCTTTAAATACTCATTCAGGCCCTTTTTTCCCCCATTAAAATTCTGTCCTGGGCCATCTGCAGGGGGGTCCATCCCTGAACTGGGCAGGAGGCTGGGAGTCAGAGCACTGCCATCAACAGGGGAAGGGAGAGAACTGCTGGGACCAAGTGGATGATCCAGATCCGTACAGTGTGGTGCTGGCTTTTGCTTTTTAGCTAGATCTAACTGATGTTTTGCTGGGAGAATTCCCCACCTGAGTGCAGCTCTCAGTATGCTCACTGCAGAGACCAAAAATATTGCCTCTCCACGCTTGGAAATTCTGGGCAAAATCCCTGAGCCATCCACAGTTCTTAGGTCCTTTTTAAAGGGGAAGGAAAAAAAAAAAGAAAAAAAAAAAAAAAAGATGATGATGGTAACTGTTTCCTGAGAGTCTTCCCATCCGCAGAACACAGAGTGCTGTTCAGTGGGACTCAAGCGTGTACCTGGGTGCTTATAGCACCCTGAGCACTGAGAGCCCAGCTGAAGAAAAAGAAGGAGACTGCCTGGGAGTGAGTTCCAGCACAGCAAAGACATAATAGAATCAGAGAATCCTTCGAATTTGAAAGGACATTTAAAGGTCATTTACTCCAGCTCCCTGCGGGGACATGCTCAGCTCCATCAGGTTGCCCAGGGCCTGATCCAGCCCTGCCTTGAAAGTCTCCAGGGATTGGGCATCAACCACATCACTAGGCAACATGTTCCACCCTCATTATAAAAGATTTTTTTCTGATATCTAACCTAAATCTCTCCTCTGTGATCTTGAAGCCATTTCCCCTTGCACTATCACCACAGACCCCGCTAAAGAGTTTGTTCCCTTCTTTCCTGTAGCTCCCCTCCAGACACCGACAGGCTGTTCTCAGGTCACCTCGGAGCTTTCTCCGTCACTCCATCATCCCACTGCAACACACCAGCGAGATCAGAAAGCCAACATAATTGAAGCGGAACCCCCCCCCCCCAGGAGCTTCGCCGGGAGCTCCGGGAGCCGCGGGGAGAGACCGCGCCGCGTTGCGCAGCGTTGCGGTGCCTCCCTGTGGCCGCCGCCCCGCACTGCAGCCCGACCCCCCGGCCCCGCACACCGCGGATGTGCGGGATGACTTTCCAGGCAAAGCTGGAAGGATTCGTGTTGTTTAGGGGCTCTGTTCAGGCCGATGGCATCTCAAGCCTGTTTTTTTGGGTCTTCCAGCAGCAGTGACGTTCCCTGTCTTGTTGAATCTTATTGAATTAAAACGCCTCTTTTCTTCCTGCTTTCTGCCGCAGCTCAACCTCTTGGCATGAACCCCTTCCTGAATGGCAGGACTTCCATCTAGCACCAGGCACACACCTGCCCTCAAAGCCTTGTACAAACACCACCCTGCAGCCGTGTCCTTCCACGCTGTCCACTGGTGACACAGAGCCCACGCCTGGAACAACAGGTCTCCATCAGTGTGCAATGCTGCAGGCTGGGAGCACACAGGGTAAAGCAAGAACTCCTGCCTCTTCCCTCTGGTCACAGCACACTGCAGGCACTGGGGGAGGTCAGCAGGTGGGGGCTGCAGGAGAGGTGCTGCAACCACACACAGGTGTTGCCTTGGCTGAAAGGAGAGGCTCAGGGAAGGAGCTAGCGGTGAAAGTCTCCCTGAGGACCTGCCAGATCTGATAGCCTGGTGAGAAGCACAGCTCGTACATGCAAGGAGATGAAACAATGTGCAATTAGAAAGAGATGCTTGCCCTAGATGGAAAGACAGCAGTACGGGCTCTGAGGACCTGCTTCTTTGACCAAGAAACCAAAACATCTTCACTGCTGTCCCACTTTCAAGTGGCAATTTGAGTACAGGCTGCTCAGTCTTAAAAACCTGGGGAGCAGACACCTAGGCATGACCTCATCCTTTCCTCAGGGGTAACAGCAGCATTCAAAGCTTCATGCTGTGCTTGGTCTTTCCTGCTGTTCTGACCTATTTATGACTTGCTCTATTTCCACAGTAGCAGGCCTGAAAAGAGGCTTTGCTTTATGAAATCCCATGTAATTCTAACAGCATCAACACTGTGTGGTCCACAGTCAACTCAGAGTGATCTCTCTTGTCTGAAGACACTCTTTCCTCCAGATTCATGGCAGATAAACGTGCACGATTGACTCGATGATCCTCATGGGGTCTTTCCATCCCAAGACATTTGGTGATTGTGTGACTGTGTGGTTAGAAACTCCAGACTAAATTGCAGGAGAACTGAAATTAAATCCAAGCTTAATCCCACTCTGGGGGTGCATGACTATAGACTTACCTTCAGGAAGATCAGACCCATCCTAGCCCACAGTCATAGAATCATAGAATCACCGAGGTTGGAAAAGACCTCTAAGATCATCCAGACCAGCTGTCTGCCTATCACCAAGCTAATACAAAGAAAATCCATCCTATGCAGTCTCTCCTTTTTCACTTACATAAATAATGATTTCTCTCAGCCATTTAACTTTTGCATTCCTGTATTTTGTATTTTTCATATTCATGACAGCTGCAAATCACTTTTCAAAATCAGCTCCACTCTAGTAAGTTTGAAATCAGAGCAGGAATGCATACAATGGTGAGAGAGAGAGAGACGCCCTCAGTACAAGTTCAGCTGTTAGTCTATATGACTAAGGAGATACACCTTAACCTGAATATTCACCTGTCATTCCCCTCCCAGATCTGTCAGAAGGATTGGTCACCTCTCCGTGAAGTTTCCCATGGAAATAATAACAGAGTTGTGCAAAAACTTGTAGTGACCTGTTTAGATGAGGAAAATTAGGTAGCCTTGGGATTCCTCCATGAGAAAAGAACTCTTTTTAAAAATATTCACAGTTTTTATTCATTTTTTGCTTTTAAAAAGTAGTGTTTTCTGTGTCCCTCTTCACCTCCCCCTGCCCACACACACTCTAAGTAGAAAAATGATTCCTCTTGTAATGATTTGTCATTCAAAGGGGAAAAGAATTTGTGCTGCCTGCTGTCAGACAAGGAGTTTGCGTTGCTTCTGGACAGGTGATCAGCTAGAACAAGGGATTCCTCTCCTTTATCCCTGCCTCAAAAAGCAAGAATAGGGGAAGAATCACAGCTTTGTATCTTCAGTTCACTCAGTGACACTTGAACACTTCAACTTCCTCCGCATCCAGACAGAAATTGTTTATTCCCTGTCACTCACAGTGCTGGACACAGAGCTTCTTCTGTCTGACCTGAGCAGGAGACAGGGCAGGACTGAGGCCCAAGCTGTGTGAAAAATTCGGGTTCCACCCCCTTTAGGCCAGTCTAGGGCTTGGTGCGAGCCCGGAACAGGTTTGCTCCTGAGTGACGTGGGCAGCAGGGTGCACTGACACGTGCCCATGCACTGCCAGCAGAGAATCCATGCAGGGAGGAGTGAAGTAAGAATGTTTTGCGCAGGCAGACCTGTAGTGCCAGTTATTCAGCAGCCATACACAGAGCTGAGCCGCGGGCTACACTCTCGCTGCTCTGCAAATTTCCCACTTTTATGCATTTCTTCCAAACTTTGATGAAGGAGCTACTCCTCAGATCTAAATCCCTGCCCGAGGCACGGCAGGACGGAGTGAAAGTTCCCTTCTGAGGATGCATTTCACTCTCTCCAGTCTGTTCTTGCAGTCCCACCCACTTCCCAGCCCTTGCCAGGAAGATGGGTTTCTGCGTGCTCGTTCATGTGCAAGGCAAAGCCCTGGAAATGTCAGAAAACACACTTTGTTCCCAAGTTCTGCCTAAGTGAAGGCTGGGAATGGAACACGACACGCCCAGGGAAACCCAACATCATGCAGCAGACCCGGTCCCCAGCTGCTCATCACCAGGCTGCCATGTTCCCCAGGTGTTTTCCAGCCATGCAGAACAAACAGGGAGGAGAAGAGGTGCTCCTGAGCATTGCTTTATGTCATCACCCACTCAGGGCAGCGCTGGGGCAGGAGCAGGGCCCTGGACTTGCAGCTGGCCCTCTTCACAGGTTTGTTCTCCTATGCTAGGTGGCCTCAGGCAATTCTCCATGCATCACCAAGCACACAACAGAGTGGAAGTCCTTTGGGATAGGGTCTCACCCAGACTTCCCACCAGATTTTAAACCTGCCAGTGCCCAACCTGCTCGGGACAGCTTTTGGGGTCTAATCAAGCTGTTTGCAAAGTCTGGCTGCAGTCCTGCTGGGTGATGAGTGGAGGAGGATCCCTTAGGCATCTGGAGTGAAGCAATGAGCCATAGGGTGCTGGGGGATGCTCCCAGGCTGTGCACAGCTCCGAGCCATCCAGCAGCCTCACTGATGCCATTGGGACTGAGGTGGCTTCCCTGTGTTCCACCCAGAGCTGGAGGACAGCAGACACTTCCCTGCAGAGCCGAGCTTACCTACAGCACCTCCAGCTACACAGCCACCAGGCTTCCCAGGTAAGAGATGAAAAGCAGATGCCATGAAGCAGCTTGGAATTGGAGGCCTGTGAAAGCAGAACGTCAAAAAGGAGAAAAAAAAAAAAAAAAAGAGAGAAGAAAAAATAAAAGAGGGTTTTATTTTTTTTGGAACAGCAGGCCTTAGGAAGAACGCTGAGAGCAGACATGCTCCTCAGAGCTTGCCTCCAGGCCTCCACCCCTCACTTGGTGCATCTCTAACACAACTGTCTGGATCCAACACGGGCTGCATGCTGGTGGAGGTGGTTTGCTGCAGCAGCTCCTGCACTCCCTGCAGGCTAAATGCATAGTGCAGACAGAGGACAGTCCCAGTAATAAGATGCATCCATGGAAGAGGAAATCAGGTTGTCCATGGATATAGCCTGAGGAGTTCAAGCATCAAAATGTCCCACCTCAGTTCACATACTCGGCTGTTTGAGGCTTCTTTGAACATCCTTGCCTTTAATTATGAGCCTTCCCATACTTCTGTCTTCTCCATGCACTGTGCTGTGACTCACAGCTTGGAGTCACAGGGATTCCCATGATTTACTGGGACTCTACCTACAGCCCCAGCAACAGGGCTCCAGCTGTGCACCACACTGGACAGACAGATTTCCTGCCTGTATGGCAAAGAGGCAAACAGGGCTGTGCTTTCTTTGACGACGTGGCTTGGATACAACTGGTATTAAAGTTTTTCTCAATGCTCTGCTGGTAATGCAAGCCATATGAACAAACTCATCTATTAAAGGTCTGAATGCTTTTTGTTCATCCCCAGAGCCTGTTGAACATCCCATGTTGGCAGCATGTCCCCATAGTCCCAAACACAATTTCTTTTCCTCATGACCCATCTGTGGCACAGGTCCCAAGCTGCCCGCAGCGCCTTGGGAGCCACACGACATAAAAGCAGATGCACACTCATCCAAACAGCAGTGACCAGGACATGAGCTGTGTTCTGGACTAAGCTGGCACTCACTGCTTCCAGCTTTGGATAATGAGAATCCCTCGTGAAGTACCATTTTGCCAGAGTTTGCCCAAGAACCGCATCCACGCCCCGCTCACCCATGACTGGACCGCTCGTGACAGGTTCCCATGTCCTGCAATTTCCCAGATGGAGATGTCTGGACCATTGATTATAACCTTTGATCTCTTCCCTTAACCACACTGCTTCAAAATAAGCTAAGAGGCAGAAATCCAAGCTATTTTCATTTCAGGCTTCAAAGAGGATGCTCAAAACTAAAGGGAACACTTAAGTAAAACATGTATAAACAGGGAGCATCTGGTATTTTCCCTGGCAGCACCAAGTCTTGAGATATGCAAGAAAAAAGTTACCAATAAAGGTAACAAAAAGGGTTTCTCTTTACTATTACACAGCAGTGTCTGGGCTGATTCTTGCTCTGAAATCCTATTCACTTCCATGACCTTAAACAAGAGGAAAGTCAACACAGTTCAGCCCATTCAAAGCTAACATCTCTGCTTCAAGTCCCAGTGGGCGTGCAGCGCTTTGGCAGAGCCTGTTGTGTGTTAACCTCCTTCCTTTATAAAGACAAAGCACCATGCAGCGTGATGCGCACCTGATCCTGCTGCTAGCATTTGTTTCTGCCTTTGCTTCTGTGCAGCTCTTTGTTCTCCTCTGCTCAGACAAAGGAGGCAGCAGCCCTCTGCTTCTCCAGGGATACGGATCCCCAGCAAGACATTGCAGCTTAATGGAAGTGTTCCTCTGGGTCAAGTGGCAGAGCCAACTGCTGCCTTCATGCAGTGATCTTCATCCCAGAAAGGAAGAGAATCAATTAGCAGCCCACAAGCAGGGAAGTCTCCTGGTGAGCAGCCACATTTGTCTTAAAGATGATACGCCACACTTGCTTCGAGCACAGCTTTTTGTGTACTTGGGCCAGTCCTCCACACCAAGCCCAGCAATAGCATCACTGAAACTTCTGGTCTTATCCAGGAGGTACCAGAAAACCTCAGAGAGAAGCTGGGGTCCCACTGGAGCATTTGCAGGAAAATAGACACTGTCAATGTAACAAAGCAGCCCTTAGTAACACCAGCTGCTGTACAAAGATGGACAGCAACATATCCACAGGAGAATTCCTTCTCTCCCTTCTGTCATATCCTGGATGATTTTTTAATTATTATTATTATGATCATTTTTAATACTGCTCCATCTTACTCCCCAGAGTTCCTATTTTCAGATATGAACGAGTGAAAAGATGCCTCTGTTCCTGGCTGCTTGGATTTCTGTTGAGCAAAGCTGTCCTGCAACCCAGTTCATCTTCTGAGAGACTGTTTGGAAGCATCTCAAAAGAAGATGCTCTGGCTTTGGTCAAGCCACCTAGAAATTCACTTGATGCCTAATTAACCTTATTAGAAAGCTACAGCAGCAATTCCTTACAATACCAGCAGCATTATTGCTTCATCTCCATCTTAATTAGCAGCAAAGAGTCTGGGCGCGTATCTGCAAACTAACTGGTGATTAGCTTATGCTATCAATATATTGTTCCGTCTTAGCCAGCCCCTTTGTTAAAAAAAGAATACAGTTTCATCCAGTGTAATTTCCAAACAGAACACTAAATCACTGAAGTCACCAAGCAGAACTTATTTTGCAATTAAGCCTTTCTATAACAAGGAGCCTTTGTTCCATTGCAGTAAGTCAGGAGATCAAAACGTGGCCTGCAGTGCTAAGCTTGGGTAACACCTAGGAAATATCAATACAGTTCTGACATTATCTTAATAAATAATGAACATGGTATAGATAAGGTGATTGTAGACACGGTGAGTCTACAGGTGTGTTAAGTACAACAAACCTGTGAGGTATGATTAAGGGATTTAAAGTCTGTTTGTTGCTCAAACAATTAACTCCATGGAGAAGAAGACAGCACACGTTTAGTAGCAGTGGTAAATACCAGCCTTTTGAGATGGCAACCATTGATACAGAACAAAATTGAAGCAGAAAGATGTTGAATAAAGTAACTTAAGATTGCCAGCCTAAACGAGGAAGACTGCTACAACCTCCTGCATGTGTCAACAAATTCCTAATTGTACAGTGGATTTTTGGAGTGAAGAAACCCTATGCTGATATTCCAGGAGACTGCAGCATTAAAATCATTTCACAGAAATGCTGTGCGACCATTTACATCCATTTATCAGCCCTTGTTAAGAAATGCCACTAATTTTAATGTTGCAAATGCATTGCAAAAATTTGCATCCTTGGCATAAGGCACACCGCCACGTTACGCTCAGTGCCTCAGAAGATGTATCTGCTCTTGCAAACCTGTGACTGTGTTTTTTGGTGTTTTTTTTTTTTGTGGGTTCCCATCCCCATCACCAGGGTGAGGAGGGATGCAAAGAGCAAAGGAAGACCAGAAACAGAGACAAGCAATGCTGGCTCGTGATGCGTTCATGATATGAGCCTTTATGCAGGTGGAAATATTTCCACAAGTACTTTCTGAAGCAGAACAGCTTCTGTATGGGCAGCCCAAACCCATGCAAGAGGAATACCTAGCACACTGAGAAACAGATGTGCTCCAAAAACCTAGCCTGCAATTCCAACCGATGCTGGTGAGTTAGCATTTCACACGGCAGCTACTGGTGCTCTTTTGTATGACTGCTGGTGGGTAAAATATTCATGCGGTGCATGGGAGACCCAAACCCAGTTCCTTTCAGAGAGATCCCCGAATGTGGCTCAAACAGCCACTCCGAGCTTCGCCTAGCTCTGTCCCCACTGGGGTCAGTGAATTCCCAAAAAAATGAAGGTGACACACACTAAGCCAACACTTCTATACTAGATCCCGCTTTATAAAAAATTAAATATTCCTCATTTTACTCTGCTTAAACCTTGCAATACTGAAATCACTTTGTCTGTCACTCAAGGTTCTGATGTTTTAGCCAGTGCCATTGAGCTGTGGGTGTTGGATTGCTCAAGTCCACCTGAGCTCTCTCCACCAACAGTTTCTGCTGCCAGCCTGCACTGTCGTTACATGCCCACCACCATTCCACACAGCTTTGTGCTCACAGAAGTGCCAGCTTTCAGGAAGGGCTCTGAATTCCCTGGAGCATCTACAGCTGGCCTCAGCCTCTTTGAGGATGTTTGCATTTATCTAGATTTAAAAAAATCATCAAATAATGGATTTGAACTGCAATGCTATCACACCTCTCCTTTCCTCTCAGTTTCCTCCCTTTTCCCCCTGCTTCCACCAAAGAGCAAGGAGAGGAGCCTCAACTTAGCTTCTATTTTTGTTAAAAACAGACATCAGTTTTGTTTCCACTAAAAATGGAAACCCAGACATGGGTTTAAGCAGTAACCAGTAAGTAAAGAAAGCCGCCTCTTGCCAGGAATTTGTGCTTCTTTAATAACTTCAAGAAAAGCAAAAATCTAATGATGAGCCAAAACATATTGTTTGGTCTCACATGGGATCTGATCAAACATCTAAAGGCAGTCAGATTCCAGGAAAGGAGAGCTTCCTCATTCTTAAGGAATATTACAAAATGTACAGAAGGAATGAATTTGTTTCAATCAAGTCCCTTATGATTTACCTCCTTGATCAATATAATCCAAGAGCTTTGAAATAGGCTGAGTATTCCAAGCATTCACCTGCAATCAATGGGAGACATAGGAAACCATTCAATTAAAAAATAATAAAGCATGCTATGTTTGGTATTTGTTTGCTTGAAAGTCAAAAGGGTTTTCAGATCTGTGTGTTTAGCCTATCTTCTGCAAAAGCTATACATTTCCCTCTTAGAGCTAAACCAAACCATATTCTTTTTTTTAATCATATGAATGAGCTCAAGGAATTTGTGAGCAACAGCCCTCCTCTTCCTTCCCAACTTACCCTGTGGCCTCTGACAAGGAGTGTGCGAGGGTTGAAGAAGACAGTTCTCGATCACATAAATGCTATTCAAAAGCAGGGGTATGTCATGTTCCCCTCGGCAATATACTATAAAATATACTATGTCAATACTATGACCATGTACTATGTCGGCCTGTAGGGGCAACATCTTGGTGGGATCAGTACTGGGGCCCATCTTGTTTACTATCTGTATTGATGACCCAGATGAGGGCACTGAGTGCACCCTCAGTAAGTTTGGCACCAAGCTGGGAGGTGGTGTGGATCTGCCTGAGGGTAGGAAGGCCCTTCAGAGGGATCTGGATAAGCTGGATCACTGGGCTAAGGTGAATGGGATGAGGTTCAACAACGCCAAGCGCTGGGTCCTGCATTTTGGCCACAACAACCCCATGCATTGCTATAGGCTTGGGGCTGAGCGGCTGGATGAGTGTGAGGAGGAAGGGACCTAGAGGTGTTGGTTGATGCTCAGCCGAACATGAGCCGACAGTGTGCCCAGGTGGCCAAGAGGGCCAATGGCATCCTGGCCTGCATTAGAAATGGTGTGGCCAGCAGGAGCAGGGAGGTGATCATCCCCTGTACTCAGCACTGGTGAGGCCGCACCTCGAATGCTGTGTTCAGTTTTGGGCCCCTCACTACAGGAAAGACATTGAGGCACTGGGACATGTCTAGAGAAGGGCAACGAAACTGGTGAGGGGTCTGGAGCACAAGTCTTATGAGGAGCGGCTGAGGGAGCTGGGATTGTTCAGTCTGGAGAAGAGGAGGCTCAGGGGAGACCTCACTGCACTGTACAGCTTCCTGAAGGGAGGCTGTGGTGAGGAGGGGTTTGGTCTCTTCTCCCAAGCAACAAACAGGACCAGGGAAATGACCACAAGTTGTACCGGAGGAGATTTAGATTGGACATAAGGAAGAACTTTTTCTCTCAGAGAGTGGTCAGGCACTGGAATGGCTGCCCAGGGAGGTGGTGGAGTCGCTGTCACTGGCAGTGTTCAAGCGGCGTTTGGACGAGGAGCTGTGAGATCTGGGTTAGTGCTTGTGGTCGTGATGGTAATGGGAGGACGGTTGGACTAGATGATCTTGTAGGTCTTTTCCAACCTGGTAATAATATGACTCCATGATTCTGTCATTCTCTGAAAGTCACCCTGAATACACAACTGCATGAAAGAATGGAGTCACCAATAAACAACCAGTGTGGAGCATGGGTATCAGATTCTGGCAAGAAGTAGTGAGCACAGTAATAGTGCTAGAAACAGCTGAAATTCTGGACAATCCATGCACAAGAAGCAAGAAGCACATATCCTGGGTGTAATTTCCCTGAGGATCCTAGATCATCAACCACTCTCCCTGGAAGAGCATCCTCCCCATGACAAAGATGGTCCCACAGCACAGGCTCCCACATCTAGGAGAGAAGACTTCCAGAATGATAAAGCCCACCATTTGCAATAGGTATATTTGGCCAAGATGGAAATCCACGCTCAGACCCAAAAGGCTCAGTTAATAAATAAGACATCCTTCCTCAACATCCCCAAGATGTTCCTTATTCCACACCTGGCATGTTGTGCGCAGCTCAAAAATGGAATGTTAGATATCCTATGGGGCTGATGAATCCAAGGACTCATTTCCACATGCAGGAAATAGCTCTAGTATTCTGCTGGTAACCTTGAGTAGTCTTTAAATCTTATCTTTTAAAGGAGGATTGTGGTAGCCTTTGTTGTTTAAACTTAATACTATGGAGGAAGAGATGGCCTCCCTCTAGGCAATCAGACCATGGGAATGGAGAAGATACTGTCTCCATGTTGAAAGGAAGCCATTCAAGCTTGTTTTGGCGGAGTCTTTAAACCTTCACTATCCCACACACTACAGTGCAGAAGTAGAGGGAGAAGCAAAGAACAGAAAGTTGAGATCAAGGCAAGAAATAGGCCTGTGAATTTGGAATACTTTTGCAGTCCTCAGATATTCTTGCTTCCCTGGGGATCAGTTATCCCCTTGCAGAGGAGCAGCTGTTCACCAAACCAAACTCAGCTGGGCCAGTGAGAGGTGGTCTCCCCCTCAGAAAGCTTTGGATGATAACCAGCAAGAACACTATTTGTAAGTACAGAGGACTACGCGTTCCCACAGGACTCATGGATGGCAGTGATGAGCCAGAAGGATGCATTTAACAGTTGCTTAACTCCTGGCACCCATTCATTTCCTTACAATAATGTCCAACACAAGCAGCCTTCAGATGTTGTGTAAATATTGTCAGTGCCCTGGCACAATTTCTTTTTTTTTCTTTTTTTTTTTTTTTCTTCCCACAATCTCCAAGAGTTTCATAAACACTAATTATATCTCCTGATCCCTCTAGATGAGCTATAAGCATTCCATACACCAGGAAACTAAGGCAAAGTGAGAATCCTTGCTTCCCATTGGCAGCAGTGGAGGAGGCTGCTATGAGAAAGTGACAACTTACCAGGAGCTAGTGACATTGTCAGCTCAGCTGTATTTCTAGGTTTCTTGATCAGCAGGATAGGAATTTCACGTTATGGACTTCTTAATGGCCATGCAATTTAAAATTCCAGCTTCCCGTAACACTGTAGGGATCTTCAGTGTCAGCATCTTGTCATAAGCCGTACCATCTGCTGAACACTTCCAACTGCTTATGGAGTTCCTAGAAAATGGATTCTATCCCCAACTCCCTAGATATGTACTGCAGATATCTTCAAAGTAGTAACAGCGCAACGAGTTCAGTCATGGCACAGCTCTCTCCTTTGCATTTTGCCCCAGCACGTAACTGCACAGGCTGAAACCATCACTTGAATCCACGTTTTCTTAAGGACTGTTCTGTCTATTCCTGTGCACTTGCCAGGCACGTTTTAGTGCCAGAAAATATCAAAAGAACCAAAAGTGCCACAGAAATGAGTTTGGAGTCAAGAAGAGTTTCCAGGTGAGTGCCACCTATGTGCAAAGCTTCATGATTAATGACTGATTTGCAACATAGGAGCAATAATCCCCAGCGCTAAAGGTACGTTCAACTAGAAGTCACTCAGGTGCAGAGCACTCCTCTGTTTCCCATCATCTGCCACTGAATCTGTAGCTACATCTTTTGTAAGGAATGATGGGTGCTGAGATGAACTGTGAGATTAAACTCTAGAGCATTTTGCGGAAGACAGATGGACACGATATCCCTGGCAAAGGCAGTGGGGCCTTGAGTCTTACTGTTTTCTCATCACCTAGAAGAGAATAGTTCAGCAGTTCCAGACAGGTGGGACATGACCAGATCTTTCTTTTCCCTGTAGTGCCAAGGATATGCAGGGTGCCCTGCAAAGCCTCCACATTATAGAATCATAGAATTGTAGAATGGCCTGGGTTGAAAAGCACCACAACAATCATCTGGTTCCAACCTCCTGCTGTGTGCAGGTCGCCAACCAGCAGCCCAGGCTGCCCAGAGCCACATCCAGCCTGGCCTTGAATGCCTGCAGGGATGGGGCATCCACAGCCTCCTTGGCAACCTGTGCCAGTGCCTCACCACACTCTGGGTGAAAAACTTCCTCCTAATATCCAACCTAAACCTCCTCTGTCTCAGTTTCAAACCATTCCCCCTTGTCCTCTCACTGTCCACCCTCACAAACAGCCGTTCCCCTTCCTGTTTATATGCTCCCTTCAAAGGCAGCAATGAGTTCTCCCCAGAGCTCATAGCAGAGCTGCTCCAGCCCTCTGCTCATCTCAGTGCCTCCTCTGGACCCACTCTAAGAGCTCCACGTCCTTCCTGTGCTGGGGGCCCCAGGCCTGGACGCAGCGCTGCAGATGGGGCCTCACAAGAGCCGAGCAGAGGGGGACGATCACCTCCCTGTCCCTGCTGGCTGCCCCTTTTTCATGCAGCCCAGAACACAGCTGGCCTTCCGGGCTGCAGGCGCACACTGCTGCCTCATGGCCAGCTTCTCGTCCACCAGGACCCCAAGTCCCTCTCTGCAGGGCTGCTCCCAAGGAGATCTTTCCCCAGTATGTATAAATACCTGGGATCTCCCTACACTGTAGTGTTGGGCTCTGCATTTTAAAGCAAAAATTACCTGAAAGAGAGCTTGGGTTAGAACTTCAAATATTTTTTTCTCGACTGAAGAACCTAACTACTGGTTTTTGCTAAGACCTGACAACTTCACAACAGTTACCCATTCACAATGTTATCCATCCCTGTCTTTGACAATAGAATAGTAACAAGTTGCCATTGATGGAGAACATAGCCACAGCTCACATCTCTCACAGGTGAACCCTAGTGCCAGCACTGCTGCATTTTAAACCAGCACTCTGAGAAAGTGCTCCTTTCAGGTTGAAATGGAGCCCATGCAATGAAAACTTTCTACCAACCTGCAGGAAGGCTGGGATGTCACCCAGGCCCTGCTGTGAAAATAGCCTACCATACACCTTAACAGCTCCAAAGAAAATTTGATCTCATCCGAAGCTCCACATCTGAGCTAATTGCTTTAGCTCTAAGGAAAATGCAATGAGATCCTAGATTTAATACCAACTCACTTGCTCATTTTCAGTCCCGATCCATTTTCCCCTGGGATCCATGTTCAGAGGAGCTGAAGCTTCCCAGCACCAGCAGCCACAAAGCAGATGTGGCTGTGCCACCAGGGACTCAGAACAAGCCTGTACAAGAAGGCCAGCAGCTCGTTCTCATGGTCTGGGACAGCTAGGAGTATTTGGCAGGAATCCTCACTTTCCTTTGCCCATTGCACAGCCACAGACGTGGACTCTGCACCACTCCAGTCACATTTCCTACCGGGTCTGAATCTTAGCCCTTCCTCCTCTTCACAATGGAAAAACCCATTCCAATGGGAAGGGTTATCATTTATGGCCCTGCAGTGCCAGACAGAGACACGAGTCTGCCAGAGCTGATCATCCGTCAGGGTTCTGTGCCCTCTGGAGAAGGGAACATCCCCCATTACTTAGAGGTAAAATACTTTGCCATGAAGCACACCTGATTCAGCCAATCCAGTGACTTTTAAATATATTCTAAAGCAACAAAGAGGAATATTTAATAGAGGTGAAACACTACATTCCCCATAATTCAACCTTTACAGAGAGTTCTTAAGCTGACATAAACTTCTTTACCAGAACACATCACAGCCAATATTACATTTAAAATAGGCACATCTAAAAGCAAGAGGCTAAGCAACTCCGTTTTCATTGAGAAGCAAGCTGACAGCAGTTTAATTTCCTGCTTTCACTGATTTGAGCATCAAATTCTACAAAGATGAGCCATGCTCTGACATGAAAGCAGCAGGATTTGGGGGCATAGGTTGTGCTTTGACTGTGCTTGGCACAAAACACATTGCTCTTCAGCAGCACCAGAAAGACGTTAAGACCAAGAAGTCAGGACAGTTTGCATCAGATCCATCTCAGGATGTATCCCTGAAGATAGAACGTGCATTCTGGACTTTTTATTGGTTGCTTTATGGTCAGTTGGAGAACCAAGCATTTTGCTGCTGCTCCCAGCATTACTCTAAAATAAAGCAGACTCTGCCAACTCAGCAGACAAATTTTGGCTAAGATCAGGAAGAGACATGCGCATGCCAGTCTGTTTTGTAATTGGAGTACTTTATTGCATTACACCTCATGCACGGATTAGACTCCTAAAGTCCATGTTCAGACAGTTAGCAAGCCCCATGTTATTTGTGGCACACATTGTACATACCTTCAATCATGTATTTTACTCCATGCACCAGCATTAGCAGAATTTTGGAAAAGGCACTAACAGGAAGGAAGCAAATCCTATTGCACTATTACACAACAATGCAGCATGGCCCAGAGATCCAGCCACTGCAGGAAAAAGGAGTTTTCCACAGTTGCAAGAACATTAGCTCTTTCAGTGCTAGCAACACAAATGTTCTGAAAAATCCCACTGCAGCTTCAGCGTCTACCTGACACTTCATGACATTATTACACATTCCCTTGCTTCATCCTTTGCTCTCTGCAAACAGCAGTACTCAGTGTGTGAGGCTGGCATGCCAGCTGAGGCATCCCTGTCACAAGAACTGCACTGGGGCACAGCTGGGATGGAAGCCATAGAATCCTGGAATCACAGAATGGCTTAGGTTGGAAAGGACCTTCAAGATCATTGAGCCTCAGCCACCCTACTGTGTGCAGGGCTGTCCTGGTACAAAGCTTTCAAGTGAGCAGAGGATGTTGTACACCTGCTGCTATTTTCCTCTCTGAAAATGCAAACAACCATACAGACCTCCATCTTCAGAACAGTTTGAAATGCTCTTTACCTGCCTGCCCTGTGACATGTGGCTTGTAGCACCATACAGACCTCAAAAGCCTCACCACCATTGTAAATTAACTAATCTCAAGGAGGGCAGAGCACACCAAAACAACGAGTACTCTAAGCAGAAGTGCTACCTCCAGGGAAGTTATCTTGCCTACTTCTCCTGCCTCCTCCATCTTACCCTTTATAAAACTCAAGTTCAAGTCCCAACAGGCACCGCTTTTCATGCTGGGAGATGCACAAAGAGGCAGGGCACATGTGCTACTGAGCTGGAGCTGCTTGCTGCCTCATCTCCTCCCACTCCTGTACCTCCCTGCACCTCTGTTCACCTCAATTTCCAGGACACAAACTTTATGAAGATTAATGTGCACCCTCTAAACGTGTCCCATAACCTATTTGTAGAAAAGTCTCACCTGATTTCAATATTAAAGGATTATTTTTCCCTACCTGAAGCGCATGGAGTTTAAACACTGCTCAGCAAATAGCTCTGTGCTCATGTTCCATTGAGTCATAAAAAGCACAGCTAGCTCCAATTATAAAATGGCACCATTTTGATTTTCCTGTTTTCTTCTCCCCTACAAGCAGCTGGATGTGCAAAGTCACTCTGGGTACAAATAGTTGGCCTTAGATGTGGAGTATTCACAGGCTGCAAAGGTGACTTTTTGGAAAGCAGTAGTCTGCTTGAACAAGATAAACATCAATACCACTCTGTTAGCCACTGCCTTTGACAAGCATTTTGTTTATGACAACTGGATCATGAGCATCCACAACCTACTCCAAACACAGCCAATATTGCTCAGACTCAGAAATCCAGAGCAGACTCAGACATTTCTCAGCAGATAGCCCAGGTGGAAAAAAAAGACAAGGCAGGCAATCCAGTTATCAGCCAGGCTGTGTATAATCCATTATATGAAATAAATTCCCACTTGTCTAAGGAGCGAGCATAAGTCATTCTTGCACTGGTCCTAAAGGCAAAGCAACGCAATCTGCCCTTGCTAGGGCTACTGAGAGGATGAGGTACACCAATTTCTCACCCTTACGTAGTTGGTGGCACCATCTTTAGGGTTGTCTTTCTACTTCAGCATCATTTTGGGACTTGCAGGGGGTAAAAAACTCGACCATAAGTGTGTCCTGGCCTTGCCTTCCCACACTTCCTCTTCAATCCATTTTCAACACTGCAGGACTGAAGCACAGGAGGGTAATTTCCTAGAGTTTTCCTTTCTTTACTTACTTTACTTACTTTACTTACACATCTCCTTGCCCTGAAGGTCCTTGTCTCTCCGGCCAATATGCCGTGACACAGCACTGGGATTGACTGGTAGTCCTTTTTTTCTTCTTGGAGGGGCGGTGTTTTGTGCTTTCCATAACTCCCAGCTATGGAACAATCCTGCATCTAGCCACAGGAAAAAAACCAGCTCTTGAAATCAGCAAACACCTTGTGATTTAGGACATGAAGCCTTGTTTAACAAACACTGTACAGCATACACAGCAGCCCTGAGAGCACCTTTTGGGAATATGCCAAATTCATATTTCTGTCATTTTCCTCATCTTATGTGTCCGTATATCCATTTATACTCATTTCATTAGCAAATCGCCCCGTCTATTTACTCAGCTATTTGTCAGTGTGGCTGTCACTTTAATTACCTCTGTCTACATGGATTGCTATTATTTATCTGTCTTGTTAGCAGTGCACCATCCACCAAACACATTCTTTCCTCAACTATAAGCACTGATGTTATCTGTGAGCTTGACCTGGAGAGCAAAGCTCTTAGGAAGACGTTTCAGAGCACAGATTTGAGAATTTGACTGTCTCATTAAGAGCTCACATTGATGGCACTCAAGGAAAGATGGAGTCTTTGCTGTTTCTCTGGACAAAGGAGTCTTACACCATGACATCACCTATCTCTAACAGGAATGCTGGGCACATAGACATAGTAATAGGGCTGGCACAGCTGGCTAAGCCATCTGCAATCTGCAGATACATATCTGAAGTGACATGAATGATTGTAAAGCACTGAAAACATGTTAGATTAGATTTGCCTCCTCCTGCACGTCCCTCTTGCTGTGCTTTTATTCCACATCTCGGTAGGCACGGTTCACACTGCAAGGATGCCCCTTCCCTATAAGGTATGCGAATGAAGTGCCAATCATATCCTGCATCTCATCATACCCGTGCTAGCTCTGCCTTCACCTTTTCCCTGCCTATTCTACCCAATTCCTTTCTGTGATTTCTGAAATCATACAGGTTTCTTCCTTGACCAAGAATGTTTTTCACCCTAGTGTCTTTCCTTTTTATTTTCAAAGTGGAAAAGAAAGCCAAATGCCACTTGAATTTACCCACCTCTCCTACCCCACAGCATTCCATTGGATTCAACAAGAAAAAGAAAAGCTCCTTTAGGTAATAAGTGCACTGAGGGACCTCCTTGCACACATCTACTTCTCTGCTGCCTGTCTCCCATGGTAGGAGCAAGATTAAGATCCCCTGTATTCCCTGTATGCAGAGGCCAGCAGCATCAAACCTGCCCATTTGGTTCAGGATGCCAGTAATGGAAAATCCCATTCCTCTCTCCAGGGAAGTGTCTCCTTCCCATTCAGCACCTCCAGCAGAGTTCATGTGTGCCAGTACAGGGTGCTCAGTAGACAAGTTGCACATCCACACAAATTATTCAGCAAAATTTTCTTTGAAAGGTAAATCCATGATTGTTCTGCCTACCTGTGGTGCTTTTCTTTGCTTACTCCCCTATCAGTGAGGGCTAATATAGATCTGCTGGCCAACACCTTGGGCACCGGCTAGTGATCTGCCAGTAGGAAGAGCATAGATCACTCCAGTTGTTTTCAGGCTACATCTCAGCTCCTGCACACAGCTTACATCCATGGAACTGCACGCAGCCAGCTGGTGAGCTCCACACCACTTCAGACCTCACTGTAATCCACTTGGAAGCAAACACCTATGCCAAAACCAGTGCCTTTGACTCCCTGAATTACAACCTATCAGCCAGACCCCTTAAGCACAGCTGTAACAATCAGACTGAAGGTCCACAAAGACAAGCATCCCACTCCAGCCAGGGCAATATCCCACACCCAGGGGCTATGCTGGGGCCCACACATCTTTCCCAACGTTTTCCCAGCCTCCAGCTGTCTGTGGTTGCAGTCTTTCAGAGCTCCCATGTGCCTCCATCTCAGATGTTTCAGCACAGACCTATCTGCTGAAGCTGAATTATTCCACCTACATTTTCTTGGTAGCAACACCAGCTGGATCGCTGCCCACCCCACAGCACCCACAGCTTCCACACCAGCCTTGGGCTTGTCCAGTTCTCCTGTGGGCTGAACCCCACTTTGCAAGCACTGTTTCCTTTTGCCAGGCTATTCCCCAGCCAGTTCTGTATTCCCAGCACAGCCCTAGGCAGAGAGGTCAGCATGGGACCCCTTCAGCTACTGCTGATGATGGCGCAACAGCTCTTTAAAACTCAACAGGTGTTGACATCAAATCTCTCTCTGTGATCTTCGGGAGAGAAATGCCTAAAACAGAAGGACTCTTGGAAATACCGTCCTCTTCACAAGCCCATCCAGCCCCCCAGGAGAAGCCTAAGGGTTCGGTAGGGAGACCAAAGGCCACAGGAACCCGTCTGTCATGGGGAAGGAGCTGCCGAGATCAAGGGCACAGTCAGTATCTGAGGTCCTTAAGAAGGTGGGAAATTTTCTCAGAGAAAGAAATGCTAAGCATGAGCTTTAAGCTATGGAGAAGTGACAATCCTCTCTTCAAGGCAGGCAGAGGATTTCACGTGATCTCTCCCTGAGAAGTAAATGCATGGGTGGAGGCTGAGAAAGAAAACCCTCAACCTTGGAACAGTGGAGTACTGCCAGTTGTGATGGGTTTGCGATAAGCTAAAAAACATCCATAAGCATTCAACTTCAAAAGCAGGGAAAGAAGGAGGGGAGCAGAGCAGAGTAAGTCGCCTGGGGCATCCAATTTTCAGTCAGCACAAGGCAGCTATTTTTAGCAAACCCACATTTACCCACAGGAGCACCAGGGCTGGAAAGGAATTCTTCATCTTAGTGGTCCCCTCCACACACTTTGGAGGTGACATACCCACCAGTGCAGCCACTCTGCCTCTACCCTATGGAAAGTTATCTGCAATGCATTCCCCCAAACCAAAAAACATGGAGACAAAAGGCTTTGGCACAAAAAAAAAAAAATGAAGTTGCAGACAAGCTTCTGGCCAGGCCTCCATTTTGCTCTGCATGCCAGACTCCTGCCCACCTTCCATCTCCCATGGTAGTTTGCATTAGCTTGTGGGAAAACCAACCAGAATACCCACTGGAGACCTACAGCGCTGGTCTGCCATGGGACATGCAGACCAGGTGGGAAATTTGCTCATGAAAATCAAGCATATGCACCTGAACTGCAACATTTGTGCTGGTTGTTTGGGGGGCTGGGAAGTGGATGAGTCTAAACAGATCCAAACAGTTGTACTCCAACCCTCAGAGCATTCAATGTTTGCAGACTCCAAAGGTTCCAACCTAAAAGCACACACAAAGACAGACAAACAGTTGTCTACAGCAGAAGGCTTTTGGAAGGAGCATGATTTGATTTGGAGGTTGAGATGCAGCACTTTATCCTTTGCTTTGTTTTATTTCCAGCTCAAAAGGACACGCTATTATCAAATCAAAAAGTAGTAAAAGATGAAGCCATGCAATCCATGCCACTATGCTCATTTTCCAGATGTCTGAATGCAACCAAGGAGAGACCTGTAGGACACAGCTGGACTGCACTGAAGCAGTAATGCTCATGAGCACCCACAGTCCCAGTGGCACAGATGCACCATTTCACAGTCTGGCCACTCCCTTCCTCCTCCCCAGACCATCACCAGAGAGCATTCAGAAGAGCATTGCCGCTCTTCCTGGCCAGTGATGGAGAGCAAAAAGTATGCTGCAAGTGCACTTTCACTCCAAAGATTCAAATCACTCTTATGTACTGAAAAATGTACACGAAATTTGGCCAACAGTCCCTTTCTTCTCCCTCACACTTAAATGTCCCCAAAATACAAACATATTTCCAGAAATGAACGCTGACCTTGAAGGCTGCATTGCCAACCCTTCAATTTCTGCTAAAGTCAGCAGAAATCCCACCAGAGCCAGCAGAGCTGCATTCCACACTCCAAAACCAAAACCAATTGATAAGGTTTTGCATCCTGATTGCCAACAGATTCTCAAATCCCCAGACCTCTGTACCAAGAGATCGCAGTCACAAGGATGCTGACAAGGCTCTCAGTGTGTCTATGAAACATATATGTGAGTCTAGTAGCATGATGAGCAGTTCATGAGAGCTACTAGCCCCAGATGTTTGAGGTCAGAGACACCAGCTGGGAGGAGAGCTTATCTAAGAGCTAAGTTGCTCTCTCTGCAACAGTTTGGACTTTTCCTTTCTCTGCAACAGAATAACCAATTCCACTAACACACCTCCCTCTCTGCAGTGTCCCTTCCATCACGGAGGAACAAGACCTTTTCTCCCCCTCCAAGTGACCAGAGAAACAACCATCAGAAGTTCCTCCCTGTATGAACATTTTAAGATGGCAAAGAGAAAACTCTTGTTAGAAGCTTGGCAGCATCCCTTTAAATGAGTGTTGTGGTTTCAGCTCAGCATTTTCTTGTTTGCATGCTAGACACACACTTGGATGGCATCATGTTTCCCAGCTGAACCCAACCACATCCCTGCACCTGCATAGCTAGCAGCAACATGAGAAGTCTTCAGAACGCAATTCAGATAGGGATCTCTCCAAGCAGCTTTATTGATGTTAATGGAGTTACTTGGGATTTACACTCACGTAAATCAGAGCACAGGTGGATGATAAATTTTTGCAACTGGCAACAATATAGGGAAGGCCAATTTCACCCCTGGTGTAATGCTACTCATGTCAAAAGCCATGCATCAAGAAGCAGCTGTGTTCATCACACACCACCTTAATCAGGCAAATCAGCTCTTTGCAAATAAACCCATACATTCACACAGCATTCCACGCTAGCTCCAGCAGAGATGCACAGGTCCAGGGCTCTGCCCAAAGGGATTGTGTTGCAAGTTTGTTGCTCTTAACATTCTGCCTTAAAATAACATGTTTAGCAGACTTGGACATGCAGTAGAGAACCAACATTTGCACATAGTTGTCTCACCCTTTGCAATGATGTCACCTCCAGACATGAATCATTTTGCACTAACAGCTGTATTTGAAGCCACAGCAGAAGCTTCTGGGGGAGGCATAACCTTACCTGGCCTCCAAAAGAAGCTTATTGACAGTCTGACATGCAAGCACAGCAGCTGGTAAGAGCTTTCCACCTGACAGACCAACAAGGATGAGCAGGGAGCTGTGGCATTCCTGTGCACACCACTTCCCCTCTTGCTGCCACAGCTGACTGGGAAACAGTTCCTCGCATTTCAGGCCTTTGCTTTCTCACATTAGAGCTGGCAACCCACTTGCCTGGAGTCTTTGAAAACCTGACAAGTCACTCAGCAGCAGCATCTTCTTTGGTTTCATAGGGGCCTATAATAAGAACCCAGCTTCACTGGACCTTTGAACAGAGCAGCAAGAAAATCAGCTCACAGCAGGGACCGTTAGTACCCAAGGGGAGTTGAGCAACAGTTGGCTAATGTCCTCAGAAAGACCAGTTGTTGGGGAACCCTGAGGGTAACGATGACCTTGGCAGCACAGTCCAGAAGCAATGAAGGTCAAGTAGACAGGAGAGATGGTAAATGGGCCAACTGCATCTTCCTGCCCTGGACACAAGTCTGAGCCTAGCAGCAGGAGTTAGGACTATGAGAGTCAGATGTAATCAAGCAGGCCCTTACTAATTGGGACAGCTGGAAACACATGTAGGAGCACATTACAGACAAGGCTTTCTACAGAGGTCTTCACCTGTCCATCCATCCAAACACCGACGGATTCATGGGCAGGTGGCTGCAGGTGGGCTCTCCTCCCCGCCCTGCCTGGCAACCAGGATGTATCTGCTCCTCAGGGCTTAACCATCCACACCATTAACTGTTGGCCACCCTGCCATGACTGATCTCAGTTTACAATCCAGAAAGTAGTAGGGAAAAGAATCTTATCGAAAGGATGATCCTCACAGCATGAGATCTGTGTATCCAGTTGATTCAGGACATTTAATCCTGGCCTTTGCAATTCCACACTTGGGCTCAGATCGTGATTTGCTTAAAGCCATGAGAATTCCCTTCTCCTCAAAAAAAAAAAAAAAAAAATCCAGTTGTAAAGTTTGACAAGAAAGGAAAACCAGGAGCTCGTGCTACACTTTTACATTATGATTCAGGAGCTAACGATCAGCCAGTTGGCAATTTTCCATCTGCAGTATCTCCATGCCTCTGAATGCCAAGGCAAATACTTCATTTTACCTAATAAAACTTTGCATTCAGCTGAACAGATTTGTTCTTATGCTGACGCTACAGGCCCAGGACGATCAGGTTCCGCAAGAACCTCTTGGTATTTTTGGGGGGCTGACTACTGCAAAAGCACTGGAATGGAGAACTGTTGCAGCATCACTGTTCTATTTGGAGAAAAGAACAGTTTGGGGCCCAGACACTTTTTTCAAAGAGGGAAAATCAATGTATTGCAGTAGAGGCCAAGCCAGCAAGCAGGAGCCATAAAGCATTAGTCACTCCCAAACCAGCCAGAGGAAATACCCAGTTCATAAACTGCAAGTACCCCCACTAGATGAGGCTCCCATCCCCTACCATTCTGGGTCACTGACTCCAACACTAAGACCCAGGCTTTGCTGAGACCCTTTCTAGTCCGAGGAGTTGAGAATTTCCCTCGCCTTTTAGATCTAAGGCAAACTGAGCTCAGCCTCTCCGCAGTGCCCTCTATGCTTTGGAAACGATCCAATATCCTCCAAATTCAGAAGTTTTCCATTGGTTTCAGTAAGTTCTGGAGAAGGGCCTTCAAGATGTGTTTGTGCTTTTATTTTTCCTGCAGTTTGGAAGAAGTCAGAACCACTTTGCCTGCGCTTTTACAGGAGGCAGATGGTGAGAGGTTAAATAACCAGACAACATAGCCAAACCCAGGGGAGTCCAAAGAAACCCCTATTTGAAGGCTTCTGTGCCAAGTTATTGCTTACAACATTCTTTTTCAGGAAAGGGCTGTCTGTTAAGCCAGAAGGTCCTTTCCACTCTATCTAATGATCAAGTATCTTTTACAAGAAGGCTCAGGCACACCAACCAGGTGTACAAACTATTTTAACAACAAGTTCATGGGGAAGAAAAAAAAAAAAAAGGGTAACAAACAAACTGTGATCCACTGCAGAAGCATCAAGGAAGAAAATTGTTGGGCTTGCAAATAGGTGTCAGTCTTTCTTCACTCATAGCCTTCAGGAATGCGGTCATCTTGAGCCCGCTGTTAGCTGAAGATTGGACACAGATCTGAGGTAAGTCAGTCAAGATGATTTCCTGCCTCAGCAGGAAACATGAACACCTCATAACATCCCAGAACCCTTTCAGAATCCATAGCAATATAGGGCAGAAAACCAAACAGCAGAGAGCAGGCAGAATTTTGGGAGCCTCAAAGAAATGATGCCCACAAGCCGGAAAAATAGTAATGCTTTTCATCTACCTCAACTCCTCAACTTCTTTTTTTCCCAAGAGAATAACTCTCAAGGAACCAATCACACAGTCTCAAAAGCAGCAACTGATTTCTGGTGCATTCACAGGGTTAACCTCAAAGTCCCTTTGGAAAACTGATTTTAGAGTCAGCATTCAGCTGACTTGGTAGGACAACTCAGAGCCTTTATAAGCATCTCACACTGAATGACTTCAGCAATCTTGAACAAAATATGATAAAATGCCAGGCAAGAGATCATCTCATAATTCTTTATCAAATGCTGGATCCTCTTTCCTGAATCACAGATGGGACCTCAAGACAGGATACCAGAGATAGTTACCAGCAAGATCTTGCCTATGTCTTCCTTCACCTTCTATTCAGGTTCACACACTCTTCAGTGTAACAGGGAGAGATTTAGAAGAACTTTCTCTAAGAGTTACAGGCCACTTGAAAAACCTGCCCTAACACAAGTCTATTATTGTACGCCCTGTTTACTTAAATTCATTCCACAGCCTGGGAGACTTTGCACAAGTAAATTTACAGCTTGAGTTAATAGAGCAAAATGTAAAACTGCTGGCTTTTGGCTGAGGTTGCGAGCGTAAGACAGGCACAGGTTGTGACTGGGGGTGTTTTCACAGGGCCACTGACACAGAATGTGTTTTCAGGGAGTATTTATTTTAAATAAGGAAAGTTTATACAGCTTGAGAAAATTATTGGGAAGGAAATTAAATCTTGTTCTGTTGCTCTTCCGTCTCACCTTGACACTTGCTGTTCTCCTCCCTCCCTCAGGGCTTGGTTAGGGCAGGTTTCACTTGCAGAAAATTACCTTCCCCATGCATACTGATTTACAACCAGCCCACGGACTGGCCTTCTACATTCATTTCAAGGGAGAAGTGGGCAAACAAGACTCATTTCTCTCCTACCTCGACCTCAGGTTGCAGTTCAGGAGGACAGGGATATGTGGCATTAGGTGGAGATTGCATCCTTCCCTGTGAGCAATCTGCGAAGAGACGGGTGATCCAGGCAAAACTACCCTCAGTTAAGGTGATGGGAAGGGAGCAGCTCTATTAGAGCTCCTCTAGAAGCAGGGCCAATGCTACCCCAGCTTGGGAGCAGCACAGCTGGCAGGGGTTGGCATCCCTCCTTCAGCCCAGACGCAGCACCAGCATGGCCTCTTCATCCCCTGCCCCATACCTCCCCTCTCTGCTGAGCCAGACAAGAAACATCAGCACCAGCTGCACAAGCAGCCATGCAGCAGGGCCCTTTGGTGCAGCTGAGCTTGTATTTACAGGCTATTTTATTATTTTCCACCTTAGCAAGAGTTTCCTCTCCACCTCACGGTGATATAACCAAAGGCTCCCAGCAGAGACTTGGGCACTGAGTCCAATTGCTTTCACAATGACTCTATAGGGTGGGAATGACACAGAATATAAGGCCATAAGAAACCATCTGAGGCAACACCACCCCTGTTTCCTCCAGGCACACAGTTCTCCATCCCCAAAGTCCCACAGAACACCCACTTGCCCCTCCTGCATCCAACATGCTCACCACAGAACGCTCAGTTCCCCACATCCACACAGGGATCCCAGTCTACCACCACAGGCACCTGAATCAGCAGCAACCAGCCTAACAAGGTTAGTGAGCAAAAACCTCTCAACAGAGCACTGATAGGTTTGCTTGTCTACTCCCATGAAGCGAATCAGTGGTGTGAGCTCAAGTTCTGCAGCAGGACCTGCATCCTGCAGAGCAGGTTCAGCTCGACTCAGAATGCTCAGAAATAATTACTGCACTTTTCTGCCTTTCACCTTCCAGAATTTCCTCCTACTGCAGTTAAAAACCCTGGCTGAGATCTGCAGCAGGTGTCAGGCAGTGCCTTTCCATTCCCATCAACACAACAGCAGCAAGATTGACTAGGCAGCTACTTGCTGTGGTTCAATGGAACTAAAGGAGTAAAATCCAAACACTTCGGCTTCCTTGGTTCTCCAGCCCCAAAGGGCCTAATATCAGGGTTCACTTTACTTGTCACAAAGGAAGTTTATACCAGGAACATCTGCCTTTTTTTTTTTTTTTTTTTTTTTTAAGAATTGTCTGTAGAAACTGAGATGAAAACAAAAGCTTTGTATTGGTATTTGAGTGCCAATAGGAATAAGATGAAGATTATCTGGTAAAAAGCTTCTGGCTACAGAAGAAGGCATCTCAGGCTTGCCTATCTCTTTCTGGGCCATGCTTTGCTGAATTTATCCATGGTTACGCAGAGCCTCTTTTCCTAGCAAGTGTTATTTCAGCTCACAGTTATATTGAGAGCAAAAAAAGGAGATATTTGCCCCAAAACATCCCAAACTGAGTGAGTCACAGCGGTTCACACAGAGGATGGAATTTCATAGGAGGAAAACAATATATCTCACACTAAAAGGACCTGTACTCTGTCTTGGGGTTTTTCCACTGCCAGCTAATGGCCCCATGTGAAACAGCAGCTTGTCCTGTGGTTTATGTCTGAGGACAGGTTGGTGTTATAGAGCAAGAGGTCTTGTGGGGAAGCCCTCATTCTTTCTCTGACCAACTCATAAATCAAACCACTCTTACAAGCACCATTACCCCCTCCTGTGCACCATTATTCTTTGCTGGCATCAGGCAGGCACAGCAGACAGCACGTAAGTTCTTTTGAGGGCTTTATGGTGTGTCTTTCAGCAAGGAAAGTCAATTCAAGGAATCTTGGTCTTTCCACATTTGTCATTTCTCTGGAAGACAGGAGGCAGCAGTCTCAAACAATAGATTACAGGTTTTTTCAGAGCACTTGAAACCCAATGAGTAATTAACCCCGACACCCTTAGGTGTTATTAAACCCACTAAACATGGGAGGAAACCTAGAAAGGAAGCCAGACAAACCCTTGGATTCATACCAGTTTGCCTTGAGGGGCAAAGCCTGGCGTGGAAGAGTAGCGCGGCTTCCCCGGGGCCCCATGAGAAGTCCATATCAGAGGGAAGAAGATGCAACTTCCCTGTCTGCAAGAGCAGGTACTTCCCCAGCCTGCAGCGAGGTGCGGGCAGGGATGGAGCCCCAGCAGCCCTGAGGGGAGCCTGCCCTGCAGCCTTCCCCAGCAGCACTCGCTCATCCTGCAGCACTGCAAAGCCTCCAAGATCTCATTTTCAAGCAGACTTCGGTGTCGGCACGTCCCATAAAGCTGGCCTTGTGACAAAGAGACAGCATGTTCCCTCCCCATGCTTTCCCTCTTAAGTGAGGCATACAGCAGCCAGCTCTTCCCAAAGGCCTATCAGGCTGGGCTCAGCAGTATGCTCCATGGCAGGGCCCATTCCCTGTTTTACACCTCCCCAGGTTACTGATTTTCTTTATCTCTCCATCACCACTGCAGCTCCATTCATTAAAACCTCCACAAGAACTCATCATCACCAGAGAGAATGGCTCCATTGTCGCCATTCAGAGCTTCCTGGTCTGCAGAGACCCAGGACTGAAGCATGGGCCAAGGGCACTTCCCTAACCCCAGAAAAAGCCATTTTCTGTCTTAGAAATGACCTGGAATTATACAGGGACCTAAATATCAACTGGGATCCTGTTTCCAGTTGGACTAGCCAGAACACAGGATGTGTTGCATCCCTCTGCAAGGCCAGCTTCCAACACAGCCCTGCACAACATAAAAAGCAGAAGGGAAAGACACTTTACTTTGCCATCTCAGCCGCAAGATAATCCCTGGAAGCTCAGCCCTGTGCCCAAGTGCCATCATTCAGGCCAGCAGACACCACAGGCCCATTCATCACAAGGCTGCACACGTCATTAACCCTCATACAGGACTTCACACATTGGCTGGTTTGGTTTGGGATGGAGGGAGCTGCTTGTAGTTTACCCAGAACTCCAAGGAACCTGGCTAGTTCTCCAACCTACCTTGGTCTTTGGCACCTGGGAATGCTATCTCCACACAGGACACAGAGACAGCATCACCAGGCAGTCATTCCTTTCCGATGGGTGCCCAGATAGGACACGGTGCTACAACAGGAGCTTGCACCGCTCCTCTGGGCAGGCTCCACACCTGCATGCTCCTGTGATGCAACGCCCAGCAGAAGGTGCCGCAAGAGATAAGGCTGTGTGGGAGCCCTCAGCCTTCCTCTTGTTCTTTCCCACCGCTCGTGTTTCAGCAATTGGGCTGCGCCAGCCCCAGCCCTTCCCAAAACAGAGAGATGAGAGGAGCTGCAGCCCCAAGGCAAGGCCAGGTGCCTGCTGGAGGCTGCCCTCCCTCAGTCCCTTGGGCCTCACAGCCTCAACGGGCTTCTTCCTGGGGCCATCTAGTGGCATATTTTAATATGGTTCTTTAAAACATGAGTGCATTCACCTGCGGTTTATGCAAACGTGTCTCTGAGAGCCTGATGTGCATCCTTGTGCCTCTGGGAGCAAACCAGGCTGTGCGGCACAGCTGACAGCTCTGGCAGCATCCCGGAGCCCCTCTGGCAGGCCAGGAGCAGCACATACTCCCACTTCTTTACTTCGATCTATGCAGACAGAGCGTGTGAGGCTTCTTCATCCAAGAGATGCTCTCACCAAGGTACCAGGCTGGTTGACAAATCTTTCTGGGCCGCTGAGTCCAGCACCTCACATCCAAGGCAGTAGTGCTAGTACTCACTCCAAGGTCCTTCATAGTTAGAGATGAACACTTTTGACTCAGGGTCTCTACATCCATTCTTTTGTTAAAGCAGAGATTTTTTCCAAGTTATTTTTGCAAATACTCCTGAAGAGAGCTGTTTCTCTGCACTAACTCTGTGTCAAAAGCAATTACCCTTGGCCTAAAATTGATTTTTGAAACAAAAGATTCCTACAAATCTTTCTCATGCTCAGCAAAAAGAAACATTTCCCAAACCAGATGAAGCTACAGCAATCCCAGATTTGTAAAACGGTGGTTTTCCTCACATGTTTGTTCCACCATTTGTTACAATGGTGGAACAAAGGACCAACGCCTGCAAGGCTGGGCCCCAAGAGGAGCCAACCCCAACAGGTTGAGTCACTAGTGGCACAAAGCAGGAGGATGAGGGCAGCCCTGCTCCTGCATGCAGGCTGCAGTCATACAACAAGGGGCTCAGGGCAGCTCATCCCACAGTAAGCAGAGGAATATCAGCAGGGATTGAAAAGTTGCTTGTAGAGAGCTCTTAGGCAACTCAGCCCTCACAGAGCACAGGAGACTGATGTCTGAGCCCCAAAGCAGCCAGAGCTGTGGTCTTGACCCCCTCCTGTTGCTCTGTTTGCTGCCTCCATGCCACCGCAGAGGCCATAGGGCCAATTACTCACCGTAAGCCCTGCAGCTGGCTCTTCAGCCTTCAGCTCTAAGGCACATCCATAACCAGCTCCTTCCTTCTCACCTGACAGGTCACCAGCCATTGTAAGGCCAGCATCTGAACCTGCGACTGGGACAGGTCCTGGTCTTTCCTCATGCCCTTCTGGAAGGAAAATAGGCTTCTCATGTAAACATTACACTTATTTTGCTCCTAGTTTTCACTGATGCTTATACAGAAGAATGCTATTGGGAACATTGCATAAGCATTTTCCTAGAAGACTACATAGTTCTTTCCTGCATGCAACATCATGTTTTTTAGCAAATGAAGACTTAATCTAGACTAGTTGCTTCTTCTGGGGGAAAGACATTTCCTCAGAAGCCAAGTGCCTGGTGTCGCCTTGTAACAAAGTTTTGAAGATTAAATAATTAATTATTAGATTTTATGCTATTTGTGGGATGACACCAAGAGCTGCATGTGGCTACTGGAGCCCTGCTTTTCCCACATTGTGTCCAAGTAGCTAGTGTGGGTGACTGCAGGAGCTACAGCGTGCATCATCCCTGTACCTACCCCCAGCCCAATGTTTCTGAGCTCTGAAGAGTTCTTAGTCAGGTTCAGACAAATTTTATCCATCCCTTTCCTGTACCAGACAACAGGTTAACTGGATTTAGCTGAGGTTGGCTCAAGATCAGCTTCCACTTCAGTTCTCTCTGGTTCAAGGAAGGCATTGTATTTCCAAGCAGCAGAAGATTGGCCTATCCTGTCTGAATTGAGTCATCCAGACAAAATATGCTTTCATATTCTCCAATCAATACTATCTTAGCAATCTCCACATCCAAGAGAAGAGAAGTCTGTATGACAGAACCTAAAGAACACCTGCCTTATCTTGGAGTGCTGTTGGATGCAATCAAAGGAAAAAATATACCCCATGTTCAGTGTTTCACTTCAGCTTGGACCCATTAAAGGGTTCATTCAAGACCTAGGGACAGCCCTAGCTAAAGCTTTTACCCTTCCATTTGCAGTGCAAGCCTATTTGCAGCTTTAGACTGAAGTATTTGTGAAAGGTGTTACAGCCAGATGTAGTCATGCCATGGCTCAGGAGCCTTTGCCAAGCCCGTGGCAAGCAGCGAGTGGAAGGAGAGCTGCCTACATTCAGGAAGCTGACTGATAGTATGGAGAGCTGAGCAAAAGCAAACATAGTCCACTTGGTCATGGAGTCCACTCTTTCGTCGACTTCCTCATGTTTTCAAACTGCCTGATGCTTTGACCATGGACACCAGCATTTTCACTCATACACTGTTGATTTTCTGCAGTGCAAAAAGAGGAAAACCATTCCTACAAGTTTATTATGTCCTCAAACTCCCTTTCCATCATAGCACAGACTCCAGGACAAGCAGGTTCCTAACCAGAAACTGCAGCTAAACCCAACTCAGTGCCCTGGTACATTCTGGAAAAAGTAGATTTCAGAAGACTGCAGAAATAAGGCTTGTTATCAGCAAAATCAGCATAAAGAAGTATCTGTATTCATGCAAAGCCTCATATAGGAACTCTAAGGAGACCTTGCTGTTATTTTCCCTGCATTCTGCAAGGCTGAGACATGGAGCTTGGTTCTGTAGGGTTGGAGGCTGAGGTCACCAAGTCCATCACCCCAAGGTACTGACAAGCTAACCCAAGCAGCACACATTTCAGCTCAGCTCCGGAGATCTTGAGTCATGTCTCAGATACAGCTTCCTCTAGCAAAAGTCAATTACCATGACTCAGTTTCCAACCCTCTTTTTAATTCACTCTCCTATTGTGAAAAGGGCTGTTGACTGGACAAGTTGGGCACAAAGCCACCCACGAAGAGGCAGGTAAGGATATTCTGCAAAAGCTGCAAGCTGCAGTGGGGGAATAGCGAGGACTAATAAGAACAGTCACCAGCAATTGAGATGGGCTCATTCTGTGTTTCTCTTCACATCCTTCCAAGTTTTATTCATTTTGCCATGTTAAATCTCCAGATGGGATAACAGATGGCTTTAAAGATCAAAGATGGCTGTTTAGAAAGTCTCTGTCCAGCATGGTTTCCTGGGAATAGCTTCTCTGAAGTAGTGTTTATTTCTACTCACTTCAACCAAACGGTGCTGTAGTATAAAATAACACCCAGAAACTGCTGCCACAGTGACTGCCCTATTTCCGTGTGCTGTTAGTGGTGGTGCTTGCCCTAGAGAACTCACAGCCCTGAGTGGCACTCCTTATCAGCACTGCTGTCCCAGACGGGTTGGGTGTGCCTTGCCTAGAATGGAAAATTACATATTGATGCTTTAACTGACTGAGGTCCTTAAAAATAAGGAAACCCCATAGGTAGCTTTGGGACTTCTCACATAGGAAAGCAGGTGCTGAATGGACCAGCCAGCCTGGTGGATGCATGCAGGATGACAAAAGGCTGCCAGCCCAGCCAGAGGGAGCGTGTCACCTGTTCAGCAAGTTCCTTCCCCTCCAGCTACACTCCTAACTCTGAGCCTTCGCCACGCTCACTCCTGAGTTTCAACATCCTCCCAAATCCAGGTCACCTCCTTTGTTCCCCAGCCAAGGAACTTCAAAAATCAAAGAGTACAAGAGACTGATACCACAGGACCTGGCTGTATGTCAGGCCATTTCCTATCCACTTCCAGCTCACCATAGTTTGGCTAAGAGCTCTCTGTAAGGCCAAGGGTGGAAAAACCAGGCTGGGACACTTGAACCCATCTCTGGCCCCACAAAAAAGAACACGTTCCTCCACAGGACTTGGAGGCAAAAGGGCTGCAGTGTGGTTCTTTATGCAGCCTCACAATGTGTCGGGTCCCCCCTCAAGAGTGGGGAAAGACATGGAGGGTACAAATTATGTGGCAGCCTTCTCCAGAGCACCTCGTGGCTGTGCTTACTGAGAACCCATCATTCCCTGTCTCCCCACAGTTTTCCGAACAAGCAGTGTTCAGCCCCAAAGTTGTCTTCATTTCTAGCTGTGGCTCATTTAGTGCAAGAAAGATGGGTGAGCCCCATGTGCACAGTGCTCAGAGAAGGGTCAGGGGAAGCATCAAAGTCCCCAAGTCACTCAGGGCATGGACATGCGGGTGTTAGCCCAACCCAACTGCCACAGCCATGCACTTCCATCACTTCTACCAGCCGCTCACATCCACACCTAAAAACCTGACAGAAATGCTTTTCAAAGGAAAATTTTTGTGCTCTTGGAGTGGTCTCACCCCCTGATTTCACCAGGATGATGTGATCAAAGAGGAAGCAGAAGAAACAGTAATTGATTACTTGTAAAACAGGATTATAATCCAATGAATAAATGATAAACCAGGGTGCCTCCACTTAGCAAGGAGTTGGAGAACCAAAGTTCTTCTGGAAGGTTCTGAACAGAATATCCATTATCCAAACTGATTGCAGCTACTCAAGTGGAAAAAGCAGCTGTGCCTTTGTGTTTTCTGACACTTTTTTGTTCATTACACCATCCTCACTGGAAATGCTTTGGACTCCAGATAACTTCAGATTAAAGAGCAGCAGGTATTGCTCTTTTTCAGACTTACTAACAACCCACCAGCAAGGAGCCCAGTGTGGTTCGTCTGCTGCATCTTGGCCAAATCCTTCTACTCCCAGCAAAACCACTGCCCTCCAAGTTGTGAATCCCCCCAGAGCCCTGTTCACACAGCTTCACTAAGCCTCTGTGACACAACTGGCTCTTCTCTTGCACGACAGCCATCTCCCCTGCCAGTTCTGCAAGCATTAACACCAGGCTCGAAGGGTTTAACTCCTTCAGAAGTCTTTCAGGCCCCTGGAACCCAGGAATTTAATTCCCATTGCTCCCCACAAACCAGCTCTAACGCCGACATGCACACACACAATTCAGGCTCCTTAATGAGGGCGCTCACCAGTATGGGGAGGGACAATGGGCATCACTCATCACTAATCAGAGGCAGTCAGAAAGTAGGACAGCATTGATTTGGAAGCTCTGTCAGACCTGGAAAGCTCTTCCCCAAGGGACCCTCCATGCTGGTTCAGAAGTTTCAGCAAAACATGCCTGCTTCCAGTTTCTTTAGAGGCAAGTGTCTTCTTTCCCTGGGAAGGCTTTTTCCCCCATTGTGTGACCACTGCACATTAAAACACAATCAATATCATTCCTATTGTTTACCCTGAAGTTTGATGCATGTCTTCCTGCTTCTACATCCTTGTTCTCACATTCTAGTGCCCCCAGTTCCTCCAAAGCAAGTTGATCTCTCACCCAGAGAGAAGTGTTTCACGTGAAATGGCAGTTTCTGGTGCAGAACAGTTTTGCAACAAGGGAGGAGGCAGAAAACGTAAGTAAGGATATAATAAGGCAAACCGCTTATAAAGGACAGCAACATGTGAGTGTAAGAGCAAAAAATGTAACAAAACAAAACATAAGACATTTTCTGTGTGCACATGTTTGTGTGTGCATAGAAGTGAGCAGAAGGTGAGGCTGGCACGTAAAAAAGAAGAAAACAAGAAAGCAAGACAGCTTAGTATGTGCGTGGATATGCGAGGGAGGACAACAGAAAAGCAACAAGATAAAGAAAGGGAGGCCCTGTGCCATGCAAATCAACTCATTCACTGAAAAACCCCTCCTCTCAGAGCACAGCCACACACACCTGTAATGCTTTGGGAGGTTTCCTATGAAAATGTCAGGCCTAATGCTGCTTCCCTAAAAACATCACAGAATCACAGAATGGCCAGGGTTGGAAGGGACCTCAAGGATCATGAATCTCCAAACTCCCTGCTGCAGGCAAGGACGTCAGCCTCCCCATTTAATACCAGCCCAGGCTGCCCAAGCCCCCATCCAACCTGGCCTTGAACATCTCCAAAGACAGGGCGTCCACAGCCTCTCTGGGCAGCTGTTCCAGCACCTCACCACTCTCTCTGTAAAGAACTTCCCCCTGACATCCAACCTAAATCTCCCCTCCCTCAACTTAAAATCATTTCCCCTTGTCCTGCAGTTATCAACCCTTTCAAAGAGTTGATTCCCCTCCTGTTTGTAGGCTCCCTTTAGGTACTGAAAGGCTGCAATGAGATCACCCCGCAAGGCTTCTCTTCTCCATGCTGAACAAGACCAGCTCCCTCAGCCTGCCTTCATAGGGGAGGTGCTGCAGCCCCCTGACCATCTTCGTGGCTCCTCTGGACCCTCTCCAACAGCTCTGTTTCTTGTACTGGGGGCTCCAGACCTGGACGCAGTGGTGCAGATGGGGCCTCACAAGAACAGAGTAGAGGGGGACAATCACCTCCCTGTCCCTGCTGGACACCCTCTTCTGATGGAACCCAGAATACCAGCAATGAGATTCTCATGTGGAGCTCACTGAGACCTTCAGGAGCTGTCACATCAGTGTCGATGGCATTCTTGCCCACACCATTATAAAAGAACAGAAGGTGCTCACGTATGATTAACAGTTCTTTCTCAGGCACTGAAGCCACACTCTCCATTCGTGCCTTTCCTTCTACTGCTGCTATTTGCTCCTCCTCACAGCCAGCTCACGTCCAGGCACCCGGGGCCACCCGCACCCCCAGGTTCCTCTCGCCGACACCGCGGAGCCGCTTCCCAGGCGGAGGAGCCGCTTTCCGGCCGTGCTGCCTTGCTGTCCCCACCAGGTGGCGCTCCAGGAGCGGCGGAGCGGCGGGACCCGGCACTGCGCGGCCCCGGGCTCTGTGACCTCGGCCCCTTCCTGCGCTCCACGCAAACCTACGGGCTGCTGGTGCAGGTTCTGCCGCTGCCAGGACTTCGTGAGTCCATGATATCGGCGCATTAGAGATATCTGGGGATGGAGAATCCCTCCGTGCATCGCTTTGCCCGTAGCCTGCCGCGATTAAATCAGGAGTAAGGGAAAGCTCTCCCGACGGCAGAAGTTTGGAGGTGTGGGATACAAGGATGGAGGGAACGAGAGGACCACATTTACGCTTTATCTCTCTTCTCCACTCCACCCACGGTTAAACACTCGGTAGACTTAAAAAAGCAGAGAGCCGTCTGTCAGTAAAAGGGAGGGAGCACCTCCCGAGCAGTCCCCAGACTGCGGACCACGGGCGGCCAGAGGAGTAGCGCGGGGCCACTGGGCGAGCTGATGATGCTCACAAGTGGCCAGCAAAGAGATATTCATCCTGGACACGCGATAGGGCCGATAACGCCGCGCTAACCAAAGGGCAGATACCGAACATAGCCGCTCGAGCCTCCCGGCTGTTCTCGGACGGAGCCGGGCTTCGCTGCAGCCTCCGGGGAAGCTGGCGCCGGCCGGGGCCGAGGGAGGGCACCGGGGGCCGGGACGCGCCGTGCCCGATGTCTCGTGTATCGTGCACGTCTTAGTCAAAGTGAAAGGAATGCACACACAGCCTCATCCCTTCCCATCAGCTTTATGTAACGCCATACGCACACGTACGTGGACTTGTATTGCAGAAGTATTTGAAACGTATTAGAGCTGCTCGGCGCTAGATACGCGCTCCGTGCAGTGAGAAGTGCAGCTAAATAAAGTCACTCGGAGCTCCGGAGGCGGTTATGAGCGCGATGGCAGAAATGCGGGTGCCGGGAGCTGCTCCGTGTCCGATCCGCTCCCAGCGCACGGCGGGTTCCTCCGGCTGCTCCCACCCTTTGGGGTTCTTTAATTTTTATTTTCCGCTCCTAATTGTTAAGAAAAATTGAAAGAAAAAAAAAAAAAAAACACTAAAATCTCCAGGTTTCCAGGTTTATTAAAGAAAGTCTTCACCGGCCCGAGACGCCGCTTCGGGCTGCAAAGCGAAGCCCGCTTTTCTTCCGATCGAACGCGGCACATTTTCGGAGGAGCCCACACTGGCCGCGGTGCCGCGGGGTCTCAGCCGGGACAGGGCGCTGCTTCGCCTCGGGCCGCGTTCCTGGGTGAGAAAGCACATTTAAAACAAACTGAGGAGACCACCACCAGCACCGCCGTGCGGCTCTCGGGTTAAACCCCCCCTAATGACTGACGGCTGGTGCCACTGAGACAAATAAATACATCGTAAGGAGGGCAATGGGTCGCGAGTCGTTTTGGCCCTAAGGTGAGATTTAGCAATGACCGCCCATTAAAACAAGCTTTTCACTTTTCCTGGGGTAGCCCCTGCCCCCATTCGCTCCGGAGAGAGAAGCAGGGGAACGTCCCTACCTGTGTACGTTTGCGTTTGAGGTTCGGGGCTGTTTTACGTTTGGATGTGTTTTGTTTGTTTGTTTTAGTTCGGACTTGGGAAAAATGGAAACCCGAATGAATAGGACTCGGGAGAGAGAGCAAGTTTGAAAAACGCCCGTCAAAATCCTCGGGAAAGGGCCCGAAGTGACGACGCTGGAGAGCTTAAAAATAACAGTTTCAAAGCAACCAGTCGGAAACAAAATCCGGAGCGGCGGGGTGAGGCAGAAGGCAGAGCCCCGTGCTCTGAGCGGGGCGGCCGGGAAGCGAGCCCTGCCCGCACAGCGACCCGAAACGGGATCGTGCGCCCTGCCCTGCAAAGCCTTCCTCTCCCTCCTGCACCTCTCCCGAAAAAAGGCTCCGCATCTCCTCGACTCCACGGCCAAGGCGGTGTGAGAACCCCCACCTCCACCGCCCCGCTCGTAACTTTTCTGTGGAGCAAGTCCATGGGAAAAAGCACCGCTGCCTTTTTCTGCCGGGTTTATTTCCCTGCTCGTTCTATTTTGCTCTGGAGGCTCACGAAGAAATAAAGCTGGAAAGGACTTCGGAAAGGAGTGAAGCCGGGAGGAGAGGGGGCTGCCGGGCAGGGGGGATCGGGATGCCCGTGCGGTGGGGGCTCCCCGGCTGCGTTAGAGCTCGACGGGGTCGGCACAGCCCAGCCCGATGAGAGCTCTTAGGTTGCTGGTGGTTGTTCGGTTTTGGTTTTGGTGTTTTTTTTTTTTGTTGTTTTGTTTTTGCTTTTTGGTGGGTTTTTTTTTTTCAGTGCTGAGTTAAATAAGGTCCTCCGCTAGAAAGAACTCTGGGAGAGTGATGGAAAGCTAACTCTAGTGAGAACGGCGTGAAGTTCAGCGGGAGTTACGGCCCCGGTGAGCTGCAGCGAGTTACTCCGGCCGAGAGTGAAAAACAATGTATAAATAAATGAAAGAGTGAAAAAGGAAATAAATAAATAAGTAAAAAGGAGAAGAAGAAGGGGGAGGGGGGGGGGGGGGGGAGAGGGAGGGAAAAAAAAAAAAAGAAAAAAAAAGAAAAAAAAAAAGAAAAAAAAAGGGGGAGGGAGAAAAATCACTTTCTCCAGAATAGTTCAATAATTAAAGTAAATAAATAAATGGAGGTTAGCAAAGGCAAAACACGAAGTAGGAGCAGCCTCGGGAGCTGAGCCCGGAGCAGTCCGCACAGCCGCCGTGCCCCCGGGGGGAACCCACTGCGGCCCCCGACGAGCAGCCGGAGCCGGGAGTTACACGAACGCCCTGAACGGCCACTTCAAGCTGAGGGCTTCGCCTCGCCGTGTTTTTACACGCCTTAATTGTTCGCTAATAATGCGGGGTTTGGGAGAAGCACGTGGGAAGTATAGGGCAGCCTGGAAAGAAAAAGAAAAAAAAAAAAAGAAAAAAAGAAAAACCAACAAAAACCCCAAAGCAACCCCACGAGCCGGCTCGGGTGCTATCAGCTTTTCTCTCTGTACGGAGTCAAAAGGCTTCACGTGGAAGCGGCTGCTCTGTGAAAGCTCGGGGGATGTGAGAGGGGTCTGGCTGCAGAGAGAGGTCGGCGGGTCAGGGAGATAACGCGCTGCCAGCCTCCAGGACACGGCTTGGAATGTCCCCGTGCGTGTCTGTTTGCTTTGGTGCGGCGTGCGAGGGGCTGAGGGTTCGGGGTTTCTTTACAAGAAGCCACAAAAAAAGGAGTTTTCGATTTTTTTCTGCTCCGTTTCCCCACGATTCAATCCACCCCGGCGTTCCCGAAGTTTCCATCACTGATCCCTCCAGCCCGGTGCCCCGGAGCTCCCGGCCCTGTTCGGCTGCGGCCCGACCCGAGGTGCGGTGGTGAGTGGCCAGCAGCGACATGTCCGCAGGGAGCGATGCTTCCGCAGAGAGCCACCTCTGCTCCCCCCCCCCTCCCTCCCTCCCTCCCTCCGTGCCTCCCTCTTCCTTCTGCTGGAGCCCAAGGAAATGACCAGCAACTCATCCTTCCCCGAAACAACAAACTGATCCATCCGTCTGTCCATCATCCATCCGTCCATCCATCCATCCGTCCCTCAGCCCCTCACAAGGGCACGGCGTAGCAGCAGCGCTCACCACTTGTGCGATCCCCCCGCGGCTCTCCCCGAGTCCCGCAGGAAAACCCTGGGGTGGGACCTCCGTGTGGGACCCCCGCCCCCCCCCACACCCTGGGTGCTGCCCACCGGGACATGCAGCCCTGCGGCTCTGAGTGCTGCGTGCATTCCCCGTGCACACGGCTGATGAACTTCAAGCAACTCTTCTTTCTTTTCTTTCTCTTTTTTTCCCCCTCTCCTTTCTTCTTCTCTTTCTTTTCTGTTTTATTTTTGTTCTCCTTTCTCTCAAGCCCTCTCTCTCTCTGCCTGCTCAAAACTCTCCCCGTGCAACCCTGCAGCCCGGGGCGAGGGTGGAGGCTGAATGATCCCCGCTTCCAAGATTTTCCGAACAATCCTTAAAGAAGGAAACCTTTCTCTCGAAGTCTCTTTGATCTACGAGGCCTGGCGCGCTGTGAGCCCGAGTGCGTGAGGGGCCCGTCGGCTGCGGGAGCCCCCCAGCCGGGACATGAAAGGAAAAAAAAGGGCGGCCAGAGTACGGGGATCGACCGAAGGGCTCGAATATTTTATATTCCTGCTAGCTGTCAAGTCCAAAAGCAACAACCCGCCTCCCGTCGGCTGTTTGCAGAGGGCAGCGGAGTGTGTGCGCGTGAGGGGCCGGAGCGCACCGTGCACCGCGGCCGGGAGAGGGAAGAGGGCCGTAAATTTGCACTTGCAATCAATCAATAATTAACTAATAACAGAGCGTGGACCGAGAGGTCCCGGCAGGACGGCGGCGGGAGCGGCCAGATCCCGTAGAGATGGCTCCTGTACCTCTCCCATCGCCCCACACCCCCATCCCCGAGCTGCTCCGGCCCCACTGCCCCTCTCGGGGCCGATCCCACCGTTTCAGCCCCGCTTTCCCATAGACTTTGCACCGGCGGCCAAAATTCCTTGAGTAAAACCTGGCAAAACCTGCCACGAGATCCGCTGCCCGACGAGGGAGGAAGGGCAATTCTTCCCTCCCCTCTCCCCGTCTCCCCACGGGACCCCGATCCCCGTTGGGTGTCCCCGCGTTCCCCACCCGAGGTCCCTCGGGCCGCCCCGCACTGCCCGGCTGCCCAAGAGATGGCGCCGCCGCCCCGCCGGACCCCCCCGGCGCCGAGCCCCCCCCACCCAGCGCCGGGTCGCCTGCATCAGCCATAAAACCATTGAGGATATCAAGACAGGCGCCAGGTGAGTAATAGACAGGATAATCCAGAGAGATTGCTCGCTGTTTACCTCCATCCACAAGCGCCACAAGAGTTACTCATTAACGTTACTATATACAAATAAGATACACAAGAGATAAAGCCATTTGCAAGTCAGAGTTACACCTGCGGTACACGGATTTCTTGCAAGGGCATGGGGAGGGGGAGGTCAGCGTTAAGCTCGTGGAAGGGGGGGATGAATCAATCAGGCCGCACCCCTAGCGCCTAAAACACAACAATGAGCGCCGGTCCGCCTGCAAAGCGGCTACCTGGTGCCTGCAAAGGGAGGAGGAGGCGGCTTGGTTGCTCAGGATCAGCGCTGAGTTTCCTCTCCGACTCCCAGAATCTATCTCCACCCCCCTCACCCCCACACAGACACCACAACGGCCTCCCTTTGCGGGAGATTGCGGGGGGACAAGCAGCAAGGGAGGGAAAACAAGCAGGCGTTCGTGAAACCGAATGAAAGAGCAGAACGATATGGAGGGGGGATAATAGTGTGGAGCTGAAAGGTGCCTTTTTGCCTGCTCTAAGGGGAGAAAGTTGAACTACGAGGCTGCGGGGTGATCGTACGGCCACGGCGGTTGGTAGGGCCGCTGTGCTCCTCACCCGGGGCCGGCAACCCCGGGGACAGCAGAGGATCTGGGTGACAAGCGACATCCATCTCGTGGGGATGCAGCCCGGAGCCTGCTTGTTTGAACTGCTGTTGTTTTGTTTTTGCCAGCCCCGACGCCACCTCTCCGTCCATAAAAGCCCCACCTCTCTCCGAGGCACATCGGCATACCGTGGCATTTCCCCAGCTCTCACCTTGGGCAGGCTGGGAAGTGGGGAGAGGGAACGAAAAATCCTGGAAGTGGGAGAGAGAAAAACTCCACTCAGTTCAAACCCCCAGCGACCTGGCCGGCTGTGTGTCCCGGGATTCAAATACACTCCTAAAAATGGGAATAATCCCCCGAAAAGCGAAGGATACGAAATGAACAGGGAAAAGTGCTCGAGGTGCGCGGGAGGGTCCCGCTGGGTGCCCGGCAGATGTGCTCAGTATCCCGTGACCCCCGGCGCTCAGGGGTACGGACCCCCCCCCCCCCCCCCCGGCAGCCGCTCTCAATCGAAGGTGGGGAAATGTCCCTTTCTGCCGGAATTTGCCCCAAAAACGAGTGGAGCTGGCCGGGCGAGGCGGCCGGGGGCTACAGCCAGGGGTCCCCCCCGCCGCGCACGGTTGGGCCCGGCGGAGCTGCTTTGAAAATAAGGGGGAAAATGCTCGGTGGTCGCTTTCCCCCTGAATACTTCTTTCTCTCGCCGGCACAGGACCCAGAGGCCGAGGGGCAGGCAGAGCATAAAACAGGATCCGGGCTGGAAGTACATCCTTATAATATTTATTACTGGCGGAGGATGAATCACTTTCCAATATACGGGCCACTAACTGTTGAAGGGGGGGAAATCTCTTTAACGAGGAGGAATATATATGTTGTGCTTAGGGATGTGCTCACGGGCTGGCAGCGCTGCAGGCGGGGGCTGCCAGCTCCTCTCTCTGCTCCCGGTGACCGCCCAGCCCACGTCCCCCCCCAGCACTACGCCGCTCCAGAGCTTATTCTCAACGTATCCTCAGCCCCACAGCACAAAGGGGCGAACCCCAGGAGGACCCCCCCGGCCCCCCAGCCAGGTGCTGACTGGAAGGATCCATCCCCTGCTCCGTAACCCCAGCGGCTCGGGAACTCTTTACCTGGAAACTTTTGAGGGAGGGTTCTGCATTAAATTTTAACCTATCTATTCTCCGATTCTTCACTTTTGTTTTATTAATTTATGACAGATAAAAGCATCGCTGAGCCGTTCTCATTAACTTTTCAAACGCCACTTAATCTCGTTCCATTAAAAGAGGTGACTTAGTACCCTCTAGATCCGCTTTAAAAGAAGTGGGGGGGGGGGGGGGGGTGGGAGGGATGGAAAGGTACATTAAGCAGCTTGCTTAAACCGAGGGTTTCCCCGGCCGATCCGTGCGGGATCCTTCCCCGATGAGCTGCGGGGATTGAGAGGAGCGGACGGGGGGGGGGGAGTGGGGGCAGCGCTCGGCCCCCACGGCCGGCAGGTGGGATGGAGGCACAGCACGGGACGCCCGGCACGTTTCAATAAAAATTTATTTGAAACTTCGGCGAGTTTTTAAAAGAGAGAGAGAGAAAAAAAAGAAAGAAAGAAAGAAAGAAAAAAAAAAAGAAAATACAGAAAGAAAAATACAGGAAAAAGAAAGAAAGAAAGAAAAAAAAAAAACTTCTCGACATCGATATCGCACAAAATATCCCTTCATTTTTTTTTTTCCTTTGAACCAACACCTGACTTTCAAGCCAAGAAAATACGCACCCACTCAGACAAAGACAACAGCAAGCACAGTAGTAAAACTCCATCGCGTTTCGTGGCGGTTGTTGTTTTCTCCCTTTGACACACCAAAGAAATGGGAAAGAATAACGCAAAGTGAAGACATTCCTCCAGCCATCATCTTTTCTTTCGCCCGAGCCGCCTGCAGAAGCCCGTTGTCGCCGATGAGCGTATAGAAAACCCTTTTTTTTTTTTCTTTTTTTTTCCTCCCGTGGTCGCAATTCGAATCGGAAAGTAGCACTTGAACACCGGCGAGAACGAGGATTTAAAAAGCCATAGCGCGGCTTCGTCGCGGTTTCTCTCGCCGTTCTCTCTTTGCGAGCTCTTTGATGAGCGCTGTTCGCTGCCCCTCTGCCTCTTCCAGCCGCGGCTCCTTGCGAGGGGTGAACAGAAAGCCAGGAGCTGAGCTCGGAACCCGCAGGTTCGGGCCAGGCTGCTCTGAGTCGGGGTTGGGATGTGGGGAGGGAGGGGGAGGTAAAGGAGAACCGACTTGAAATGAGAAGAGAAGAAAACAAAAGACAGCTGCAGCCGTATTTACAGAGATATGTACAACGTCAATAAATTAAAGTTTAATTTCGAGTATTCATATTCCACGTATTTACAAGAGTTATCAAATAATTACATAAATACTTTGCTTTAATAATAGTGTCCGCTTTTTTTCTTCTTCTCAGCGTGTTTAAACCTTGTTATTGCATATACAATGAAAGAGGGAAAGCTGTGATAAACCTACAGTCGAGCTACAGAGGTTTTCAGATAAAATAAATCCACTTCTTTTTTTTCTTTCCAGCTACACTTCTTATTGTTGTTGCTACGGGGAGGGTCTTTAAGGGAGAGGGAAGAGGGGTCTTCTTTTCGTTTTTATTATTATTATCATTATCATTATTATTATCATTATTTTGTCCCTGGGATTCGAAACGAGCATCAGAAATAAACAACGAAAACCCAACGAAATAAAAACGTAACCCCCCCCTAAAAAAGCAGACTACTACGGAACATGCAAAAAAAGCCACCGAGTGGCTCTCAGACATCACGATAATATTTTAAACACACAGCTTCCCCTAATATCGACGCAGAGGGCTGTCGCTACCAACCCGCCCAGGAAACAACTGGCGAATGACCGATATGAGAGTTGCTTATACAGTTTTCTTTAGGAAGAAAAAAAAAAAATCGCTTTGCTTACTTTCTTTTATTTATACGTCCGTTCGCTGTTTTGCTTCGCTTTATTTCAGGCGGTTTTTTTTTTCCTTTTTTTTTTTTCCTTTTTTTTTTTTTTTTTTTTTTTCCCGTTCTTATTATTTTTTTAGACAGTGAAGAAGGGGGGTGGGGGGGTGGGACGCATTCCGGCGGCCCCTCGGTGCGGCAGCCCCCGGCCCGGCTCCCAGCCCGGCCCTTCCCCGCCCTCCCCCCCCTCCCCCAGCTCGACACTTTTTGCTGATCAGCGCCCACAAGACGCCGGGCGATTTATATTAAAAATAAAACTTAAAAAACAAAACAAAACAAAAAAACACAATAAAATAAAAAGGGGAAAGGGAGGAGGATAGGAGGGAGGGCTGAAAGGCTTGGCGGGATGGAGGATGTGGTTTCTTTCAAACAAAGTGCATTGCGAGACTGGTTTGAAATGAGCTGGCGGCTACGGGGAGCCGCTGCGGGATCTGTCCTGCTTGGGGTCGAGGCCGCTGACCAGGCGCTGGATGTTCTGCAGTTCGCTGGTAGCCGCCTCCTTGTCGGCTCCCAGCTTTGGGGACAGGGATACCGAGCCGGAGGAGAGCGTGGACGAGCGGCTGGTGAGGTCCGAGGCGGAGTCCAGAGGCACGGCGCCGGGGCTGGAGGCCAGAGCGCTGCCTTTGGTCTCTCCGGAGGTCGCGGCCAGGGCTCCGGGCAGCGCGGTGGTGAGGAGGCTGCTGCCGTCGGGCAGGGGAACGGGCAACGGGTAGGGGCTGTAGCGGAGCCGGGGCCGCACGGCGTTGAGAAAGGGATGCCGGTGCACAGAACTGGAGGCCGCGCTGGAAGCCGCCGCCGCCGCCGCCATGTAGGTGTAGGGGTAGGGGAAGAGGCTGCCGAAGGGAGACATGGCCAAGCCCTGCGGGAAGGGAAGGAAGGAGAGAAAAAGTGTTAGCAACGCGTGCCTGCTTTCTGCCCTCCTCTCCCCTCCACAACATGAACGACAAAACCGGGCAGGTCCCCCGCTCCGCCCCGGAACCTCGAAGGCTCAGCCTGGTCCCGCACCGAGGCTGCCCGGAGTGGGGCACAAGGAGCTGAGGGCTCCACCTGGGCCACTCCTCAGCGGCGAGGCTTCCCCAAAGCCTCACACCCGCCCACCCCCAACCCAATTCCTTATGCAGCGAGGGGAGGTGCCCCGCTTGCTTCGGAGGGACACTGGGAAACCTGCGGCAGAAAGAACCTGCCCACTTGGGGCCGTCGGAACGTACCTGAGAGGCCAGGACGTGCTGCTGCAGGTGGAAGGGCAGAGCGGCCGTGGATGCTCCCGAGAGTCCCTGGGCGGCCGCCGTGGCCATCACCGTGCTGTCCAGTCCCGAGCCGCCGGCAGAAGCCCCCGACACTGTGGCGAGCAGCGGACCCATGCCCGCGGCCATGCCGGAGAAAGCCCCCCCCATAGCGAACTGCCCGGGGTGCAGCAGCAGTGGATGCCCGTTTCCCAGAGGGTTGAAGAACTGCTGGCCGGCCAGAGCAGGGGGAAACCCCAGGTTCTGCAAATGTCCCTGGCTCAGGTGCGCCGTGCTGTCGGTCTGGACCGTGAGAGGGGCGAAGGGCTCTTTGCCCAGCAGCCGGTTCTCGTCTACTTTAGGGCCGTCCCGAAGGGGGCTTTTCAGTTCTTCGCCGCTCAAGCCTCCCCCCCGGCTGCTGGAGGAGATGGTGGCCGGGCTGTGCCGGGAGTCCGGAGGGGCTTTTTCCGTCCTCTCCCGGCTCCGACTCGTCGCCGAGTCGCTGGGGAAGAAGTGGCTTTTGGAGGGGCTGCCCCCCTTTTCCCGGGGGTCGTCGCTCGCGGCTGCACCGGAGCTGGCCGGCGCGGGGGTGGTGGCCGTGGTCGTGCTGATTTTGCCCGACTCGCTGGCTTCTAGCAAAGGGTCGTCTTTGCTGTCGGCATCGCTGTCACCCTCGCTGGGACAGAGATCTGCAAGACAAAGGCGGCCCGGGGCTGGGAGCCGGCACGGCGCGTCCCTAACCCCCGCCGGGCTGCGGCAGGGTGCGGACACTCCCTGGCTGGCCGGCAATTCCAACGACAAAGCTGGGGATCGCTTCTTCAGAGAAAAATACGTCCACCCCATCCCCGCCGCGGCTCCCAGCGGGAAGCGAGCATTGGTGTTAGCGCACCGACTCCGCACAGCCCGAGGACCCGAGGCCTGCCGTAGCGCTCACCCCGGGGGCGGCAAACCCCGCCCGCCCGCCCGTCGGGGTTCGTCTCCTATCAACTTTTCCAAACTTTGAAGCCCTTTCGACGGTCGAAAGTTGTAGCCTTCCCCCTCCTCGGCCTCTGTCAAGCTGAGGACCCCCCCCTTCTCCTCCTTCCCAAAACGCTTGCCGGATTCCTCTGCACTTCATCTCCTAATTTCAGCGCCCCAGGTGTGAAGATCTGGTTTGCTTTTCGGGTCCCCTCCCAGCTCCCCTCCTCTCGGCTCGGCAGGACTTTAAACAAACGAGTAAAGCAACAACAAAAAAGAGGTTGTTTCCTCCTCCTTCTGTGCTTCCCCCCCCCCTTTCTCCCCCCCCCCCCCCCCCTTCCCCCCCCCGGACGGATTAATACATGTGAAAGAACTGCAGACAGCTTCCAACCCCGCACGGAGAGAAAGAAAAGAGGGGGACTTTTCTATAACAAAGTTCGGGACTGTATCCAGGGGAAAGATCCTTCCTCTAATAACAGATTCAGGGAGGAATATTAATGGAGTGACTCCAGTTTTGAACTTTTGCCCCGTGGTCTGTCTTTGCTCCCTTGACTTGGAGCTGGCTCCTTTCTGAAGCGTGGAGGGGAGGAAGGAGCAGGAGAGGGGCCAGGAGAGAGGGAGGAGAAGGGAAGAAGGAAAGGGAAGAAAGTGCAAGCAGAAAAGAGAAATAAGGAAAGAAGGAAGGAGGGGGAAAAGAGAAAAAGAAGGAGATTGGGAAAGACAAAGCAAAAGAAAGAACAAGAGTGGGAAAAAGGAATGGGAGAAGAGAAAGAAAAGGGAGAAGAGAGAAAGGAAAAAGAAACCAGAGGGGAGGCAGGAGGAGGGCTGTGGCCACGGCACAGAGATGCACGCCGAGCTCCGTGCCCCCAAGCAGGACTTGGCTGCCCCTACTGCACCTACAGGGCCGGGGCTCAGCGCTCACCTTTGAGGCTGGAGGTGCCAACGGCGGGCACGGCAGGGCAGGAGGACTGGGCGAAGCACTTGAAGGCTGTCTGCTCGTTGGACGATTCATCCGAAGTGGGATTTTCTTTTTTCTGCCTCTCGTCGTACACCCGCATGGACTGCAGGGTCAGCTGCTTCCTGCCGGGCACACGGAGCTGCTGGGAGAGCGGCACCCTGCCCCCCCACCCCAGGCCCCCAACACCCCATAGGGATGTCCTCTAAGGGGATCCCACGTCCCTTAGAGACCCCATGGGTGGGGTGTATGGGGGGACAGGGGCCGGGGGCTCGGGGGAACGCGCTGCTCGCAGGCAGAGCCAAGAGCTTGGCTGCTAATGAGAGGAGATTTCTTGGAAGCTGTTAGCAGCAATCCTGAGTACGGCAGATATTAAAGAATAGGAAGGGGGGCTGGGGGGGGTGGCAGAGGGAACCGTTCCCTGGAGATTAGCTTTTAAAACGAGAGGATGTTCCAGAGATATGAGCCATCTTAATGGTTGCTAAGATTGCTAGGAAGTGGTTATTTTGTTAGGCACTTTATGTAATCTTTTCACCAACAATTAACCCGGAGTAAAATCTATTTATATTTAGAGAGAAATTAGAAATCATTTCCGTCCTGTGGCTCCAGCATTGGCTTTATTTTCACACTGACGGACAAGAGGAGCTGGCGTGTGCATGTGTGGTATGCTGGGCTGAGTGCTGGGCATGGAGAAAGGCCTCTTGTTTAACATTACAACCCCCCTTCTCCCTCTTTTTTTTTTTTTTTTTTTTTTTTTTTTTTTTTAAGAAAGAAAAGGAACAGACATATTTATTCATTATCTAAAACTGATTGCAAATGGCTAAAATATCCTGTCTGCTGTAACAAAACAAAACGACGACTTATTCCACATCAAGATTGTGGGGGGGGGGGGCGGGGGGGGAGAGGGGAGGAGGGAGAAAAAAAGATCCCTTTCTCTATTTTGGCCAATATTTAAAAAATAAAAAAAATCACGTGCACTATTCAAAGTGGTCTACTGGTGTTACTTCCATATTCCCAGGGTCCTATCAAAGTGGTTTGTTTTTACATTTCTCCTCCACGCTTTTCAGGAGAGTCAGGAGGAAAATGCTGGGGGAGATCTGAGCTGCCCACCCTTCTCCCCGCTCCATCCCAGCCACAGCGTGTGGGGGTGAGATATTCCTGCCAGGACCTAAAGGAAAACTCATTGCCCCAGTGGCATTCACCGCCTTTCCCCTTCATCTGCAGCCACCGCTTTCTTGCCGGCCTTCCCGTGCAATGCAAAAAGTAAACGGGGGAAGCACGGAGGAGCCCACGTGCAATCGGTTTGGCGTTATTAACGACGAGATCCTTATTAATTTTGGCGGGGGGAAGCGTGGTTTGTAGGAAACGCGAGGTGATTTTGACCTCTGGTCATGTTCTGAGCCTTGCACACGAAAACCAAACGAGGCGCCCATATATAATGTTTCCAGACTCACCTTTTTTCCCTCCTTCCATTCCCAGTGTCGCGAAAACCTTTGGCAAAGGGTTGTTGTCAATTTTTAATTGAGTGATCTACAGGGAGAGAAGGAAAAAAGAAAACCAAAAGCGGGGTTGGGGCAGAAAGAAGGAGATTTGGTGAAAGAACGAGCGACACGACCTCCTCCTCCCCACTTCCCACCGCCCAGGCAGCAGCAGCCGGTGCACAGGGTGGGATTTTGGGGTGAATCCCTGCATTTTGGGGCTGGCCGGTGAGTCGGGCAGTGGTGGCAATGAAGGAGCCCCACATCACCGCCGCCGCATCGGCGTTCAGTTAGCCGTGCAACGCGATCCATGCGAGTTATGCCTGCGCTTAAACTCTTTAAATGCCATAATTAAACCGCAAAGGAATCATACCCACCCCCTCGCCATAATAAAATACTTCGTATAATCGCATTATGCCCCGCGCGTGTGCGTGTGCTGGGGCTCTGGGGGTGCCAGGAGCGAGCTGATTTGGGCTGATCTGGGCTGGCAGGGATTTCGGCAGTCGTTTGGGGGATTCTATGGGATCCGGTCTCGCTCCACAATTCTGGAGGAGAGCGGGACCCAGTGAGCAAACAGCTTTGGACCCTGAGCAGCACCGGCTCCCAGGTTTCCCCCTCCAACTCCTCCTGCACATATAGACAAGATAGAGCAGGGAAAACCCTCGACAGAAGAGGTGAGACCCTCAGCTATGTGATCTGGGCAGTGCTCCTGACCTCCACTCCCCATCACCCCCCCCCTCCAACTCCCCTTGTGATATCAGAGCATTTGGCTGGAGCTGCTGCTCCGTGCTTCCAGCTGCGGGCCGGCCGGACAGCCCCGTGTGTAACTCCCAAAGCAAAATCTGCTCTGCACGCATTCACCTTTCGTTTTCTTGCAAAAAGGTGAGCAAAGCTAGAGCAGCGCGTGCCAAGCTCCGCCAGAGAGGGGATCTGAGGAAAGGAAGGGTACAGCCCCTCCTTATGCCTGGCTCTGGGCCGTGGGGGACGGCAGCGGATGGAGGGACGGAGCGAGCGGGGTCTGCACAGCTCTGCTCTTCAGGCACATGCACACCAAGTTCTAATTTATAGACAGCAAAATAAGAGCCCCTTCTTGGCTCTTTCACTTCCTTCCACTTGACTTAATTATCGTAAATTCGCCTTTTGCCAGGCTCCCAAATGTGCCACCTTCGTTGAGAGCGACAATAAAGCGGCAGAAATGGGGAGGCAGCGTCTGCAGCGCTGCAAACTTTCTCGCCCTGTCTCTGTGAGACCTTCCAGCTCATTTCGAGCGAGATACTCCTCTCTGATCAGAGCATATTTCTGCACCACAAAAAATAATAAAACACTGCAGGATGAAAAAAAATATCATAATATAATAATAATAGGAACCAGACGTGCACTCCAGCCTTATTGCCAATTGCTGTTAAAGGAGCTAAAACAGCACAAAGGCCAGGAAGAATTACAAAATCTCCAGCCACGCTGCTCTCTCCCCCCTGTCTTTCGACACACGGATCAGATTCTTTTTCTGATGCGTCTTAGATTAAATCCACACTGAAAGCAGCGATCCCCACCCCATCCTTCCCCCTTTCCCCACACCGGGGAGCAGAAAAAAATATGTATATTCAAAGCACCCCCCCCCCCCCACACACACACATACACACAGCCTTCTTTTTAATTGCCCTGCCCGGGGTCGGCTGCAGGAAAAGTGCCTTCCCCCCTCCCCCAGTGCCGTCCCAAAGTCGGAGAGGGAGGATTTGGGGAAACGAGCTGGGGTAGAGGGGAGCGGGAAGAACTCAGTGATCTTTAAGGGAACAATGCAGAGTAAAAGCTCTCTGAAAAGCCAAAACACGTAAAACAAATCCTTTCTTAATCTCCTTACCTTATCATTCTGGTATGCGGTCACTGCGATGAATTCAGTCTCCGGGAACACGTAGGTCCGGAACGTGCTGTAGGGAAGCTTGAGAATATCGTTCGCTCGGACGATGTGGAAGCGGGGCTGGTACTTATGCATGGAGTTTAAAATGGTCTGCGGTGCGGAGCGGCCGGGGGGGGGAGGGTGGGGGGAAAAAGAACAGGGTGAGAGCCAGCAGCACCCGCTCGCGCTGCCCCGTGCTTTCTCCTCATCTGCGCACCCCGAGCGCACCGCAAACACACGCACACGCCGCGCAGCATCCAGCACAAAGCACTGACAGCTCCGGCTCTCCCGCTGGACGCCAGCGGAGATCTCCGCGGGGGGGAGAAGGGGGGAGGGGTTCTGCGGGGGCTATTTGGGCTTCGGACGCGACGGCTTTAGATTACAAGGCGAACCAAAAGAAAATAAAAATAAAGCGGAGACGGGAGCTACAATAGCAACGCCACCACGAGCGCCTTGGTCAGGTCTAATTGCTCGCCTCAATC